>NC_140591.1:1080887614-1082087614 GCF_964204655.1 Triturus cristatus
TCCACTGTCCTGAGGGAGTTGACTGACTGCAGTACCTGGACATAACCAGGCTCTGCAAACGCCTGCAGACTGCCAAACACCTTTGGTCCTCTGCAGCACAGGTGCTGGCCTTCAACCAGGTCAAGAACCCAGCCTCTGAAAAGCAACAAGCTGTTGCTGCATCTGTACTTTGCCCTTATTTGTTTTTTTCTCATGTGACTAGATTTTGCAAACCTCAAACTGTAGTAGGACCCATATGCCCTGCTGAGTTATCTGCAAACCCAAAAACAAAATGTAGTTTAAAAGATTGTTTTTGGGGGGACATGAGTTAGGAAATGCTACTCGTGCACCATTTTGGTGCTTTTCAATTGATGTTTCTGGACTCTGGAAACGAGTTGCAGTAGACTTTTCACTTTATGGCTAATCAGAGAGCTATGGGTCCACAGAACCAACCTTGAAATTGCAAATTAAAGATGGCTTTTGAGAGAAAAAGACCCCTAGTCAATCAGGTTTGAATGTTTTCTTTTTCATTTTCGCACTCCACGGAGGTCCATGAATGTTCGATTTGAACATCGCAGTTTCTTTTGCAGGACACATATTTTGGAGATCAAGATCAATGACGGTGCCTGAGAGGGGGGGAAGAGGAGTGCGTATGTGGCGCATCCTTACCGGTAGATCAGTCAGGTCCATATGTTGATGGAAAGGTAGAGGGAAAATACATTACCTTTTTGTTGGACACTGGTGCTACCCGTTCTACTGTGAGAACAGCAGACATCCCAAACCTACCCCTCTCGGGAGAAGTGATCCAAGTAGTGGGCATTTCTAATAAGTAAATTAGGAACCTTATTACAAAACCAATGGAAGTGTGTATTGGAAACTTTAAAGAAATGCACAAATTTGTTGTGTGCGATTCGAGTCCTTTAAATTTATTAGGAAGAGACTTGTTGTGCAAAATGAATTGCAACATATTTTGCACAACGGATGGTGTTGCCATACAGACACCTGATGAAGATGGAATATATAAAATTATGTTAGCCAAGAAAGGAACAGGGGTAGATGAATCATATTCAGTAATGACCAAAGACGACTTACCCAATGAAGTCAAAACAACAGTGAATCCTGAAGTATGGGATTTTACAGGAAAAGAAGTAGGGTTAATGACAGATGTAGACCCTGTTAAAGTGACTGTAAAAGAAGGTGAAGTCTATCCAAATACCCGACAATACAAGAAGTGCCCCGAAGTAAAGGCAGGTGTTGCTGCAGAAATTGATCGAATGGTCGAACAGGGCATTTTAAAAGAAATCATGAGTAGTCCCTGTAATTCTGCTATAATTGGCATTAAGAAACCAAGCGGAAAATATAGGGTAGTTCAAGATTTAAGAAAGATCAATAAGATTGTTGTTCCATGTTGCCCTATAGTACCCAACCCTGCAGTGATTTTGTACCAAATTTCATGGAACGCAAGGTGGTTCACTGTAATTGATTTATGCCATGCGTTTTTCTCCATCCCATTGCATCCAGATAGCCAGTTTTTATTTTCATTTAAATTTGAGGATCGTGTTTATGTTTGGAATCACATTCCTCAAGGGTACACAGAAAGTCCGTCAATTTTTAACCAAATTTTGAAAAAATGCCTTGAGACATTGGTGCTGCCTAGTGAATCAGTTTTGGTGCAGTATATTGATGACCTATTGGTCGCATCTAAAACAAGAAGTGATTGTGTAACTGAACCATCTAGTAAAGGGTGGACATAAAGTGTCCCCTTAAAAATTGCTATTCTGCAGGAGCAAAGTAAAATATTTAGGACATCAAATAGAACGAGGATCTAGAAGAGTGACCACTGAGAGAATAAATATAATAAAGCAAATGAAGCTATCACAGTCACAAAAAGAAATAAGAATGTTTCTTGGTGTTATGGTATATTGCAGGCAATGGATTGTAGGGTTTTCTCTGCTGGCAAAACCCTTGATACAAATGACAAAGAAACGAGCAAAAGACCCAGTAGAGTGGGATGACCTGAGCATGCAATCTTTTGTAAACTTGCAAAATTGTTTATGTGAAGCACCTGCTCTAGGTATGCCAGATTATTAGAAAGAATTTGCATTATTCTTTTGTGAGAGAGAAAACTGTGCCCTCTCAGTTTTAACACAGAGACATGGTCTAATGCGACATATGGGTTTACTTAGATGACAGACCTGTATTGCCAGACTCTATGCTTGCACCCATGGCTAGGATTTATCATGGAGATACCCACATAGGTAGAGATGCAATGATTAGACTCTTTAGACGGGATTGGTTTAATCCAAGGTTCAGGAACATTGCAGAGAGCCTTTGCCAAAGATGCTTAACATGTCAGCAAATGAATCCTGGCAAAAGAACAATAGTCTATACAGGGAAAATTGGAAAAGCTGAAGGTCCTTTTATAAGACTTCAAATTGATTTCATTCAGTTGCCTGTTTGTCGAGGATTAAAATATGTACCTGTCATCGTTTGCCTATTTTCAAAGTGGGTGGAGGCATACTCCACCAGAGGAAATGACAGCTTGACAGTGGCCAAAAGAGAGCAGATACCGCATTTCGGTTTTCCAGTAACTATTGAATCAGACCGAGGGTCTCATTTTAATAATGAAATAATTCGATTAATTTGTGAAGCCTTCAAAATTGAACAAAAACTGCACTGTGCTTACCGCCCAGAGGCATCTGGAGTGGTAGAACAATTGAATGGCACAATTAAGTCAAGACTGGGAAAGGTGTGTGCATCCACTCCACTGGATTGGCCTGATGCTTTACCTCTTGTTCTGATATGACTTAGAAGCATTCCAGACAAGAATACTGGATTGAGTCCCCATGAAATATTCAAGGGAAGAACAATGAGGCAGGCATGCATACCAGGACACAAGCTGTTATATATAACTGATGATTTGGTACTGGAGTATTGTATAAGAGTTGGCTGACCAAGTGCGTTCTATATCTCACCAGGTTGGACAAGACGCAGTCCCCAGGCATTCTAACTCAGCGCATGATCTGAATTCCGGTGACTGGGTTGTAGTGAAGAAACATACTCGAGAATCGTGCCTAGTACCCAGGTGGGAAAAACCACATCAGGTTATATTAATTACAACAAGAGTATAATGTGCAGGTTTGCCTAATTGGATTCATGCAAGCCATACAAAAAGAGTACCAGCACCAGACGAGGAAGAATCTCAATAGAGTCAGACAAGAGAAGGGGTGGAAGGTTGTATGGCTTAAGGATCACAAGTAATAAATCCTGAAGTAGCTGAGCAAGAACAACCAAGCACCAGTCAAGATGATTGGATCCCAATAGTTGAGATACCTAAAAAACTATAAGGACAAGGAGTCAAACTAGATCAGCTAGTCAGGAAAAGAGCGAGGACCAGGTATGAACAGAAGAACATGCTCAGGTAAGTGAAACCACGATTGTTAGGGAACCTGAGCAGGACCAGATAAGGAATGAGCAATTTACTCAGATAGATGAAGTTGAAGTTACAGCCCCAGTGTCTGAGGAGGGACAGCTAGGTCCTAGAAAAAATGTTCAGGCAGAAGAAAATCAAGAAACAGAAAGACCTGAGCAGGACCAGACGGGCAAAGTCAAACAAGTTCAGGTAAAGAAAGAAGAAAAGCCAATTAAAACTGAACCTGAACAGGGTCAGATTAGGGAAGAAAAACACATCCAGGCAGAAGACATCAAAATAAGAAGCCCTGGATAAGGTTAGGTAGAGAGGAATTCGGACAACGAAAATAACCAAGTTGTGCCACAACATAGTGAAAATAAAAGAACACTTGAAGAAGGTGAAGGCGCAGTGCAAGCTAAAAGAATCAGGAGAGCTGATAATTGGCCTAGTGTCATCAAAAGAGTGAAGTACCGTTTTAAGCCCATAACAGAAGAACCAGAACAAGAAGATGAAGTATCCAGTCAATCTGGACCGTCATCAGAAGCGCCAAGACGAAGAAGTCCAAGATTGAAAATAATAAATAATAAATTCAATGGATCTGTATTCTTGAAGATTTCGAAAATTTGAAAATAATTGGAGAAGATGATGAAAGTTTAAATGCAGTACCAATTGATGAAGAAGTGAAACAAACTTGAAAAGAATGTCCCTTTATGAACAGTCTTGAAATTAAATACCAAAGTAAAGAAGAGAAATCTTCTTATCCCAATTGATAAATGGCTGACAAAAGAGCTGCTGGAAAACCGAATTGCATGAAGAAATGTTGTAGAATATGTATAGGTAATATATTTGTCGTACTTATAATAGGTTAGTACTAACTGTGGCCATTCCTTATTTGATGGCTGCAAATGTACAAAATAGCACTAATACCCATGGAAAGGTAAACACCATCAAAAGAGACAAAGTAGAATTAGAAGCACCAGATGAGTTAGATTTACATCACACTGTGAATAAAAATGATACAGACTTGAATGTCTTTACCAACCTGTTAGTACAATATGTAGAAACTATGGAAGTTAGTGATTGTTATGTATGTATAAAATTACCCGCATCTTTAGCAGAAGGAGTAACATATCATCATTTGCCATTGACATATGGTATTTCGTTTAGCGTTTTAGCTAGTTTATTTTATAGAACAGGAAAATTGCAGTATTATTATTCTAATGTAGATGTATGTTCCTATGCGAAAAAGTATGAACCCTGTCCTTAGTACGAGAGACTCACAATTTAGGGGCCGATTCCGATCCGGGTCGGAAGGGCACCGAACGCGATCCGGCCAGAAAAACTACGAGCCGTACGCGTGTTTTCCGGCCGATTCGTACAGCTGGACGAGCGAGCAAGTACGATGCGAGCTACATTTAATTCACCGACCAAGTCGTTTCCGGGTCCGAACCGCTCCGTACTTCTCGGTCGTAAGCTAACCGCGGCGTGCAATGGATGTGATTCACGACCGAGCCAGTACGATGCACACGTCGGACAGCGTGTGCGAGCCGGAGTGTCTGGGGCGCACTTGTCTGCGACGTACCCATTCAGTCAATGGGAGCCCATTACGCGTCGTACGACCAGCTCGCATTGACTTCTATGGGAGTCCAACCAAACCGAGTCCGGCAGCATACGACTGCATGGTACTCGCTCGGTCAGACTGCAGGACTCCAGCTCGGTCGGAAAACACTCCGGATCTGGCTCGGTCGGAGTGCTTTCCAACCCGGATCGGAATCGGCCCCTTATAGGTGAATATTTTCTGACAATGAAAGCAGTAGATATAGCTGAAGCGCACAAGCACAATTTAACTTGTAAATTACATGAAGAAGAAAAAATATTTTTGAATTTAGTTGAGGGAAGGAGATAGGATTTTCAAAAGATACCTAAATGGTCTGAGGAGGAAGAGCATTATGCAAATGGCAAGACTCATGCTGCAATGTCTGTGGATCTTGAAAAGAAGGGAAAAATTTGTCTTTATAGGTCAAAGACTGAATATAACCATATGTTTTTTGGTTCCTATGAATGTGAACATATTTTTTTGTAATTGAGGGATGGGGACTAAAAGGAGGGACAGATCCAGTATTTCCTGGAATCTATTATGTGTGTGGTAATAAAGCCTACTATAGGCTGCCTGACCACTGGTATGGGAGTTGCTATTTTGGAATAGTATTCCCTAAAGTTTATCATGGAAAGAGAATCACTGGAAACAATGATGGCAATAATGAACTAACACGTATAAAAAGAGCTCGTTTTTCAGAAATAGTAGGTGACATTTTTGGTGCATTGATATCTTCAGGGGGAGTTGTTCTAAATTCACGGAAAATTTGTCGGTTGTCTGCAGTAGTTGTCTACTGACACTGCTGGAGGATTCTTGATGATTAACACTGAATTAGTTGCAGTCAGATCTATGGTAATGCAAAATCGAATTACTCTTGACATATTATTGGCAAAACAGGGTGGAGTCTGTAAATTATTGAAAACGCAACATTGTTGCACGTATATTCCAGATAAAAGCATTGAAATTGGGAAATACATTAAGAATATTACGAAATTAGAAGAAGAGTTGAAACCACTGGAAGTTGAAAACGTTTGGACAAAATTTGCAAATAGCATTACTAGTGATGGTAGTTGGTTTTCTAACAGGTATTCTAGGCCATATAATATTGCCCATAATGGGAATAACACTCTTAGTATTAGCTATAGTGTTATGGCATCAATGCTGCAAAGGGAGAAAGAAAAATGAATTGAATGAAAGAGGTAAGAAAAGAAAATTTGAAGAAATACAACTAGAAGAATTAAAAGGAGATTTTTCCAAAAGAATGAGAGGATTACAGTGTAAGAAGGAAAAAGAAAGAAATGAAAAGGTCAAAGAAGAAATTGAGATGTGCTAAAGTTGGCATCTGATTTAGTAGAAATTAGTGATGGCAATAAATGCCATCAGAGAGGGAATTGATGGAGCAAGGTTTTGTAATTAAAGAGACTTGCTCGGACGCAATCCTTTAAAATAACGTGTAACACTATAATCAACTTGTTTTGTGAATATTAATATTACATTTAACACGAGATACAGTATCCAGGGGAAGCTTTCCCATGTGTATTACTGACTAGTAAGAGTGTCTTACTATGGCCGCCAAAAACACGGGAACTTCATTGCGCATGCGTCTACTGCACCTATGACGTATTATGTCGCTTGGTGGGAAAACTTTGCAGCTGCGCAATACCTTTTAAAATGGCCGCTTGAAATTCACACATTAACGCATATGCTACTGCTAGTCTAAATCTCGTAAGTTCTACTAAACACTAATGCGAAAGATTTAAATAACTAAATGGGGATAGAGTAGAGATAAGTGGAATACAGTGGAATCATTTATTGTCACATTCTAACGTATCTCTTTCTGATTTTATTATTAGTTCTTATTTGGGCGTCGGAGGGCGACTCAAATTTCTATACCATCTGACCAGCACTCACGTGCATAAAGACTGGCCGGAAACCCACGAAAGAACTTGAATCACATCGAAGGCCACCTCAAGCTGAAGTCGCCTGGAAAACTGAACTTTTGGACCTAAAGCTTGAAACAAATAAATGTTGCACAGTCTTATTGAACATAATGTGAAATGCGGGTGGGAATAAAGGTATGGGAAAGTAAATTAAGGGGTGGAAACATAGAACAATAGTCCACAGTAAAATTATTACTTTTAATATGGTGTGATGAACTCACCTCTCACCCTGACCAATTAGAATAAGGGAAAACACAAACTTGGACACATTGGGGGTGGTACATGAATAAAGATTAATATAAAAAAGGTAATTTAGTTAGATAGTTTTTCAGACTTGTCAGATCCACCATTCCAACTCATCACCAACCCAACGTGTATGCTGCTATCCTGTCTGAGATGCTCTCAGACCCTGCTGCTGCCAGAAACTCTGCTCGAGAAATTGAGATACTGATCGCTAATATAATCATCTAGATGGAATTGCGGAAGAGGGACACCTGAGGAGAGTAGTATCAGAGAGGGGTGTGACGCTGGCGTTGCACTTAGAAGAGGTCACCTTCACAGATCCGAATCTGTCCAAATCTTCTGTCTGCATCCTGTTCTGGCAGATTCTATTTGGTTTATCTTCAAAAGAGTTGCTTTCATCTATCACCTTAGGTAAATATAAATCTGAGAAGACTGTCATTGTACCTGCTCTCTCTCTCTTTTTTCCTTTTTTAGGTACCTTATTCATTGATCATTATTTTGACTTTGTTTTGTTTGACTTAATTATCCCTCTTGAAATAATGTGTTTAAGCTGTGATTGATTTTGACTCACAAAATTATTAAATTAAATAAAGGTTTTCCAAACTTTCTGAGGTTGCGGTTATTTCGAGAATAAGATAATTGTCATTTTCTACCTTAAACTATCTCAGAAAACTGATTAATCGAGAAAGAAATAATTAAGGAGATAAAATTGGTATGACTTGGTAAAGGTGAAATTAAAATTGCAGGTAAACTCGAAAATTGATATCAGCGGGGTCTGCTAGCTCAATTGTGTGAATGGTTTGGGCCCAGGTGAGTATTTAGGTATGCGTGTGTATAACCCGAGCTGGTGACCCGTGCTCTATCAGTTCCTGTAGAATTTGGGCCCTGAACTGACCTGCAGTCATCAGCGGGTGACGACGAACTGGGTAGCGCCTACCCGATACCTTGGAGACCAGCATCAGGGGGAAGAGCTCCTGTGTACCGGCTGCTGGGGGACTACATGTCCCTGAATTCCCTGTCATTCACCCCTGCAACAGCTGACATCAGTGCTTTCAAAGTGCGTGGTGGTTCCTGCAGCGCGGGACGCCCACAGGCAGAGGGAGGGACTGTCCTTGCCCATCAGAGGCTGGGCCATCCATCTTGGCTCAACGGTTCTAGTGATCATTGAAGGTACGGCACTTCGTAATTATCCTTTATATTTTCTCTTTTTGTGCCCCACTTGTGACTAGCACCAGGACGGTTAAGACTAAGGCATCTGCAACTTCTAAATCTAGAACTTTTCCAGCTACACTTAATTGTTACATCATAAAGGCAGTGGGAGCCCTCGATAAGGACATTGTCCATGTGAAACAAAGGTTATCTATTACTGCTGCTCATTTACCTGGGTTGTTGAAAATCCAATGAATGTACCTTAGTCACCAATAATGAGCATTTACCTGATCATACTTTAGATATAATTCCATGTTATCCTCACATACTCAGAATGCACTTCACCCTCCAATGTTGTGTTCTGTTGGTGCACTTGAAAATTGCACTTTGTCTGTGTCTCCCCATAATAATACTCCCCTGGCTCAGTGGAAAAAATGTCAAGATTCGAAGAAAAAGGCGCAAAACTCTGAAGTCGCCCATGGGTGTGTAGTAGACGAGGTTCATCATATGATAATCTTTCAGGCGATATTGAGAAGCTGGTGGTAGGTTTCCTTACACCGATTTCTAATCGATTGGGGGCAATTAAGAACTCTTTGTGGTTCCTTAAAAATCTTCATCTTGCCGGAGTTAGTACCACCAATTCACAGCCGGAGGGTGCACATTTTGTCCCCACTATGTCTACCAACTGCGATAACCCATCCTGTCTGGACGATAAGGTCCTCCTGACAGGCAGTGCCAATTGTGCCTGGTGCAGATCGGGGTTACAAAATCTCCCTACTTCCACGGATATAGTAATTTCACAGTTACACACACATACACTCATCATACACTTGGGCCCATTTTACTAACATACGCTCAAATACTCTACCAGCACTGAACCTGTGGAAACAAAAACTCCTAAACACCCTGCATCTACACTGAGGTCGATAAGACCTAATTGTGACTGTCCTGAGTCATGATCTAAACAATCTATACAACAATAATCAAAATAGAGTACTCAATAATTGACAAGAAATAACCACCAACACTGTATTTAAAATTATGGTACTTTATCTAAAATAAGTCAAAGAAAATCAATCAGAGTAAATCATTTTTCTCATAATTACCTATTCTAGCTAAATGTCAGAATGGGTCAGGACGGGTCTCTCAGTAGAAGTCTCCCGAGTCGCCGTCCTCACAGCATAGATCCTCACCAACGCAGGTTTGGGAAGAAGTGGCCTTAGACCCTCTCTAGGCTAACAATATTTATAATAATTTTAACAAAATAAAGCAACATAAAATGTTTTAGATATCCGCTGAACCGCTGAGCAGAGCGAGCAGGAAAGGATGTAGCATCGCTACATTTGGAAAATCTCCGCTCAGAAAAATCACAAAAATAAAAAGACGGAAACACGGAACTAGAAATTAAAAGTATCTTTTCATGTTCATATTTCCTCGGAACCAACATCATGATCTCAGAGTTCATTCATTATGGCTCCTTTGTCCTCCAAGGTTACTCAGATGTATCTGGATGCTCGCCCAGAACTGCTGCTGTCCTCACGGAAAATTTTAACCAGGCGAAGACTGTGGTCAGATGACTCTCGACCATGTTCAGCAAGGCCTTCTCATCACAAATCCCTCACTCGAGGCCAGGCTGCAAACGGCAGCCATTTTATTCTAGGCCAAAACGTACCATCTTAATTAAAAGAGACAAAAAACAACGTTACCACAGCATAGTGATTAAACAGTGTTAACCCCACTAATACCCTTATGTGTATGTAATTATCTAGCCTTCGCAACACAGAAAAGCATTAATTCAAAAGCGTTTTGTGCTTTAAAATAAACAGCACTCAGCAACGTTTATTTAATAAAACATGCACATTATTAATAAGCAAAACGAAAACATTCCCACGTGTCGTTTTCTCTCATTAGTACGTATTGGTTAGTTAAAACATTTACACAAAACAAATAATTAGTAATTATAAATTAATATTTTTAATTATGACAAATAGACAAACCAGAGCTTTAAAAAACCCAATAGATTTTCATCAGAAAACTCTGCTCCAGCAATCCCCCCTTTGGTGATATTATCACCAAATAAACAACCCAAAAAAAAAATGTAGTGAAATTTAGTCCCATTTTAGGAGAAATTGGAAATGTCTTTTTCTCCTTACACAACACTACACACCAGACACTCTTTCATCATCCCTCTTTGTTTCCAAATAAACACTCTCCCTCAATTCTTCTAATTCAATTTCTTGTGGTTCTCTTTTCAACATTTTATTTCTCTTTTCATTATTTCTTTTTATTAATTTCTTTTTCCCTCCCCTGTTTTTACAACACAAACACACCAATCTAAGTATCAATAAAGCAACAATTATACAAGTCAAAGGAAACAATATCTTACCTATAATAGTACTACCTATTTTTGCAATAAAACTCTTAACAGCAACTATCTTATTAGCTATTTTAGTCCAAATACTCTCAGCTTCCAGTGGTACTAATTCTTCATGCAAATCAGTAATATTTTTGATATAGACCTTCAGGTCTTTGCTTTCATCTGGAATGTAAGTGCAACAATGTTGAACTTTCAGCATTCCACAAACTCCACCCTCCTTAGCTAATAGAATATCAAGGGCAAGTCGATTTTGCATAGACATGGCACGTACGGCAATCAATTCCGTATTCACCAAAAGAAACCCTCCAGCGGTATTTGTCGATAAGCGATCCACCACTGTTGACAGTTTCCGAATTCCATAAGCATTCAAAGAAATTCCCACTGCAGGAATTAAAGCTCCAAAAATGTCACCCACTATTTCAGACCAAGTTTCTCTCTTAAAACGCGTTAGTAAATTAATATGTTCTACATCTTCTATTCTATCTATATGAAAGATCTTAGGAAAGACCAGGCCCACATAACACGTGCCATACCAATGGCCAGGCAACCTGTAATAAGCCTTGTTCCCACAAACATAATACACTCCTGGAAAAATTTGATCTTCTCCTCCTCTGAAACCCCATCCTGTTGCAATGAAGTATGTATCATGACACTCACTAGTCCCAACAAAATATGTATCATATTGAGATTTCCTTCTTGTAATGCACAGCTTAGCCTTCTGTGGTGCATCTAGAGCTAAAGTTGGACTAGCCCCATTTCTCAATTCTTTTCCCATCTCAATGTCCCAAATTGTCTCACTCACTTTATATTTCCCCGTCTTTTCATGCATGCTCATTCTCCTTTCCTCCACCATATTTAGGAAAGCTTTCTCCTCTTCTTTCAGACTGCAAGTTAAATTATTCTTAAAAATGTAATCTAAAGTTAATTCTTCTTTCTCAATAAAAATCTCACCAAAAATGTTAGCTTCTTTAGCTGGATTCAGCTTTTTGTTCATTGGCAATTGCCCAAAAATACTATCTTTGTTAGACATCTCATAATCTATTTTCCCTAACAAATAAAAAACACTACTTAATACACTACAAGAAATTCCATACGTAGCTGGTAAATGGTGATAAGTAACACCCTCTGAAACGGATGCAGGTAATTGCATACAAACGTAGCAATCCCTAACTTCCATTGTCTTCACATATTCGTATAACAACTTTGAAAAAACATTACTAGAAAAATCATTAATTGACCTATCTTTATGTATGTAAGTATTACTAATTCTAGTTGGAACTACTTTTTGTGAACCCTTCTCTGCATTGGTCACATTCTCTGTATGCATCTCAAATGTACCTATTGTAACTCTAAAAGTAACTAATAAAGCTAAAACACCCCATAGTAGCATTAATAATCCAGTACAGCAGCAGCACATTTTACACCATCTTCTTAAGAAGGCACATCTACTTTGGTTATTCTCTATGTTAGCCATTTTACTACTTTGACCGTGTCTTTTGACTTAGCCTCTACTACTCCACTACTTTAGTCTCTTAAATTCTGGATTACTTCAAACAATTAATTTCAGTTCTTCTTCTTTTCACTTTCTCCGAGTGATTTCTTCTGTTCACTCAATTTGGATACTCATCACTCTTTACTTCATTTTCTTCAACATCAAATTGTATTAGATCTCCAACAATATCCTCAGCATCTGACTTTTCATCAATGTCAGTCAAGATTACTTTCAGGATTTCACCAGTATCTTCCTCAACCACATCTCGTACGGTCTCCTCTGGATTTCCTTGACTTTCTGCCTCTTCACCTTCAGACAGTGCCACGTACGTCCATTCCAGCGACCTATACTTCTGGTTAGGTTTTCTTATCCTTTTGATCTCCTCTGGTTCTTTTGACTCTTTTCTCTTTTCACCTCTTGCTGGATTTTGACTCGACACCTCATTCACTTGTTCAGCTTTCGAAGTATTTGCTCTTATCAGTCTGTATCTCAGCCTCTTTATTCTGTTGTTAGGCCAAAGATCTCCTCTTATAACCTTTTTCGGTCTTGTTTCTGTATTATTTCTTTCTCCAATCCAAGTTCTCTTTCTCAGAACTGGACCTTCTGATTTCTCATTCTCACTTTCATCCGATTCTGTTTCAAATGCCTCTGGTTCTTCAGCAGTTTTCTTTTGCTCCACAGTCTTTTTCACCACTGTTTGAGACTTCCCTACTTCTGTCCCTCCTCGGGTCTCCGACACGCAATCTTCATGCTGTCTACTTGTCCCTTCACCTAGCTTATCAGGAATGTTCCCTACACCTCCTCGGGGGTCTTCCGCAATCTGTCCCTCTCTATCTTTTTCTGACCCTGCTTCTTCAGGTACAATCTCAAGTGGTTCTTCAATCTCCTCCTCTTCTGATTCAGGAGTAGTCTCTGTGGAATTGCTCTTTTCTCTTCTTTTTCCTTCACTGCTTTTTGGAACTTCAGGCTCTCTTTCAGAATCTGATCTCCTTTTTGAGACTCTCAATTGTTCTCTTGAAGTCTTTTCTGCTTCTTTTCTCACTGGTTCTGCATCTTCATCATCACTGGAATCTGACTATTCAAAATACTCCTTACCAGTCCCATCTTTTGGGTTTGGAACTCTCAGAGTATGACTCGCATGTACCCAGTTTTTCACACCAGCACACTTTACTGCAGTTGTCGTAGTCAGAATGACTTGTCTCGGCCTTCCCCACCTTGGAACCAAGCAATTTCTTCTTCTGTGCACCTTAATCCTCACCCAGTGCCCTGGACTCAGATCATTAGCTTGCTTCTTCTCAAGTGTGGTAGCTTCTTCTCCAACCTGGTGAAACACAGAATGAACTGCGTCAGCCAGGCCTTTACAGTAATCCAAAATCATGTCATCAGTTATTGTCATCAACTTATTGACAGGCACATATGCATGTCGCATTGCACGTCCCATTAAGATTTCATGCGGACTTAAACCAGTAGTTCTATCTGGAGTAGATCTAATAGTCATTAGCACTAGAGGCAAGACATCAGGCCATTTCATTCCAGTGGCTAAACACATCTTACCAATCCTGTTCTTGATTGTGCCATTTATCTGCTCCACTACGCCAGAAGCCTCTGGTCTGTATGCACAATGTAGCTTCTGCTGTATGCTTAACGCTTCACAAATCAAACTCATGAGTTCATTATCGAAGTGTCCACCTCTATCAGACTCAATCGTTACTGGAAACCCGTACCTAGGAATTAACTCCCTTAAGAGTAACTTTGCCACTGTTACTCCATCATTTCTCCTAGTCGGATAGGCCTCCACCCATCTTGAGAACAAACAGACTACCACTAGAACATACCTCAGTCTGTTCACTTGGGGCATTTCAATGAAATCAATCTGCATTCTCGTAAAAGGACCACCTTCTCTACCTATCATTCCCAGACTCACCACTGTCTTTTTCCCAGTGTTAAATTGCTGGCAAATCAAACATCTTTGACAGATGCTCTCTGCAATTGTCCTGAACTTTGCATTATACCAAGTTTGTTTAAAAGACCTGATCATCGCATCCCTTCCCAAATGTCCCTGGCCATGATACATCCTTGCCATTGTCGACAGCATGGAGTTCGGCATGACTGGTCTGCCATCTCTATAGACCCAAACATGGTCTGTTTCTCTTGGGGCACAACCTGCCTTGATCCAGTCTTTCTTTTCTTCCTTTCCTGCCTCATCCTGCAACTGTTTCACTTCATCCCACGTCTCTAGGACATTAGTAAACATCACAGAACAAAAAGAAATTTCACCTTCTCGTTCCCGATTAATTGACTGATTATTCTTTGCACAATATTGGGCAATGTCATTTGCATATCTATTGCCAACTGTCACAAAATCATCTCCTTGTCCATGAGCAGCACATTTCTCAACTGCTAACTCTTTAGGCAGCTGTATCGCCTCAAGAAATTTTTCAATCACTTCAGCATTCTTTATTGGAGTCCCTCTCGACGTCAAGAAACCTCTCTGCAGCCAAAGCTGGCCAAAATCATGCACAACTCCAAATCCATACTGACTATCAGTTATCACAGTCGTTCTCAAATCTTTCCCAATTTCACAAGCTTTTGTCAATGCCACCAATTCAGCAACTTGTGCAGATTTCACTCCTTTCAATGGTGTTGCTTCCATAACCTCTGAAACCTTGCACACTGCATATGCTGCACACAGCACACCCTCATCATTCCTTAGACATGATCCATCCACAAACAGCACATGATCACTCTCAAGCAAGGGAAGATCCCTTATGTCTGGTCTCGGTTTTGTACAGTAATCAAGCACATCCAAACAATTGTGATCATCTTCTGTCTTCACACCCACATTTTCAATATCCGGCAACAATGTCGCTGGATTCACATTCACACATCTCTCAAGAGTCACATTTGATGCTCCCAGAATGACTTTTTCATATTTAGTCAGCCGACTATGTGACATGTACTGGGTTCTGCTTCTTGTCAAAAGAATTGCCACATAATGAGGTACGAATACCCTTACAGGATATCCCATTATGATTCCCTCACTCTGTTCCAGGCTTCTGCATGTTGCAGCCACAGATTTCAAACACCCTGGTAAACCTACAGCTACAGGGTCAAGTGTCGATGAGAAGTACGCAATAGGCCTTCTCAGCTGTCCATGCTTCTGAATTAACACTAAAAGTGCACATCCATTTCTCTCACTGCAATACAACTCAAACTCCTTTTCATAGTCTGGCATACCCAAAGCAGGGGCTTCACACATTCTGTTTTTCAGCTCCTCAAATGCTGCCATTTGTTCTCTATCTAGTTCCAATGGGTCTGTCATCTCACTTTTTGTCAGCTTAATCAGTGGCTTTGCTATCAGAGAAAAATTAATTATCCACTGACGACAATAACCCACCATACCCAGGAGCATTCTCACTTCCCTCTGGGTCTTTGGGGCCTTCATTCCCCTGATGATTTTGATCCTGTCATCAGTCACCTTTCTCAGACCCTTTTCAATATTGTGTCCAAGATAATGCACCTCTTTCTTGCAAAATTGCAATTTGGCTGGAGATACTTTTAACCCTCCATCTGCCAGATGATTCAGTAAAGCTATAGTATCTACTTCACAAGCTTCACGTGTTTTTGATGCCACAAGTAGGTCATCAATATACTGCACTAGTACTGAGTTTTGAGGCATAATCAAACTCTCCAATGATTTTTTCAATAACTGATTGAATATCGAAGGACTCTCTGTATACCCCTGTGGGATACGACACCATGCTAAAATACGCTGGCCAAACCTAAATGCAAAAATCGGCTGGCTGTCATGATGCAATGGTATTGAAAAGAAAGCATGACACAAATCAATCACCGTGTACCACTCAGCATCATGTGGAATCTGATACAAAATCACTGACGGATTTGGCACAATAGGACAACATGCCACCACAATTTGATTAACTTTTCTCAAATCTTGTACAATCCTGAATTTCCCATTAGGCTTCTTTAGCCCCATTATCGGTGAATTACACGGGCTACTCAGTAGTTCTCTCAGAACTCCCTGCTGAATCATTTTTTCAATTATAGGAGTTATTCCTTCAATTATTTCTGGTGTCGTTTTGTACTGAGGAATGTTAGGATACGTAATTCCCTCTTTCACTGAAATTTTCACAGGATCTACATTATTCATCAATCCCACATCCTCTCCAGTAAAATCCCAAACTGTCCTTTTCACTGTATCTCTCAGCTCTCGAGGCAAATCCTCCGGATCAAACACAGCAAATGCACCAACCATTTCACTCTCTCTATTTCCTAGAGTCATTCGGTACAAAACATCCTCATCTGGTGTCTCAAAAGCTATTCCATCTGGTGTACAGAAAATTGTACAATTCATTTTACATAACAGATCCCTACCTAACAGGTTCACTGGACTAGTGTCACAGACAATAAATCTGTGCATGTCTGAAAATTTCCCTATTTGTACTCTTACTGGTTCAGTAAGACGTGTCCTGATTTGTGTATTGGCTACACCAACTACTTGGATTGCTTCATCCGAGAGAGGAAGATTTCTAATATCTGTTGACCTGACAGTTGATCTTGTCGCACCTGTGTCTACTAAAAAAGTAACACGTTCTTCATTTATTTTCCCATCTACAAATGGTCCTGCCTGGTCTATTTCTAGAGTTGCACCAAGTATGCACTCTTCTTCCTCTCTTCGGCACCGTCAATAATCACCCTCAGACTCACTCCCTTCATTCTTTAACAAGTACTGTTGTACCTGGTTAGAACGCCTTGGTTTGTTTACCTGCTCATCATTGTAGAATCCTGAATCCTGATTGTACTTTTGTGACCCTCTATTCTGCGGCAAGGGCGGTTTTGGCTCTTGACTCTGCTGTCTCACAACAGAAGGTTGTTGCTGCTGTCGATTATTCCCTTCGTTCTGCACCTGTTGATTCAAGGGCTTACCCCCATTATTCACTAATGGTGGATTGGTACACTCAGATCTCCAATGTCCCAGTTGGCCACAGTTGTGACATGGGAACTTCTTTTTGGCTTCCTCAAGATTCCCCTTTCCTTTCCCTGTATACCTGGGCCTATTCCCTGCATTATTTCCTTGATTATTCGCCTGTTCCACCAACTGTGCTTCCTGTCTTTCCGCAACTTTCACTTGTGCCCACATTGCTTTTTCTTTCAGCTTTCTCTGTTTTGCTTCAATTTCATCACTGAAGTATTTTGCATGTCTCAGAATCTCATCTATTTTCTTACTCTGCCAGTCCACTGTGTGCTCACGAATTCTCTCACTAATCTCAGGTCTCAGGCCATATACAAATCTGTATACAAAATGACTCAAATCTTTGTCACCCAGGTGTTCATCCTCACTGAATTGTTTAAAAGCCAGTATCAACCTCTCGTAAAATGCATGAACTGATTCTTTTGCTTCCTGTTGTGTTCGATCTATTTTAACCCAGTCTGTCTCTTTTGCAGGTACTTTACTTTTCAGGTATACCATCACCTGATCAAACTTTCTCATTACTTCTGGATCTGGTGCTCCTGTTCTCTGATCTCTTGGATATTCCTCAGTAGGCCAACTCACAACTATTTTACACTCAGTCCACAAGTCTGCTGGAACAATTATATCAAACAGACTATTCAGGTCAATCCACAGCACTTTTGACAATTTCACAAACCTGTCTACCTGCCTATACCACTCGACGGGCTTTTCTCTCAGTCGAGGGAAATCATTCGTAAGTGATAAAATATCCTGTTTGGTCCATGGAACATGTACATATCCTCCTCCAGGTATTTCTCTCATAGGATAAGTATCCACTGGTTTCTCCTTTTCTCTCACAGGAAATGCTGAATAAGTTCTATCTCCTGATTCTTCTCTTTTCTTGTACCACCTATCCTTCCACTTCTCTACATCACCCCATCTTCGCAACAATGTGACCATTTCTTTAATCTGTCCTGTTCTACCAGTACCATTCAAATTTTCAATGTCTTTATCTGTGAAATCCATTCTGTAAGACTTCTGCAAAGCTTTCACCTTATCAATGTCAACTCCCTGTTCATTCGCTATTGCTCTTAACCTGTCATGTGTATTTCTTGCTCTCCAGGTGATGTTTTTGCACATAAATAACAGTTCACCATCATGATGATTTTTTAGAATTTCTGTAGGAACTGTCCCTGCAACAAGCTCTTCTAATTATACACGTAACCTAGCCACATCAATTGCCTGTGAATCTTTATCCCTCTTTTGAAGAACTTTCATCCAATCATTCAAATCTTCAGCTGTTATTTCAGTAGTTTTTCTCACTGGAACCACTTTCTTCTGCGGTTCTAAAATCGGCATCCCTGAACAACTAGCTTCACTAGCATCCAATCTCGAATTAGACTGTACCTCTAATCCTTCACTACATGTCTCATGTCTGGATTGTCTCAGATCATTATTTTCTGTCCTTCTTCCTGAATCTCCTGAGGGACCACCCAAACTTGTTATCTTATTCCCAACATATGGAATCACCAAACCATTTTCACCTGTCCTCTGCTTATCAAAAATAGGCATAACCGGACCTATGGTTACAGGCACCGTAACAGCTTCCAGATTCTTTGTCAGCTCCCTAATCTTTTCAGTCAGCTCTGTTGTAGTCCTGGCTAATTCTCTTGTACTCTCGTCACCACATCGATTCTCTCTCTCCCTGAAAGGATTACCACCTCTTAACTCAGGTGTCACATTTTCTGTCTCAATAATACGCAATGTATCTCTTATTGGAGAAACAACTGGTGTACTCTCTTCTGGTTCTGGTCTATATGGAGGTGGTCTCTTGTAAATCATGTCATTCAAGACCTCATCCTCATACTCATTAACTCCATATCTTCTCACTTCTGCCTCAGGAACCCTTTCTGCTCCCTCATCAACTGTTCTCATAGGATATAATCCCTCCGACATGCTAGCATCTCGCCATCTTTTCATTCGATCATGATGAGTTTCACGATCATGTCTCCTCCCAAACATGTACCTGTAATTTCCTCCAGACCTCTGATTTTCTCGCTCATGTACTTCCTCTTCCCATTCCACTAAAGCCTCAAACTGTGTCGGTCTTGGTCTTGGGTCAAGACATAACATCTTTCCCCGTAAATTTCTCAACACGGCCAAATTAAATGAACCATGTTGTGGAAATGCTAGAACACCATCTTCCTTTGTATACCTAACCCAATTCTCCAACCATATACAGGTATGATACCCATATCTCGCAGCCATGAAGGATGCAGGTGTTTTCGCTGGAGGTAACAATTCACCCTCTCTTGTTTTAACATCTTTATCCTTGTCGAACCAGCGTTTTATTTTTCCGAACAAAGATTTTTTCTTTTTCTCTTCTTGGTAATACATTTTAGCGTTTACCAAAACTTTCTAATCCCTTCCGTATTACAAATATACAATACGATTTTTCAACCAATAACAGCGCGACTCACACCAACGCACCAATCCTGGAGCGTCTACGTCACTAGAATAGCTCTTCCAAACCTTGCGCGGCTCACACCAACGCACCAATCCCAGCGCGAACACTATTCTGATCCAATATCCAATCAGAGCGCGGTCTGTTTGACGTCAGCAGTCGCTGCAGTCGCTCCTGTCTCCTGTCTCCTGTCACTCGTCTACCCCTCCTTTACAAAATTTCTCAGTAGACTTCGTGTCAAATTTCTACAAAATCTATTAGTTACAACATATAAACATCTCCATTGTCTGCTTCGCTAACCACAGAATAGTAAAGAAAATCTATTTCACAAGAATCCCGTTGACACAGTAGCACATCCCTCTACTCTGCCCTTCTTTCATGCATTCATTAACTGTTTCCTCTAGGACTTGTCCAAAGAGTTTTACAATCAACTAAATGCCTATACATTCACGCACATTCATACAAGAAAATGTAGTACATACACACAGAATCCTGCTTTCCCGAGAACAGCGAACAATCTGTCCCGCTACAGAATTATAACACACGTTAACCAAGCAGCTTACCTCTGCTCACTTCTTCAAACAAGCTCAGAGAATACCTATTACTTCTCCCGCGATAAGCTTTAACGGTGAACCTTACGGATCCCTGGGACTTAAGACCAGAGTTTCACAGATAGCCTTCGCTACCATACGCACTCCTTTAATACCAGAAATATATTTCTAATAGTAACATACGAAAATGTCACTGATTCCGAACCCAGACAATGTGACGCGCAACTTCAATTGTCACACGTTTTTCCTACAATCCCGTCTTTCCCGAGAGCAGTATATACTTCCCTCTGCCCTACTACGGAACTGCTACTAGCTCCCAAGTTCCAGAAGCACTACATATAACTCAACATGACGACTCCAACATATAGTATTAGTACATATACCAACATCAATCAATAATCAATAATCAATAAGCCAATGTACAAGCAATCTAATCAGATCAAGACAATCATCAATAACCATCAAATTCTGCTACCAGGAAATTGGTGCAGATCGGGGTGTACAAAATCTCCCTACTTCCACGGATAGAGTAATTTCACAGTTACATGCACATACACTCATCATACACTTGGGCCCATTTTACTAACATACGCTCAAATACTCTACCAGCACTAAACCTGTGGAAAGAAAAACTCCTAAACACCCTGCATCTACACTGAGGTCGATAAGACCTAATGGTGACTGCCCTGAGTCATGATCTAAACAATCTATACAACAATAATCAAAATAGAGTACTCAATAATTGACAAGAAATAACCACCAACACTGTATTTAAAATTATGGTACTTTATCTAAAATTAGTCAAAGAAAATCAATCAGAGTAAATCATTTTTCTCATAATTACCTATTCTAGCTAAATGTCAGAATGGGTCAGGACAGGTCTCTCAGTAGAAGTCTCCTGAGTCGCCGTCCTCACAGCATAGATCCTCACCAACGCAGGTTTGGGAAGAAGTGGCCTTAGACCCTCTCTAGGCTAACAATATTTATAATAATTTTAACAAAAGAAAGCAACATAAAATGTTTTAGATATCCGCTGAACCGCTGAGCAGAGCGAGCAGGAAAGGATGTAGCATCGCTACATTTGGAAAATCTCCGCTCAGAAAAATCACAAAAATAAAAAGACGGAAACACGGAACTAGAAATTAAAAGTATCTTTTCATGTTCATATTTCCTCGGAACCAACATCATGATCTCAGAGTTCATTCATTATGGCTCCTTTGTCCTCCAAGGTTACTCAGATGTATCTGGATGCTCGCCCAGAACTGCTGCTGTCCTCACGGAAAATTTTAACCAGGCGAAGACTGTGGTCAGATGACTCTCGACCATGTTCAGCAAGGCCTTCTCATCACAAATCCCTCACTCGAGGCCAGGCTGCAAACGGCAGCCATTTTATTCTAGGCCAAAACGTACCATCTTAATTAAAAGAGACAAAAACAACGTTACCACAGCATAGTGATTAAACAGTGTTAACCCCACTAATACCCTTATGTGTATGTAATTATCTAGCCTTCGCAACACAGAAAAACATTAATTCAAAAGCGTTTTGTGCTTTAAAATAAACAGCACTCAGCAACGTTTATTTAATAAAACATGCACATTATTAATAAGCAAAACGAAAACATTCCCACGTGTCGTTTTCTCTCATTAGTACGTATTGGTTAGTTAAAACATTTACACAAAACAAATAATTAGTAATTATAAATTAATATTTTTAATTATGACAAATAGACAAACCAGAGCTTTAAAAAACCCAATAGATTTTTATCAGAAAACTCTGCTCCAGCATGCCCACATCCAACAGTACACTGTGGACTACGCAATGTGACCACGCCATGGAGGGGGGGGGGCTCTACAGGCCCGGCAAACATCAACACAATCTCAGTCCTCTGCAAGTGTGGCTCAGAGGTCTACTAATAAAAGCCTCCCCAAGTACATCTGTAAACTTTTCTCAGTTTTCAGGAAATGGTAGCAATAATGGTTATGAAGGGGTGCCAGACACGACAACTATAAACTTGCCATCGGCCTGCAGCCCTTATGTGATAGTTATGACAAATGTCTCTCCTTTAACCCCAGGTTTGACTGAGACACCATGTCAGCTAAAGAATCAAGTACTGCATTGGCTGCATTCTAAGTTCCTACTTCTGATTACTAAAGCCGACCAAATTTTGATGACTCAGACAGTGAGGTGGATCTGCCTGACCACAAAAAGGAACTGTATCATTATTAATCTTAAATCACTCAGCTATGCTGGAGAAACATTGAAAAGATCACTCTAGCTTCCCATGGCAGTTAATAACATTCTTGTCTTCCCCTTAGGGTTTTTTTTTTATTGCTATGTATGTCATGATTTAGTGCCTCTATCTACCCGCTACCACTATAATCACAATGGTATTCAAAATTCAGTGGTCATCCCCTATACAACAGATTGGAATTTTTGAGCGCACTACAGGAGAATGATTGACTTTGTACTGATAACAATACTGTGGCTGTCGATATGGATGGTGTTCGGGTGGCCATAGTTGATGATCAGTGTCCTAATTCACCTGTTATTGTCCCTAAATGTTTGGCAAATCCAGCAGCAATTGTTTCCACTTCAACTCTTACACCATTATCTATTTCTTCCAATAGACATGAAACCACTCATCAAACTGATACTCTTGTTGCTCCTAACCATTCTGAACACAGGAAGAAGTGTTCTTTTGACACATGAAGAGTGTTTGGCCTGTGAAGGAAGATAAACTCCCCAGATTGGTGTAATCTAATTTTGACATATGTATTTAGGACAGCGGCGTCACTAGAGTTGGTGTCACCCAGTCCGGGTAACTCATGGTGTCACCTCCTCACGACTTGGGCACCCGGTGCCCACGAGAACCCGGAAAGAAACTGCAGGGAGCAGGATCTGGCAGAGGTGCCACTCTGCAAATGAAAGAGCAGGTGGATCCGGCTGCTTGAGGGCACCAACGTGTGCCAACGTCCTGACGGTGTGAGCTCCAGGAATAATTATAAAGTATGAGTGTGCGTGTGGCTGCAGGCAGGGTAAAGTAGATCTACTATAAACAGGTTAAACTCTGGGTGTCAATTCATCCTCTCCCAATGCTTGTCTGCCACAAACACCCCATTAGTTACCTCACCTCTGCCTTAACGCAGTATTCCGTGAAGCCTCGCTCGTTCAGGCGGCTCCCAGTCACTTGGTACCGGCGATCGTACTCCTCCTTCACCGGGCGAGACATGGTCCACAAAAGAAACTTCCGTACACACAGACTGTGCATACGCTGACTTTGCCTCGAATGCGCATGCGTTTAATCCTAGTGACAGAGTTTGTCCACTCAGGACTGTGTCTGTGTTCTTGTTGAGCTGTCTCGCGCTACTTGAACGGATTTCTTGCTAGTAGATGCATTCAAAGCCTCAAGCCTCAAGGGAGTTATGGGGCCCCATTTTGACCAGGGAAATTATTGCAGCTGTGGAAAGTACTCCCCCCTGCCTAGGCTGTATTGGCTAGGCCTGTGCAGTAAACTCTGTCCACTCCGTGGGCAAAGTTCACAGAGTTTTGCTAAAACTCCACCTCTGCTGCTTAGCGGAGTTTACCAGTGCTCGTGACTCAATTCAATTGAGTTTGAACTTGTGACATACACGGCATGCTTCTCAGAGGTGGCCCAGAACCAGAAAGCAAAAAGGCACGTGACAAGTTCAACCTGGCTACAAAATATGCTTCTCTTGGGTGACGCACACCACAACATGATTATCGGAGCAGGAACCAGAAAGCAAAAGGGTGCATGACAGGGCTCCAGGTTTTAGGCATCCATGTTTGCACTTCAGTGGCTGGTGTAACAATTTAAATATATATCCGTAGAGACTTGTGCAGCTGCCCTCCTTTCATCTGTGCTCCCTCACCGGACTCTGCTCTCACAAAGGTGCAGAGAGAGACTGGGCATATGTGCTGCTTGCTGCCTGGGCCATTCTCCCGGATAACACACCCCATGGTGGCAGGAGAGGGGTTGAGCCATCTGGCGGTGGGAGAGGGAGATAGCCATCAGAGTGGACTCCAGTGTAGGCCTGAGCAAAGCACAACACTACGCTCGCGTAGTTTGCGAAGTTTGCGCTACTTCGCACTACGCGAATTGCACGTAGTACAGTGCAAACAAGCGTAGCGTAGTGCAGCAGTCATTTTTTGCTTGCTCGTGGTCCTCAACGTCAAGTTGGTGACCGCGAGCAAGCAAAATGACATCCCGGCGAGACTTTTTCCTCATTCGCTTCTCAACGCGGGGAGGTCAGGTTTCTCATTGCGAGTGGTCGCATATGCTCGCGTCCGCTCGCGTTGAGAAACTACCAGTCCGCGTAGAGAAAGCTGCTGCTCGAGTAGAAATCTACTTGAGTGGCAGAAAACGACCGCTTGCACTGTGCAAGATGCAGTTTGCACTGATTGCACAGTGCGGACAAGCATCCGGCACTGTGCAATCAGTGCGAACAGCATCTTGCACAGCGCACTACGCAGTTTGCAAAGCTACACGTAGCTCGCGTAGTGCGAAGTGCACTTCGCGTAGCTATGCGTAGCGCTACTTCGCAAACTACCCCCAGGCTTACTCCAGTGCCCCCGAGCATCGCTGTATCTGGCTGGCCAGTTTACAGATGGTGGGGAAGACGTGGGGCATGGAGGCATGATGCAATCCAAAGCGCTGTGGAGCAGAAGCGCGGTGGTCTGTCTCCTGCTGAAGAACCCTATGGCAGTAATAGACCCAAAAATGTTCAATCTATTTTGTTTCAGGGTTATGTTGTTTTCCGAGGTTTAGTGGTCATGTTGGAATGTGGTTGTCCCTTTTCTAGCATGTGAGTCACCTTCTCATGGTGTGCTTTTGTTAACACATTTTAATTGTTTGGTTTTCGCCGTCTTTGTGCAGTACCGTGCATACTCATCATCATGACACTAACTTCTTGTTGTTAATCGCTGCACCATCACTGGGTGCTTAGAAATTACTGTTTGCACAACGCGATTCATGCATATGCACTATGCATTGTTTATTGAAATGTCTTTAATGATTGTGAACTGCTTCTCTGCTGGAAGGCGGTAGCTTGAGATATGTTAGTGCACGGCCATTCCAAAGTGCAAGCGGTGTGAGCCCGTAACACTGCTCGCTCACGGAGCTCTGCAGATTTTGACACAGGTTTTTGATAACCCCACAGAATTCCATCGAGTAGAAATCTGCGAGCTAAGCCGAGTGTGGGAGCCGGCCTCGTGGCGTGGTCCTGTTTCCCCGCGCTAAGCCGCACGAGGTCCCAGGCACATCGGGACTCCTCCATCTTGGATTGCACGTCACTCCACGTGACCACCTGTATGACCCTGTTCTACCCGGCCTCGGTCCCAGCGAGGCCCGACATCGAGACGCCAACCCCTGGCCCGGGGGATACCACGTGAGCCCTTCCCACTCCCGGCGGAGGGCAGTATCGATGGGACCCCCTACCGTCTCTCCACGCCTAGGTGTGATCACCCCACAGCTCTCTGGGGCCTGGCGCCTCTCCTGCTGGGCGTCTGGCCGCTCTCTACCCGGCCTCTCCGCCCCCTCCGGGCACACGGGTCCGGACATCAAAGGGCTCCCGTCCTATATCTGGGGCGACCCGACAACAGGGCAGTAGTTGTATCCTGGAGTCGAGAGCCCTGCTGATCGGATCGCGGACGACCCTACGGAAGAAGACTCAACCTGAACCACCACTTGAGCCCTGCTGACGACGTCGCGGCTCCACCGTGCTTAAAGACCTTCACGAACCTTTGGGGCCCTGCTGACGCTGTCGCGGCCCGACCTTGTTGAACCTTACCACCAGAGCCCAGCTGACCTCGTCGCGGCTCGACCGAAGCGGACCTACCACCAGAGCCCTGCTGACCGCGTCGCGGCTCGACCTAAGCGGAACTACCATCCGAGCCCTGCAGACGACGTCGCGGCTCTCCACGTCCGAGCCGCTCTGAGACCAGCATCCAAGGTCTGGCGCAGAGCCCTCCCGTGCCTGGCTGGCACTAAGACTGTCCCGCTACCCTACCCTCTTGAACGAACATTGAGACTCTGATAGGATCCCTCGATCCCTCTGTAAATATTGCCCGTATTGCTGCCGATAAAGAATCTAATCTCGCAACTACTATTGAGTCCTGTGTGGTGGTCTTACTGGGCCTAGTACGATCATAGGAGAAAGACCTCCCCGAGGGGGCTTCTCAGCGGCGTTCGGCTATAAACTTTGCGGTAGGAAGGTGCCCGGAATAGTCTCCCCGACTACCCGGTGGGCCTCCCTCCAACATTTGGTGGCCAGCGACAGGATCCGAGCAAACGCAATCGTACAAGCAAGTAACGCAACCACTACCTGACCAGACGAGGAGAGAAAAAGAGAACCATGGATGGCCAAGAAGCAACCGTGGCCGCAACCTTCCAGTTGGAGAAACTGGAGGAATACACCCACAAGGAACTCAAACAATTCTGCAAAGACAAAGGGATCCCAACCACAGGATTGGGCACCAAGGAAGAAATGCAGAAAGCCCTGAAAGCCTGGGCAGAACCCGAAACCCCTCCACCCCGAGCCGAAGGGACCTCGGCACGGGACGGAAACCTGCCAACCACGACCCCGACAAACGGGGAGCGAACCACCCCAGACACCAACCTTTCCCCCGAAGAGATCCGAGAACGGGAAAGGGCCCGGACACACGAAATGGACCTTGCCCGACTCCGGCAGGACGGGGAGCTCCTACTGGCAGAGAAAAAGATAGCCCTGGAGCAACTACGACTACAAGAAGAAATCGAGGAGAAGAAAAGGCACCGGGAGCTAGAGGAGAGACGGCTAACCCTCGAGCACGAGAGGAGCCTTAAAGAACTTGAACTAAAAGCTAAAACTGGGGAGACCAGCAACCCTGGAGCCCGGGACGCTCTGCCCCCGACCGAGCCAAAGGTTCACATCCCCAAGGATGTCGTCAAGGAATACTATAAAAATGACGACATCCAGCAATGGTTCCGAGCGTACGAAGTCGCCATGACCTTCCATCGGGTACCCCGGAAGGATTGGGGCGCCGGCCTATGGGGGAGGTTCCTCAGCGAGGGACGGGATACCCTGCTGCACCTCCCCGATGCAGTGATGACCTCGTACGACCACATGAAGGAAGCCCTACTCACACGCTACGGACTGTCGGCCGAGATGTACTGGCAACGCTTCCGGGACTGCAAGAAGATCCCCGGCACCACATGGGTCGAGTACGTGGACTTCTTCAGCCGAGCGTTGGAAGGATGGATCAAAGGGAGCAAGGTCACCTCATATAACGAACTGTTCAACCTCATTGTCTGGGAGCACCTCGCCAACAACTGCTTTGTGGAACTAAGGCAACACCTCCTGGACAGTAAACTGGCCGAGCCCCGGAAGCTCGCCGCCGAAGCGGACCGATGGGTCAACACCCGGGTCCCCCGGAACCCCGTGGGGGACTACCAACGGAGCACCACGGGCCCTCCCCGCCAGCGCGGCGGAGGAGGGGGGTCCCACCGCAGTCGAGAATTCCCAGCCGGGCCGCCCAGAAGCCCGCCACGAGGTCAAGCAACCAACCACCCTTCCCCGACCCAGGGCCGATGAGGAACCCCTATCGCCCGGTCTGGAACACGACCGACAGTAACCTGCTTCGGATGTCAGCAGACCGGCCATTATGCAAGTGACCCGGCTTGCCCCGTGAACCGACGGAACGGGACCACGGGGCCACCTCCCCGACAAATTGCCGCCGCAGCCCTGGGGGAGGGAGAGGACGAGGAGGAGAACTACGACGACGGGTCCCCCGAGTGGGAACCAGCCGCCATGTCACTTGTGTGCCTAGGCTCCCGAGAGATGGTGCCCCGCGCCACCATCCCAAGCAACACCCAGAAGTACCAACAGTGGGTCACCATCAATGGGCGACGGGCCGAGGCCCTCCGGGACACTGGGGCCAGTGTGACCGCTGTCCGCTGCCATCTGGTGACCCCCGAACAGATCCTACCACACGTCCTCTGCCCTGTCCGGACCGCCGACAATACCGAGAGCATCTGCCGGATGGCACGAATCCCCTTCGAGTGGGGAGGAGTGTCCGGCACCCTGAAAGTGACTGTCCGCGACGACGCCCCGGTGGACTGCCTCCTGGGGAACGACCTAGAGAGCTCCCCCTGGGCCCAGGTGGAGCGCCGAGAGCATCTGGGGATGCTAGGACTACCCGAGTGGGCCTGCGCCACCACTCGGTCCATGACCGTCCAGCCAGCTGCGGCCCCGGCCCCCGACAAACCGCGGGCCCCGAACCATCCACCTCCTCCAGCCCGGAGGAACCTGACGAGGAGGCCGGGCCATCCGAACTTTCTTCCAACGAGGCTGCTCCCCTCAGCGAGATCCCCGAGTTGGCCCAGTGGCGCCACGACGGGGGCCCCACCCGTGAACAATTCCAGCAAGAACAGAAGGGCTCCCCGTCCCTCGAGGGGGCCCGACAGCAGGCGGCCGCCCAGGCTGCGGGGGACCCCTCGGGAACCCACTGGGTCTATTGGGACAATGACTTATTGTATAGCGAGCAGAAAGTCGCCGAACTAGGGGCCAGCCGGGTGCTGGTGGTCCCCCTCCGATTTCGAGAATTCCTCTTGAACCTGGCACATGACGTGCCCCTTGCCGGACATCTCCGGCGGGACAAGACTTACAGCCGCCTCGTAACCCATTTCTATTGGCCCCGAATGAGACGAGACGTGGACCAGCACTGCCGGTCCTGCCCGACCTGCCAAGCTAGCGGGAAGACTGGGGGACGAGTGAAAGCCCCCCTGCAGCCATTTCCAGCCGTCCACACCCCGTTCGAACGAGTGGGGATAGACATCGTGGGGCCCCT
Organism: Triturus cristatus; assembly: GCF_964204655.1. NCBI lineage: Eukaryota > Metazoa > Chordata > Amphibia > Caudata > Salamandridae > Triturus > Triturus cristatus. The sequence continues at coordinate 1,080,916,636 of NC_140591.1, forward strand.
CGACCCCCGAACCGCCCTGGGCCACCGCTTCATCCTGGTACTGGTCGACCACGCCACCCGGTACCCAGAAGCTGTCCCCCTCCGAACTGTAACCGCTCCAGTGGTGGGCCGGGCCCTGATGGGCATCTTCTCCAGAGTGGGGTTCCCCTGAGAAGTGGTGAGCGACAGGGGGACGAACTTTATCTCGAAATACATGAGATCCCTCTGGCAACAATGTGGGGTCACCTATAAATTCACCACCCCTTACCACCCCCAGGGGAACGGACTGGTCGAGCGGTTCAACCGAACCCTGAAGGGGATGATCAAGGGCCTGGAAGAGCCCCTCAGGAGGAGATGGGATGTCCTGTTGCCCTGCCTCCTGTTCGCCTACCGGGAGGTACCACAGAAGTCCCTGGGCTTCAGCCCCTTCGAACTGTTGTATGGGCACCCTGTCCGAGGGCCCCTCAGCCTGGTCAAGGAGGGTTGGGAGGCGAACGTCCAAAGTGCCCCGCCCGACGTCTACCGGTACCTCCTGACCCTGCGGAGCCAGACTCGAAAGTTCCGGGCCCTGGCCGAAGCCAACCTTGAAGCCAGCCAAGAAGATATGAAACGCTGGTATGACGAGAATGCCTCAGCCGTCGAGTTTGAGCCGGGCCAGCAAGTCTGGGTCATGTCACCCGTGGACCCCTGCGCCCTGCAGGACAAGTGGACCGGGCCCTTCAAGATAGTTGAAAGGAAGAGCCCCGTCACGTACCTGGTCGACATGGAGTCCCCGAGGAACCCCCTCAGGGTCCTGCACGCCAACCGGCTCAAGCCCCATTTTGCCCGAACTGTACTAAGCTTACTACTGGCTACCGACGATGGGGGTGAAAGTGACTCCGAGCCCCTACCAGACCTCCTGGGGTCCTCGAGCCAAGACGGCTCCTTGGAGGGCGTCCACCTCTCCGCCACCCTGACACCGGAACAGCGCCATGATTGCCAGAAGCTACTGCAACCCTTCGCTGCCCTCTTCTCTCTCACGCCTGGGGTAACCCCCTGGTGCGTCCACGACGTGGACACGGGGGATAGCCCCCCGGTACGACACCGAGCTTATAGAGTGCCTGACCGAGTCCGAGCCTGCATAAAGACCGAGGTCGCCAAGATGCTCGCCCTCGGAGTCATCGAGCCTTCCGACAGCCCGTGGGCCAGCCCGGTAGTCTTGGTACCGAAGACCGCCGCCCCCGGCACGGCCCCCGAACTCAGATTCTGTGTCGACTACCGGGGCCTGAACGCAGTTACCAAGACCGATGCCCACCCTTTGCCACGAGCCGATGAGCTGATTGATCGCTTAGGGGCCGCCCGCTACCTAAGCACCTTTGATCTCACCGCTGGGTACTGGCAGATCAAGCTCACTCCCGGCGCACAAGAACGATCAGCTTTCTCTACCCCCGATGGCCACTACCACTTCCGGGTGATGCCCTTCGGCATGAAGAACGCCCCAGCGACCTTTCAGAGGCTAGTAAATAAGGTCCTGGCCGGTCTCGAAGCCTTCAGCGCGGCCTACCTCGATGACATTGCTGTCTTCAGCGACCGCTGGGCCGCGCACCTAGGACACCTTGGGGAAGTCCTGGCCGCTCTCCAAAGAGCCGGGCTCACAATTAAGGCCAGCAAGTGCCAGATCGGTCAAGGATCTGTGACCTATCTGGGCCACCAGGTGGGGAGTGGCCAGGTGGCCCCCCTCCGGTTAAAAGTTGACGCCATCCAGGCGTGGGAGCCCCCCGCCACCAAACCGTTGTCCGGGCATTCCTAGGCCTCACAGGCTACTACCGACGCTTCATAAAGGATTACGGCGACATTGTGGGCCCCCTTACGGAACTCACCTCAAAGAAACAACCCAAGGCGGTGCACTGGACGCCCCGCTGCCAGACCGCGTTTGATGCTCTCAAAGCGTCCATGTGCGCTGCCCCTGTGCTACAGGCCCCCGACTACAGCAAGGAATTTGTAGTCCAGACCGATGCCTCGGAGTACGGGGTCGGGGCAGTTCTTTCCCAGCTGGACGCCAAGGGCCTCGACCGACCGGTGGCCTTTATCAGCCGCCGACTGCTGCTGCGAGAACAGAGGTGGAGCACCATCGAGAGGGAGGCCTTCGCTGTGGTATGGGCTCTCAAGAAGCTCCGGCCCTACCTTTTCGGTACCCACTTCAGGGTCCAGACTGACCACCGGCCCTTGCGGTGGCTCATGCAAATGCGGGGCGAGAACCCCAAGTTGTTACGCTGGTCCATCTCGCTGCAAGGGATGGACTTCACTGTTGAACACCGGCCCGGCACCGACCACGCCAATGCTGACGGCCTGTCCCGATTCTTCCGCCTCGGCGAGGAGAACCCCCAAGAAGATGGGTGACTCTCCCTGCCTTCAGCTGGGGGGGACGCGTGTGGGAGCCGGCCTCGTGGCGTGGTCCTGTTTCCCCGTGGTAAGCCGCACGAGGTCCCAGGCACATCGGGACTCCTCCATCTTGGATTGCACGTCACTCCACGTGACCACCTGTATGACCCTGTTCTACCCGGCCTCGGTCCCAGCGAGGCCCGACATCGAGACGCCAACCCCTGGCCCGGGGGATACCACGTGAGCCCTTCCCACTCCCGGCGGAGGGCAGTATCGATGGGACCCCCTACCGTCTCTCCACGCCTAGGTGTGATCACCCCACAGCTCTCTGGGGCCTGGCGCCTCTCCTGCTGGGCGTCTGGCCGCTCCCTACCCAGCCTCTCCGCCCCCTCCGGGCACACGGGTCCGGACATCAAAGGGCTCCCGTCCTATATCTGGGGCGACCCGACAACAGGGCAGTAGTTGTATCCTGGAGTCGAGAGCCCTGCTGATCGGATCGCGGCTGACCCTACGGAAGAAGACTCAACCTGAACCACCACTTGAGCCCTGCTGACGACGTCGCGGCTCCACCGTGCTTAAAGACCTTCACGAACCTTTGGGGCCCTGCTGACGCTGTCGCGGCCCGACCTTGTTGAACCTTACCACCAGAGCCCAGCTGACCTCGTCGCGGCTCGACCGAAGCGGACCTACCACCAGAGCCCTGCTGACCGCATCGCGGCTCGACCTAAGCGGAACTACCATCCGAGCCCTGCAGACGACGTCGCGGCTCTCCACATCCGAGCCGCTCTGAGACCAGCATCCAAGGTCTGGCGCAGAGCCCTCCCGTGCCTGGCTGGCACTAAGACTGTCCCGCTACCCTACCCTCTTGAACGAACATTGAGACTCTGATAGGATCCCTCGATCCCTCTGTAAATATTGCCCGTATTGCTGCCGATAAAGAATCTAATCTCGCAACTACTATTGAGTCCTGTGTGGTGGTGTTACTGGGCCTAGTACGATCATAGGAGAAAGACCTCCCCGAGGGGGCTTCTCAGCGGCGTTCGGCTATAAACTTTGCGGTAGGAAGGTGCCCGGAATAGTCTCCCCGACTACCCGGTGGGCCTCCCTCCAACACCGAGGCCTAGTATCGACCATAGTCCTATGTTTAAAAAGGGAAATAAATCTGACCCCATGTGTTATCGCCCAGTTCCCCCTCTCGATTCATCAGATAAATTGATGGGAAAAGTTCTTATGGAGAGATTGGAAGATTGGGGAGAGAGTAATTCCATTATTTCAAATGTGCAGTTTGGCTTTAGGAGAAGCCTGGGCTCAGTGGGACAATGCATGAACCTAGAATTACTTATCGGGGAAATATACCAAAGCTAAGTCAGGTTCCCTTTTTCTTTGTTTCGCTGATCTCAGTAATGCCTTCGAATTGGTTGACAATATTTTACTCTGGACTTCATTGATTACTCAGGGTGCCCCAAAGATCATAATTAACTTCTTAGCACATCTTTCTGGAAAGCTCTCTGGCATGGTGTGATATGGCCCTAATAGGGAATGCTACCCCTCATTTAAAATCAAGAGGGGTACTAGATAGTGTTGCATATTAGCACCGCTCCTCTTTTCACTTTTTATCAATGGGGAAGTAGACACCCTTTAGACAGTACAGGTTGATGCCCCTGCTGTTGGTAGAAGCCCCGTAACAATCTTATTGTATGCTGACAATGCTGTACTACAATCTATGACACTGATTGGCTTACAAAAATTGATGGATACCTTTGGGCACTTCATGGATTCTGGGAAGATGAAAATCAATAAGGCAAAGACCTTTTTGATGGTATGTGGGAAAGTGTAGAAACATAAGACATTTTGTGTCGAGAGAGTCCCTGTTAGTAATGTCAGTTACTTATCCTCTCTAGGGATTCTATCCACGAGTTCCCCCTTCCCGTTCTCCTCCCCCATCATGCCCAGGCTGTCCTAACCACGCTGCTTTTCTTGCAACTTTTACAAAACAGCAGCCAGAATCAATCCCTTGTCTCGTTGCAGTTGCTGCCGCAGTACAGGCCAGGTCCACTTAGACCCCAGTGCGGCCTGGTGTGGCCAGCGGCCCCCCGCCATCGGTCTTTCAGCAGCCATCTTGCTAGAGCTGCCCCAGTGGGGGAGCAGCAGCGGCACCCGTGGTCAGGAGCGGAGGTCCATCGTCCGCCGTCCTTGTCACCGTACAGAGAGGTGCAGTACTTCGTGGGTGACCAGCAGAGAGGTACGCTCAAGGTAAATGAGCATTGAATGTCATGGTATGCAGGGCTGCCTGTAAGAATTGCTCGGAATCGTCGAGCCCTCCTGGGGCCTTCCAAAGCCCCCTCTGAAGTAAATCCCTGAGCTAGTGACAATTGACTTTGGCCAGCCCAGGGAGAAGTTGCCTGTCTCGGCACACCCCCGTGGGCAAACACCTTGGGAGTGCTGCAGGGGGCCAGAGGTTGCAGGATAATCGAGGGACAAGGATTGGTCCTCGGTGCTGGAAGCCGGGTGAACAGCTGGCATCCAAGTCCTTGGCGGTGGCGCGGCGAGCGGTGGTGTGGCTCACGGGGGTAATAACCAGGTGAAGACAACAGCCCAAAGCTCACTCAGCCACCCTGCTAGGACCCAGGGCACAGACACATGCCTTGCTCAAACTCCAAAGCTCAAGAAGAAAGTTCAAGTCTACTGTGGCACTACATAGCCACTGACAACCGGGCACCCCTCCTGAAGGATGACAAAAAAAAAGAAGAAGCCTGTCAGCGCCAAGAAAAAGCCCTCACAAAGTCAATCCCCCCGACTCAAGCCTCACCTAGAATTTTAAGGAGCGCACGGAACGCAGTCCTTGACAAAAAGTCCTTTTTAAAGTCTCCAGCAGCAGGTCTCATAACTCTATTTTTATATAAACGTCCCCCTGATGATGAGAGCTCCCCCGCTCCGACAGACCTTTCAGGAAGAGCCAAGGCCAGTAATGGAATGAACCACCTGCCAGGGAGCCCGTCCAACAACAAATTCCTTGCAATACAAGAACAAAGTACAAACAATGGAAGCATAAACATCGAAAGACACAGGTCTCAATCTTGCTCTTGGCCGTGTCGTCCCCCTGGAATTAAACACAGACATGCAAGTGATCCAGCTACTGACAACACTGCTCTAACCCGAAGAAACCACCAGCAGGTTGTGACAGCCCAAATACACCGCCAGCAACAACTCACTCGGCAGTCCCCTGTTCAGCCACCTCCCCTAGTACCCACAGGATCTGGACCAACTAAGAGTCAGAGTGTGACCAAAACCTTGGGTAACTATCACCGATATTTCTTCAAAACTTGGAGTGAAAGATACAAAGTACACTGGAGCTCACCCCAAAGCTCTTCAGAACAGCCAATGTAACCCGGTTTTCCCCCTCCCCTGTACAAAGGTCTCAAAGCTATAGTCCTCACGAGAGCAGTTTCATTAACGACCCTGGATCAACCTCTCCCGGTGAAACAGTCCACTCCATGGCCAGGGCATTACTCTGGTAATCAAACAAAATGGAGCTGCAAATTGACCTACTATCCACTATTGCACAACGGCTAGTGGAACTGAGCAACAAGGTGGACTTTATAGAGAACAAGCTTAGTAATAATCAGAATAACCGGCTTTGCACCTGTTCATGTGTAGATCTCATGGACAAATGGTCAATACTTCCAAAACTTTTTAACAGACCTGTTAGTCTCATTCAAAGCTCAAACAGGATGCACCATGGGCCCATCGATCAACAGTAGTACTGCAATAATCTCAAACCTTGCCGACTCTCACGGTAACTCAGCCATAAACAATTTGTGCAACTCCTTAACTAAACCGACACTCAAGGTCTTTTCGCACCCACTAAACTCTCCATCAGTCCACACAGTCTCAATTCTAGCTCTTGAATCTCAAAACCAGGGAAGAACTTCGAGGGCAATGCCTCCACTCAGATAAGGAAAGAAGAACCTCTTTCAATGCGGGCCAAGAAAAAATTAAAGAAACAAGAGAAAAAGGCCAAGGTATCAAAAAAAGTTTCCCTGCTATTACCAACCCATACTCAAAATTCACAAATTGACAAAGACAAAACACGGTTCTATTCAAACTTCACTAAAAAGCACGTCCTAAGCAACTCAACATCCACAGCACCAATCCCTTTGGATGCCAAACAAGAGACTGACAGGCTATTACAGTCAATTCCCCGAACAGTGGACTTGCACAGCCCACCAGGCCCGGCAACAACAACTCAACTACCTCACACATCAAACATCACGAAGTCAGAGCAGAAAAGTCTACCATGTTCTACCAGGGAACAAGGACCCGACATTCGGGACAATATACCTCAGGGTCTCCTTCTCCCGGACTCACAGAGGCCCCATGAACAAACCGCTCAGCCATTCCAAAGCCCCATCTACCGTCCAGAGCCACGACAACGGGACCCCGGCCCAAGCTTTATTTTATGCATTGTACAGACGGGTCTAAGTATCCAGCCTAAAGTAAACCAAGTCAGTAAAACTACTCACGAGGTAATCCTTACCCCCAGATACTTGATTAAAGGCAACATGACATCTTAAAAAGGAGCAACATACTATGACTATTTAAGCATATCCCGACCCTCACAAAAATACACTCAGACGACCTAGCCTGGGTTAAGTTCTTGAGTCTCTCCAGTGACTCAGACGGGGAATCAACCTCGATAGGGCTGAGTCGTCACTCCCAGGTGGGGCTAACACCAAAAGCAATAGCTCAAATGGCTGATTGGGGTATTGACATTGCATTCTCCATACCCGAGAAATACCCACACGTACTAGCAGCATTAATGAAGGAAATTCATTTGGTCCTAAGGGGGACAGCGAACAATCAACCAGGGAAAAGCTCAGCCGCAGAGCCAAAGACTATACAAAGCCTACAGGATAACAAGTACGCTGGACCACAGAACAGTCCACATTAGTGGGCCAAAGCATACCTTCACTCATGGCACTCAGACAGGTCCAGAAGGACAGCCACTACGACGGCACTTATAACACCATAAATGCTGCTATTCATCAGATCATGACCAGAACACCGGGAAACAACACACAGTTGTCCATCATATCCTGGAACGTCGCTGGGCTAAAAAGATTGCTTGGGTGCAATTCAGTAAGCAATTACCTTCGAGAAAATGACATCCTGCACCTACAAGAGACATGGGCCACCGAACATCTAATCCTCAGGTTTTTACGAATTTCACACTGCAGCCATAAAACGTAATATCTTCGGGAGAGCATCCGATGGGCTCTCAAGCTTTATTAATCAAGCCCGCAAAATAGAGGCAACCTTATTAACAACGAACATCGCCAATCTGCAAGCGGTACTGATCTGCGGACTAAAAACAACAATTCAATTTGTCTACTGTTATTTAACTGCTACGTCAACCCCGCCTCCCAGCAAAAAAAGCAAGTATTAAAAATATTGACAACAAACATGGACCACTTCATAAATAAATAAGTCTCACACTTCCCAATTATAGTTGGGGGACATGAACACCCGAGAATTGGGGCACTCAAAAATGTACTCCCCAACGCAGACTGAATCAGCCCCTCTGCAGCGGCTCCTTTTCACTCTAAAAATGGTTTCTGCCCACACCATCAAAAAAGCTGCAGATCCATTCTGGGTTCCTCTTCCCACCTTCAGGACTAAGTCCACAATTGACTACATCTTTATTTTGGATAACCTGGTAACATACTTTAACAACTTTGAAGTGGGAAATAGGGACAAGAGTGACCACAGACCACTGAGGGTATCTTTTCAGCTAAACATGAAACCCGCAAAACAACTGGAAACATTGGGGGTTTCAACTGGAGAAGAGCACCACGAAGTTCTGAGCAGAATAAATATACATAAAGAGTCGAGCTCCACAGACATAAGCTCTGTAGCCCCCTTGGAGCGCTGGAAACCACTCCTAGTTTAATTAAAAAACATTCTTGGGGGACAAACTGGAATCTCTAAAGCACAGGACTCCTACCACCAATGCCTACCATCACAAATAAAACCAAGGGCCCTAGCTCAAACCAAGCATAGTCTCTCAAAGGCCTTGAAGGCAAGAAGAAAAGGAGCCACAGGTCTCCAAACACCAGCAATAACAGCACTTCGTACGGAACACAGGAAAAAAAGTATGGGAAACACGACTAAAAAAAATTCAGGCAGAGTGGCTAAAAATATTTAACTTTCTCAAAGAAAAGGGACACATCCAACTTTGAAGGCATATCAAGCAACATAGCAACATCAGTCAGATCAAGGAAAATGAGGTGGCAGCCTCTGAATGGGTTAAATATGCAAAGCAACTGTAAACAACACATCAGTAAATGACATATACCCAAACACAACAAACTCCCCCAGTAATGCATAAAGGCGCCAAAACACCTGTCATCACTAAGGTCGAGATAACCAACCTGATTAAAAAAATGAGGACAGATGGTGCCCCAGGTCCCAATGGAGTCCCTGCAGCAGTGTATAAAGCCTCTCACGGATTCTGAGCAGAACAGTTAACACCATTTTTCAAGTACTCATTCGCCACTTCCACCATTCCACCATTCCACCATCGTGGAAAAGCTCAATACTTTTTCCCATTCATAAAAAAGGGGACAGTACGAATCCTGAAAATTACTGGCTCATCGCTCTATTAGATATAGAAGCAAAAGCATATGCCAGAATACTGTTGAAAAAACTAGAAACCTCGACAAAAGATCAGAACATTCTTTCCTTCTTTCAATTCGGCTTCAGGCCCCAAAGCTCAACCATAGATAACATCCTAGTACTGGGACACCTGTCACTCCGTGCTACCCAGCCATCACAGCTACCCCTGTTTTGCTGCTTTGTTGATTACAGTGCAGCCTTCGACCGAGTTGACCGTGGGAAGCTGTGGAAAAAACTGGACTCCCGGGCATTCCTCAAAAGCTGCTAAAGGCAATAATTACTCGTCATGAGGGGACCTGGGTTTGTATCAAAACCAGCCAAACAACTGTAACAACTAAGATACCAAACACTAATGGCCTCAAACAAGGGTGCGTTCTTGCCCCTTTACTTTTCAATCTCTACACAGCCGACCTGGGAAAAGCCCTGGAGGGGTCAAATCTACTAACACCAAGGCTGGGGAATGCGCGGCTCCAAATTCTCCAATATGCCGATGACATAGTCATAATGGATCACACTACGACAGGCCTACAGAAAGCCCTAGAATCTCTGTACAGGTTTAACCAAAAGAACAATCTCCCGGTGAACCAGGAGAAGACCAGGATAATTATCTTTGGGAAGTACCATCGAAAGAAGACAGCACAATGGCGCCTAGGTGACCTGCAAATCAGAACTTGCATAGGTTAAACTATCTGGGTCTCAGGTTATCGGAAGGGCCAAACCCACAGCCCATCTGAAGCATGGGGGCCGGTATCATCTACAGTTTGCGACGCCTCAATTGACGACTACACAGTCCAACTGCAGAACCCATCCTGAAAATCTTAAAAGCAAAACTAGTTCCCTCTCTCAACTACGGTCACCTAGTCTTCCCTGGAGCCTTCACCAAGTTCCTCATGAACCACCAAATATCTGCCTATAGGAAGGTTCTAGGTCTCCCATGACAGGCCAGGAATGAAAGAGTAAGGTTGGAGATGGGACTCACCCGACCGGACATTACCTGCTCAGGGGACATTTTAAAATACTATATTAGCACCTTACAAGCTCCAATAACCTCTCTGAAAACGCATTTTAAACCAATCTTTGAAGAAGGTGGATCTCCATGGCAGGTTCAGCTGGCAGTGGCCACAAAATTGCTAGAAATAGACGTTCAAAACCTGCACAACTTAAACATTCCTGTAACTGCATGGAAAAGATCTGTGAATACACAGGTCAAGAAAATATCCTACGAAAGAGACCTGGAAGCTTACACCATCAACCCAACATCACATCACTGGACACTTCTTACATAGTGGGAAAACCATAGCCTTACTTTGAGCAAGCACTGACAGTCCTGGCCCAGAAAAAAATCACCTAACCAAGCCTGGTCCCAGAAGGACAATTCAGCCGCATGCCGACTTTGTAGTTACCATTGTGAATCCTGGCTCCATCTGCTGTGATGCTGCCCAAAGTTAGCTAGCGAGCGGCACCGACTGGTACCTCCCATCTGCAGGTCTCATGGCCTTGCACAATGCAGAGAAGCCTCAGACTTGCGTTTCTCTGCTAAAAGAGCTCAAACTGTCGCGCGGCTAGGGAAATTTACAGAATCAATCCGGGCCACACTGACACAGAAAATCGAGTTACAAAAAGAAACCAGCTGGCTAGCAAGCAAGAGAGACTTTGATAAAACTCCCCTCTAAGTTTTATGCACTTGTACTTTACTGCCAGTTTCGGTATCTGTTTTTAATGTTTTAACTCCCCTCTAGTTTGTAGCAACTTGTGTGTGTTTTTAACTTTTTTCCTTTTGATAGAATATTGGAATGATAGTATATTGCAACAATTTTAAGTAATTGAACAATAAAGCTTAATACAGTAATACAGTTACAATTGTGCATAACCTAGAACAAGACTGGCTCTCAAAATGGCAATTGAGTCACAATAGTATCAAGCTGAATGCAGGGTACCATGGAGTTGACCAAAACTAGACATGCAGATTCTATTATGGAATCCTCCAACTCACTAACACAAGAAACGTCTCAGAACTTGAACATACCGTAGAAGTTCTAAAAACTGTTTAAAAAACACAACTTTTACAATTATCCTACTTTCTTGATTTGATTATGTTTTAGCAAAATTTGTTATTAATGTAAATGACAACCTGGGCTTCTGCTAATTGCTGAATATTAAAATGTGTGGGAGCAGAACTGTATCCCAAGACTAATGACACCCCAAAATTCAAACCACTTCACAATTTACCTCATGCGGTTCTTCACTGGGGTGATCTTGCACAAAAAAGGCACTCTCCCGGCATCAATTTAACAGAGAAATATTCAAAGATAACAGGGACCACTCAAGAGTTGAGTTCTAGATCAGAAGAAAGTTAAAGGGTTTTATTACAAAAATCTCAGAAATCAAACAGAACAGAATAAATTCCATGAAGGTTCAAATGCCAAATGATGCAGAGTAATCAAAATCAGAAAATCATTGCAAGTTCCAAATGAGCAGCATTGTTATAAAGAAATCAAGCCGCACCCCTAAAGAGAAATCTCAAAATTGTAGCTCACCACCAAAATCAAGGCGTTCTTATACACAATTCTTGCATAAAAAATGAGAGAATGCAGAATTATCATGGCAATGATCAAAAGTAACAATTCTCTTTGCAAATCAGAAAATGATACATCGCTAAGTACATAAGCACTATCTCATTTTAAGACAGAATCCAGCATCTTCCATCTTATTGCCATCCAGAGATGTTCTAACTAATATGAAACATTTCATCAATGATTCTTCAAACAAATGAATGAGACTAGCTGTTAAAATGAAGATTGTCTCGTAGACAGATCACGTAGAAGTAAGTTGTAGGTTTATTAATTAAGTTACAGTTTCAGATAAAGGTAACTGGAAGGTGGTAAAGTCCATGTAATGCCCCAGCAGGAGCAGCCTCCTTGCTGCACAGCCCATCTCTTCCAACTGACATCTCCTCAAGTCCCACACACTCAACATTCCAAATGACATCATTGATGGCTGAGCAGCAAGGGACAGAACAGGAATAAGGAAGATGCACCAACTAACAACAATTAGGTTATAGCACTAGCCACAGCAATGGAACTACAGTGTAAGGGCCTTGAAAAACTGTGACAGTTAGGAACAGTAGGTAGTTCATTAGACACACACACCTGGCCTGTGGTCAGAAAAGATGGGCAGGCGATGAGATGAGAAAAAGGAAGAGCAGGAGTAAATGGCAGGACAGCCTATAAACACTGTTCTGTACATCATGTTTAACTTGTTTCATCTTTAATCATGTTAGTACAGTATTTGCGTATTAGATCTGCCATTTAAATGATTATGCTTCTTTATTATTTATTGCACAAAATTATAAATCCAGACAAACGCTACCACACGTATCAGTCAAACAAGCTTTTTGTTAATTAACTGTTAGGTAGCTTGAGTGTCAGAACTTTTCAATGATTTAATTAATCAAAAACAATAAATGTCTGTAAAGGCAATCAAGGAACATGTTTAGCAAATGAAGTATGGACCTGCATGGTAGGTCCAATCTGATAGCTGGTGTTGATATGTTACTTAGAAGGGGTTAAACTATATATATTCATAGCATCAGTTCCCAACTGAGTATTTTCCTGAATGTGAAAAAGATTCTGGAAAAAAAAAATGATATTGTTACATTAAACTACGATTCTCTTTTGTAAACAGCCAAATTGTGCAGCTGGCATCGACTACCATTAAGTATTTATGGGAGGTGTAACATTATAAGAATGAGTATCCTCCCTACATTTCTATATTTGTTTCGCTCTATACCACTACGCATCCCCCTGTCTTTCTTCAAAAAATTGAATAGTGTTATAGGTAGTTTCATATGGGCGTGTAAGCGGGACCGGCGGGCTCTTAAGTTTATGAGATTACCATATGCACTGGGGGGTTTCAAGCTCCCAGATTTTCAGCTCTATTTTTGGGCTGCTTTTGCCGGTCGGCTCCGCGGCTTGCTTTGCAGACTGGATGCCAGCCCAACATTGTTACCTTATCAGCTTGCTTGTGGTCCAATGTTGTATAAAACTGCTGACCCAAATTACTTCAAGCTGGTAAAGTTTAATATAATCATAGACATAAATCGGATTTGGCTTGGTAAGCAATACTCTTTCCCGGCGCAGCATCAATCACTGTTCTATGGGGCAATCCAATGAGTCCCAGCATATTCCAGGACTGTACTGGAAAAGGTTGGCAATCTAAGGGCATCACCCGGCTGGGCCAATTTTATGATGGACAGGGGTTCCGCTCTTTTACTGCGCCTAAGGACGAATTTGGCCTCACCCAAAAAACATTCTTTAAATACCTACAGGTTAGGGATTATTTTATACGAAGCAAAAAGTTATTAACACTGCCTAACTCTTTGGAAATATTGGCCGGCATATATACACGTACCGTTCTGGGGGTAATCGGCTCAGTCTATCAAAAATATTTGGCTCGGGCTAACGATGATAGCTTACAAATCACGGCTAAACTTAGCTGGGTCTTGCAGGTTGAAATAGCCACTGAGGACATTCTGGAAAGTATGGAAGTACTTGATCAAGGGGTAATATCAGTTAATTTAAAGTGGCAACAGCATCGGGCTGTATACATGTTGTGCTACACCCCGGCAGTCATATCTAAGTGGGGTTCTGGTAATTCAGAAAAATCATTTTGTCCGAAATGTCGGCTACATGCTGCAGACCTCGGGCATATGTTTATTGATTGTCCAAAGCTTAACGTATTCTGGAGGGTGGTCACTAGTATTCTCAGTCCACTCCTGGGCCCTAATTACCAGCTTACTGAAAAAGAGATTTATCTTGGGATCAGAAGTGGGGCTGTTGGTAACTGGAGTCTCCTAGCAACTAGTTTTATTGCCTGTGCCCGGTTATGTATTGCTAGAGCCTGGGTAGATACTATCGGTCCTAGTGTTAATGAATTATGGGCTCTACTTAGACAGGTCTATGAGATGGAACTTGCTTTGGCTCAAATTAGGGGACTGCGTTCTTGGTTGAAATTTAATCGGATTTGGACTGACCAGTTATGGGAGCAATAAGGCATTGTTTGCCCATGACAGTGTTTCTTTTTCTTTTTTTTACATGACTTTTACTCTTGGCTATAAGGTATAAGATCTTTTTTTTTCTTCTATTTTCTTACTGTTTATTTCTCTTCTTTAGAATTGTCTCCCCTTCTAATATCATGTATATAATGTCTGTTTTACGTATGGCTTAAAAAAAGCAAAGAATAATCTGAGTATTTTCCTCTTCTTGAGGCCTGCTTTGCAAGTTATCTTTACGTTTACAGTGAATGAGTTTACAAGTGGCTTTCTTGAAATGATTGACAGTGGGTGTCACCATTTCTGTGAAAAAATATTTTTGATACGTAGAGAGGGAGAGTGGCACCGAGAACACACATTGCTTGGAAAAGGCAGATAAGAGATGGTAGTGCATAAAATATCATGCAAAAACCAGACAGTGAAGAAGGTTGGGAAGGTTCATTAGGTCGAGGACTACCGGTCTGCCGAAAGGCAGAACCGGAAGTCGGAGATTTAATGACTTGGAGAAGAGGGGCTTGAACCAGCCCCTCTTCTCCCCGGTTCTCCATTGGCTGGCCTCGTAAATGCTGGCCAGCCACTGGAGAAGAGGTCAGTCACTCCGATTAGGCCCCGTCCTTTTCGGATCGGGCGGCGTGTTTTTTGCGAGAAGTCTCAAGGAGGAGACAACAGCAAAACACGCCCCCGAATCCGAAAAGGACGCTGCGTTTCTCCGAGGCATTTCTGCTCTGCCTCAGAGAAAGGCGGTGGTGTGCCTTTTGCTCTGCCTTGTTTTTAACATGCCGATCGCAGTTCAGAACCCCAAATCAGACTTTCATGCATTACAGGAGGATGACATATAACCTATTTTACCTGTGATTTGGGGGGCAAATGCCAAACAGTAAGGTGCACAAAAGACGCCTCCCCACCCCAGATAACCGCTCCCTCCTTTTTTCAAGCGGCCAGCCCGACCCGGTTAGGATTGTGTTACACATGAAAGTTTGGCTCTCAGGTTTCAGGGCAGCTGGCTTTTGATGGAAATGGGGGAGAGGGTGGGGGGGGTGAAACAGATGAGGCCCAGACAGCCACCGTCCCCATCTGGGGCCCAGATGTTGCCACCATGTCCAGGAGTGGCTTCTCACGGAGTTTGTTGCATATCCGGTAGTGGGGCGGGGGTACAGGAAGGGCAGGGAAACCCCACAGCTGTCACCTTCATGTTACGTAGGGATGGGGGGGTCAGAGGGCACACGTGGAGATACTTTCACGCTCTTCTGCACGAGATGTGTGTTCTCGTGCTGGCGGCGACCCCCGGAGGTGGCACACACATGTGCAGTGTGCGTTTCTGCGTCATCAGCCTGGCAGAGAAGCCCTTCCGGTTCAATTCCTGCTGCACCCCAGTCTTTAACTGGAAGCGGTGTGGAGGTTCGGTCAGTGGTATGAGTAAAAATAAAATAAAAGTGGGAGTCTCTAAAAGGGGCGTTGCCAAAGAAGTGTAACTAGGAATCCTTTCCGAGAGACAAGATCTTTGTAATTAAGGGTGTGGCTTAAATTATGTGAACTAGAGTCCTGTGCTTCACACGACACCTAATAAGTACATAGGTTGCTCCCTGCGACCTTTCGGTTACTGAATTCAAATTAATCGCACAACAAAGAACATAACCTAAAAGAGACCTGGCATTGTCAGTGACTGTTAGCCGTATCATGTAAATACGTTTAAAAAAATGATAATCTTGCAAAAAATTATAACTGAAAAGGTTTACATTCTGACAATATGAAACGATGAATTCAATAGTACTGAGGTCTTTGGAAGGGATAGTTTTCTTCATGGAGCAATGAGCATCAGTCACTCCCGTCCTGTCATTAACAACAATTTACTCTGAAGTCTATCGCTCGGTATCACCCTTTTGCTCCTCTCATCTTTCTGAAATCCTCCCTCTGAACAGGGAAGCGGGATGAAAACAATAGATGGTCTCCAAAAGGGGTGTGGCCTAGGATGCGTGACTAAGAATCCCGTGCAAGGGGTGTTGCCTAAGTAACAGTGTGGCTTAGCATATGTAAAGTAAAATACTATGCTTTCCATTGTACCACCCCACCAGTATTTTGGTGCCTCACTTTAAGCTTTTGTCAGACATATCACACAGTAATGGATATGCACCTAAACCAAGCCAAACCTGTTGCCTTTGCCAGTGCTTGTTACCAGTAACAGATAAATGAGTGACAGCAATGATTGTGTAGTAATTAGAACTGAAAACCTTTCAATTTGGAAAATATGAGTGAATTAAACATTTAAAGATCGGTGAAAGGTGTGGTAGTCTTGGGATCTCAAGCACCCCCTTTCTTACAGTCACTACTTTCCTCTGCAGACCACACAACCCACCCTCCTTTACTCCCCACATATATGTAAAATCCCCCATTTGCATATCTCACACCTCATCTCTTTCCTCTTAAGCACCCTCTTTTCACTCATTTTTGCATGTATTTCTTTGTATCTGCTTCACTTCACTGTCCCCACCACAGAATGCACCCACTTTCTTTTACTTTCGCACTGTCAGTATTTTAATAGCTGTGTACCCCCTTCCAGAAACTTTGCATACAATCACAATTCCAATTGGCAAACATGACCATTCCACTGTGAGATCTGCAGAGAGGCCAAGGATTGGATGTACATGTATTTTGAATCCCTTTATAGCCCACTGAAAGGCGCTAGCACTGCCTTCAAACTCAAATGGCCTGCTATGTATGCTTACACACAGCCTGAACTCACAGAGACAGCTAGGGAGGGCGTTAATATACAAAAACACAACTTCTTGAAACAGCAACCACTCTATGGGAAGGCGAGGTTGATTAAAACTTGTCAAATGCAAGCGGAGCTACAACGCTGACATGGATTGTTTTTTAGAGCGATTGATCACCCCATCAGGGTGGTTGGTCTATAAAGTTAAGGGCATAATTATATGGCCCGATATAGACCCGTGTCAGCGTCGGTTTTTAATTACTGCCGGGTCTGAGACCCGGAGGGACCCGGCCCAATTCATGGCCTGCCTCTGAATATCTAACACATTATCTTCCTCACTGTCTGGCTGGAGACAGCAGTTTCTTTCCTCTGGCACCGTCAATATTTTAACAGCTGTATAAACCGCCTTCAGACACTTTCACATAAAACAGTAAATAGCACGTGTGACCATCTCTCTGTGCACGCTGCCGAGAGGCCAGAGACCGGATGGGCTTGTAGCCAGAACCACCAGCAGGCACTCTGAGAACCTCTCACCAACTACCCTCAGCCCCAGCTCTCTCTTAGAAGCTCTCAGTAACGCCCTGCCATGAATCCCCCCCTCATTCCTGAAAATCACTAAGACACATACAGGAGTCTAAAGTAATGCACAAACAAAAAACTACAGAAAGACAACATATGGAAAAAAGTAATGCAAGATGAAGTAAATATGTAAAGTGTAAACATGGAGGTCATCGCTGACATGTTGATTACCGTGACGTTGTTTAGACATGACCAGTGTTTTTGGGCGTCAAACTTAAGGATGTGACTATAAGGCCTGGTTGAAAGCCGTTGGAGCCTCAACTGCGAAAGAAGAGGTCTCCAGCTTTTAATTGGACGAGGAAGGGGGTCTCCAGTGTTATACTGGGAGAGAGCAGGGGGTCTCCAGTTTTCAATAAGGAGAAAGGATTTGCGCGGCCTAAGTTACATGGAAGAATATTTAATAAGGGGTACCCACAGACTCATGCGGGAGACAGGCGTGCCACCCCCCATTGTACTGGTAGAGAAGGGCACTCGGACGTCGCCTGCAGGATGAGGGTGGACTTTCACTGGAAAGTTGTGGGTCGCTTCCTGTTTTAAGTGTGACAGAAGGTGTGTCATTTAACGTTTTACTTGAGGAGTTAAGCGGTGCATTCAGCCTTTTAAATAAGAAGGGAGCTGTTCCCGCAGCGATCGAGAGAGGAGGGGTCCCTAGCAAGTACGTAGCGGTTACTTAGCGGTTCTGTTCGAGGTGTTTGAAAAATAAATACGCATTTATTTACATGTTCTGTTGACGAGCCTACCCACAGAATGTTTTTAATTAAACCTCGGCAAACAGCTACATACTGCTTTTGACGGGGCCTTTGAACAACTTTTCCTTTTGTTATACTGATTAGGAACAGAGATATAGGGGACATTGACCCCTTGTTCAACAAGCATTTACAATGCAATGGTCTCGGCATTGGTTAAATTAGAGCTATTGGCATTGCTCATGACATTATTTTTGTTTATGTTTTTGTTTTTAAAACATTTAAAGAAACGGCATTGTCATGAGCAATGCCAATAGCTCTAACTTTAACAATGCCGAGACCGTTGCATTGTAAATGCTTGTTTTTTTCAGCCATGGTGCACTCCAACATTGTGCACTGCCATGCACAAGGAGGAAAAGTACTGTAATTGCTGGATACACTCTTGTATTACAACAAAGTTAAACTATGTTTATTGAGCTATTGGAGGTTCGCTCTGTGGGAATGTGGAAGTGTCATTAATTAGCTGTTGAAGTGAAAGTAAAAGAGCTTAGAGAAGAGCCCCTTAGATAAAACAGAAGTCCCCATTCCCAGATTTGAAACCCAGTGTACAATTAAAGTGAAAAGTAACTTTGTTTTGGTTCCTTTAACATAGTGCCCTCCTATTCCAAAACATACATAGATGGATATTTGGAAGGTGACTCTGTAGGGCATCTTACTTCTCCCTTCCAAATCAGCCACTTCTGTTTTGCTCAGGAAGGGGAGTGAGCAGGGTTCTGCATGTAGAGAGCCAGGGCGTAGTTTAGGAAGTGGGCAAATGTTGAAAAGAATCCTTGGCATTTAGGAAAACTGAAGCAGGGCCATTGTGCACTGACTTTGAGTTTCTGGTTTGAAGATGAGCTTGGGGGAAATAAGGAGTGGTGCATTGGAGTCTTTAGGTCAGAGCCCTCAGACAGTGGGAGAGATCAGGCTCACTCTCTCTTATGGAGTACTTTAGAATACTGGGGTTCTGGCTGCATGCAGAAGGTATTCTGGGCCACCAAGACACTCCGTCCCACCACCTTTATGGCATTTATTTATCATATGATGGGCCTTGATGAATTGCAGCTGATGCGTTATTTCATCTGCCAGCTGCCACAGCCCCTTTTTTTTGCTTTAACTCCATTTGCCTCAGGAGCAGGGACTGTATCAGCAGCATATGACATTTCCAGTGTAGGCATTCGCTACCCCAGAGGCTTTATTGTGTTGGCATGTACCCGTGCCACACGGTCTTTTATATGCAAGATTAGCAGAAAAAAGTGCTGATCAACCAATACATGGCATAATTCAGAGTAGATTTGGCTAGTGTAGAGGCTTTGAGGAGAAGGATGGAGAGCTTGGGGGTTTAAGCTTGTATCTCTTACAGGGCCGATGCACGGATGCCTGTCCCACTGGCAGCATTGGACATCAGACACAGCAGTGGAAGCGCATGTCTCTGAACCCAGACACATGTGGTTCCTATTTTTGTATCCCATCTGGCAGCATCATACATCTGGCAGAAAATATATCCCTATTGTATGGATGTTAGTGAAAGGCACTCAATGTTGACGCTACAGAGACTTTGTTTTCAAGAAACTTCATAAATTCCATGTCACTTCGTGAAATGACACTATTTGTAGCAAAATGTAATGTGCACTACTCACATCACATTTTTTTTTTTTAACCAGAACACTCGCCTCTCGTAAAAAATTCTTACTCGACACCGACAAAAGACAGGTTCAGTACAACAGTCTCTCACAAGACTTTATTGGGAGATGCATGCTCTACAAAACAAACAGAGAAAAAGGTATATGAAATAATGGAATGTGTAATTTTGCGAAATTTCTTGAATTCTCTTAACCTAGAGTCAGGAATTTTCACTTATTTTTACAGCATAATCTGTCACCAACGCCTACGTTGTTTTCTCTAGGTAACAACTGCATTGTAGTAGTTTCAGTCTTTGACTCTACATGGTCAAACTCCGTAAAAATTAATTCAGAAACCTTCATGTATGGTCAAAGCTAGTCTTCATGTTTTTTTAAAAAGGGAACTGAAAGATATGTATGCGTTTACTTGTACATATTTTGATGCTAAATTAATTGAAAGGCTTGGGGCTGGCCTAGATAGATAGATAGATAGAGAGAGAGAGAGAGAGAGAGAGAGAGAGAGAGAGAGAGAGAGAGAGAGATTGATAGATAGATAGATAGATAGATAGATAGATAGATAGATAGATAGATAGATAGATAGATAGATAGATAGATAGATAGATAGATAGATAGATAGATAGATAGATAGATAGATAGATAGATAGATAGATAGAAGGATGGACGGACGGTCGGACGGACGGAGAGAGATAGAGACGGAGAGAGATAGATAGATAAATAGATAGATAGATAGATAGATAGATAGATAGATAGATAGATAGATAGATAGATAGATAGATAGATAGATAGATAGATAGATAGATTTAGAAAACAGCTATAGTCTACATCAGAAATAGTGCTTTTTCCCATTATTTAGAAAATACAGCCATTTTTATGGATCATTTCTTATCTCAATATGTGTGTTGATCAAGATCCTTTGATAAGGACAGCACAGATTTCGTGTGTAGGATTCATGATATTCAACGGGAGGACTCATACTCAATGACTACTTTGGATGTGTGCTCATTATACACAGGTTTTGAGCAGAGATTGGGGTAAATGCGTGTAGGTATTTCTTCCAAGGAAGACCTGCTGCTTTGTATGATCCCAAGGTTGAAGATGTGGTATGGACAGGGGCCTAAGTGTGTTACAGAGTGCACGGAGTTCATAATGGAGATTGTGGATTGAGTTGTTAGAGGGTTCCAATGGGTGAGCAGGTGTTCGGGGTTTGTGTTCATGGGTGTGAGCAGGCTGATACTGTCGGTGGTGGGGTTTGGGGATTGAAGTTTTCAGCTTTGTGGTGAACTAGCTGGGTCTTGTGGTACGGCCTTTGGATTTGGCTGGATTGGTGGGGCGATTGTGTCGGCGCAGTCTGTGTTCCACTGAGAGAAGTTCTTAGCAGCCTGTTCTGGGTTGAATGTTGTGTCAGGGAGGTGGAAGTGTAGAGCGTTGTTCCACTGGTCTTCTGATATCTTTTTCCAGTTTCTGAACATAGAGCTGGTGGGCATCGTGCCAGTATCAGTAGGTCCTGAGATGATGAAGTGGATACTGTAATGGTCGGTCCAGGTGAGCTGTGAGATGTGGTTGCACTTGACTCTGTTGCTTGATGTGAAAATAGGGTCAAGCATGTGTCCTGTGATATGGAATAGGGTCAGTGACAAGCTGCTTGAGGCCGATGTTGCGCATGCTTTCCAGGATGTCGGTTGTACTGGTGTCATCGAGGTGGAAGTTTAGATCTCTGATGGTGGTTTTTCTATCTGTGTGGAGTTGGAAGTTGAGATGCTCCATTATCGGGTTTGAATTGTCTGAGGAGTTCGTACAGCGGATGGTGTCCTTCTAGATGATGGCAATTTCACATCTGTGTTTGTTGGTTCATCCCGGTGTGTTATCTTGTAGCCTTTAGGGGTGGGGATGGCGATGTCTGACGAGGAGGCAGGGTTCAGCCAGGCCTCTTTAAGGGAGATGATGTCCAGGTTGAGGGTTGAGATCATGTTCCAGAATCTGTGGCTTGTTTGCCGAGTGATCATGTGTTGAGTAGAATGCACTGGAGTTGTGCTGTAGCGGTCGTGGTCAGTATGGTGGATGTAGTGACATTTGAAGTGTCTCCGGCACTGTTGGTTGCTTCGGTGTTGCAGGTGAAGAAGCAGGTGAAGCAGCAGTACTGGCAGGAGAATGGTTCTCCGAGTGTACTTGGAGATGTGTGGTAGCAGTTGTTGTTGTTGATACACCCAATATCCAGGGCTCAGAGGTCAGCGACAGTGTAGCTGCGTGGAGTGGAAGAACCAGGGTTCCTGGCATGGGGCGTGGTCCAGTTGCGAATGGGCACAGACGGGCTTGCCATTGATGCACCTTTGGCACACCGGCGGTGCATCCACTGCATGTCTGCACTGCGGCCTCCATTAAGTTAGTCCTGGTAGGGGCGCTGGGAGGCAGGAAGTGAGTGGTGGGAATGGTGATCAGCTCAAAGCAAGTGGCGAGGCTCGATGAACAGAAGTAGGCACAAAATTAGGCACAAGCTAAAGTAACAGATACAGAAAACACTTAAACTCTTAAAACAGGTACAGAAAACACATAACACAGTCTGAAATGATGAGTACAGAGGACAGCAATCGACCAAAAGGGCAAACCAGGATGATATTACTCAGCCAAGCAGAGAGGGGGGGAGCTGGTATGAGTACCTTTTAAGTGCATTTTTGGGTATATTTGGGCCATTTTAGTAATGTAATATTGTTATAATGTAGTTAGAATATTTTTAGATTTCTTAAATGTTTTTTTAAAGTAAATTGTTGATTTTCTTTTGTAATAGAACAGTTGATACTTTCCAATAATATTGTAGTCGATATTTTTTGTTCTGATATTTTTACTATTTATATGTTCATTTAACAGTCACATTATTTTTGTTTGTCATATTTTTGTTATCGATATGAGTGAAAACATGTTTTTTACTGAAATATTTTGGTAATCAACATTTGTGGTTTTGTTAAGTATAGCAAGAAGATATTTTTGTAAATTATATTTATTTTCTGATATGATTGCAAATTTATATTTTTTACATTAATATTATGTCAATGATCTAATTTCTTCTCCACTATGGTGGAGATCTCTACACAGAAAAAACTTGTGGTGAAGTGTTGTTTTTGGGAGATGGTTAAGCATCACAATTAAAACGTGATTATTAATTCTTGTTTTAGGCTCCAACTGAATCTGACATAAAATACATCTTGGTAAAAAATGTCATTTCAAGCGATCCATTGCACCATGCTCAGTCTCAGTTGACATGTGGTTCAGGTGGGGGATATTGCCGCCAAAGAGCTTATCAATCAACTGAAGGGAAGGCAATTCTGAAAACTGTATTTGTGGTGTGTACTGAAGGAAATAAAAACACTTTTTTCCTTATTTGTGGTTTAGTTCTGGATATTCGTTCTGAAAAAATACAGACAAACTTTAGAATTGATAGATTAAGATCCTGTAGAGATGCATCGGATCTATGCAAAGATCCTACTAACATGAAAGTTCAGTTCTGCGTTATGAATTATTTACTGACGTGATAGAAAAAATGGTATGTGTTACTGAGTCTCATATCTTAATTGAATGCATTATTTCTGAATGGAAGTTATCATTACACTGCAATATATAGAAGTGTAAGATATTTTTCAAGTAGTACAGAATTCAGGTGGTTATAGTTGTTCCTGGTTCCTGGTTTATATGGTAAATGCTGGGTGAAAAAAAATTGCGGAATTGTATCTGGCTACTGAGATTACAGAATGCCTTGCCTTGTTCGTGGGCACTGTACCACGCAAAGTGGTACATGGGTGAGGCAAACCTCTAAGTCAGAGTTATGAAGCCATGCAAAGCCACTTTGTGTGGCTTCGAATGGCTTCAAAAATCTGGAGTAAGGCAATGCAGGGCAAGTTGTTATGTTGCCTTAATTTGTGCGATGGGTGTTCCTACTCAACTCCCATGGTTTTTGACGCATTCCCAGATTTACAAGGACTTGTAAACCTGGGAATGCTATAAAATCCTAGGCCTTCCCAGGTGGGGCATAATGAGGAGGAATTTATTTATTTCTCCTCATTGTTTCCTCCTTCTATGTGTGCTATTCTGCAGCACACATGAAAGAGGGAGAAGCCTCTCATGATTGTTTTTGTGCAGGAAGCTGACCCATCCTGCACAAAAACAATCCTGCAGGCAACGGAGGCACCCTTGCACCATGCATAGGCACTAGGCTGCCTAAACAGAACAGCCCAAGGGGAAAGTATAGGAATGCACTGCATGAATAAATATGGCACATTCCTGCCCTTTCCCAGTGAGGCAGGAAGTGTAGCAAGGTGACTTGCTGCACTGCCCTGAGCCACTATTTTCATAAATATGCCTCTCAGTTACTGGTGGTTAGATAAATCCCAACCCTTATGCAAGTGAGAGTTTGCTCACGGATCAGAATTCCAAGTTCAGCACCCCTGTACACATGTGGGGTCATATTTATTATAGGTTTTGTATTGCCCTGCATCATACAAAGCAACACATGGTGTTTCAAAACCTACAATGAGATTTACCAAGCATTGCAAGGTCACCCTGAGTGGCCCTGCTTGGCTTGATAAATCTAGTGTTACACATTGCAGTACAAGGCACTGCCTTGCGTTACATTATGTAGTAAGGGCTTTACATGGGTAGAGCGAGCATGTATTCTTACGGATTTCCAAATTTGCCAAGAGTGGTAGACCTGGAAATGCCTCCTCACCAGAGGCGCAATGAGGAGAAATATATTTATTTCTCCTTGTCATTTCCCCTTTCAATGTGTGCTGCATTATGCAACACACGTAGAAAGAGAACAATGTCTATTAGGATTTTTTGTGTGCATGAATGTGTCCCTTCCTGCACAAAATCAATCCTGCTTACAACACAGACACCCTTGCACCATGGTGGGAGGGTGCCTGCATTGGCGCTAGGCAGCACATTGTGTGCCAGTGCAGGGAAAAGACAGGAATGCTCCGTACAATTGTTAACTATGGTGCATTCCTTGCATTTCCCTATCACGCAGCGCAGCAAGGTGACTTGCTGCGCTTTGTTAATAAATATGCCCCGTTGTATGGAAAAACCTGCTGAAATGTATCAGGGGAAATACTTAACCCTGAGCATCAGTATTTACGAAGTGTGAAAAATACCTCCCCTATTCTGCAGTACGTGTAATAAAAGTCCGAGCAGCAAGGTACCCAATTCCAATTTTATGTACAGGGAACACAGGTTGGCACCATTAGATCTAGGTTACTGTCCTGGACAGCCATTGTGTTTTGAAGCATATAATCCCAGCCAAGACTCATGCCGTTTATTCCATTTGCTTTTTCACAATGAACATGCTCCCAGTTCCTAGCTTTACACAAGAGCTATTTATCAAGCATTTGCAATGCAATAGGTCTCGCATTTATGAGAGTTTGAGCTATTGGCATTGTAAATTTTAATGCCTTTTATTTATGTGTTGTTTTTAAAACAGTTAAATAAAAGGCATAGTCATTTACAATGCCAATGGCTTAAACTCACATAAATGCAAGACTTATTGCACATCTGGACTTAGAATTGCAGCAGGAGATCACGCACTGGTGCAAGTACCATTAGACACTGAGAACGTGATAACCCCTGTCTGGAATCACCACTTACACTATGAAAAACAGGCACTTCTCTGTAATCATGTGTGTGACGCAATGAGATTGCTTACTTTGCATCACCCACCAGTCTGCATCCACCATCACAGCCCCTTTATGTTATCCACACACTCTCTAATCCATGATTAGGGAATATCACAGTAACTATGATCCTTCGATAATCACAAGAAATAAAAAAAAAGATACTTGGAGGAAAAACAGTTGTACAGGGAGGGTGCCACAGCAATCGGGGAGGCTTTGCTATGGAAACTGTGCTTTATCCCACCATGGTGTCCAGCATCGCTCTAAGAGGTCAGGGTCTTTCCCAGATTTTCAGGGCAATCACTCTGTAAAAGACTCTCATTCAGAGGCTTGTATTCAAGTGTACCGCATGTGGATACCCTAAAGTAGGCATTAACTGAGCCTTCAGAAACATCTCTGCCCTGTGCTGAAACTGACCATGAAGTGGAGACCTTCTGGTGGAGGAGGGCTCTGCATGAGGGAGATTTTAGCCAATATAGGTGTTGCTTCAGCAGCAATATGTAAAGTCTGCAAGTAGTTTGCTAGGATAGATATTATTTCTATTGCGCTGTGGTAATGCCTGACGCGTCTTAGGGTTCTAGGATAATGAAAGTGTCAGATTTAAGAGTATGGAAATGAACTGAGAGGATGTCATCAATCTGGGCACATGTAAGAGACATCTTCCTAAACAGGCTGCATCTCACGCAACTGCGTTTAAACCTCATCAGCTACCAGGATGGGTGAGTGGCATAGTTCACGATCTAAAGGGGTCCAGGTGAAGTGTGATTAGGCCACCCAGCTTCCAGCATAAACCCAGAACTACGAGTCCCAGAATGCAAATGGTTGGGGGCTCCTGGCCTTTGAGATGGGATAACTTGAGATGTATGACCAGGTGAGAGTGGAAGTGAGCATGGAGGGCTGCAGGCAGGTACAGATGCAAAGGCCTGGGATAGGCATATGGAGAGAGACATAGCTGCCGAGGTTTCAGATTGCTTGTGTGAGATTTTAATAATTTTAGTGTAATTATGAGTTACATTCAAAGACTATGAGTGACTACCTACCTAAAGGATCGCGACAGTTATGCCCCATATTAATTGCAACTGAGTCCACTGGACAATCAAGTACTCGTTACCGGATATTAATATCCACGCGCCTGTCACCCCAATGCATTCTTCCCATTCAGAGCTTTGTGCCACTACCATCTTACGCCATGCATATTCCCTTAGTGATTATTTATGAGCTAGCCCTCCGTTCTCCACTTGTTCCACCCTTGCCACATACACCACCGCAACCCATGCGTCGTAGCGCCATTTTTCGTATGTATATCCCCATCGGTAACATCTTTACCTGCTCACATTGTTTCTGCAGTTGCCGAAGACAAAAAACCTACAAAGATGAAGGTTCCCGTACACTCCATCACAACTTCCGGGCCTCTCCCGTCACAGCCGGACGCCACTCAGGGCCAGCGCCACTTGCTCCACAGCGAGTGCCGGCTGCTTTCCAGAGCCTTCCAGGAGACAAGGGCTGGAGAGCTGAGGTTGTTCACGGGTGACCAGAAGCACCTGGCCCCGCTGCTGTCCCTGCTCCAGCATGCCGGTCAGCGCCCTTGAGTCCAACTGCAGTAGGCAGCGCAGCTCCCCCACCTCCAGCGCATCCCCAGACACCAGCAGAAGCTTCCTCACTTGCCCGCCCCCGGTAACGCCTGGGCGGACATGGCAGCACGCAAGACCCTGGCGTCTATGCAGCCTACTAGGGCGTGACTGGATTGAGCACCCCAGAGCGCTGTTTTTACTCCCGGACGCAATGAGCCTCAACTCCGCCCACTGTGCTTATTTTCCTCCCACGGTTGCTAAGGTGGAAGAAAGCGGCGACTAGCAGAACAACCTCTCGACATTGCGACAAGGCTCTGAAGCCCACAAGACGCCGTGCATGTGAACATCTGCTGTCCGGCGCCGGCCGTGCGTGTGCACATCTGCTGTCCGGTGCAGGGCACAGCTCTGAAGCTGCCTTGTATAGTTGGAGTGAAACTGAAAGCTAAATGAAGTGCGCGAAAGTGAGAGCGCGGCGGAAGCGTGTGAAAGCTAATATCGCTCGAGAGGAGACGCCATGCGCGTGCACATCGCATGTCCGTGCGTGCACATGGTTGGTCTCCCTTCGTGCACCAATCCGACAACAATAGATTCGCCAAGGCGAAGCACCGCATGCGCTGCATTCGCTGGGCGAGACCTAAAAATGATTAATGCTAGCAGTATCTACCCAAACAGTATTTAACACAAGTCGTACAGGGTGCTGTGCACATTAGGCCTGGGCGGTAAATTCCTTTCCGCTCGCGGAATTCGCGGAATTTGGGTAATTTCGCGTTCCGCGGAGAACGCGAAATTGCCCAAAAATCTGCGTTCCGCGACTTCGCAAAATGTTTTGCTTGTTCGCGTTCTCAATATGCGTGTTCGTGAGATATTTCACCCCGAGCACGCAAACAGTGATCGCGAACAGGAAAAAAGTATCGCGAACAAGCAATTCCGCGTGTTTGCGGAATTTCTGCGTGTTCGCGGAGATTTTTACCGTTTCGCGGAGATTTGCGTAACGCAATTACGCAAATTCCGCCCACCCCTAGTGCACATGCACCATCCATGGCTGTCTTAAAGCTAGTTTATCCAGTACTTAATCAGATAAATAATTGCCAAGAGGACGGCTTGATTTGCAATGCACCTGGTCCATATTTTATTTATTTCAAGTTGAGTAGAGGGGTAGATTTTATCAGTCTTTATAGTTTTCTTGGGGTTTTGTCAACTGCTTCACAGCCACACAACACTGCATCCTATAGGGCTGCAGTTTATATGTTTACCCTAAAGCTTTGCAAAGGCACACACACACTGCCACAATCTCTACTTTTCCGTTATAGGCAACCTGAAGGTGAGCAGTGTTTTTGTTAAAATGGGTTACTTTTCACATTCTCTGTTGGCTAGATCAACAGCAAAACCTATGTCAATCTAGTGAAACACTCTCACTATTATCAATGTCTGTCTATTCAGACAGCAGTCCATGAATGGGCGGCCAATGTCACTATTTTACATTTGCTAGATTTGCCTTAATGTTTTCGCAGCCCACAAAAGACTTCAAAGGCTTGTCATAGGCAGTGTAGTGACACCCCCCCCTGCTACTTGTATAAGAGTGCTTTCTGCATAATAAAGTGGTTTTTGCATAATAAATAGATAGTCTCAATTAGGTCTTGTTGTACTTTGCAGCAACGTGATGAAGGGTAAGTATTTCCCTTCTGTTGTGGTCACGGGCCAATCAAACACTGCTTATCTAAAAATAATGAACACAGGGGTGAAACAAGGACCTTGGGTTGAAGTGGCACTTTTATTCATATGCAGCCTCATGCATCAAGCCAAAATCCAGTCGGTAAAATACCGATTCGCTAATAGCTCCCGGTATTGAGTTAAAAATACCCAATCCCAATGCATCAACCCAAAAGCAAAAATCGCTATTTAAGGAATCCTTAAATAGCAATTCCTTAAATAGCGATAGCATTTAAGGAATCCCAAATTGAGATTCCTTAATTTAAGGAATCTTTATTTGGGATTCCTTAAATGCAATGCATGAAAGTAAAAAAATTAGCGAATTCACTAATAGGGGGAGCAAATTACCATGAAGATGAACTGCATGGTAATTTGCTAAAAGTTTGAAAAATGCACTTTTGTGCATTTTTCAAAGTTTCATGTTGCGCACACACATGCCCTTAGAGCATGTGTGTGTGCAACATATGTGCACATATCAATTTCAGGGGTGCAATAGGGTGTCATTTTGACACCCTTGCACCCTTGAAATTGCATGAGCAATTTGCGAGAACCTACTGGTACTCGCTATTTGCTCATGCAATCTCCAATTCATTCCTATGGGCCTGGAGGCCCATAGGAATGATTGGGATGGCATTCCTTAATTGCTACTCGCAATTTGCTAGTAGCAATTAAGGAAAGTTAAGGAATCGCTATTTGAATAGCGATTCCTACATGCATAGCCTTTTGCTATTCCTTATTAGCGATTCCTTATTTTTCGCTAATAAGGAATCGCAAATGCCAATGTTGATGCATATGCCCCTTAGTCATTAGCACAGCGAGAGAAATATATTCTTCAATTCATCAGTCAGAAATTACACCATATCATAATGTCAATCAATCAGGAATAACAGCACAAACACATGTTAATAAACGTGTGAGTGCCTAGAAGGCAAGCCCTAAAATGAGACAGCTAACCATCCAAAAATACAGTTTAAAAGTATATTTAAATGCAATGAATTGGGTGAGGATGAGAAATCTAGCATAAGAGAGGAGGCTAAAAAACGAAAAAAGATATCTAGATTGGGCTCTACCACCTGAGAGTAGGCTTGCTAAGCCCGATGCAGATATACGGCCGGCCGGGAACCCACAGCATGCAAGGCACTGCAAAAGAGTTCTGGGCACCAACTAGGGTGCAGGCCTTTTATACCTGTTTGAGGCAGAATTACAAAACCACATTTGACGCAGGTTCTTGACCGCATGCCTACAGTTATGTTGCTAAAACTCTGAGAACACAGAAGTGATTTCACAGTGGTTTCACGGTGGGCAGGTGTTTGATCGGATGGTCAGCCATGCTTGACCGCAACTTATAAACAAATAATACTTTTATCATACATTTCTCAGAAAATGTATATGAAAGCTGAACTTGAAACAGGTGATGTCGAGGCAAGGTGCTGTCTTTGGTTACATTTGAGGAAGCTCAGAAAGTTTCATAATATAAAAAATTAAGCAAACAATACTTGTGTAATACCGAAGATGTACCAGCTGGTATTGTCTGTGTGTGACATAGGCTATTCTTGTAACTGTGGAAAGTTTTTGTGGTTGGCCAAGCTGCCTCGCAGTGCTGGGCACAAGAGAAATTCATATTTGAGATCAGTGGGGCTTAGTAGATTTTATTATTCAGGTGGATAAAAAATGAGGCACTGGCCTTGGGCCTATATGTGGATGTGTCAAGGGAGGTGTGAGCTACTATGGCACTAGTGAATGTGTAAGATAAAATGGTCAAGATAGCACATTTCCAGGTTGAAGCTGGTGGGGCCTATAGAGGGACCTTCATGCTGCATGGAATGATATTTATTTATTTGGATGTATGACGTAACAACGCGTGTGTTTACAACGCGTGCAGTTACATCGCGGTTTTTACAACGAACGCGATGTAACCACGCGATGCCGTTACAACGCACGTCTTTACATCGACTTGCGCTAGATGGCGTGCTAACATTAGAAAAGCGTAATTTACTATTCCAACTCCAGTCCACTTAACAGTAGGGAAGGTGTTGGGATAGTAAACTACACTATTTGTAATGTTAGCACGCCATCTAGCGCAAGTCGATGTAAAGACTTGCGTTGTAATGGCATCGCGTGGTTACATCGCGTTCGTTGTAAAATCTGCGATGTAACTGCACGCGTTGTCAAAGTTTCGTTGTAAAGGTTGTTTCCCATTTATTTATATGGTAAAACGTGACCCTCCATCATTTCCCTCCTCTTCTTCATTTTTGAACACACTTCTTACAGAGTGTCTTGGTGATCCTTCTGCTAGTGGGGGCATCCAAGGCTTGTCATTACCATAGCACTTGAATCCATCCTATTGTTGTTCCCTTAGGTCGACATATTCTCCATCTGACCTGATAAGTATTTTGGCATATTCTGCACCTGATCTATTAAGCAGACATTCATATCGAACAGCCGCATGGCCCTCGCTCAGAGTTTTTTTTTTACCTGGGGGAAGTGGGGGAGCGCTAGGCATGTCATAATGAGTGTCAGGTGCTGCAAGCTAGCTCACTCATTTCTAATTGCATCCCATTCCCATCCCCTGGGACATGGTCCATGTCCTCATACTGTGTTGTCTGGTAAATCCCTGTTCTAGCGTAGTTCATACCTACAACATTGGTGCTGAATTTCTCGACACACTTCGATATGACCTGTACACAGCAACACACTAGCATCAACACGCAATAGATAGGTAAACACATTTTCAGGATAGCAGACAGCCATGAAGGCATCCAGCCAAAGTTAAACCAATTACTAAAGACGTCTGCTTCAGCACCTCCCTCCTCACGCATCTTCTTTCCCAGATTGTCCAAGTCCTCAATAGCCTTGGAGAGTGTCCCGTTGTCTGCATCATTCGATGGAATGAATGTGCAGAACATTTTCCTTTTTTTAGCACAGACTCCACCGTCCATAGCAGTCAGTTGATCTAGAACATAGCGATGTTCCAGAACCATTAGTTTCAATAGGCGTAGTTGCTCTTTTATGGAGTTGAACCCATCTCGGGTGTTGTTGATGAGCCTCATAAGCTCAGAGGGGGTCACCTGCAGCCATCAGGCATTATATGATGTTTGCCATATTGGCCACAGGCCCCCGAAGAACTCCTGGGCGTCATTGAAAAGGCGAAAATTCCTGAGGAACTTTGCTAAAGGCGTTGTTGGCAAAATATTGAGCGATCCTTCGGTGGCGATGGAGCAAGGTGACATCACCTGTCATTGGGTGGGTATGCACGTGGGAAATGTAGGATGCCTGGACAACCAGATGCAATTCGTGCACGGTGACCCAATAGATGTCCATGAGGCTGGAGGTGCCGTCCTGGAGGTCCAAATTAAAAATAGTGATGTTGCAACCGGTGTTACTGCCCACAGGTACTGTACCATTGCCTAGGAAGCAAAGGAGAGGAGACTTTAGCTTGTACGCTCTTTTCCATTTGCACCTTGAGCCTTTACCAAAGGTATACCTTCTAGTTTCCTGTGCCCAAACCCCCCCACACTCTTCCTCAGTATCCCAATCGGTGTTCCCTATACAATCCGTCTTTATAAAAGGTGCTCCTAAGGTAGCTGCCCTACATGTCATGTTGTAGGGTCCCTGCCATTAGTTGTTGAAATAAATATGGGCCAGTACAATTAACACAGTCCTGTACTGACAGGGGCATTGATCATCGTGTGAGCTACCGTTGTGCATTTGTCTGTCTAATTGTTCATCTAACTCTTCATCGCATGTTGCCAAATGTGATGAGAACTTTGAATACCCAAATGCCTTAAAAATACGTTCCCACTGCTGTACTTCCTGGAGCACGTCAAAAACCATTACTCCCCTATGTACTTTCTCCATCTCCCTCTAATATTCTGATTCGTCAGTCACAACCCTGTGCGTTACATGACTATGATCCCATTCTGTGGTGTTTACGAGCACAGTCTCAAGATTTGCTGACAGGAGTTGTATCTGACCGTGTATATGGCAAAGAAACAGGTGGAGGAGACATTTGGCTGTCGGTGGTGGAATTACTTGGGGAAAGACCAATTTGTCTGCGCCTACAGCATGTGGGATGTGTGCACACAAGTAACACGACTCCTGTGTGACCTTCTTCCCTACTGCGGTCATGTGTCGGTACCACATGTTATCTAACAAGGCGTTATGGGCCCCATGCTCACTTGTTGACTGGTCAGTATTTGGGAAATGGAAGGCAGTCATGGGATGCTGGTCGGGGTACTGCAAAAGTGACTCTATGTATTCTGTGCTGGGCCATTCTGCATCTGTTGTGGGAGTTGTGGTGGCGGGTGTTGTGTTGGCGGCCTGAGAGCGGGGGGCCTATTGTTGGGTCCAGGGTACCTTCCCATGTAGTATCGTGCCACCTGGGATGGAAGTTGGGTGTCCGGGATACCTACTAGTGAGTGCGTTGCTAGTGTTCCTGTCAGGCTGTGTTGGACCTAGTGCGTTGTTGTGTGCATTATGTCGGCTATGGGTGACCGCTGGTACAGGCATTGTTGCTAGGTGCATTTTGAGGAAAGTAACCCTTTACCGTGATGAAAAAAATGTACCAATTAAATGTTACTAGTGCCACTCCAACAATGATACATAACATTAATATAGAACCAATACATATCTTTGCATCGCGGCTAATGTACTCATGGAGCTGCATGTGAGTGTCATCTTAGTCCTCATCGACAGTGGAGGGGACAGTGGAAGGGAAGCCGCTGTCCACATTCAGGGGGACCAAGGACATGTCATTTTCTTCTTTAAGTCCATTGTCTGGTGCTGCTGAGGTGCAGGATCGAGTCTGACATCGCGGCGATGGATCCATGCCTTCCTTTCAGCTATCCGAACGGCAGTTGGTGAGGAATCAGTGGCCTGGTATGGTCCTTCAAATTTGGGGTCCTTCCAGCGTCGGACGTGTTTCCGGACAAACACCCAGGTGCCAGGATGGATTGGTGGGAGCTCAGGATCGATAAGTCCCTTCTCCTTACTCTTGGATACCTGGGTAGAAAGGAACTGCACAGCACGGTTTAGTGTACACAAATAATCGTAAAGCTCTGCTTTAACACTCTCAGAGGATGACTCACTATCTGTTTTGGGCCTGGTGGAAGGGACAGTTACATTTATGGATTGTCCGGTGACAAGCTGATGTGACGTGAGGTGGTGATCCGAACTTGGGGAATTTCTTAGTGAAAAGAGGGCAATTGGGAGGCAGTAGAGCCATTTTTTACCTATTGTGGCACTTATTTTGCTTATTTTACTTTTGAGCAAGCCGTTGAGGCGTTTACAGATGCCATTGCTTTGTGGGTGATAAGCAGATGTTAGTTTGTGTCTGATGCCTAGCATTGTTGTCAGGGAGAAAAAGATAGCGTTTGAAAAATGACTTCCGTTATCGGTCTGGATGGCGTCGGGGATGCCTCATAGGGAAATGACCTCACGGAGTAGGAATGTGGCTGCTGCTTCGGCATCCCAGTGGACACATGGTCCAGCTTCGATCCAGCGTGAGAATGGTCATACTACCACAATGAGATATCGGTAACTTTGGCATCGATCAATCATGTCGACATAGTCAATGTGGAGTTCTTTGAAGAGGCCAGAGGGTTTAGGAATGGTGGAGGCGACTGTTTTGACAGTTGGGTTTGGTGAATATTGTTGGCAGATGAGGCATTTATTAACAAAGAGTTGTATTTGCTAGTGGGCATTGGGAATGAACCAGTCCATTTGTATTGTTGTGGACATGTTATCTCGGGAGACGAGTGTGGGAAGGTGTAGTTGCAGTAAGGCGTGTAGCATGGCAGGCTTTCCTGTTGTACTTCCCTTTTCTTCCATAACTCTTTCTCTTGATGTGGTGCACTTTCTTGTATCTGAGATGTAGTTGGGCAATGTGATCATATTGTTGCGTGTTGTTGATAGTGTAAGGGGTGTTTGCGCCAGGTATTCCTTCATCCATGTCTGTCTACTCTGTTGGAGGGACTGTTTGGGCAAGTAAGATAGAGGCGTTCTGGGTGTCTGGTGCAGCTATAGGTGGGGGGCCTCTGGCTGCAGCTTTTGCTGCCCAGTCTGCCAAAGTGTTACCTCTAGAAACACAATCTTGACCATTAGTGTGTGCTGCACATTTGACTACAGCTACCTCAGCTGGCAGTGTGAGGGCCTCTATTAGTTCTTCCAACAACTGCCTGTGAATCACAGGCATCCCATCTGATTTAAGAAATCCACGTCTTTTCCAGAGCAAGATGCTGGAGTGTGTTGTTGTTGTAATAATGTTGTTGGTCATTGCTTTAAGCGGG
Source organism: Triturus cristatus (assembly GCF_964204655.1). Lineage (NCBI taxonomy): Eukaryota > Metazoa > Chordata > Amphibia > Caudata > Salamandridae > Triturus > Triturus cristatus. The sequence continues at coordinate 1,080,951,580 of NC_140591.1, forward strand.
TTGTGCTGGCATGTATTGTACAGGGGTCTGTGGCTGCATGTACTGTACATATTGTACGACAGGCTGTGGCTGGGTCTGTACATATTGTACGGCAGGCTGTGGCTAGGTCTGTACATATTGTACGGCAGTCTGTGTGTTGCCTGTCAGTGCCTTCATGGCAGCCTGGGGAAATGTGGTTACTGCAGTCATCATACAGGTGCAGCTAACATGACTGTGTCTGGTGTGTAGCCTTCCTCTTCTGTAGCTTGGTGCCGGAGTACTTGGTGTCTAGGAAGGTGTTAGCATGATCAAGTTTTACCTTGTCAAAACTACCTTCTGAGGGCCATGGGTGACTCATGTTTTTTGTGAGTTTGTGAAGTTCTCTACAATGTTAAAGTATACGTTGTTCCTGCCCACCAAAGGTTTTCAAGACGTGCTGTAGAGGCGTGGCCATAGTGAAGCAATTTGATGTGTAAATGCAAGATAAATCTTTTAATGGAGCATGTTGTTGTGAGACCCACTTTACCTCTGCTTCTCTTTCTCAGTGGCTGTAGTTGAGATCTGGTATAAGTTCTTCACCTACACCCTCAAGGACACGGAGGTACACATCGACCTGTAATTCGTGGTCCTGTGCAAGAGTGCAACCAGGGAAGTGGAGCTGGCCGCCAAAACAGGCGTCAGCAATCTTAGACTGAAGTGGGTATCTTGGCCAAAAGCTTGATAGCATAGTGGGGCCCTCCCAATCTTCGAGTCGTAAGATAAAATATATGTGAACACCGGTGGTTGTTTTATATACTGTAGAGCTTAGTATCCTATTCATAGGGACACTAGTGTGAGAGTGACACAGTGTAAGCCTGAGAGGAGCAATGTGGTTACTGCGGAGGAGGGGGAAGCGCACCCTGTCTATGTTTTCTCCGACTAGTTATTGGGATAGTTGGGATGTAGGTTTTTTATGAGTTTGTCTCCTATGGCGTCAATAACGATAAGGTAAATTATCAGTCATAAATTTAATTCCTCAGGTCCTGTGTATATTCCCTCAGGGGAGAAATCAGGGAATTCAAGATTGTGGCAGGCAAGGGCAGTAATAATCTTACTTTGTAATGCGTTCTGTGGCCACGAAGTGGTCAATATGGTTGGTATTTCTAAACTTGGAGATATCAGGCGAACACGGACGTAAATGTAATCCGGTGTTTTATGCACAGAAGTGCCCAATATTCTATTTTCAAATATTGTATTCATGGGACCTTTGGCCGTGAAGGGCCGGTGGTGCAGAAGTATGCCAGGAGGTATTACTTTTTATTGCACTTTGGTGCGCAAATTTTTGATGCAATGGGGTAAGCAAATGCCAGAGCTATAATGAGCTTGACCTGCCGTGTGTGAGTGTAGTCAATGCCGAATGCTTGGAATATAGTGAGAAGGACAGTACTTGCTATGGGTGTCACATGGATGAAGCAAGAGGGGTGACCATCTGACAGACCCACAACATGATTTTAGATCAGGTATCCGTGAGTTGAGGTGGTGTATCGTTGTGGGAGTTGTTGGTCATTCCCTTATATTGAGTTGGAGCAAGGGGGTGGGCTTACAAGGGCAGGCAGGGGCGCATAATCTTGTGAATACTCATGCAGAAGTGCCCTTAAGAGGGGCGATGGGCTATCTAGAGAGTGTGCGTGGTACAATGAAATGTAAGAGGTGGAGGCGGAGAGTGTGGGGGAGGCAGGGGTGTCGAGATGTGGGAGAGAGGCTGCTTCGGATAGGGCCACAGAATGTGTGGAGTCTAGTGTAGATTCCTAGTCAGTAATTAAAATCACAATCGGGGAGGTGGCGGAATACTCAGAAGGAGCGGAGTGGGGGGTGGATATGGTGGAAGAGTTAGATAAGTGGTCAGGCCAAAGCAGGTCAGGGCGAGTGGTGTCTGGGGATGGCGAGAGAGATGTATGTGTGTGGGCGGCAAATAAGTCAGTCAAGGATAGCGTAGAGAAGCGGACCTGAGTATTGGGAGGAAGGTGACCCCCAGAATTTCCCAAGTGACAGAGAGGATGTCGCGTTGATGGTCGGTAAGTTGAATTAGTTCATTAAAAGTAGAGTTATGGACGGCTGCAGCAGTGCCATGCACTAAATGGATAGTGAGATTGATGATAAGTGGGGGGTATTGGACATACCGGTCAGAGAGGGCGCGGTGACGGTGGCAAGAAGCGAAGGAGGAATACTACCACCCCCCCCCCCCGTTTGGCTACCAGTTGCAAGGCAAATGGTAGAGAAAAACCCCGCGATAGGCTGTGGTGAAGCAAGGAAAAATGATGTGGGAAAGGAGGCAAGATGAAAAGAGCAGGAGTCAGGGGGTGCTTGTGTGTGAGAGGCCGCAGCTACCTGGCAGGACTGCATCTTTATGGGGAGGTGGAGAGGTGTAGGAATGCAGTCCAGGCAACCTGTAACTGGCAGCCTCGACACCCGGCTATTGCGTGTGAAAGTGTCAAGAGCAGCAACAGGTGGATGAACTAACTGGCGTCCATGAAACTCGACTACTGGGCGTGTGAAAGTGCCAAGGAAGCAACAGGAGTGGCAGGGGCTGATATATGAAAAGAGCACCTAGGCACTGTGTTATTAAAAGAGCAACACACAATCACAAAGCATGAAGTACAATGACACATGAAAAAGACAGAACACATTAATAAAAAATAAATGAGGAAACAATAATACTGATGCATAGTGAATAAATATTGTACAGTCAGAGACCTAGATATGAATTCTCACTACGAGAAAAAAAAACGAGATCAGAAAGCAAGAGGGAGAGAGATGTCAGCAGCACTGAGGAGAGAGACCACAAGCAAGAGGGAGAGAGATGTCAGCAGCACCGAGGAGAGAGAGACCACAAGGGAGACCACAAGGGAGACCACAGGAGGTGCAGGGCGGAGGCAGGGGTGCGAAGGCGAAGAGCAGACAGTGCATAGAGAAAGGGAGGGAGAGGGCAAAGAAAAGGAGAGCAGTGCAAGATGTAGAAGGGAAGAAGAAAGAAAGAAAAGAAGGGGTGGATGAGGGCCGAAATGAGAAGAGAAAGTGAGAAAGTGGTGAATGAAGACAGAGCAAGCCGAGGCAGCCGGGCTGAGGGGAAGGCAGGTGAAGGCTGCGAAGTAACCAAAAGTGACTTGCCCTTTTTGGGTGCAGTGAGCTGCACAGCCAAAATGGACTGTCTGGGAAAGACACGACTTTTACACATAAGAAAAAGCTTAATAAAAGATAAGAACGTTGCACCCAATCCATGCATAATGAGGTCGTCAAAGGAAGAGATGAAGACAGGAGAGAGGCCTGTGAAATAATGTAAAGGACAAAACGGGCAAAGAAGGGATGCACGCGCTGAAAAAGGGACCCTAAGCCAGAAAGTACAGGCAGGAAGAGAAAAACACACTGTAGATAAAACCCATTTGAACAGGAAAAGAAACAGAAGGAGTGAAATGGAGTGAAAAAAACAGTTGGTTAAATGCAAAGTCAATATTAAAATGAACACAATGAGGACTTGAACCTCGAACCACAAAGGAGGACTTGGACCTCGAACCACAATGGAAGACTCTAACCTCGAACCACAATGGAGGACTCTAACCTCTAATCACAATGGAGGACTCTAACTTCGAACCATAATGGAGGATTCTAACCTCAAGCCACAATGGAGGACTCTAACCTCGAACCATAATGGAGGACTCTAACCTTGAACCATAATGGAGGACTCTAACCTCGAACCACAATGGAGGACTCTAACCTCGAACCATAATGGAGGACTCTAACCTCGAACCACAATACGCAATAGAATTAGAACCAGGACTCGAACCTGGTCTGGGAGACAAAGCGAAAACAACCTAATGCAATCACAAGGAAATGTAACAGGAAAATGTAACCACAAGACGTATGCAATAAAAACCGACACTGTACCCATCCAAATCAACTCGAGAGTCGTGACCACACAGACAGGCATAGAGGGTGCTAATCGTGGCAAGACAGGCCGCTACAGGGGATCAAGGAGTCAGACAGAGAGACCCCAAAGCCCCCACCTCACAACCCCATACCAGGGACCAACCGGAGTAATTCAAGGAAAAAAATGAAAAATATCCCTGACTCACAAAATACATGTTAATAAACATGAGAGTGCCTAGAAGGCAAGCCCTAAAATGAGACAGCTAACCATCCAAAAATACAGTTTAAAAGTATATTTAAATGCAATGAATTGGGTGAGGATGAGAAACCTAGCATAAGAGAAGAGGCTGGGAGACAAAGCGAAAATATCCTAATGCAATCACAAGGAAAATGTAGCAGGAAAATGTAACCGACACTGTACCCATCCAAATCAACTCGAGAGCCGTGACCACATACAGAGGCATAGAGGGTGCTAATTGTGGCAAGACAGACCGCTACAGTGGATCGAGGAGTCAGACAGAGAGACCCCAAAGCCCCCACCTCACAACCACATACCAGGGACCGACCGGAGTAACTCAAGGAAATAAATGAAAAATATCTCTGACTCACCCAGTGGCCGGCTGTGGGGAGAGAAGGGGGTTCGTGGGCAGTCCACCGAGTGTCCCTGGTCCGCCGCAGTTAGGAACAGTCCGCATGATGGATTCTTGGTCACCACCTTATGAAGGGTAAGTATTTCCCTTCTGTTGTGGTCACGGGCCACTCAAACACTGCTTATCTAAAAAGAATGAACACGGGTGTGAAACAAGGATCTTGCGTTGAAGTGGCACTTTTATTCATTTAGTCGTTAGCAAAACGAGAGAAATATATTCATCAATTCATCAGTCAGAAATTATACCATATCATAATGTCAATCAATCAGGAATAACAGCACAAAATTCTTGTTAATAAACATGTGAGTGCCTAGAAGGCAAGCCCTAAAATGAGACAGCTAACCATCCAAAAACACAGTTTAAAAGTATATTTAAATGCAATGAATTGGGTGAGGATGAGAAACCTAGCATAAGAGAAGAGGCTAAAAAAGGAAAAATAATATCTAGATTGGGCTCTACCACCTGAGAGTAGGCTTGCTAAGTCCAATGCAGATATACGGCCGGCAGATATACGAACCCACAGCGTGCAAGGCACTGCAAAAGAGTTCTGGGCACCAACTAGGGTGCAGGCCTTTTATACCTGTTTGAGGTAGAGCTACAAAACCACATTTGACGCAGGTTCTTGACCGCACGCCTACAGTTATGTTGCTAAAACTCTGAGAACACAGAAGTGGTTACACAGTGGTTTCACGGTGGGCAGGTGTTTGATCGGATGGTCCGCCATGCTTGACCGCAACTTATAAACAAATAATATTTTTATCATACATTTCTCGGAAAATGTATATGAAAGTGGAACTTGAAACAGGTGTTGTTGAGGCAAGGTGCTGTCTTTGGTTACATTTGAGCAAGCTCGGAAAGTTTCATAATATAAAAAATTAAGCAAACAATACTTGTGTAATACTGAAGATGTACCAGCTGGTCTTGTCTGTGTGTGACATAGGCTATTCTTGTAACTGTAGAAAGTTTTTGTGGTTGGCCAAGCTGCCTCGCAGTGCTGGGCACAAGAGAAATTCATATTTGAAATCAGTGGGGCCTTGTAGATTTTATTTTTGAGGGGGATAAAAAATGAGGCACTGGCCTTGGGCCTATATGTGGATGTGTCAAGGGAGGTGTGAGCTACTATTGCACTAGTGAATGTGTAAGATACAATGGTCAAGATAGCACATTTCCAGGTTGAAGCTGGTGGGGCCTACACAGGGACCTTTTTGCTGCATGGGTCGATATTTATTTATTTATATGCTAAAACGTGACCCTCCATCAAATGCAGAACGTCCCTCCCTCAACAGTTTTTTATCCAATGTAATGAATTCTGCCTTTAGGTCCATGAGGGCCAATAAAGCCTCCCTAACTGAGAGTAACACAATTCCTAATACACATTGATAGGTTCATATATGGTAACTATTATAAGAAAAAGATAATTCAATTCGACTTCTATTAAAGGTCAACCACTTGACAGAGACATACAGTCTGGAGAAGATAGACAAGGAGATTGAGATCCTGCATCAATGCACTCTTTACAACACAGGCGTTACCAAGTGTTATTTTACTAAGCAGCAGTTACCATCAGTTACAACCAGGCAAGTAATACGCCTGCCATTTTGTCATACTTGACAACATGGGATTTAGCCTGCCAAGTAATATGTTTTTAGGGGATTTAAAGGGTGTAAGGGTCTTTCATGCTTTAGGTATGGGTAAGGGTATGTGTTTGTAAGGGTTTTTAGAGTTTAGTAATGGTTAATGGTGTACGGTACAGTAAGGGGTTTTGAGTGTTCAGGAATCGCTAAGGGTACACGGTTGAAAGGGTTTTTAGGGTTCAGGGTTGGGTAAGGGTAGGTGATAGTAAGTGGTAGTAAGGTTTTTATTTTAATTCAGGAATGGGTAAGGGTAATGGGTAGTAAGGGGTTATTAGGGTTCGGAGATGGGTAAGGGTACAGAGTTGTAAGGGATTTAGGGTTCAGGTATTGGTATGGGTAGGGGAAGTAAAGGGTAATAAGTGGTGTTTAAGGTTCAAAGAGGGGTAAGGATACAGTTTAGTAAGGGGCTTTTAGGGTTCAAGAATGGGTAAGGTATGGGGTAGTAAGTGTTTTTTAAATGTGTCGCAAAAGACGTTTTCCCTATTTTCTGTAGGAAAATGGAACAACGATACAGTAAATACTGCTGAATGGAAGTACACCACATCTGGCAGAAAGTTAGATCTTAGGGCAGGATGCGTGGCTTTTGTGATTTGGTGTAAATGTGTTCTATAAGTTTTGAGAAATGTTGCATCAAAATGTTGTATATTTATATATTTCATGCAGCAGAGGATATGTGGAGCTGACAGATCTTAAGATAAGATCTGATTCGCTGTCACCAAACAATGTGGCAGCAGTCATTTTAGGACTGGGGACTGAACCCCCTGCCCTGAACCAAGTTAAAAAACATATAAGGGGGCAAGGTGGGATACCCTGCCTCCCAAGACTTGATGGAGGGGACCCCTACCACTCTGGTTACTAAACTGTTTTTTTTGATTGTACAGTAAATTTGTGGAGGATCTGTGATAACTTGTAAAACTAATAGTGCAGGCTCCTGTGCTTTTAAAAGCTGGGGGCGAAATCAATTTGATCGGGAAGGGGCATGCAGCCCCCTCCCTGAGTCTCTAAGAGGATTGGGGCTGTTTTTTATAATGAAGCCCGTGGACCCCATCTCCATGGGCTGTTCTAAAATTTAGGGGAAGAGGCATACAATTTTTCCCCAAGCCTCTGTGAGGTTAATGGATCCCATTTCCCGGGACTGTTGTAAATTTTAGGGGAGGGGGCACACATCCCCCCCTCCCCAAGGGTCTACGAGGCCCCGGTGATCCTATCCTTTGGGGACACTGATTTTTAACAGGGAAAAGAGGCCTCAGCCCCCCTCTCTGAGCCTAGATTGATCCCACACCATGGAACCAGATCCAAGCTGGGGCCCTGGGACTCATGCCCTAGGCCATTACTATTTTCTGCCTGGGAGAGTGTGGACATATTCTGCCTATACTCTCCCAGGCATAAACACAACTTTGCTTCCACCAAGTGGGGGCAGTGAAAAATGCTGATCCCCCCGAGTATGAGAAAAGTAAGTGAGCCGGCTCCCACCAGCACCACTATAGATGCTGGCTGGTGTGATGGCTGGGGCCTCGGGTTTTTTAGGGCTCGCCCCACAGCCCTCAACATTTTCAGTAGATGTGGGTGCCCTGGGTGGGTACTGGGGCACCCACTCTCAGAAAAATAAATGGCTGGCTCCTGCCACAGTGGTGGCTGAATTGCAAGGTGGGGATGCGAGTTCCCCCCACAGGCTCCAACTTTAGAAAAAAGGTCTGAGTGACCCTGTGTAGCAGGCCAAAAATAGCCCTGCCCAGATTAAACCCGGGTGTAGTTTGGCCCAGGCCAGAGTATACCCAGGGGGATAAAGTGTGCTAGGCTAAACTATACCCGGGGGTTTAAAATAGACTGGGCCACACCATACCCCACCAGGCCAGAATATGCCCCATCTGAAAGATGACGCAGAGAACCAAACCCTTTAATTATAATTAAACCTTTTAATTATAATTAATTGTTCAATGGCAACTATCAATACAGAGAACAGCCGACAACGAACTTCTACCGATATCGGCCACAGCAAATCTATTGAGTTATGGCATTGTCATCCACATAAAAGTCGGTGACTCCACGGATTTGTTGACTTATCCCACAAGGTTCAATCTGCATTCAACAACAGAACATGCACTTTATCTTGAAAGCATGATCATTTTAATGTTGTTATCAGTGTTGTACTTAGAACATTTATTCTAGAGAGAGCATTATAGAGTGTTAGATATGTGCTTTTATTTTAATGGGTTAACACTACTGAGAAGTATGGTACTAATCTTTGATCTTTGTGGAAGTTTGATTATTTTTTCTGATTAAAGTTTTTCTGGTTGAAGCAATCAAATTCTATGTGTTTACAGTTTTGAATAAAATGTTGAAAAATGTAGTAATTCCTGTGTATATCGCTCAACACTATTTACATTATGGGGGTATAATTTGGGTTAGAGGGGTATGGTTTGGCCTAGGCCATAATATACCCCAGCATATAAATTGGCCCAGGCCATAATATACCAGGTATAATCTAGCGTAGGCCGCTTTAACCCCGGATATACTCCGGACTGGGGGGACACAAAAGAAGCAATATTAAATGAACCTCAGGAGCAACTCATTTATTATTCACTGGTGCATTCAAGGAGCACCCTATAATGCCCTGCAATGGTTTTTGTTTATATGTTTAGATCCTGGTGATGCTCCTAGAAAGGGCAGGGACACCAGCAAAGATTTTGTAATTTTATGGGAGAAACATACATCCAGCAACATTAAAAAAAAAAAAACAGCAAGTCTCCTTGGTCATTAAATTGATGACTCCAGGAGCACTTACCATATTTTTTCAAAGTTCTTCAAGATGGAGCTGTATGCTGTTCAGCTGGAGTGCCGTGCCCCTTATGGCCGAAAATATTTTAAAGAAAGACTGAAAGGCATGTTAATGTTTTTTAATTTGGCTTTATTAAAAAATAGAACAACCGATTTTATTAAATAATACAATGTGTGAATTTATATAATGTACATTTGATTATAATTATTGCTGACTTTTTGACAGAGATAAAAGGTCTGCTTTATACATATTAATATGCTGATCCCTTCATAAAGACAATAGGCCCACTTTTATATTTGGTGTTCAGGCTGTTTCACAAAGTCAGCAGGCCTGCCTTATCTAAAATGACAAAAACTAAAGGAACGATTGATAGACGGAATGCTGAACAATGCAATCAATCAACCCCAGTCACAAAGATCTGGGTATAATATCATCATTCTTTTGCTCACCACGCCAACCCAGTTTGGACGCAGCCATATGTGAATCAGTCTTGACCCTGTTCCTCATGGGAACAGTTTAGCCTGAACTGTCAAGTCAGGTCCACCCTGGACCAGAAACAAGCATCCTGGGACCGGTTTCTGGGCATCACCCCTCATCAGCCAGGCTAGCTTGAATCCAGTGGTGCAGTGAGCACGGGACCCATGTCTGGGCACACCCTTCCCACTTAGGACGATTAAAGCAAAAGGAACAATTAATGGACGGAATGCTGAACAATGCAAACATTCACCCCCAGTCACAAAGATCTGGGTCTAACCCATCGTTCTTTTGCTCACCACGCCACCCCAGTTTGGACCCAGCCATATGCAAATCAGTCTTGACCCTGCTCTTCATGGGAACAGTCCAGCCCAAACTACCAAGTCAGGTCCTCCCTGGACTTGAAACAAGCATTCTGGGACCGGTTTCGCGGTATCACCCCTCATAGGCTAGGCTAGCTTTAATCCTGTGGCACAGTGAGCACGGGTCCCACGTCTTGGCTTGTTTCCCGGTCCAGGGAGGACCTGGCCTAGCAGTTCTGGCTGGTATGCCCAGACATGGGGCCCGTGATTGCTACACCACTGGTTTCAAGCTAGCCTGGCTGATGAGGGAGTGATGCCCCGAAACCCATCCCAGGATGCTTGTTTTCCAGTCCAGGAAGGACCCGACCTGGCAGTTTGGGCTGGACTGTTCCCATGGGGTACAGGGTCAAGGCTGATTTGCATATGGCTGGGTCCAAACTGGAATGGCGTGGTGCACAAAAATAACGATGGATTAAACCCATATCTGTGACTGGGGGTGAATGTTTGACAATGATCAACATTCTGTCCATCATCTTTTTGTGTTGCATTACCTAAAATGGCATCCTTTATATTGTAACATCACAGAGTCAGCCATGTGTGCCCATGGTGTTTTAATAGCAGGCCGTGTGCTGCCTGGGTTGGGTGAAGGGCCTGACTGCAGGCCTTGCACCCAAACCAATGCCAAAAATTGCCAAAGGGTGTGCAGAGAGGAGGGTTTGGGCACCAGAGATGGGATTGGGTGCAAGGCCTGGCCATGGACCAGGCCCTGCACCCAACACGATGCCACGCACAGTGATTAACATCTTACTTTGCATTAAAAAATAGGAATTCACAGAAAAAAACAAAGGATTGTGACTTTGTAGTCAGGAATTAAAATAATGTATCAGTTTACATAAAAAAATTATATAAATTCCCTGAATAACACAGGCATTGCTAATTACCTCACATATTACATTACTAATAACATGTTCTATGTTGTAATTGATAGCATCAATGTAACATATGAAATGAAATCATTGATGACTACACTGTGCATGGCGGGCACCGGGCGCAACGTATAGTTACTTTAGGACACAAGTTACAGTTACTTAAAATAACTGTAACTAGAGAATTTCAGTGGTTTTGTTAGTTTAAAACATTATGTTTTAACTGAAATTACCACCTAACTATTACATCCCTCTAACCTTTGTTCTTTTTCTATGAATCTATATTAAAAGTGATATCTTCTCCACTCCCGCTCACACTTTATTCTTCTCCTTACATTGCCTCACTCAAATTAATTTTGGTCAATGGATTCCCACCATCATCGGTACAATCAGATCATTGTGCTTATCTGCTCGAAAAACTAGCTACTCACAAAACCAATGTTTAAAATATTATGAATGAGGAGACTTAAGACAAACAATGTACACTTTGCATATGTAAAGTGCTGGTGAACTTATGCCAGTCTGGATTTGCAACCATAGGTTTTTTAATGTGAAGATTTTCACTTTTTTTACCACTACATATGAGGGTTGTGTGACAGTAGTCATGCACAATGCATTATTGAAAGGTAATATTGTGTCAATCAAATATTTGAAGTATAGTATTTTGAATGGCAGCTATAGTAGATAAACCACACCAGACCAGAGCAAAATCATACACTAAAACACACACATATGTATGACCATTTGAATCTCCGGACCACCACTCCTTCAGAAATTCTCCTTTCCTCAACCACAAACAGAAGATGGAGGCTACAACACAGAAGATCTATAATTATTGCCTGCCTCTTCTCACAGGGAGTTTGTGCCTAATTGTAGGCCACAATGGAGTGTGAAACCATTGGCCAGCCTTCTTCTACCATCAATGGCCTGTGAGGTGCACTGCTGCTGGGCACTCTTTCACAGGCAGATCTCTTATAGATAGCTTCTACACAGGTGCTGGTACACATACCACATATGCTCATCCCTGCTACCTAGGGCTCACCTGTTGATACTCCTGACTCTGCTTAGATCTCAGATGCTTCTTCCGCCTCCCTCTTTCGCCATGATGCAACTTCATTGAACAACCAATTGCGATTCCTGCCCAGTTGGCTCCCTGCCATCTCAATCTTCTATGGCATATAGGGAGCATTGCATCAATGATGGGTTGGCATCGCCATATGCATCGCATATTGTCAATGAAAAGTGTTTCTATCACTGAAAACATTGTGTCTGTCATGTATCTGAAGCTCTGATGCATATTGGATGCATCCCATGTGTTACTGATGTGTGTGATGTATATCAAGCAAATGAGCATCTTGCCCAGATTGATACAGCAATATGTAACTCACTTACATGCATAACTCATCAGATCACCATTTTTACATCAGGTATGCAAATATGTTAAGTTCAAGAGAATAAATAAAATGGTTCAAAAAAAGAAGCACTTGGGTCGGAAGAGTCATAGAATCTTATATTAAATACAATTTGAAAGATATAAAAAAGCCAATTAAAATATATGGAGCACTATCTCATCTCAAGTGTTGAACTTAGAGATGGGCAAGCCTGAAACAGAATATATTAAAACCACAAAAAGAATGCAAATGTCCAAACTCAACTCAAAACATTCTGTAAGCATCAAATGTCATGAAGAATGGGGGATCTGGGTTTTCTCACTGTCCAGTGGTGGGTTTAAGTCAATGTCTCAGGCACAAGCTTGATGACAATGGAACATCTTCCTGGAATCTTCAGAATGGAATGCAGAATAACAGTAGGTAGTTGACCAGAGAAATCGGAAGATGTGACAGTATGGCATATGTCAAAAGTTATGCAACATACAAATCAAATAGCTATGATGTGCAGACTACTGGTCTCAAAATCTGACAAAGTCAGCACTGATACCCCTACGAAGTCCTGCCAGGGCCTTCTGATTATCTTCTTCGGCAGGAATAAGCTATCCTTTTCTCTCCTGGACTGCATCACGTTTTGAGGTTGCAGGAAGAGGGGCACTGTGTATAGGGGAAGGAGAGCAGCCAGTTGCAATTGAGAATTATAGAGAAGGTTGTGGACTAGAATAAGAGGTAAAAATATATACCTCATGTAGATATGGGGTGGCTGGAACTCAAGCAGTTTTACTCTGCAGAATTCCACAGAGTTACATAAAAACTCTGCGAGATTCTACGGAGTTCTGTGAGTGGCGGAATTTCTGCACTTCATGCTGCTTGCGCTGATTTTTAGCTCCGGGAGCTTCTTCTGTGCTGTATAACCAGCGTAAACTGTACCACGCCCAGGGGCAGAGGGTGCTGCTCCTTTCTGTTGATTTTCTACTTGGGCAGCAGCTTTCTCAATGCGAACTGTAGCAACCTGCCTCAACCACCTGCATTAAGAAATCGCGTCAGGACCCTTTCTAGTGCTCAATTTTTCAGATCCGTGTGTGAATAAAACTTTGCCATGCAGCAATTTGCAGACCTTCTTGGAGTTATGTTGAGTGCGACGTCTGATCACCCTCTGATGTGTACCCTGTGGGTAGCAAGGGTATGGCCTGATGTACCACCCATCTACATATAGTTCACATTGTGTGCTTGGTGCTATATTGCCTTACAAGTTATAGATGTGGGGTTCGCATAAACCAGTGCTACCAAGTGTGAAGTTTCAATGGAAAGGATTGCTTGCTGACTTCCTTCCATGGGATGGGTAGGTGGTTCACGTGGAGGAGGAGCTGAAGAGCAAGGCAGAAGGGTAGCTAATGATGCTAGCTCAGCATAGGACAACAGAGAGCACAGAGGGCTCAGGAACTCCCTCCTCTGTTCTGTCTTGTTCTGAGGAGGTGTAGGGTACCACAACATCTACTCTGGGTTTTCCCATTGGTGCTCATTCAGAACTGAAGTTGGTAGTCCTTATCACAGGTTGTTCAGTGTATAAGGTGTCTTATAACTCATTTTCTTTCTGCACTTGCCAAATCAGTGCATTCCCCATTTGCAAATTAAAGCCTGTTGAGCTAAGCAAGGGCAAAGGTTTGAAATGTGCCATTTCAACAGGGTCCTAGGGTGTGTTTGTGTATATTAATTTCAATGAGCCAAATATAGTTGTACAAAAAGACCCAAGCTTACATCCCACCAGAAATGGCCATAATAACCACTTGCCTAATCGTCTATTGAAAGGAGACTTACAATCTACACATTGTACATCTAAAATTGCATACATAAAACTATAGTTCTCAAAATGTTTAGTCTCTAAGGAGAATGAGATTGAGTGTTGTCAGCGCTAGTGAGGGGAGAGAGATCCCTTGCAGGAGGGTGCACCTGCAAGGGGATGCCTGGAGTTCAATGGGACCTCCTTTATCCCATCCAGAGGGCTGCCTTTAAAGGAGGTGCACAAAGAGGGGCGCACATGCCCGTTGCACTCCTAGGGCCTCTCTCTAATTGGGCCTCTGACAGTGATCCTTACACAGAACCCCCAGGATATTACGTCATGGATTAGGAAATTTTGTAGTACAAAAATGGAAATTTTGCAGCACACTTTTGTGTTTTTTTGCTGCATTTTTGCTGCACATTATTTTAGCGACATTTAAAAATTATGTCCTAATAACAAGGTAATTAGGAGGAAAAAACAATAGAGTATGCTCTTCTAATCACAACAGCATAGGACTCTGTCTCACACTGACACTATTTTGGGGTGCCAATGTGGGCTACAACCCTGGTGGACGAGAGCTCCTGAGGTGCAAAATGTTTGGAAGAGGATCCTATACGATGGGCGGTGTCGGTGTCAAGGTCTATTTAGGTGGAATCAGCAAGAGGAAAAAGGAATGGTGTAAAAGTGTTAAAACTACCACCTGTTGGATCTAAAATTGTATTCTTGTCCACAGTGGGAGTCGGTGTGAGGAAAAGCACTCCCTGCAGTAATCTTTGTAGTGCTATTCAATAGCTATGCATACTTTTAGATTTTGTCTGATGATAGACTGTGGAGATGATCAATCTGTTGTTTCATTTTTTATTGGGCGGTGGACTGAGAAGATGTGACAGCTAGTGGATACATTTTAAAAATGATGGTTGACTAGGGAGATGAGAGAGCTACAATTGCAACTCACCAACTCTCAGCCTTTTTAAATAATAAAAATCTGCAGCAGAATGCTAATAAATAATCGGCCAATGTGTCATGGATTAATACATAATGTATCACAACACTTAGGGGCTAAGTACGTGTCTGGAGGTCCACGGACTGCCAGACTCTCGGGGGCTCGGCGGGGGCGGTCTCCCAACCACCCAATTACCAAATGTGCGGTGGGACTGCCACAGCCCTGCAGCAGCCGCCAAAGAACCGCCATTCCCTGGTGGTGTTGCAGCAGTGTTGAGGCATCCATATGCTTAATGGGACCCCCGCGGTCCCTCCAACCATATTAGGAGTTTTCTCTCTGCCAGGGTTTCCATGGCGGTTCCTCCACCATGAAAACCCTGGTGAAGAGGTAACAAAGGAGAGCCCTACAGGCCCCCCTGGTGCCTCTGTGCCCTGTGTATGCACACAGGGGGGCACAACATATGCCCCCCTGTGTGCATGCACACCAGTTCCTGCACGGCATGGACTTTCAGTCCATGCTGTGCAGAAAGTGTTTTTGGCATTCCCGTTGCGGTGCCCATTTTTAGAGGCTGTGAGAACGCCAAAAGAAACCCGGCAGACCGGAGGATATTATTACAGATTGCTTTGGATACAATAAAGGCATGAATGTCCCATGGCTAGCCAGGGTGGAATCGTGTTTGCGTAAGATTGGTTACAAGCATCTCTTTGAGAGACCTGAGGTCAAACATGCTACCAGTAAAAAGCAGTTACAGCTAGCTCTGTAAAATGTTTTTTGTGATGGAAGATTGGCCACAGAAATTAGGTACAAGAGTGTGACGGTATATTAGAACCTTAGAACAGACAGATTAATTGCAGGGTACCTGACTAAATATGTGGGCTACTGGAAACGCAGTTTACTGCTCCAATTTAGGGCTTTAACCATCCAGTGTTTGTTATGCTGCCCGTCAGGCTTTCAAGCAAACCTTGACTCTTTGCCCTGCCCATGTAATGGGAGCTCAGGTCAATCAACATTGCACTTTCTATTCATTTGTGCTTTTTATTCTATGTACACAAAGCTCCTTTTGCTCCCCTTGATAAAGAGGCTCAATATTACATTTAGTATGCTGCTTCAACTCAATGATGATGAGCTCATACAGGTGCATTTTTGAGAACTGCTGCCCAAGCCCATATTTTGATGAATAGTGACTAAATCTGAATATATAATCATGCAGTATTATTTCTTGTGTGGTTGATATGACATGGTAACTAATTACGTATTTTAAGAACTGTTTTAATTATTTATAAGTTTTATTGCATACTTTTTATGTGCTTTAATCGCATGTGTCTGAACCTTTGTGGATACTTTTTGTACCCAAATAACGCTGAATTGAGTTGAATTGATAGATGCATTTACATCCTTCTATTATTTTATGTACACAGACATAAAAATATTTAAATGATAAGAGATCATCTTTGTGAAAACACAGGAGCTGAATAATAGTTCTTGCTCAAGATGAAAATGATAATGTTACCTAAAGATCCAATTTTATCAAAAGTTTATATTAAATGTTTAGCTGTGAACACTAGAAAATGTATAATGGTCCAAAGTAGACGGACGCATATGCGATGGATAATAAAAACATGTTTGCTATAGATGACAGCACAGATGACACAGAGACTCAGCAGGGTAGTGTGTGATTGGTGCAGGGTACACAACTGCACTGGTTGGCACTGCAGAGTTGAACCATATCATGCAAAGAATGTTTGAAGCCATATGCCATTATTGACCCAAGATCTTCATTCAGCATGGAAGACTTGCGAAAGAAGTCAAACCAGTTTCCCTGTGAAGCTGGATGTAGGGCAGTGTGAAAAGATGCTATGTAGACTGAATTGCCACGTCTCAGAGGGGGTGTAATTAAGTTGCCCTGGGTTTTCAAAGCAAAGCAGGGACCTGGGTGCAAACATGCATTCAACTTGGTCAAAGCCTGGGAAATGAAGTCACAAGCAGGTAATCCAAGTGACAAGGATAATTGATTTATCCGGACTCTTGCTGGATCATCTGTATTGTGAGTATTTGGTGAATTTTGATTGAAGGAATTTTGGTCATTAACTGTTTATGTCTCAGTGAGCATTGCATGCTAGATTGAAAGAAGATCTTCTTGCATTGGAATCCGGAGTAAAGCCTTCAGAACTGGAGAGATGTGGATTCACAGATTTAAATTTAAAAGTAGTCTTTCTGCTGAATTGTGAATTCTTTGCAGCCTTCTTATGGTTGAGTGTGGAATGTTGTGGTAAAATCCATCAGCCAAATCAAGCATAGAGAGAATAAGTCATTATGATGCTGCTGGTATTTTCGTTAGGGAATCTAAGATGTGGAAAAATGTGTCTAGTTGTTTTCATTGTGTAACAAGCTAACTGAGACAGCTTGTCCACTTGAGTATTTTTGGAAAGTGTAGAGTAAAAGATAATTCCAAGATTTGATACGTCTTTGACTATTTTTGAGGGAGGTCCCTCTTCATCTGCCCAGAGAGATAGCCGATCATATCTTTACTATTAACTGCAGGTCAGTATGTCAGTTTTTGAAGCATTTATCTTGTGGTGAATTCATGTCATACATTGATCTGCAGCCAGGAGGCAGGAGTTGAGCTTTGATTTTCCTTTGTCTTGAGGTTTTTCAATTTGAGAATTTTATGTGTATCATCTGTATAGTTGTATCAGGTGAATTCAACTCTGTTCATTAGTCCTAGTGGTGTTTTCCCGTAAAAGTTACAAAGTAGAGGTGAGATAATAGATCCTTGTGGATCCCTCTTTTTATGCTGTAGGAATTTGATGAAAAATAGGGTAAACAAATATGGTAGGCTCTTGTTTCGGGCAAAGGAAATCCAGGCAAGAGTGATGCATTTTTTACAGATTTCTATGAGTCTAAGAATTAAGCTATCATGGTGTACTGTGCCAAAAGCTGCTTGAAGGTCCATAAGTAGTAACACAGCTTCATAATTTTTGTTGACTATGTAATCTAGGTCATCGCAAATTGTGCATAGGTCTGATCCGGTTACTCTTCCTGGTTGGAATCCTGTTTGCTAGTCTGAGAGTAGTTGGGTTTCTTGCATGAATTTTGGGATCTGATGAAATGCTGTTCCCTCAATAATTTTGTCAATGAAAGATCAGCTGGAGGTTGGGCTGCATTTGTTAGGCTTTTGTGGGTCCAAGCTATAAAATGGGCATATGTATTCTTTATTCAATTCTGGGGGAGAAATCCCTGTGTTTGAGAAGTTATTGATAATACCTCCATCTGTTTATAGAAGACACTTTTTGAAAATATGTGGAGGGCAGGGATATGATGGGCAGCAAGGTGAGCTGCTCACTTTTTCCAGGTCTTCAAATTCTGAGGTTGCCATTTCCTAAAAGGATGAGATGTATGGCAATTGTTTTTCTGCTATGATTGCTTGGTTGTATATTAGGGGAGCAGTTGTTTCCCTTGATTGTTAGATGAGATTCTATTTCCTAAAAGGATGAGATGTATGGCAAATTGTTTTTCTGCTATGATTGCTTGGTTGTATATTAGGGAAGCAGTTGTTTCCCTTGATTGTTAGAAGAGATTCTAGTGTGTCTGCTTTGGCTAAATAACACATTGCTAATTTCTTATAGATGTCTTGTGAATTTTATTCTAGAGATTAGACAGTTTCTGTATTGTGAAATTCTGATAGAATTTTATAGAGTTTTTTGGCTGTGTATTTGACGTTGCCGATCCTGTTTGAGCTGTAGTAATTTAAGGCCTCCTTTAAATATGATTTGTACATTCTGTTGTGTGTGTTTAGATGCACGTTTTATTGAGGATTCTTGGATTTGAGCCTTCTCCATTGAAAAGCTGAGCTTTTTCATTGATATTTTTCAACTATTTATTCATTCAAGGAGACTTATTTTTCTTTTTGCATTGTTTTGAAATCAGTATGTCAAAGCATGCGATCATCAAATCATAGACTTTTCCTTCTGAATATTTGGCTCCAATTAGGCGTTTGTGGTTAGATGAGATTCCACTGGAAATGGCTAGGTATTGTAAGGAAAAATAAACCTGTCTCCATCCATCAAGTTTCAGTAATAGTAGGTCCACATGAAGCAGATCGAGAAAGATGGCAAACTTGAAGACGACCTTAGGGCATGGACGACTATGTTAACAGATCTGAGAGGCCCCATGGATGCCTCAGACAAATGGAAAGGTGTAATGAGAGGATACGAGTTGTGCTCTAGAGTTTATATAGAACAAGCATTGGAAATGCAATAGGTCTTCCATTTGTTGGAGCTGGAGCTAATGGCATTGTAAATGGCAATGTTTTGAACTTTGCAATAGGTCTTATATTTGTTGGAGCTATTCACATTGTAAATGTCAATTTTTGTATTTATCCTTGGGGTTTTATATAGCGCGAACTTAACAGCCTCAGTTGTGAATTTCGATTCATCAAAGTTTTGTGAGCCCTGAAATTTGCACAAGTAAAGTCCCAACAGGATAAATATGGGCACTGTTTAACAACCAAAGCCACTGCAATACAAGAGCAAAGGTGACCAAGTGACTGCTTCTGGGTTGACGGAGTTGCTTACAGTCACTGCCCGTTGAAGCTAGCTAACTAGCCCGCTACTATGAGTTTATTAAACTTAATGCTATGTTTTCTTATGTTATGTTATACTATGCTATGTTATGCTATGTTTTGTTGTGTTTTGTTATGCTATGTTTTGTTATGCTATGCTATGCTATGCTTTGTTTTGGTATGCTATGCTATGTTTTGTTATGCTATGCTATGTTTTGTTGTGTTTTGTTATGCTATGCTATGCTGTGTTTTGGTGTGTTTTCTTATGCTATGTTTTGTTGTGTTTTGCTATGCTATGCTATGTTTTGTTTTGTTATGCTATGCTATGTTTTGTTGTGCTGTTTTGTTGTGTTTAGTTATGCTATGCTTTGTTATGCTACGTTGTGTTCTGCTATGCTATGCTATGCTATGTGTTGGTATGCTATGCTATGCTATGCTATGTTTTGTCTTGTTATGCTATGCTATGTTTTGCTGTGTTTTGTTATGGTATGCTTTGTGTTGTTATGCTATGGTATGTTTTGTTTTGTTATGCTGTGCTATGCTTTGTTATACTATGCTATGCTATGTTTTGTTTTGTTATGCTATGCTATGTTTTGTTGTGTTTTGATATGCTATGCTATGTTTTGTTATGCTATGCTATGTTTTGTTATGTTTTGCCATGCTATGCTTTGTTTTGCTATGCTATGTTTTGTTATGCTATGCTGTTTTGTTGTGTTTTGTTATGCTATGCTTTGTTTTGTTATGCTTTGCTATGTTTTGTTATGATATGCTATGTTTTGTTGCGTTTTGTTATGCAATGCTATGTTTCACTATGCTATGCTATGTTTTGTTTTGCTATGCTATGCGTTGTTATGCTATGCTATGCTTTGTTTTGGTATGCTATGCTATGTTTTGTTATGCTATGCTATGTTTTGTTGTGTTTTGTTATGGTCTGCTATGTTTTGTTATGCTATGCTTTGTTATGCTATGATATGTTTTGTTGTGTTTTGTTATGCTATGCTATGCTATGTTTTGTTGTGTTTTGTTATGCTATTCTGTTTTGTTGTGTTTTGGTATGTTATGCTATGTTTTCTTGTGTTTTGTTATGGTATGCTAAGTTGTGTTTTGTTGTGCATTGTTATGCTTTCCTATGTTTTGCTGTGTTTTGTTATGCAATTCTATGCTTTGTTATGCTATGTTTTGTTTTGTTATGCTATGTTGTTTAGTTATGCTAAGCTATGCTATGTTTTGTTTTGTTATGCTATGCTATACTATGTTTTGTTATGCTATGCTATGTTTGGTTTTGTTTTGTTATGCTATGCTATGCTTTTTTGCTTTGCTATGTTTTGTTTTGTTATTATATGCTATGTTTTGTTATGCTTTGCTATGTTTTGTTATGCTATGCTATGATTTGTTATGCTATGCTATGTTTTGTTGTGTTTTGTTATGCTATGCTATGTTGTGTTATGCTATGCTATGTTTTGTTGTGTTTTGCTATGCTATGCTTTGTGTTGTTATGCTATGCTATCTTTTGTTATGCTATGCTATGTTTTTTTGTGTTGTGTTTTGTTATGCTATGCTATGTTTGGTTTTGTTATGCTATGCTATGTTTTGTTGTGTTTTGCTATGCTATGTTTTGTGATGCTATGCTATGTTTTGTCATGTTTTGTTATGCTATGTCATGCTTTGATTTGTTATGCTATGCAATGTTTTGTTTTGTTATGCTATGCTATGTTTTGTTGTGTTTTGTTATGCTATGCTATGTCTTGTTATGCTAAGCTATGTTTTGTTTCGCTATGCTATGCTTTGTTATGCTATGATATGCTATGTTTAGTTATGCTATGTTTTGTTTTGTTATGCTATGCTTTGTTATGCTATGCTTTGTTTTGTTATGCTATGATATGTTTTGTTATGCTATGTTTTGTTGTGTTTTGTTATGATATGCTATGTTTTGTTATGCTGTGCTGTGCTATGTTTTGTTTTGTTATGCTATGTTATGCTTTGTTATGCTATGCGTTGCTTTTTTTATGCTATGCTATGTTTTGTTATGCTATGTTTTGTTGTGTTTTGTTATGCGATGCTATGTTTTGTCATGCTATGCTATGTTTTGTTGTGTTTTGTTATGCTATGCTATGTTTTGTTATGCTATGCTATGTTTTGCTATGCTATGCTATGTTTTGTTGTGTTTTGCTATGCTATGCTTTGTGTTGTTATGCTATGCTATGTTTTGTTATGCTATGTTTTGTTGTGTTGTGTTATGCTATGCTATGCTGTGTTTTGTTATGCTATGCTATGTTTTGTTCGTGTTTTGTTATGCTATGTTTTGTTATGCTATGTTTTGTTATGCTATGCTATGTTTTGTTTTGCTATGCTATGCTATGCTATGTTTGGTTTTGTTATGCTATCCTATGTTTTGTCATGTTTTGTTATGCTGTGCTATGTTATGCTATGTTTTGTTGTGTTTTGTTATGCTATGTTTTGTTTCGTTATGCTATGCTCTGTTTTGTTAGGCTATGCTATGCTATGCTTTGTTTTGGTATGCTATGCTATGTTTTGTTATGCTATGCTATGTTTTGTTGTGTTTTGTTATGCTATGCTATGCTGTGTTTTGGTGTGTTTTCTTATGCTATGTTTTGTTGTGTTTTGCTATGCTATGCTATGTTTTGTTTTGTTATGCTATGCTATGTTTTGTTGTGCTGTTTTGTTGTGTTTAGTTATGCTATGCTTTGTTATGCTACGTTGTGTTCTGCTATGCTATGCTATGCTATGTGTTGGTATGCTATGCTATGCTATGCTATGTTTTGTCTTGTTATGCTATGCTATGTTTTGCTGTGTTTTGTTATGGTATGCTTTGTGTTGTTATGCTATGGTATGTTTTGTTTTGTTATGCTGTGCTATGCTTTGTTATACTATGCTATGCTATGTTTTGTTTTGTTATGCTATGCTATGTTTTGTTGTGTTTTGATATGCTATGCTATGTTTTGTTATGCTATGCTATGTTTTGTTATGTTTTGCCATGCTATGCTTTGTTTTGCTATGCTATGTTTTGTTATGCTATGCTGTTTTGTTGTGTTTTGTTATGCTATGCTTTGTTTTGTTATGCTTTGCTATGTTTTGTTATGATATGCTATGTTTTGTTGCGTTTTGTTATGCAATGCTATGTTTCACTATGCTATGCTATGTTTTGTTTTGCTATGCTATGCGTTGTTATGCTATGCTATGCTTTGTTTTGGTATGCTATGCTATGTTGTGTTATGCTATGCTATGTTTTGTTGTGTTTTGTTATGGCCTGCTATGTTTTGTTATGCTATGCTTTGTTATGCTATGATATGTTTTGTTGTGTTTTGTTATGCTATGCTATGTTTTGTTGTGTTTTGTTATGCTATTCTGTTTTGTTGTGTTTTGGTATGTTATGCTATGTTTTCTTGTGTTTTGTTATGGTATGCTAAGCTGTGTTTTGTTGTGCATTGTTATGCTTTCCTATGTTTTGCTGTGTTTTGTTATGCAATTCTATGCTTTGTTATGCTATGTTTTGTTTTGTTATGCTATGTTGTTTTGTTATGCTAAGCTATGCTATGTTTTGTTTTGTTATGCTATGCTATACTATGTTTTGTTATGCTATGCTATGTTTGGTTTTGTTTTGTTATGCTATGCTATGCTTTTTTGCTTTGCTATGTTTTGTTTTGTTATTATATGCTATGTTTTGTTATGCTTTGCTATGTTTTGTTATGCTATGCTATGATTTGTTATGCTATGCTATGTTTTGTTGTGTTTTGTTATGCTATGCTATGTTTTGTTATGCTATGCTATGTTTTGTTGTGTTTTGCTATGCTATGCTTTGTGTTGTTATGCTATGCTATCTTTTGTTATGCTATGCTATGTTTTTTTGTGTTGTGTTTTGTTATGCTATGCTATGTTTGGTTTTGTTATGCTATGCTATGTTTTGTTGTGTTTTGCTATGCTATGTTTTGTGATGCTATGCTATGTTTTGTCATGTTTTGTTATGCTATGTCATGCTTTGATTTGTTATGCTATGCAATGTTTTGTTTTGTTATGCTATGCTATGTTTTGTTGTGTTTTGTTATGCTATGCTATGTCTTGTTATGCTAAGCTATGTTTTGTTTTGCTATGCTATGCTTTGTTATGCTATGATATGCTATGTTTAGTTATGCTATGTTTTGTTTTGTTATGCTATGCTTTGTTATGCTATGCTTTGTTTTGTTATGCTATGATATGTTTTGTTATGCTATGCTATGTTTTGTTGTGTTTTGTTATGATATGCTATGTTTTGTTATGCTGTGCTGTGCTATGTTTTGTTTTGTTATGCTATGTTATTCTTTGTTATGCTATGCGTTGCTTTTTTTATGCTATTCTATGTTTTGTTATGCTATGTTTTGTTGTGTTTTGTTATGCGATGCTATGTTTTGTCATGCTATGCTATGTTTTGTTGTGGTTTGTTATGCTATGCTATGTTTTGTTATGCTATGCTATGTTTTGCTATGCTATGCTATGTTTTGTTGTGTTTTGCTATGCTATGCTTTGTGTTGTTATGCTATGCTATGTTTTGTTATGCTATGTTTTGTTGTGTTGTGTTATGCTATGCTATGCTGTGTTTTGTTATGCTATGCTATGTTTTGTTCGTGTTTTGTTATGCTATGTTTTGTTATGCTATGCTATGCTATGTTTTGTTTTGCTATGCTATGCTATGTTTGGTTTTGTTATGCTATCCTATGTTTTGTCATGTTTTGTTATGCTGTGCTATGCTTTGTTTTGTTATGCTATGCTATGTTATGTTTTGTTATGCTATGCTATGTTTTGTTGTGTTTTGTTATGCTATGCTATGTTTTGCTATGCTAAGCTATGTTTTGTTTTGCTATGCTATGCATTGTTATGCTATGATATGCTATGTTTAGTTATGCTATGCTGTGTTTTGTTTTGTTATGCTATGCTTTGTTATGCTATGCTTGGTTTTGTTATGCTATGATATGTTTTGTTATGCTATGCTATGTTTTGTCGTGTTTTACTATGCTATGCTATGTTTTGTTATGCTGTGCTATGTTTTGTTGTGTTATGCTATGCTATGCTTTTTTATGCTATGCTTTGCTATGTTTTTTTTTGCTATGCTATGTTTTGTTATGCTATGTTTTGTTATGCTATGCTATGTTTTGTTATGCTATGCTATGTTTTGTTGTGTTTTGTTATGCTATGCTATGTTTTGTTATGCTATGCTATGTTTTGTTGTGTTTTGCTATGCTATCCTTTGTGTTGTTATGCTATGCTATGTTTTGATATGCTATGCTATGTTTTGTTGTGTTGTGTTATGCTATGCTATGCTTTGTTTTGTTATGCTTTGCTATGTTTTGCTGTTTTGTTATGCTATGCTATGTTTTGTTCGTGTTTTGTTATGCTATGCAATGTTTTGTTATGCTATGCTATGTTTTGTTGTGTTTTGCTATGGTATGTTTTGTTTTGTTATGCTATGCTATGTTTTGGTGTGTTTTTTATGTTATGCTGTGTTACGCTATGTTTTGTTATGCTATGCTGTGTTTTGCTATGCTATGCTATGTTTTGTTTTGCTATGCTATGCTATGTTTGGTTTTGTTATGATATGCTATGTTTTGTTGTGTTTTGTTATGCTATGCTATGTTTTGTTATGCTAAGCTATGTTTTGTTTTGCTATGCTATGCTTTGTTATGCTATGATATGCTATGTTTAGTTATGCTATGCTGTGTTTTGTTTTGTTATGCTATGCTTTGTCATGCTATGCTTTGTTTTGTTGTGCTATGATATGTTTTGTTATGCTATGCTATGTTGTGTCGTGTTTTGCTCTGCTATGCTATATTTTGTTATGATGTGCTATGTTTTGTTTTGTTATGCTATGCTATGCTTTGTTATGCTATGCGTTGCTATGTTTTTTTGCTATGCTATGTTTTGTTATGCTATGTTTTGTTGTGTTTTGTTATGCTATGCTATGTTTTGTTATGCTATGCTATGTTTTGTTGTGTTTTGCTATGCTATGCTTTGTGTTGTTATGCTATGCTATGTTTTGTTATGCTATGCTATGTTTTGTTGTGTTGTGTTATGCTATGCTAAGCTTTGTTTTGTTATGCTTTGCTATGTTTTACTGTGTTTTGTTATGCTATGCTATGTTTTGTTTGTGTTTTGTTATGCTATGCTATGTTTTGTTATGCTATGCTATGTTTTGTTTTGCTATGCTATGCTTTGTTATGCTATGCTATGTTTTGTTGTGTTTTGTTATACTATGCTATGTTTTGCTGTGTTTTTATGCTATGCTATACTCTGTTTTTTTGTGTTTTGTTATGCTATGCTATGTTTTGTTGTGTTTTGCTATGCTATGTTTTGTTTTGTTATGTTATGCTGTGTTACGCTATGTTTTGTTATGCTATGCTATGTTTTGCTATGCTATGCTATGTTTTGTTATGCTATGCTATGCTATGTTTGGTTTTGTTATGCTATGCTATATTTTGTTGTGTTTTGCTATGCTATGCTTTGTTTGTTATGTTATGCTATGTTTTGTGATGCTATGCTATGTTTTGTTATGCTATGCTATGCTTTGTTTTGTTATGCTATGCTATGTTTTGTTATGCTATGCTATGTTTTGTTGTATTTTGTTATGCTATGCTATGTTTTGTTATGCTAAGCTTTGTTTTGTTTTGCTATGCTATGCTTTGTTATGCTATATTATTAATTTCCTGTAGTTTGGCCGTTAATTTGACCCCTAGATATGTAGCAACTTTACAGATCTCGGGAACCGCCACGGCTGGGGTATAATTAGCTATGATTTGCGTCTTTTGTAGATTAAGTTTATACCCAGACACATTCCCGAATTTGCCTGCCTCTAAGACGATACCTTGTAGTGCCTCCACAATATCTTGTGAATAGACGCGATGTCGTCAGCATATGCTGTTATTTTTAGCACCTGTGAACCGGACCTAAAAGGTGCAATCTGGGTTTGGGACTGAAGAGCAAACAAAAAAGGTTCCAATGAAAGGGCAAATAAGAGGGGTGATAGGGGGCATCCCTGACGGGTGCCGCGTGAGATTACGTGAGATTAAAAAATCTGGAGAGGTCAGGCCCCCATAGCTGGTACAGGCCGTTGGATTATCGTACTATGCTTTGTTTTGTTATGCTATGCTATGTTTTGTTTTGTTATGCTATGCTATGTTTTGTTGTGTTTTGTTATGCTATGCTATGTTTTGTTATGCTAAGCTTTGTTTTGTTTTGCTATGCTATGCTTTGTTATGCTATGATATGCTATGTTTAGTTATGCTATGCTATGTTTTGTTTTGTCTGCTATGCTTTGTGATGCTATGCTTTGTTTTGTTAAGCTATGATATGTTTTGTTATGCTATGCTATGTTTTGCCGTGTTTTGCTATGCTATGCTATGTTTTGTTATGCTGTGCTATGTTTTATTGTCTATTGTCGCATTGAGCTGCGCGTGCAGTCCGCATTCGGGTCAATCTAAGCCATCATTAATGCAAGGAGACATTCGATACTTTTGGAATGCACGCGCTACAACTTGAAAGTTGTGTTTTGTTATGCTATGGTATGTTTTGTTATGCTATGCTATGCTATGTTTTGTTATGCTATGCTATGCTATGCTATGTTTTGTTGTGTTTTGTTATGCTATGCTATGTTTTGTTGTGTTTTGTTATGCTATGCTATGTTTTATTGTGCTTTGCTATGCTATGCTATGTTTTGTTTTGTTGTGTTATGCTATGTTTTGTTATGCTATGCTAGGTTTTGTTTTGCTATGTTGTGTTAGGCTAGGCTATGTTATGTTGTGTTAGACTAGGCTATGTTATGTTGTGTTAGGTTAGGCTAGGCTGTGTTATGTTGTGTTAGGCTAGGTTGTGTTGTGTTGTGCTGTGTTGGGTTGTGCTGTGCTGTGTTTTGTTTTGTTATGTTATGTTTTTGTTTTGTTAAGTTATGGTTTGGTATGTTTTGTTATGTTATACTATCTTTTGTTATGTTATACCATGTCATGTTATACTATGTTATGTTATCACGTGTTTATGCCACAGAGCAGAAAGGTAAGACATGTCACGTCACCAAACAATGCTTGCCTGCAACCCGAGCCTATTGTCGCGTTGAGCTGTGCGTGTGCAGTCCGCATTCGGGTCAATCTGAGCCATCATTAATGCAAGGAGACATTCTATACTTTTGGAATGCATGCGCTACAACTTGAAAGGTGGGTTCATGTGCTCCATTGATTGCAACTAATACTTGCGAGTATTTAACATGCTGACAAATTAGTACTTTTGTGATCTGGAATCCAAGCCAATACTTGTGAGTGCACAACTGCATTAATGTATGACCAAATGTAATTGCTGCCTTGGCAGGATAACACAGAGTCTGCCGGGATCCCCCCTGTCCTCCCCGTGCTCCTCTGAGCTCTGTGCCTGCTTCACAGCTGTCATGAAGACTTTTCTTATCTGCTTGTTAAATAAACAAACAGATAAGAAAAGTCTTCAGGACAGCCTTGAAGCAGGCGAGCCAGTCAGGGTGGGCCGAACAAAAAGCCAAAGGGAGGCAACCCAGAAAGCTCATTTCCAATGGCAGGCCACCGCCAGCCAATGGAAATTAGGGGCCGGGCTTAAAGCCCTTTTCTGAAATCTTCTCCTACAAAATCTCTTGTGGAGGTGGAGCAACGCTTTGCGCGGCAACGCACGCGAGACCTAAAAAGGAGATGGACAAACGTAAGACTAAACGAGTAAT
Source organism: Triturus cristatus (assembly GCF_964204655.1). Classification (NCBI taxonomy): domain Eukaryota; kingdom Metazoa; phylum Chordata; class Amphibia; order Caudata; family Salamandridae; genus Triturus; species Triturus cristatus. The sequence continues at coordinate 1,080,979,618 of NC_140591.1, forward strand.
CAACACCCCCTAGATATAATAGGACTGGACTGACTTCGACACAAGGACAGGGAGGGACGGGTAAAAACAAAATCAGTAAAAGTTTGCATTAAATGACTGTGCACTAGGAACACCAACTGAGCCCATCATGCTATGAGCACTGATTGACAAGTGACATCATCAAACACAGGTGGATGGTCTGCTAATAGCAGCACGCCTTCATACCTGATGTTTTATAATTATGAGACAGGGACAATGGCCTTACTTAGCTGTTATACTAATGTCTCATATGATTTATTCAAAAAGACATATGTAACGTCACCACTGCAGCCATGATTTGCAAGCATCAATGTGGCTTCCCACTCCACTACCACCCTCACCAACTGTTCCCATTTTTTACGAACGGACAATATGCTAATTTGCGCAATTCCATTTCTGTATCTTCGGAGATGCAGGAGTGAAAGGCCCTGCAAATTTGGAGGTTTTCACTTTAGTGTGAATTAACCATTGAACTGGTGTAAATTGAATATCTGCGCCGCGTCGTTTTCCAAAAATCGTCAACGTGACTTGGCTTGCTGTTTTTGTTTGTACTTCGGGAGCTTAATTACGGAGAAAAGCATACATTTTGAAATCCGATCTCGCTATAAGTGCAAATTTATTATTTTTATTTCAATTAAAATGGCGTCTTTTTCACTTTCTACCATTTGCCAAATTAATTAGGAAATGCGGCTGGCAGCAATATAATTTCAGTGACCTATATAGAAACAAAATGTTCACCATCTATATTTAATGCATTCTGTGTACAGCCAGAGGCAGACTGAAAAAGCAGAGAAGCCCCTGGCTCCACCAACAGCATAATGTGTCGGCGGCCTAATCGAAAATGAATGTGAGGACATTAAACTGTAATGACATACCTAGGTATGTGGTGCTCACTCATTCCTGACCCAGTTTCAAATGCAGATGCTGGCTAGTGTTCAAAGACCCAGTCACTCAACTCTCCTTAACAGCAACACGAGCTCCATAGCTTACAGTACAGGCCTAATTCCCCGTGCATTTCTGTGAAAACACATTCCATTGTCATTTCTTTCCCCACCTTCCTTTATGATATCACTTTGGTCTGCTAACAGAACGAGATCCCAGGAAATGCAGGGCCGGACTGGGAACCAAAACCGGCTATGGCAAAGTGCTCGTCCGCCCCCCACCCTCCCCGCGGGGGGTTGGGGGTGCCGCCGAGCTCTTTGCCAGGGCAGGTTTTCGTCCGATTTTGTTACAGAAACGGCCCCCAGGGGCCCAAAACCGGCCCCCACCCGTGCCGCGCACTCGGGGAATGCTGGGTGCCCCTATGGCCAGTCCGGCCCTGGGGATATGAAAACAAGTTTAGCAGCAGGAACCATCTATAAAGTGATGTAGGAATTCAAAGACAAAATGGTGGCGAAATAATAGTACTATAGAACGGAGTATTGCTGTTAGAAATACATTGTCAACTCTTAAATATTTATGTGCGCTAAACTTTGAAAAAAACAGTAGTGGATATTTCTAGCATTTTTCCAAAGTGGTGAGACGTAAAAATGCATATTTGCTTCTCTAAATTCAGACCTGTAAGCGAGATTAGCTAGCATATTATTTTTTTTAATTTGGACAGGTGATTGTAATATTATGTTATTAGCAGGCATCCTTGGCGTGGTCTTATCCAACCTTTTTGCCTTCACCCCTCCTGTTCTCTCAATTAGTTTTTGTTGGAATTAAGACTTTGTGCACGTTACCACTGCTAACCAGTACAAAACTGTTTGTGTTCACTGAATAAAGAATGCCAAAAGTGTCCTACACCTGATTGGTGCATTTAATTTACTTGTAAGTACCTAGTACATGGTAGTATCTGAGCATAGGGTCTGTAAATTAAATGCTACCCGTGTGCCCGCTGCACTCATTGTGCCACCAATTAAAGTAGCCATTTAAAACATGTCTCAGGCGTGCCAGTGCAGCCTGAAGTGTATTTTGAAACTGCCAATTCAATCTGGCAAAATAAACCTTTTGCCCGACCTAAACCTTCCTTTTGATAAATATATTTCTGCCCTAAATAGCCCATACGGCAGGGTGCAGTGTATTTATTAAGTAAGCCATGTTTTTTTAGGTTTCACATGCCCTGGCAGTTTTTCACTACTGCAAGACCTATATCTTCCATTGGATGACATTGGGTTACATAATTCCATTTGATAAGTGCTAATATTTTGATTGGGAAAAGATAGGAATGTCAAGTTTTGACTCAAATGAATTGTAATTTAAAATCCCCTTTAATAGTAAAGTCGGACTTTAAGTCACAATTCTGAAAATGATCCTTTTAGAATGCTGGCATTTTCCCATCTAACTATTTAGTGCCTGATTCCAGTGTCCTGGGGTCACAGGACTGTGAGTAGATCAGATGGTGGGCTTTGTGTATTTCCCTAGACAACGAGACAAAAGAAGACTATATGTTGGCAGGATGGGCCATCCTGCTGGGATGGCTGCGGGCAGAGTTGTTCCCTGCTCCATTTACACTTCGATGCGCTGCCACCAGCACACACATACAGGCACCTGGCACAAATCTTTTGTCACCCCAGACTTCTTGTAGTCTTGGCAGGGGAAGGGAAGAACTTAGATGTGGGGGTAGCATAGGAAATTCCTTCAACTCATACACTGAGCCAGGTATAAATATTGAACCATCAGAGCACATCTTCAGTGCTATCCTGGATCTGTGGAAGAGTTCAGAAAGACTGCCTTGTACCTCAGAGGACTGCCCTGCTGCTTAAGGCCTGCCTTGCTGCTTGAACCTAGGACAAACCGAGTAACTCCAAGAGCTATTTGGCTGGGCACCTGTGTGAGCTACAGGGACATAACAAGCTCCAGAGACCTTGAACCCTGTCCCTGATCCCTGCTGGAGTGAGTCCTAACCAATAAAGTGGTGCCCCCAAGCCCTGGGCCCTTGGAAGTACTGATAGACTGGCTGCTTCTGCCTACCCAAAAGGTTGGGACTTGTAAACATTTTCACCAAAAAGTGGCAAAAAAAACGACAGAAGCCCAGGACCTACCTGCCAGCCAATCCTCTCACTTGGAGCTTTTTCCTGCTATTGTGGACAGCTTCATCAAGACTTCATCCAGCACTCCCTGGTGCAAACAACTCCCCCTTGGACACAACCTGCTGCCTTTCCCCACTGAACTCAACCTTCTCCTGGACATTTTTTTCAAAATGTCTTCTAAGTTTGAAGGTAAGCCATGACCGGGTCCAAGCCACCTTGTGCATTTGACTCATGATCCATCGCAGTCGGCCTTAACTTTTGACTTTGCCCCGGTGTTGCAAGACCAAATACCAGTGGTTGGCACTTAGATCTTTTAGGTCCTATTTTATGCTAATAACTTAATAAATTCATAACTCCAGGTCTACTGATTGGATCTGATTTGTTTTGGTGTCATTTTATTTATTAAAACATATGACCCAACCACATTATGGAAACTGCCCTCATCGCTGTCGCAGATGACATTCGCAGGAACTTTGGACAGAGGAGACGCATCAGCTCTCATCATCCTGGACCTCTCTGCAGCATTTGACATAGTCTCCTACTCTATCCTCATCCAATGCCTACAAGACATCAGAATCCAGGGTCACAAGCTCTGATGCTCCTTTCTGACTTGAAGGACCCAGCCAGTCAGCCTGGCACAGTACCCCTCGGATGCCACAATTTCATCTGTGGAGTTCCGCAAGGATCCTCCCCAAGTCCAACCCTCTTCAACCCATACATGTTCCCTCTAGCCATCATTATTCGCTCTCACAAAATCAATGTCCTCACCTATGCCAATAACACGCAATTCATTCTCTCAATCACGGACAAGACTACCAGTGCCCGGATCATGTTCAATGCCTGCATGACTGAAATAGCCCACTGAATAAAGACAAGTTGTCTAAAGCTGAACACCAACAAGACTGAAATCATGATCTTCAGGAACAGCACCTCAGTATGGAAGGCCACCTGCTGACAAACAGAGCTAGGACTGACTCCCGCCACCCACACCAAGAACCTCAGAATCATCATCAACAGCAAACTTGACATGACCGCCCAAGTCAATGCTGCCACCACCTCATGCTTCCATACCCTCAAGATGCTGTGGAAGATTTTCAAATGGCTCCCAATCATCCCCCACATAACTGGCCTACATTTCCTGGTCACAAGTGAGCTAAACTATGGAAACACCATATATGTCGGGATCTACAAAAAACTCAGCAGAAGCCTAAAGACCATTCTGAATTCAGCAGCCAGAATCACTCTCAATCTCCCATACTGCACTCACATCACACCATACCTGAAGGAGCTCTACTGGCTTCCCATTCACAAATGAGCACATTTCAAACTCCCACCCACACTTTCAAGACGCCACATAGCACTGGCCCAGTGTACCTCAACAATCGAATCTGCTTTCACAATCATTCCAGACACACACCTCTGTTCATCCGGGCTGTTACTTGCATATATTCGATTCACATAGAAAACCAGATCCTGTGCTCAAGCCTTCTTCTACATTGATCCTAAAGCATGGAACGACCTGCAGCCACACATAGGAGCCATGTCTTCACTTCTTTAGTTCCGCAAGAATCTGAAGACCTGGCTTTCTGAGTAGTCCCACTAGGCCCCAGGTGTGGCTAGACTCTCACCTTTTCAGCACCAGGATGTCCTCCCAGATGATAGTGCGCGCTGCAAGTCTGCATAACATAACATAACAGAATTGTTAGGTGTCAGAGCAGCTAATCCCTAATGTGTTACACCAGGCTGTTGTAGCAGACAACAGTGAGGGTCACTACTGAGTGGCTTTGTTTCCCTTTGAATGGGGCACAGGGGGTCTCAGGCTCCTTGAGGGTAGCTGTGAGTGCTACTATGCCTGTGGATTGTTTGATTGGAAATGACTTGGAGTACACAATCTGGATGGAGGTGGAGATCCAGTCATACACGGAAATGTTAGGGTTGTTTGTGTAGATGTGCTTGAACACAAGAATCATCACAGCCTGAGAGAGTAGTGAAGAGGTCCTGAAGCTTGGAAAAGTATCTAAAGTAGCTGCCAAGAAGAGGCACGGCAAGGGGAATGGGAAAGCTGCCCCAGAAACTCCCACCATGCCTTTTTTTGCCTACAGGGAGGTGCCACAGAAAGGCGTTGAATGTAGTCTCTGTGAGCTCGTGTATGGCCACCCTCTTAGGGGACATCTCAGTCTTCTAAATGAGGGGTGAGAGCAAGGTCCCAAGAAGCCCTCTCAGGATGTAGTCAGCTACATGTTAGCTCTTTTGGAAGAAGGTAGTGAGAGCCTGTACACCAGCCAGGAGGTGATGAAACTCTGGCATGACCAGAAGGCCACTCTGGTCTAGTTTCAATCTGGCCAAAAAGTGTGGGTGATGGAGTCAATGGAGCCCAGGGACCTTCAAGACTGGTGGTCTGGGCCTTTTGAGGTGAAGGAAAGAAAGGGTGAGTTCACCTTTATGGTGGACCTCGGGACCTCCAGGAACCCCTTAGGGGTCCTGTATGTTAATCATCAAAGGCTGCACTATGAGTGGATCGAAGTCACTATGCTCCTAGTGACAGATAGGGAGGAAGAGGAGTGTGAACCTCTCCCAGATCTCCTATCTTCTAAGGAGCAGGATGGGTCAGTCAAAGGTGTCAATATCTCCCCTACCCTGAACTCAGGGCAGCAGAGGGACTGCCACCACTTGCTGGGGCAGTTTGCCTCTTTATTCTCACTTCTCTGTGTACCCCTGATATTGACACAGGGACAGCATGCCTATGAAAAATAAACTTTACAGGCTGTGTGACAAGGTGAGAGCTAGCATAATAGAGGAAGTTTACAAAATGCTGGTGTTAGGAGTGATTGAGCACTCCATTGGACCCTGGTCCAGCCCAGTGGTGCTGGTACCCAAAGCCACCCCATTGGGTGCCGCCCCAGAACTCAGGTTTTTTGTGGACTATAGGGGGCTCATTTCAATTACAAGGAGTGACGATCACCCAATTCCGCAAACTGATGAGCTCATAGATAGGTTAGGAGCTGCCAAGTACCTTTGACTTAAAAGCTGGGTACTGGCAGACTGCCCTAACCCAGAGTTCTAAAGAGAGGTCTGCATTCTCCACCCCAGAGGGCCACCGCCAGTTTAGTATGATGCCCATTGGGTTTAAAAGGGCTTGCACCATCTTCCAGAGTTGGTTAACAGGAACCTGCCTGGGATGGAGGCTTTGAATGCTGCCTACCTAGATGGCCATTGCAGTCTTCAGTTCTATCTGGGAGGACCACTTGTTATTCCTCCAGAAGTTGTCTCAGGCTCTGCAGCAGGCAGGCCTGACTATCAAGATCAGCAATTGCCAGGCAGGGCTCAGATCTGTGGTTATCTGGGACACCGGGTGGGCAGGGACAGGGTCAAGCCCTTCCAAGTCAAGATCCAGACTATGCCATTAGACCTTTCTGGTTGCAAAGATATGTAGGGCTTGTAGGCTTTCCAAAAACCCAATGTGCCTAGTCAACAACTGAACTGAACCTTACAATGGTTTTTCTTTGTGTATTGGTATAGAGCAATTCATATGGTAGAATAAAAAGACCAAAATATGAGTATCAAGGAAACCTGTGTATATCTGAAATAGTCACTAGATAAGGAGTTTAAGACCATTAGTTATTTGTATATCCACCAATTTGTGTGAAAGCCAGGACAATGGTGAGTTTAGCACAGGAAACCTTTTAATGATGCCATTTTTTAGGAAAAGAAACAGACACTTTTTTGCAGAGAACTTTTTTCCTATTTTTTTCAGTTTCCTCCGGGGAATCATCAAACCCTGGGTACCTTTGGAATACCCTAGATATTGTAAAAAAGGATACAGATTTGGCATGGATACCTTATGTGGGGAAAAAACATTATGAAATCCTAAGCACAAACTATCCCAAACAGTCAAAAAGGGCTTAGCATTCTAGGGGAAAAAGGCTTAGCTTCTAAGGGGCTAATAAGGAATGCTATTGAATGTGTTTTGGGATTTTATAGATTGTATTGTTTAATAAGAACATGATTGAGGTTTTGTTAAGGTGGTAATCCCTTGATAACACCAATAGGCTTGTCTTTATATTGATGTGGTGACCCGTTGACAAACTCCAGTATTAAGGAAAGTTGCCCTCTCTTGCCAAAAGGGACGGAGTGTGTTATGACACAATAAAAAGAAGCTCCCCTTTTTGCAATCTCACTTCTGTACAAAACCCAGTATTTCTGCACTAGGCTGAATTAGGATGCACTAAATAATGATTTACAAGTGTTCACTGTATATCATTATTTAGTGCATACTTATTGAGCCTAGGGCAGAAATACTGAAATACAGAAATGCTGGGGGCTCATATGTAGGGTTGCACAAAGGGGAGCTTCTTTTGGTTGTGGCATGACCTGTTGGCAAAGCCAATAGACCTTTCTTGCATAATGGTGTGGTCACCCCTTAACAAAGCCAATGGGCTTGTTTTGTATGTCATTATGGGCACCTCTGGACAAAACCAATGGGTCTGCCTTGTATATATTTCATGTGGTGACCCCTTGGCAAAGCCAGTAGACCTGCAATATTTAATATTACACCCCTTTATATTATGATAAGGGCTCTCATTGGCTGTCCATGCATGAGCATGCATTTTTTTCCCTGCTGCTGCTGCCCCCATGACCATCCCCCCTGCACAATTGGCCCACTCCAGTTCCCCTCCGTGCTCCAGCCTCCCATCTGTCCAGCCCTTTCCAACCCCTACTTAATGGCGGCCGCTGCAGGGACAGGCGAACAAGACCACTGACTCATTGTCAGTGAAATTGCTCTCCCTCCCTCGCAGTTCAACCATTAAGTGAGGCCTTGGCCCGAGCCCCTGCACTCTGGAGTGTTGGTGTTCAAGGCCCTCCTCCACCCGCATGTTTTATCTGTGCCTCATCCCTGGTGGTCCAGTGGACCTCTGTCTCCTTTCTCTCGCTCCGTGTTTTCACTCGTTTTTTTCCTCATTTCAATCTCCCCCATTCACTCTACTTCTGTGTCTTTCCTCCACTTTTCTTTCTCTTTTTCTGCCTTATTGCACTCTTTCCTCTTTTTTTCCGGCTCTTTTTCGCCTGTTTTTTTCCCCACCGCTGGTGCCCCTGTGGCCCCTCCCCCCCCTGCAAGACCAGCCCATTCCAGTTCCTCTCTCAGATCCCACCTGCCAGCTGTCCAGCCCTCCCTGACCCCTACTTAATGGCGGCCGCTGGTGAGCCAAAGGCAAGCCCGTCTGCGCCCATCTGTGCCCGTCTGTGCCCGTCTGTGACCCAACCGCAACCAGCGCCAGGAACCCTGGACCTCCGTACCGCCAACGCTACAACCCAGCAACACTCTACAAACTCAACCCAGGCTGCAACAACAACTGCAAGCTAGCATCACTGGCGGACACCCACGGACCCTTCACCTTCAGCACCGTCAAGAACACGGACCCAGCACAACCTGCCCACAAGAACACAACCGAACCGAAGACCCTGCAATGCATCCTCCTCAACGTCCGATCCCTCCACAAACATGCCACCGAAATCTGGGACCTCCTCGACAGCACCACCCAGGACGTAGCGTTTTTCACCGAAACCTGGACCAACACCACCTCGGGACCGGAAATCGCAATTCCCCAAGGATACAAGATCTCCAGGAATGACCGCCCCACCCGCCCGGGACGAGGAATCGCCATCGTCCACAAATCCACCCTCCGCCTGCGCCAACTCCCCGACGAGCCCACATGCCTGATGGAAAACCTTTGCTTCCAGATACTGGCCAGCCCTACCACCACCCTCCGAGGAACCCTCATCTTCCGACCCCCTGGACCCTGCTGACCTTTCGCCAACTCCATCACAGACATCATCTCCCTGCATGCCATCGCATCCACCAACTACACCCTGCTGGGAGACCTCAACTTCCACCTCGACAACCAACTGGGCCTCAACGCCACATCCCTCCTGGACAACCTCCACAACATTGGACTCTGCCAAGTCGTGACCGAACCCACGCACTCAACATGACACACCCTCGACCTCCGCTTCACAACAGGAAACTCCATCACCTTCAGCCACACCACGAACTCCCATGGACTGACCATTGATGTGTCCACTTCACCTTCAGAACACCCACCATCCACAGACACCAACACATGCTCCCACGAAGAAACTGGACCAGAATCACCGACGACCAGCTCACCTCCTCACTCAGCAACTCCACCCCAACCATCGCGGAAAACGACGACCACAACACCGCAGCCAGAACCCTGCACAGATGGATTTCCGACAGCGCCAACACCATAGCACCCCTCAAGAAAAACAACAACACCCACGCCAAGAAAGCCAGATGGTTTACCACCGAACTTCGAGAGTCCAGAAGCACTTGTCGCCGCCTCGAAAAGACCTGGAGGAACACCAAATCCACAGAAGCCCACAACAACTTCAGAGCCGCCACCAACGCCCACCACCAACTCATCAGAAAAACGAGGAAAAAAGCGATTGAAGACAGAATCTCCACACACGCGCACAACATCAAAGAACTCTTCAACATCATCAAGGAGTTTGCCCAATGCACCAGCGAGTCTACTGACATCCCTCCCTCACAAGACCTCTGGGGCAAACTCAGCACCCTTTTCCAGCACAAAATCAAGAGCATCTATGACAACTTTGATGAATACAACCAACACACTGAACCTTCACCAACCACCCCTGACACCCTGAAGCCAGCAAATGACAACTGGACAGCCCTAACCACCGAAGACACACTGAAGAAAATGAAGTCTTTGCACTCCGGGGCCCCCACTGACCCCTGCCCCCACCACATCTTCAACAGAGCCGCCGACACCATTGCACCCATTCTCCGCCACACCATCAATCACTTCCTGTCGACCACCTTGTTCCCCGATGACTGGAAACACACTGAGGTCAACCCCCTCCTGAAGAAACCCTTGGCGGACCCACCGACCTCAAAAACTACAGACCCATCTCCCTGCTCCCGTTCCCAGTGAAAGTCATTGAGAAAGCCATCAACAGTCAACTCGCCACATTCATCCAAGAGCACAACATCCTCGACTCCTCCCAATCCGGCTTCAGAAAAAAACACAGTACGGAAACTGCCCTCATCGCTGCAACAGATGACATCCGCACCCTACTGGACAAAGGAGAAACAGTAGCCCTCATCCTTCTCGACCTCTCAGTGGCGTTCAACACAGTCTCTCACCGCACCCTAATACGCAGACTCCTATGGAGTCAACATTGTGTCATACGCAGACAACACCCAACTCATCCTCTCCCTATCCAACGAACCCAACACTGCCAGACACAACTTTCAAGAAGGCATTGAAGCCGTCACCAAATGGATGAAAAACAGTTGCCTACAACTAAACACCAACAAAACAGAAGTACTCTTCATGGGCCCAAACCCCGATGCCTGGAACAACACCTGGTGGGCCCCCGCCTTCGGAAGCCCACCCACCCCCACAGACCACGCACGTAACCTGGGAATCATCTTGGACTCCGAGCTCTAAATGGACCGCCAGATCAACTCAGTCTCGTCCTTCTGCTTCCACACCCTCCACCTCCTATGTAAGACCTTCAAATGGATCCCCATCGAACACAGAAAGACCGTCACTCACGCCCTGGTCACCAGCAGACTCGACCACGGCAACGCACTCTACGACGGAATAAACCAAAACCTCATCTGCAAGCTACAGAACATCCAGAACGCCACTGCAAGACTGGTCCTCAACCTGCCAAGACACTGCCACATCTCCCAGCACCTGTGCACTGGCTCCCTATCGAGTCTAGAGTCACCTTCAAGATGCTCACCCACGCACACAAGGTCCTCCACGACACCGGACCAGCATACCTGAACAGCCGACTCAAATTCCACACACCTCAAAGGACCCTACGATCAGCCCAGCTCTCCTACGCCATGGTCCCCCGCACCAGAAAGACCAGATCGGGAGGCCACTCCTTCTCCTTCCTTGCGGCCAGAGCCTGGAACGCCTTTCCGCTCCACCTCAGACAGAAAACATCGCTCCCCATCTTCACAAGAAACCTCAAAACCTGGCTCTTCGACAGACCCCCTCCTTGATGGACTGGAACCTGCACCCCCCCCCACCCCCAGCGCCTTGAGACCCTTACGGGTTAGTAGTCGCGCTCAACAAACGCCAGATTTTTCTTTTTTTTAATATCTTTTTATTAACATGTATTGACATAAACGTACAGTACAGTGGATATGACATTTGAATATACAGGGGAGACCAAATACAAGCACAAATACAATAGGACATTACAATGGGTGTCATGGAGAAGGGGCATCATCCCAGTCAATGTCTGGCGCAAGTCTCTTAATATGTTGCAGAACGACACAGCGCTTAATCTTGTCCCCAAGACCATTAACATTCCAACTCAGTATTTTAATACCTTTCTTCCACTGCACACACATTGATGACAAACTAAAATGTAGCTTCCTGTACGATAATTACAAACTGTACTGTTGACACAAACCCCATAACCACAAACAAATGAAATCAATCCCTCCCTACAACCCCCCTCCCTGCTTCTCTGCACTCTGGGTTTAAAACTGCCCATAATTTACCAAATGCAGAGTGCCTGTCGCCCAACAAATTACTAAAAGAAGAAACTGGGGGGGGAGAACTGGTCATCTCGTCATCCCACCTCCCTGAAACTCTAGGACATAAGGTCTCTGGGCCCAGCTGGACCAAAAGTACAGTACGTCTTATTGTCCGAAGTCCACAGGTTCACATTATTCTTAACTAATTACTACCTGAACCCGTTGCTGGCGAGTGACAACCAAATCAGAGCGTGGGCGAGCGGACAGGGACCACTAGGAATCTTACAAAACACAATTGCGCCGATGCGTTTTGTATATTGTCTTTGATGTATATTATTGTTATGTGTATTTTTCATTATAACTGTTTCTGTTTTTTCTGATTTATTGTATTTAATTTTCTTTGTGTATGTCATGAGCTGTTGAGTCATGTACCTGGATTAATTGTTTTGCTTCGTCGTTTTTTGAGATTCTTCGTATATGGATGAAGAACAAAGCTATATGTATTTATTGACTTAGTTGTGGATATCTTTTGAATGAAAAAGATAAATATCTTTGAAAATAAAATACAATATTGTTAGAGAATTGTGTTATCTCTTCTGTGGGACAGTCTTTTGTTGTAAATATTTTTGGAAGGGGTTTGTTGTTGTTTAATTGATTGTGCTTCCCTGCCCTTTTTTTTCCTTTCATTTGATGTTACAGGGACCCTCTGATGTATTATTGGCACACCCCGTTTATGGCCTCCATTACGTCTTTCAGTGTAAGGTCTGGAGAGCCATTTTCTGTACCTCCTTGCTGTTTGTGGTAAGTCCGCTTTCGGGCAAGCGTAGCTGTCCAGCCTGCTCTGTTGGGTCGGTTTTGCGCCCTTTGTCCCAGACATGGCGAGGTCCGTAAGGCCGCTTAGTCCGAACTCTGCAATTGGTGTTGCCACTTCTTGTCCTAGACAGGTTCTGCTTGGGGCACCACTGGCGTGGAGGGGTGGAGGGGGGGAAAGGGTTTTGTTCCACAGGTCTCTAGATGACTTTCGCGGCTATGGGAGCCCTTCAGTTTTGGCTGGGCCCTTGAAAAGCGACCAGGAAAGGCTGATCGACGGTATATTGCAAAATATAAGAGCCTCTAACAACACCAGGCTTAGCGACACTTCATACTCTCATTCTGGTCACAGAGAGGGCCACACCACGTCAAGGCGCTCGCAGGCCATTGCGGCGCAATAGATGCTGGACGTGAGCGGGCAAATTGGAGTGGAGGGCCTCAGATGTTGGTGCTGCAGTAATCGCCCATGGGGGCAATCAGGATCGGTTCAGTCAGGTCGTCGGGGAAGGGGGGTTCGCCTAACCCCAGTCACTGATTAAGGTTCAGCACCCCCCCGACCCCCTCACACGTTCGCAGTTCCCAGCCCTCTTGTGGGTCCCTGTGGCGCACGGTCCTCTTACCGCCAGGATCTTCACTGCATACGCTGTGTTTAGGGCCGTGCCACTCTTCGACTCTCGGAGCCTGACGTCAGTAAAGCAGTCAGAGGTTGGAGAACGCGGGGTCCCGGAGCGTTTTGACCCGCTCAGAATCGGCAAATTTGGTCTCAGCTTGATAGGGCCTCCCAGGGTGAGGAATCACGCCGGCAGCCACGATCACCCTCTCGGCCCGGACGCCACTCAAGGCCCCAGCTCCCATGTCGGAGGAGGCCTCAAATGCCTATGTCTGTAACTTCGGCACTGGATGTCAGTCGTGCACAGAACAGGGATCTGTGCGCTCCGCTGCACCTCCGGTTTACGATTTTGGCCTCAGAGGTAAGGAGTTGTGTGTCGGATTGGCAGTATAGCGAAGGAGTCACGGAGACACCTCAACTAGCGGCCATCATGCTCAGCCGATTAGCCTCGCCCCCAACAAATGCCTGATTGATTGATTGATTGATGGGTGTGTGACTGCCTCCGGTGAGGTTTGGCTGCAGGACTTGTCTGTCACATGCCAATGATTTTATAGTTACGAATGGTAGTAGGACCATAATTCTTATTATAAACAAATCTCAGAAATGTACAGAAAAATTACAAAAGTGAAAGTTACGTTATAGTTAGGTATGGTAATAAGATCTCACTTTCCATGGATTTAAACCTTGGAAATTCACTGGAAAAAAGCAATGGTTAAAGTGATGTGGTAGTTAGGTGAAAATTTCATTTTCATTCAAAAAATGATTTTTTAAAACACTAAAACTCACTTGTTATAGTATACTGAGCTAACTATATCTTGGACCCCTCCATGCACTTCTTATGGCCTTACATATAATACAACTCATGACATGCTCAATGACATAATTGATGACATCACTGATGACATTTCAAATGACCCTTTTTTCAAGTCGATATATGTATATCTGCAAGCAACTTTCCTAAAAATGTCAATCCACTTGGGTTGTTCGTGGTAAGATTTGTGTTAAGTGAGCAGTTCAGAGAAATGTTTGCCAAATGTGGCTTCCTGCTGCTCATTTCTCCAACTTTGTGCCCGCCCCAAGAAAGCATTATTTTTTAATGCCAAGTCAAATTTGACAATCTATGTAGATTTGGAATTGTGTCAAAAAGCATGGATGGTAGCATTGGAATACCCAAGTACCACCTAAGAACGGCCCCTTAACTCAAAGTCGAGCACTAAGCAGCTCAAAGCCCTATGTGCACTACTTTTAAGGCAACATTTTTTGCCCTGTCTTGATAAATCGGCCCCAGGGTATCAAGAAGTTGCTACAATTTTAAAAAGAAAAAGGGAATTTTTTGAGGTGGCAAAACACTGGCAAGCATAGAAGTTACATGCTTGTTCAAAGCCAAATGTTGCTAAAAGTGCTTCCAGCTACAGAATCTCAGTTAGGCAGTTTGCTCAAAGGTGGACCTTGACCCTCTTAATTGGATATAACTCCATTCACCCAAGCAACGTTCCTGCAGATTCAACTTTTCTTTACAAGATTTAGCAAAAATTCTAACGAAGGCATAGTCAGTTTGTTAATATAGTCTTCTTTACTTTCTGGATTTTAAATTAACTTTTTATTTGTTTTAAATCTTATATTCATGGATTCCACAGGCATAAAAGATAGAAAAAATAAAAGAAATAAACATAAATCAATATGCTAATGCATTTCTCGGACTGTACCCAACCTTCTGTGTCCAACCTACAGCAGTGAGATCTTATAGAGGTTGGGATATAGCAAGCACTCAGTGGAAAACTTACGAATAAGTATTTTAAATGTCTAATTGACACTGGGTTGTGTTTTATTCGGACAAGAAGGTCCATATATTTACTAGGCAACGTGAATTGCACAATGTCACATGAGCATACAGAAGGTCTTCTTATGACTGATTTCTTCCAGAGACTTATTAATGCAAGAACCATTTAAATATCTATCAACCTTAACAACCATGAATATGGCTTGAAGTTCCCTGCAAGTCTTTATAGGAAGTGTTTTTGTGACAGGGCCGAGGGAGGCAAAGGTCTCTACTCCTTCCCATTTCAGTCAAATTAAAAAAAAAATCCACCATTCTCAGAAATAAAGATTTTCTGATGGATACTTTACTATCGGCCCGATTCACAGAACTAACTTAAGACAAAATCCTAAACTTACTACTTTTGGTATTCACAGAAGGCATTTCGTAGTAGTAAAGTTAGGATTTTGTCTTAAGTTTGACTTAAGACAAATTTAAGACAAACTTAAGACAGACTTGAGACAGATGTAAGACAGACTTAAGTTAGGATTTTGTCTTAAGTTTGTCTTAAGTCTGTCATAAGTCTATTTAAGTCTGTCTTAAGTCTGTCTTAAGTCTGTCTTAAATCTGTCTTAAGTTTGTCTTAAATCAAACTTAAGACAAAATCCTAACTTTACTACTACTAAATGCCTTCTGTGAATACCAAAAGTAGTACGTTTAGAATTTTGTCTTAAGTTAGTTCTGTGAATTGGCCCCTATGTTCCTAATGGGAAGCACAAGAAAAGAACAAGAGGCTGTTTGAAGGTAATGCTTCAACTTCTTGGTGCCGGTGTGTATCAGGATTTCTTTCCTGCCAAAGTGGGAGGTTGCATGATGTTTCAAACAGTTTCTCTATAACTCGCAAAATTAACCTACGATCAATGGGGCAGTGTTTCACTGTACCTCAGCGAAATGTAGTGCTCTGAGCCTGCAAATAAGTTTAAGCGCAGTGCCATTGGTCTTTGAAGGAGAAGTGAGGTAGGTCTTTACCAAAGGACATATAGAACAAGCATTTACAATGCAATAGGTCTCGCAACTGAGAATTTTGGAGCTATTGGCATTGTAAATGGCAATGCCTTTTAAAAAATTATAAAACATTGTTATTTACTATACTAAAAGCAACACCTATTGCTTCTTCCCGGTGCCCCTGCATCTCCCCTCCCTCCGCAACTCCCTCCCCATGGACTCCATGCTTTACACTCATGTACAACCCCACTTTTATGCGGAGAGTCGAGGTTTGCACGTCCCAGGCCCGGGCGCAGGCTGTGCTGCCAACTTGCGCACTTTGTACCAATGAGGTCAGTGAATGGAGGCTAATGAGAGGCGCTGCTCGGAGCCATCTGGTGCTACACGCCGAGGCGCTACTCCGACGACAGCGGAGTAAGAATGCATCGCACACCAGACACTGAGGCTTATTTTTATCACAGCTCATTAGCGCGTCTGATCACCCATCCATCACCCGACGAACTCCAACGACACCCCTGCTCCAAGGCGCCATCTGTGCTTTTTGAGGCTTGAAAGAATGCAGATACTCTGGGCAAAAGCCACCATGATATGATGTACGAATGGAGGTACAAGCACGCCACTGAGGCCCCGAGCGCCTAGACCGACTTATCACTTATTAATGCGGCGCTCGAAGAGATAGCCATTCAACTCACAGCGCTTTGAAGTTTAGACTCTCACGTGTTTCAACAGCTTGTGGAACTGGTCAGTGTCCTTCTGTAGCGTACTTTGTGCTGCTCCGCTGGGATATATATTCCATCTTTAGGTCACCTTCACATTACTGCCCACCACGTCACTCATCTCAGCCACCTAACCCTCCAGCATCTAATGGTTACAGTTTGCAGTTTGGCTGCACCAGATTCTTATGTTTTTGCTTATTACACCCTACAAGCTAAACTCTCTTTAAAATAAGATACAGGGCTGGGTCTGTTAATGGGAATTTAAGGTGCTAATGCAGACTGTGAGTTTATCAGACCACCAGCGACTTGTGTGTTCTTGTCCCGCCCCATCAACCATGAACAACTTGTGGGTGGCCACACGCAAAACTGGTACATGGGTTGGAAAAGCATCGATTGGAACAGCCACCCTCCTACCTGCCTTCACCCACAACAACTTAGCTGATGACAATAGATCCAACTGGTTGCCAAGAAAGCTTAGGATCACCAAATCCTGCTACTTGGTTAGATCTTGGCAGTAATATTTTTTTGCAAGAGTTTTTATCTGAGTGGCAGTGTAGGGATTTTGTATTTTTTAGCAATGTTACTTAAACTGTCTTCATTATGTCTTAAAGACCTGTTCTGTCCCGTGTCTGCAGTGATTTTTTGAGCCAGCCATTGTGTTTTCTTGACTTAACGTCCTTATAATTTTCAACGTCCAAAGGAGTAGTAGTAGTGTTCTTTGGGCGGGACTTGGCAGGAATACCTGTCAATTAGCCCTCATGTGCCCACTCCTAGAGTTCTGACTGCTCACAAAACTCAATCTATGGCAAATTATTTTCATTAGTAGGAGGGCAACAATGTATCCTTGTTCCCATTGAACATTTCAGATTCAAGTTTTGCTTATAATTTTCCATGATGAATCCATGGGATTCAGTAAAATAAATAAAATAAATAAATAAATACAAACATTAATTAATAAATGCACAAACTCACTGAACTCTAAGTAATTCCTGGGTGAGAAGCTTCAAATGGTAGCACTAGTGTACATTGATGCAATCAGCTGTTTCTCGCAGCAACTTCCATCCGCATTTTCCGCCATAATCTGCTAACATTAAGGCGCTATCTCAGCCACAACAAATTCCTATTTCTCACCATGGGGCATATTAACAAGCCAGGCGATAAAATTATCGCCGCTTTAGCGGCAGATAACTGCCACTAAAACGGCGATAATGGGCTTGATAATATGCTCTATGGAATTCCAATTGAAGCCCATGTTAGATGTGAAGGACATGTGGCGATCATTTTACCGCCTGGCTTGTTAATATGCCCCAAAGGTGGCAAAGTATCTCAGTGGGTCACGTAACTGCTGGTGATATCCCTCTGTATTCAGTAGATTCCAGGTTTCAACCATGGCAGGTTCACTGCCTTGGCTAACAGTAATATTTATCATTTACAGCGCTATAAAGCTGCTGGGAGCAGCAGGAAGCACTATAAACGTAATCTAGATTGCTAAAGAAATTACTAAAAAAACACCTTGATGAGCCCCAAGGGCAACCAAGGGCAAAGTGTGCAGTCTGGTTTCTAGTGAATAGGATCTCCCCTTGGCTGCAGCAAATATATTCACAATAGCGAGTTCAAATGAGCACTGTCCAGAAATGCAGGAGTTCCTGCACACGTGACCTCTTCAAACTCACTCTATTAAACAAGGGGGTTCACACTACGAACATGTGTTTCTACTGCCAGCACTGACAGAGTTTCCACTGTAGCTAACAGCACGTGAGGTGGCCGGGACCAGGGAGGCCGTGCCTATGATAACACATTCGAAACAATAAGTCACAGAATTCAAAGCGCTAGGCCTAAAAGCTGGAACTGGCTAAAGGTGACACACATGCGAGGCTTCCGCCAATTGTCTGCCTACTTTTGGACGAACATGACAAACATGACTGTCACTTGACAACTGATCACGGCCAGGTCCAGTCTCATCCGGCTTGCCAATTCACAACCGCCAGAAACCTCAAATCGTGCTAACCGTGGGTTTTCAACCAACAGCGCTCTGCATTCTAGGAATATTTTTAAACCTGTTTTAAACTATAAATCAATGCATGCAGAGTGCTGTTGCCACTGACAGTCTGCAGTTTAAACCATGCTTTTGGTTCAAAATTGAGATGATGTGGTCCTGCACGTATATTAACAAGGAACAGGGAAAATTAACGCTAAGGGCGCACAGCGTTAATTCTTTTAACGCCCGCTATCGCCAGATATTATCGCCTGGTTATGGCATTATTAACAACGCTAACCACCTAGGCGATAAAAAATCCAGCGATAGCGGCATTTTGGGAGGTTATCGCTGGTAATGCCGCGATAAAACTACAAGGATAGGGATATCCTTGTTGATAGCCCATGGTGGATTTAGCCATGTAATCCACCTCCCATTGGATTACATGGCTAAGTCTGAAAATTAGCAGACAGGGTTAGCGTGAAGCTTGATAAAAGGAGAAATGTCGCTTAGCGATATTTCTCCTATTAATTTGCTCTGGAACGCCCACTTTGCATCTCATTAGAGATGCAAAGGGAAGCGTAGTAAAAAAGGGCGCTAACATGCGATTTTGCATGTTAGCACCCTGTTGTTGATAGGGCGATATTTTTATCTCTGCTTCTTTGGCATATAAAGCCAAAAAAGCGGAGATAAAGCCCTTGTTAATATGCCCCTATGTGTGATATTGTCTGTGGAATGACTCTCAGCAGGAAGAATTGAGGGGCATATCAACAACAACCGGTGATAATTATCGCTAAGCGCACTTAGCGCTAGGATAATTATCGCCGGCTAGCGTGGATTTTTATCACTGAGATAGCGTGCTATTAGCAACGCTTATCTCAAAAGCGATAAAAATCCTAGTGCTAACTGCCTAACGTGAGATTATCGCTGGAAACCCAACGATAATCTCACGAAATGTGGCGTTAGCTTGTTGATAGGGCCTCACAAACTTAGCCATGATATCCACCCTCCATAGGATATCATGGCTAAGTCAGTCCTGAAGCAGGCGTAAGGAAAGTAGCGATAACAGGGGTTATCGCTACTTTTCCTGCCACTATGCTTCATAGCGTGGGGCTTGATGATAGGAGAAATGTCGCTTAGCGACATTTCTCCTGTCATGTTAGGTCAGGAACGCCCACTTTGCATCTCATTAGAGATGCAAAGCTGGGCATTAAGATTTTGTGCGCTAAAGCAAGGTTTCACACGTTAGCGTGACCTTGCTAATTAGGCGATAAAATTATCGCCACTTTTCGGCCGAAAACGGCCGCAAAAGCGGCGATAGTTTTCTAGGACATCTAACATGGGCTTCAATTGGAATTCCATAGAGCATATTATCAAGCCCATTATCGCCGCTTTAGCGGCAGTTTTCCGCCGCTAAAGCGGCGATAATTTTATCGCCTGTCTTGATAATATGCCCCAAAGTTATTTATAGGGGTGGGTAAAAATTCTGCTCCTCTCGCGGCGTTCTCTGAGTTTTGCCCACGAGTTCTGAAAAAACTCCGCCAACTGCAGAGTGGCTGAGTTTCTCTCTCAGGCGCAGCTAGCCATCGTTAAGAGAATTTGCGTCCACTGGCACGATTTTCCAGTGCTAGAGCGCCTCCGGTGAGATTTCTCAACATGGGCATTTGCAGCAGGTCCCAACCGCTCGCATTGAGAAAGCTGCCACTTGAGTACAAAATCTACTCAAGTGGCAGAAAGAAGCAGCACCCTCTGTCGGGTCACCTGGTGCCATTCGCACTGATTTTCACAATCTCGCAACAAGCTCCTGGCGCTAAAAATCAACGACGAGCCACATTTCGCCCGCTGAACTCTTCAGAATCTCAACGTTTTTAGGTAACTTCGCGAGTTCCGCCGACCCTAGTTATTTATGCAGCACTAAGCCTGTTTCTAACCATAGACAGCTTTGGTAGCTATAGACAGTAAAAAAAAGTGTTCCCAAAGCCGCAAATGGCAGTCATGTGGGTGAGCTGCGATCATTAGACCCAAAGTCTCTTGAACTCAGTCACTTTTAGCCAACAGAGCACATTTATGGTGCAGTAAGAACTTACTGGAAATATATTAATTCCAATCACCAAGAGAAAATATTCATTTGTGCTGTGCGCAATGTACTACATGTTATCGTTCAGAAAACTGACAGTCAAACTTTGGGTTTGCAGTTTGCCATTCTGCTTCCTCTTTTATAAACGTGGGGCGGCCTATACCAGAATGCAAAGAGAAACCCAGGACTGGGTGAGGGGCAGCTCGCACCCTTTCTGCCCAACACCCTCCTTCTCGCAGGGGTTTCACACGCCTTCCTGGTCCTGGTAGGACTGGCTGGGTGGAAACTCACATGATACAATATTGAACAGTGTTGCTTTGAATAGACACTCGATAGTCCTGACACCAGATCCCTGGCAGCCAGGGAGGATGCCTGCCTGATGGCATCAGGTGCGGCATAGGAATGCAGTCAAGCATTTGCTACACTGGTCTATAAGGAAATGAGATGGATTGCAGAGAGGCCGGTAGGGCTGGGCCAGAGAGTCTGGCCAAGGTGCCTCTGCGAGCAGTTAGGCACGTCAGGGCAGTGGACGGGCGTAGAGTCACCAAAATGCCAGCAGGCACCCGGTCCCACATGACACCATAGAATTGACGCCTTGCCCCATCCGTAGCCCAAAAACACTTCAATTGGCTGCTGAAAAGTTGGAAGACGTGCAAGGAGCAGGGTAAAGTACAAGCTGGGGTCACTGCTGCTGCTTTCATGACCCCGAGACAAGAGGCATCAGAGGAAGTGAAGATCAAGCGCAAAACAAAAACCTTGATTCATTTATTCAGGTGCCATCCATGGGCCAGTCCCAGAGATGAGACGGGCTGAGGTAGAGTCAGTCGCAATCTAGTCAGTCCCTCTGAACAGCAGTAAGCAGTAGAGATGGGGGCCCCTAATCAAATCCTGTACGGGAGGGCAATCTTGTGCTGCATCCATCTGGAAGACTGGTAGGGCTGGGGCGGATAATATGTATAAACGAGCCTGCCAGCGGCTGTCCTCTTCAAAGGATCCCAACCGTAGAATCTACTTCCGGTTGTAAGTGCGCGCTTCCAGAAGCCGTGAACCATCCATCACTTGTGGCCTAACGTCTTCCTTGTTTTAAGTCCGAGCTTCACTCACGGTGCAAAAATTGGGGGCGAGCAGGCTGCCTTGCACAGACCATAGCAGAAGTTATGCCTGCTGATCCACAGTCACCATCCAGAGCCCAGCTTTCAGACACAGGCACCGGTCCTCTCAGGCAACCGGAGCGAAGCCCCTCACTTTACCATCCCAAGATGGAGCCTGGCGTCACTCACCTGCCCCACAACAGTTCAGAGAGAGCCCTCCCCATCACAGCATGGCCGGTCCTAAGGTTTATGGGGCCACGGGCAGAATATGTCTGTTCCTGTCTCCAGAGCACATACAACTATTACCGTCGCTCGCACGGGCCTCAGTGTGCAGGGTAGTGCCTGCAGACTTTCTTATGTTTAGGGGGGGGGGGCATCTGTTTCTAATTAGCATGGCCGCGCTAAGGCCATGCTAATTAGAAACAGATGGCCCCCCCCCTAAAGATAGGAAAGTGCTTCACGACAGCCGTGAAGCAGACGACCCAGTCCGGATGGGCCGTCCAAAAGGGAGAAAGGGCAGTGGCCCAAAAACATCCTTTTCAATGGGAAGCCAGCGTTTAGCATAAACGCTGACGCAACCCCATGAAAATGATGGGCGGGGCTTCAAGTCCCCTTCTGAAATCTCCTCTCTCACTTTAGGTTTCGCAGAGTGTGCAGCGTATGCGCTGCAATGCTAGGCGAGACATAAAAAGTAACCTTGCAGGCCAATAGTCTTTTAAGCAGTCTGATTCTGGTTCAAAGGTAAACTAAGACTAAGCTAGCGGTTAAACTCAGAGAATTCAGTCAATTAACTTTATAACTTTATATAAGCCCGGGCGTAGTGGGCGTAGTGGGGCTACGTGGAGCAGCGCGTAGTGTGCTCAAATCTACGCACACTCGCGCGCTCCGCGTAGCCCCACTACGCGTCGCCCGCCTCCCGCCCACCCTCCTTTTAAAATAATATCATGCATGATAAAATAATTAATGTAAAGACTTACCTGCAGTGCGTCGTCTCCGGGGCTCCCTCTTCCTCATTTCCAACTTCTTGTGACAAATGCGCATGCGCGGACGCCCGCACATGCGCATTTCTTGCGAGAAACGCGCATGCGCACTCAACTCTATGCCACTCCATGCCACTCTACTAATGCCACTCCACTCTATGCCACTCTGCTCCACTCAATGCCCATCTACAGCACTCCACTTTGTGCCAATCCAAGCCACTCCATGTCACTCTACTGTGCACTATGCCACTCTGCAACACTCTATTCCACTTTACTCTACATCACAGCGTGCCACTCCATTCCACACAATACCACTCAATGGCACTCTACTCCACCCCACCCCATGCCACTCTACGGCACGGCACACTAATCTATGCCACTTCACTCCATGCCACTCCAGTCTGCCCCACTCGGCTCCACACAATTCCACTCTACACCACTCTACTCTACGACATTCAACTTTATGACACTCTACTTTTCACTGCCCTACTCCACTCCACCCCACTCTATCACACTCTAATCTATTCCACTCTACTCTGCACCGCTCCATTGCACTCCACTCCACTCTACTCTATGCTTCTCCACTCCCCATAATGACACTCAATGGTAAGCTACGCCACTACACTCTAAACCATGCCACTCTACTGTATGCCACTCCACACCACTCTACTTCATGACACTGTGCTCCACCCCACTATGTGCCACTCTGTTCGATGCCACTCAATGCCACTCAACATAACACAATGCCACTCTACACCACTCTAATTAACACCACTCCACTCAATGCCATTCTACTCTACACCACTCCTTTCTATGCTACTCCACTCTATGTCACTCCACTTTATGCCACTTTTAGCCTCTCAACATTACTCTACTCCACACCATTCAACTCTATGCCACTCTACTCTACACCACTCCACTCTATATCAATCTAATTTATGCCACTCTACTCTATGCCACTCATTGCCACTTCAATCCACTCCACTTCACTCAGCACCACTCCACTACTGTCTACTCCACTGTACACTGCTCTACTACACACAGTGCACCTCCACTTTTCTCTACACCACTCCTTTCCACTCTAAGTCACTCTGTGTCACTCCACATTATACCACTCTACGCCATGACACAAACCTTTCGCCATGCTGACCAGCAGCAATGCTGATGTACAATATAGCTAAAAGACATTGGCAAAGCCAAAAGCTGTTACATAGGCGAGACCTATTGGTTTTGCCAATGCTTATTTCTATTTTTCAGTGAGAAGCCCTAAGTGAAAGAGGTATGCCCAACGTAAGCTCAGTGGTTGTTGTGTCGTATGAATCAAGCTGGATCTCACTTCAGCAGGCCTAAGAATTCTTAGATGCGTTTGGCAGGCCACTGCTTCGACTTCACTTATATTTTTAGAATTTGGTTTGGCCATGGCCCCAGACTGACATGTATTTAATACAATATTCGTTTTTTTTTCAATCTTGGCAAAATTGCTTTCTGAATGATTTTCAAAATGGCTTTAAGAGTGAGATCTCCAGACTTTGAACCGTGATTCAATACAACAATATTGTATATTTTACTCATAATAAAAGTTATGTGTCATTATGTTGTTATTTAAAACAAAATGCATTAATCTTAAAGAATGTTTGAAGCTAATGAAGTCGGAGATAGTTGTAAGAAAAACTTGTAGTGTGGTTGGAAGAAAAATAAAATAGGTGCCGTGCTGCCTTAAGAGGGGTTAATATATAGTCGCATTCATGCTGTCTGCAACCTGAAGGTTAACATGGTGAACAAATCCGAAAATTGGCTGAAACAAAACTCTCATGATGCAATTACCTTCCTAACAGAAATATAACACATGTTTTAAGACGCGCGTTAGAAAACCCGGAAGGGTTGTTACTTGTTATCGCACAAGTCTGACACCTATTGAAAAGCCTGTCTATCACATGCAGGTTGCCTTGGAAACAACCTAGTTCAAGCTGGAGTGAACTGGTTCGCTTGTGCCAGCGTGTACTGCACAGGAATGAAGAGTCATTTGGGTTTTGGGGCAACAAATGTCACTTGATAAACTATCATTTGATTAAACCAGGCTACTATAACGGTAGTTTGTCCGGTTCATAATGTGTACTGATGTTAACTGCCCATACCATTTGTAAACTTAGCGTATGAATGAGTGTGCGTGTCTGTAGACAATATAAAACCGCTGTTTCACAAAGCACATCTAATAGGACTTTAAAACGGATTTACAGCTTTATGTTTTACCTGATTTTTTTCAATATCTGAAATGATATCATGTTCGGTTCATACTAAAGTTAGGACTAAATTAAACCGATGTTTACAATTAAAATAAAAAAGATCATTCACCTAAAATATAGACACGAATTAGATAGCTTGGTGAAGAAATTTATATGGAATAAATCAACTGGTAATTTAAAGTTATTTAAAAAAATCCATACTGGTCATATAATTTTTACAGTATTCTAGACTCTTGGGGCCAGATTCATCATCATCTGGTGCAAGACAACTAACAAAGTGCACAAAATAAATCCCCAAAGGCATTTTCCTCTTTCTGTGTGTGCCGCAGAATGCACCAAACTATGTACACCTGGAACTTCCTTCCTCTTTGACAGTCTATCTTATCCAAGTTATGTATGTATTTACCAGTGTCACCCTCAGTATCACCTATAAAATGGAACTTGTACTGGCAGCTGGCAAATCCCACCACCAAACATCTCTGCCTAGATCATACAACTTCTTTGTCTCCCTGAATCTGTGTCCTTATCTTCCATTCATATATGTGAGCGAGCGTTCTCCTCTTCCAGTGTATATATCTGGGATGGTTTAGCACCTTAATAATGACGCCAAAATATAATTTGACCATAATAATCTGGTAAAAATATTGTGCCCACAAAAATATTGAGGGAGAAAATTTCGAGGATCAGTGTATTTAAAAAAAAAATATTGTAATGTTTGAATACATTTTGTTTTGTGTATATTTTGTTGTACTTTTCCATATAAATATGTGTTAAATTATTGTATTATAGTTTTGCAAATTTTTGGGTTTGTGGGGTTTATTGGGGATTGGCTGAGTAATGTCTAGTTCTAAAGATATATCAATTTATAGTAAACAATTATTTGCACAATTATTATGTTAATTGTGTTATTATTTTCTTTAAATGGTAAAGTATTATCTTATAATGAGATGCAGTTATTTTTGCAGGGTTTGTGGGTTATTTGGGGATTGTGTGGGTACTGTTTTGTCTATCCGTCTACATATATATATATATATATATATTCCTCCACATTTCTCTAGTAGAAAACCCGCTGTTCTCCCGACCAAAGGGCGTGTCATCTTGCAGAACCCCACGAGAAAGGGACCGTTATAAATCACCAACCTCCTTTCCTACAGAATGGCGACGCCACGTGTGGATGCTTTTTTAGCACTTTAATTGTCGGCTGAGTAATGTCTAATTATAAAGATATTTGTAGTAAACAATTATTTGTTCAATTATTATGCTAATTGTGTTATTATTTTCTTTAAATGGTAAATTATTATCTTATAACATGCAGTTATTTTTGCAGGCTTTGCAGGTTATTGGGGGATTGTGTGGGTACTGTTCTGTCTCTCTGTCTACATATATATATACATACGTTTGTAAGGATGCCGAAGCTGTGGGCTCAGTTTTGTTCTCGTCTGTGCTAATTACAGGATTTTCCATTCCTGTCTGTGAGCTCGCCCTGCAGAGTTGGAGGCCCCCGGTAAAATGGATAATCTTTGTGTGCATCAAATGGAGGGGGCATGACTCGCTCTTCACCACACCTTTCACTGGACTTCCAAGAATATTTGGTGTTGGTAATGAGAAAGGGAGACGAAGGAAGGGTTGCCCTCTTTCTGGCAGACTTCGTTTTTTCTTACAAGCAAGTATTTCTTTGGAGTGGCAGCAAAGTGCACTGTGCGTTTTATTTATTTTCCATTTTTGCATCGCAAAGATAACATTGACATTGGCAAACATTAATGCTATTCAGCAAAATATAAAGCGACGTGAGCCAAGTTGTTAATTTGAATTATGATGCATTTTGGGTATTGTGGTCTCAACGCTGACCATGTGACCACTTGGACTTCAGGAACACAAATCGACTCACCTGTGAACAAGGCGCTTGGCGCCAAAACGCGTAAGGACTATGAGTTGTTTTAGCTGCCACAACAATCAGACCAATAAAGCGTCAGTTTGTAAGGATGCCGAAGCTGTGGGCTCAGTTTTGTTCTCGTCTGTGCTAATTACAGGATTTTCCATTCCTGTCTGTGAGCTCGCCCTGCAGAGTTGGAGGCCCCCGATAAAATGGATAATCTTTGTGTGCATATATATATATATATATATATATATTCACTGAAAAAACCATGGGTTTCACACACGTTATAGTTAGGAATTAGCATTTAAAAAACCTTAGAAATTCGATGAAAAAACCAAAGGTTTCACACACGTTATAGTTAGGAATTAGCATTTAAAAAAACTTAGAAATTAAATGAAAAAACCAAAGGTTTCACACATGTTATAGTTAGCTGGACATTTCACTCGTAAAAAACCAATGAAATTCCCCCGTTATAGTTAGTTCAGCTAACTATAACTCGCGCGCCCGCAATGCACTACTGATGACGTCACATATTACATCACTCATGACATGGTCACTGACATCACTCATGACATCACTGATGACATCTCAAATGACATCACTGATGACATCACTGATGACATCATCCAGTGAATGTGTGTTTTTCTGAAAATTAAATATGTTTTATATATGTATATCTCAAGGTCAATGGAAGAATAAATGGGTATAAGTGTCTAAATGGATGCTTTGTTTTTGAAAAATTTATTGTGTAACTGACTGATTAAGTGTATCATAGTGAATACATGGCTTACTGAGTAATGTTTAAATATGGAAATATCTGTATCAGTCTCTCACTTTGTGTATAAGTGGCTGCATGGGTTGGTGATTAGCTTCATGGGTGTCTATATAGGTTATAAGTTGTTTTTTTGAGTATCAGTCTGAGTGTCTGCATGGTTCGGTGGGGGGTATTACGTAGTGCATAGGTGCATGAATGAGTGATTCACTCTTTGTATGTGTTGAAGACAGCATGTGTGCAGGACTGTATGGGTGGATGAGTGTGTGTATGGGTGTGTTAGTGAGTGAATGACTGTCTCAATAGTGTCTTTATGAGTAAATACATATCTATTAAACTAGTATATGTGACTATTGGTGTATATAAGTGAGTATATGTGAGAGTGAGAGATTGAAAGAGTTCCTGTATGAATAAGTATGTGTTTCTATAAGTGACTGTTTATAAGACTAAGTATGTGTAAGTTTCCGTAGAAGTAAGTGTGGTGGTGTGTGTATAACTGTATATGCAAATAAATGTATGTTTGTTTCTTTATTAGCATTAGTGAGTATGTGTGAGTAACTCTATGGATGAGTGGCATTGTGTAACAGGATGTATAGGTGTATGAGTACATATGATGAGTGAGTACATGTATGAGTGACTGTATAGGACTGTTGGTGAATGAGTGGATGTGTATGTGGTTCTTAGAATTACTGAAGAGGTTGTTGTAACTGGTATTGGTATGTCCATTGTTTTGAAAATTTTAGTCTCTATTTTTGAATGTGTGTATCAAAGGTTATATTAGGGGAAGAGGAGGTCTGCCACTCTATCACAAGGATGATGTCATCAGTGATGTCATCAGTGATGTCATTTGAGATGTCATCAGTGATGTCATGAGTGATGTCAGTGACCATGTCATGAGTGATGTAATATGTGACGTCATCAGTAGTGCATTGCGGGCGCGCGAGTTATAGTTAGCTGAACTAACTATAACGGGGGAATTTCATTGGTTTTTTACGAGTGAAATGTCCAGCTAACTATAACATGTGTGAAACCTTTGGTTTTTTCATTTAATTTCTAAGGTTTTTTAAATGCTAATTCCTAACTATAACGTGTGTGAAACCTTTGGTTTTTTCATTGAATTTCTAAGGTTTTTTAAATGCTAATTCCTAACTATAACGTGTGTGAAACCCATGGTTTTTTCAGTGAATTTGCAAGGTTTTTTAAATGCTAATTCTTATATTTACCTTTTTTTTTTGTTCAATTTTTTTTTACATATTTTTATTTTAATTTTCTATCCTTTTTTAAAGACTATGGTTAAATTTTAAAAATTCTACAATAGATTTTTTATTTTTACCATTTTTTTAAACTAAACAGGTAAGATTTATTAGTATAACAGAGTGGGGTTTTTTTCCCCTTTTTTTTTTTTTCGTATTTTTTTAACGTGCGCGTACGGTAAGCGCACGTCTTGCTTTTATAACGTTAGATTTCTACGCTGCTTGCGTCCATTTACGCAATTTGCGTAGACGTACGTCACGCGTGCGCAGCGCGTAACGCGTACGCTGCACGCGGATGTTACGCGGAAGTGAAGGGGCGTGCCTGTTTTGCGCATGCGCGCGTGCGCGTGTCTTTTTTACGCGCATGCGTACTTTTGCCGTAAGCGCTCCGTAAGCGCACCGTAAGCGTAACGTACGCGCACGGTAGGTCATGTGATCAAGAAACAAAACTTTTGATTGGTTTAAAGTACTTTCAGTTCTAGAACTCTCCTACACCACACCCATTCTCCTCATTTCTGCTTGTGATCCCTTAGGAGAAGGAGCTGAGTTGTCTTTGTGATACGATGGCAGAACAGCAGACCTCTTCTGAGAGTGAGGCTAGCAGCACTACCTTGAGGCAGAGAAGGAGGAAACAAAAGAGCTCTTTCATATGGGAGTATTTTTCTTTTCCAGAGGGCAAGAAAAAGGTAAATGCATCCTTAGTGACTTGTAAGCTTTGTGACCGAGTACTTTCAAGAGGGAATCCCAACAAGAAGTATTCCTTCGGGAATCACACCATGTTGAGACACCTTCATGATGTACACGGTAGGACATATGCTCGACATACTGAAGGTAACCCTTCAGTAAGTCAACCAAGCACATCCACAGCATCTCAGCCTGGTCCATCATCTGCAGGGCCGAGTCCATCTTCGGCAGGTCAGCTGAGCCCTTCATCTGTGGGGGGAGCATCTCCTTTTTCTGGTCCTCTGGAAACCAACCATCGGTTTGCGAGGGTTTTAATTCGGTGCGCCACTTGTCATGATCTAATTTGTCATAGGGAGACCAGTGTTGCCCTAGTGAACAATTTAATAGATCAGCACATTTGTCGTACCGACTAATATTCCCATTCTTTCTTTCCTCTGTCACTGCATGAACACAACGGCTCTTTTAAGAGCCAACCTTACCTTTCAACTTTTTTTTATATATTTTTTTTAACTTTTTTTTATTTATTTTTTACCGTACGCGTACGGTGCGCGTAATTATTATTATTTTTTTTTTAAAAACACTAAAAATCAATTATCACATTACAAGGTCCTTGAGAGACTACAATGAAAAACTGAAAATGTGATTGTGGAGAAGTGGAAAAAAGGGACCATGACATTTTTGACTTACCATACCCACTCAAAAAATTATTTATTAATTAAAATTTAATTTTAATTGCTTTAAAAATGGTTCAAGTTTTCGAAAATTTTCTATCTCAATCTGAAAAAAAAGAAAAAAGTATTAATATTTAATAAAACATTTTATAATACAGTACACATATTTACATATTTTCCCAAAAAATGTTTTGCCTTTTTTTGCTGTTTTCAGAATATATTGCATTTCACTATAAATCGTGAAAGCAATTGCATTCATCACTTAACAGCGGGCAAAAAAAAAATAACAATCTCAAAGATTGTTTAAAAAAAGCCCAGAATCTCTTCTCAGTTAAACATAACATTATCAAAATGCAAAATATTATTCATTAAAAATATCATCTAATAACAAAAACTATTTCTAAAAAATACCGTCTGACAATTTTCTTACAGAAGCATAATCTCAAAAATAATATATCTCAAATAAATCCACAATACATCTAGTTTCCTTTCTTTTAGGCCAAATGCTAATTTTTGAAATTAATTTTTGATTAAATTTCCAACGATAATCCAATAAAATTCCAAAATTTAAATTGTACAGATGTTACCGATTCTCTCTAAAATTTTGGTTTCCGAAAGATTAATTAGGATTTAATTAAGTCCACAATACAATTGGATACCTTTCCTTTAGGCCAAATGGTAATTTTAAAAATCTTTTTTGATTAAATTTCCAACGGTAATCCAATAAAATACAAAAATTTAAATTGTACAGAAGTAACCGATTCTCTCTAAAATGTTGTTTTCCGAAACATTAATTAAGAATTATATAAGTCCACAATACAATTGGTTACCTTTCCTTTAGGCCAAATGATAATTTTAAAAATCTTTAAATTTGAAAATTCCAATAGTAATCCAATAAAATGGTAAAATTATTTTGTACAGATCTTGCCAAGTTTCTCTAAAATTTAGGTTTCAGGAAGATTAGATAGGAATTTGCTAAATCAAAAGGCAAACGTTGCTTGAAAATCAATTGTGAATCATTACACATTGTCCAGCCTTTTTCACATTTAAGATAAACTGTGTAATGTCCAGAAGTAACAGTAGGTCCTTCATGGAAAATTATTGCAACTGTTACAAAAGTTTTTCCTGAAATTGATAATTGCTGTCCTGTAAACTTCTTTATTAAAGTATCCAATTTTGAACCATCAGCTCTACATCGTTGCATCATTAAAATTACATACTGTCCGTATTCCTTTAAAATTAACGTTTTAAAACATGTCAGATTTACACTCACTGCATTCCATGGTATGATTAGCATCTTTAACTAATTTAGCAAAAGTGACTGTTTTACTCTCTGGCAATGTTAAATAAATAAACCTTTCAGAATCAACATTAGAGCCACATGTATTGAAACAGTTTTCACAACTATGTTCCCATTTATAAGACAGACCAAACATATTTTCAATGGGAACCCCTTCTTCTTCCAGTACCTGAAGAAAATACAACAAGAATTCCTGTGCGTCTTGCTGTACATTTTGAGAAAACTGTGTACATCCTGAACATACATCTAAAAGTTTTCTAATTTCAGTAGCACTTTCTATTTGAGTTTTATCATTACTCAGCTTTTGAAAAAGGAGACTCAACTCAGAACAGAATCTTTTTCTCTGATTTACTATTATCTGCTCTTGCAAACTTTCCATATAAAATGCAACATTCAGCACTACATTAGCGTAGCAGTTGACACCAGAGCTATTTTCAAAATGACATCCTACAACCTCTTCTTCATTTTCCTTTTTCTTTTTGCTTGCAATTACATCACTCCTCTTTTTTTTCCTCCTCTCTACATCCTCATTACAGATATTCTCATTTCTCCTTTTACGAGAAACTACACGTTTCTCTAACACAGGATACTGCCCTAAATGAGGAGCATAGGTTCTTCTTAATCTATTATACTCCTTTACACAGTTTGTATCTGCACTAACTTTTGAATCATCAAAGTCTATTATGAATAGGCCAGATAATGTTTTCACTCGTGACAAAGCTACATAAGCCATACCTTCTTTGAACACAGTTGAACCAATGTTTACAAATGCACAATCTACAGTCAATCCTTGAGACTTGTGAATAGTTACAGCATATGCTAGAGAAAACGGAAACTGTTTCCTTTGTACATATAAGTCTTTCACAAGCAT
Source organism: Triturus cristatus (assembly GCF_964204655.1). NCBI lineage: Eukaryota > Metazoa > Chordata > Amphibia > Caudata > Salamandridae > Triturus > Triturus cristatus. The sequence goes on from NC_140591.1 coordinate 1,081,011,885, forward strand.
AAAACGAACTGTACAACGACAAATGTCTATAACTTCTTCTATCTGATCAAATTTTATTTTTAAACATTTAATTCCATCTTTTTTCTGATAATTAATAAAACCCACAACTCTTCCCATAGCTCCATTAACTAAACCTTTTTCAACATCCAAATTTCTCCTTAAAAATACTCTACAGTTCATGCAAACATATAGATTTTTTTCTAATCCAGCAGTTTTGGAAATGTTCTTCTCTAGTGAATCCAATTTATTTTTCAGTTTGCCTGTTAATGTGATAGTAATTCTTCCATCCTGAATTTTGTCCACTGCTTCCAATTTCCTGATATCTTCCTTTTCCAATTTCAAAAGCTCCTCATTGAATATTGAGCATTCACGTAGAGTTGGCATTAAGCAGATGACACTTTTCTTTTCTGCAATGTTCTTGTATATCTTCTCTGCAACTATTTCTTCCTTTGGAAATAAATTATGTAGCAACCGACTCTGTAATGCTTTTGTGCCAGCTTCAGTGAGTAGTCCAATTCTGATATCTTTCAGAATACTTCCATATTCTTCATCGTTTGCTTGTCTCATATTAGTAGTAAGTTCCTTGTACTCAAAGAAGGACCAAATATTTGCATTACCGATGCTTCCCAATGACTTCTTTGTGTCTTCATGTGTCACAGTATTAAACACTGGTTGTCCTTTAACTGGAGTAAGCTGTAGAAGATCCCCAAAAACTATGACATGTTTTCCACCAACTAACACGTCATAGTCTGTCCTTAGAGTTTGCTGCATTCTTAAATGCACAAAGGCAAGCATTAAGTTTGATACCATGCTCACCTCATCAAAAATGAGAACTTGCATCTTCTTCAATACTCTCGAAACTTCCAAGCATGCTTCTCCAGTTAGCTTGAGGTATTGTATTTTGTTCTCATGCTCCACTGGTAACATTAGCAAACGATGTAAGGTGATTCCTTTTATGTTATATGCTGCTAACCCAGTTGGAGCAGTAACCACACAAGACAAAGTTGAATCCGTTTTTTGCTGTAGGTAGCTTCTGATGACTTTTATTAAGAAACTTTTTCCAGTTCCAGCTTGTCCGCTTACATACATCCTGATTGAATGAAATGATGTGCATGAGAACTCTTTTTTTTCATGTAGTAATCCGTGATCAATTTTGTTTCTGATCTCTTCATAAATTTGTTGCTGCTCTTCATTCAGTTGTCTTTCCAAATTTGGTAAGTCTATAAATTCTTCTTGAGCTTGATTCATAGCCGTTTCCACTTCATTCATGGCTATTGCAGCTTCATTTTCAACGATTGGTTGTCCTAGGGGATCTTGACTGAGTGTTCCTGAACTTTGGCTGTCTTGAGAACTGTCTCTAGCTACTTCAGCTGCAATTGTAGTTTCCTGTTCAATTTCTTCATTTAACATTTGCACATAAGTTGTGAATGTACTGCATTGTATGCTGTCTTTGCAAGCATTAAAGGAATCTTCATAGCTTTGAAATTCTCCCAGTTGTTCATCCTCTGTACGCCATGGTTTAAACAGCTGTAAAAGAGCCAAGTAGTAAAATTCCTTTTTCTCAGTAGTGTCGCAACTGAGCCTCCTGTGATTTATCAAACTTCCTTTTGTTTGCTTCACCAAACATCCTTCCTCACCAATGACTTTATATTTTCCATTGTTGATGTCTTCTGCGGCTTTCCGTGAATAAATGTAGTTCTGCAGCACTTCATAGAGACACATGTTCTCCAGATGATCACTTCTCTTGGGATAATATGTGTCCAACATGTTTGATTTCAAAATATCTGTACTTTCTGGGTCATTCTCGGCCAAATATTCAATTTCTCCAACAGATTTCAGTACCCGATTTCTCATTGCTGCAAGGCCTAAACTTGCCCAAATTATTCTTCTTGATTTCGAGTAGAGACTTGCAGAAGATAACCTATCTGAACATTCGTAGGATCCAATTTCTCTATGCGATAACATCTTTAAACTGAAACTGTACAGCTTCTTACTGACAGTCTTCTCGTGAGAAATCTCTTCCCACATTTCCTTCAATTCAGTTTTTTCTGATTTAGTAATGTAAGACGTTACATATCGAGCAACAGCAATGGAATTGTCAGCTACATACTGTATATCCATGTTAGCATTCCACATGGATAAAATGACTGGGTTGTAGTCATTTATATTTTTTGATTCTTCTTTTCTTTTAAGGTTGTAGGTATTCTTAGGTGATTTTCTTGTAATAGTATGTCTCACAGATGACATAAAACTGTTTACTCTTCCATTTGAAAGAACAGGTCTAGGAAATCCAAATCGACATTCAGTGTAGTATTTATCTTTGCTCTTGTATTTCCGTCGACAGTATTTTCCACACCGATGACTTTGGAAACGTAAAACTTGCTCCTTTAACTTTTTCTCTTCTGTGCTTTTTGGTATAGCACATGTTGCATATTCTTCAATGAAAGATAACACTGCTTCATCAGTATCTGTTCCAAACTTTGGGGCATCCTTGATCCACAACAGCATATGAATATGAGGAGCACCTCTTGCCTGGTACTCTTTTCTCCAAAAGAAATCCTCAACTTCTCCAAGAGGTGGATTTTTTTTATTGCAGATGAAGGACATCATAGCCTCAAATCTATGATTGAAATATCTGCAAACATTAACCGGATCCAATGAGCACAGTTCTCCAGCTGTCTTGTATTCGATGTTTTTAATGTTTGAATTTGCCTCTCGTAGAAAATCCAGTAAATCATCCCAAGCGTACTCAGCACAGCTTAGGGTAAGGAACCATGTTGGTGTTCCTAAATTCCGTAACATGCATTTTAATTCACCATGGCGTCGGTACCAATATTCATTTGTCCCACACTGACAAGCCATCATATTGATCAGTTGTGTTTCCAAATGATCATCTCGGTACTGCACTTTCTCCATAAAATCCTTAGCAGACACATTTTGTAAATGTACTCCACTTTTTAAAATGTGATTTACTGCATAAGACAATGCAGACAAGTCGCTTTCAAATAAAAGATGGAACAAATAAGGAATACTTTGTCGAAATCTGGGATCTTCTGCATATAGTCTTGTAGTTCGATACTCAGAAGCTGGAATCTGTTCTGGACGTTCATCGTATCTTCCTCCTTTTCCTGTAGGAAACAGCTGGGGAAAACATCGAGCTTCCAAGCTCTCCTCCCATACACTCACGGGAGTTCCTTTTGCTTTCTTCATCTGAAACAGATCAATAGTGTCTCCCATAACTTCTTTTGAATGAAGAGGATGTATGCTAAAATGTTCATAAATTTCTTCTTCCTTTGACTTGTCCACTTTTTCAATTTGACCAGTTGGTGTTTCTGTGTCTTCTTGTAAATCTTCTTCTTCTTCTTCTTCTATATAAATTGATTCATACCATTTATTTTTTTTTTTCAAATACAAATTTGCTCTTTGTACTTTTCGTACATCCACCAGCTCTTGCCAAATCTTCTTATTCTTTGTAGGTACACCATTAACCAGAATAACTAATGGTTCACTTTCCAAAGTATCTGCATCAATAGTTTCCATATTTTTTTTCAAATCCAAGGGCAAATGCACCACTCTTCCTTTTAAACCTCTCAGTAAATCTGAAGGAGGTAATTTACCAGTTTTGGGCTCCATACGTACTATGGTCTGGAACGGATGAACATATTGAATAAGTATAGACTCATATGTATTTAATTCAGAAAGTTCGGCAGGAATAGCATCCAATTCTAAATTATTATGTACAGCTCTGGTCGGCATTCTATTTTCTTCTAATTTGTTGCAACAGTATTTACAAATACGCTGAACTTCACCCAATTCAAAACAATTTTCAAGAAATATATATGTGGCAAAATCCTTCCACTTATAATTATCTTCATTTTCACTTTTTCTGTAGAGATCAACATACCTGGTTTGTTTTCTATAATGAGTTCTGCGGCAACAAATACAAGTAATATTTGGTCTTTCATTAGAGATTATTTCAAATTTTGTTATGTGATCATTAAATGTCTTACTTACAGAGGGTTCTACATTCTCTTCCACTTCTTCCTCATTTACTGTGTCCTTTTCTGCACTGTCTTGTTCAGGACCAAAGTAACAAAACTGAATTTCATCAACAACCTTCTCTACATCTGATACCGATCCACGGAACAGAGCCCTATTCAATTCATCTAACTTTATTGCTGGACTTTTAGCAAAATACAACCGTCTTACAAACTTTCTCATTTCAGTAAGATGAACAGCCAGCATCCTAAAATGATGAAAAACACTTTTACACACTTTTTTAGATAGACAAGCCAGAGAATGACCCTGCAAACCAGTATTCTCTCTCACTCTGCATGGATCTAGACTTTGAAGCACCTTAATCTTCTGTTTTACACTTTTTTTACTATATTCTCTTAGAAACTCACGAAATGTATCAATAGATTCCTGACGCACAGTGCAAATACTACTACAATTCCAAGTGTACACTGGGGCTTTAGGACGTCTCCCCATAGCCTCATCCGCCATCACTTGTACCTCATCTCTTGGAACCATTTTCTCCTTCTCCATTATACAACCATTTTTCACTTTGTAAGCACGACCTCTGGTGTCAACTGCATGCAGCAAACTATTACTTTGAAAATAAATCTCTTCATTAAAAAAAGGTTCACTACTTGAACTATGCATCCATTCTCCTAAAAACACTTTACAAAAGTTTGTTCTTTTCACTACTCTTTTCCTTTTGCTTTGTGATTTCAGTACATTAACCATTTTATCTAATGTACGCATCCTATTCAAAATTAAAATGAATAGTTTCCTTTTTAATTCTAATGCCTTTGCTGCAATGGCTTCAATTTCTTTTTTTCTCGTGTAATATTTTGCCTTTTTCTTATATTTCTTCACATCCTTTATCAAATTGGACATAACTCTCCTCTGAAACATTTTTCTACGTATCTCTTTAAACGCTGTTTTTCTGTTTAAGTTAATCTTTGTTATTGCAGAAGGTATATTTGCATTAACTAAATTCTCAATTTTTTCCTGTTCTTTTCTATTGAAAACATTCTTTCCAGTACAGACATTTTGTACATTTTTCCTTTTTTTGAAGATGTTCTTTAAAAAATCTTTTGTCTGCTTACCAGAAGACTTTCTCTTTTTCCCAACATGAGCATCTCCAACTAACTTAGGTCCTCCAGTTGTCTTCAAATATAGTTTTTTTTTGTGGTTTTTCGTTACTCTGGATTTTGTAGGCATCTTAAATTTGTTCACTGCTCTTCAGCAATACCTGAAAAAAACTAAAAAAAAATTCCTTTTTTATATTTAAATATATTACTACATTTTTTATGATCTTTTCAAATCTTAAAATACTAAGTACCCCTTTCCTAGAAGTGAAAATCACAATAACACATTCACAAATTAAATATCTAAAAACAATTCCTGTGTGCACACAGAGTCATGCTTTGAAATTAGGCAGAAAACGAAATTTCTTTGCCAATTGGAAAGCACACATTCTACTACTTTTTTGGCAAGTAATAAGTACTTTTACAGTCTGACACATTTTGAATCCACTTTTCAGATTCTGATAAAAGCACATGTCCAAACTGCTTTTTGAGACCAGCACCATGTGTAACCTGGGTGACTGACTACACTCCAGCAAGGGCAACCTCAAACCCAACTCGGTTGTGAATACTGTGCATAATTCCACAGGATAAGCAGCTGGGTGTGTGCTAAGAGTCTGCTTCTGCATAAAAAAATTAGCTCCCCCTTTCCATCAAATGCAAATGTAAAATCACCAGAGCAATACCAAACAGATTTCTGAGACCAGCAACATGTGTAACCTGGGTGACTGACTACACTCCAGCAAGGGCAACCAGCCTTACTGAAGCTCAATGTATTTGCATTACTGACTGCAACCTCAAACCCTAAAAGTTTTCCTCATTTATACCACTACACCTTAATTTATGGTGAAAACATAGTCCATATTATTTTACATGTTTTTATTTGCATTATTAAGTGCAACCTCAAACCCCACTCAGTTGTGAATACTGTGCATAATTCCACAGGATAAGCAGCTCGGTGTGTGCTAAAAGTCGGCTTCTGCATAAAAAAATAGCTCCCCCTTTCCTACTAATGCAACTGTAAAATTACCAGAGCATAACGCAATAAATCTCTGCCTGTAATTCCTCTTTGCACACAGAGTCATGTTTTCATATTAGTCTGAAAACGTAATTTCTTTGCCAATTTGAAACCACACTTACTACTCTTTTTTTTGGCAAGTGATAAATACTTTTACAGTCTGACACATTTTAAATCCACTTTTCAGATTCTTAAAAAAGCACATGTCCAAACTGCTTTTTCAGACCAGCAACATGTGTAACCTGGGTGACTGACTGCACTCCAGCAAGGGCAACCAGCCTTAGTGATGCTGAATGTATTTGCATTACTGACTGCAATCTCAAACCCCACTCGGTTGTGAATACTGTGCATGATTCCACAGGATAAGCAGCTGGCTGTGTGCTAAGAGTCTGCTTCTGCACAAAAAAATAGCTCCCCCTTTACATCTAATGCAAATGTAAAATCACCAGAGCAATACGCAATAAATCTCTGCCTGTAATTCCTCTTTGCACACAGAGTCATGTTTTCATATTAGTCAAAAAACAAAATCTCTTTGCCAATTTGAAAGCACACTTACTACTCTTTTTTTTGGCAAATGATAAGTACTTTTACAGTCTGATACATTATGAATCCACTTTTTAGATTTTTAAAAAAGCACATGTCCAAACAACATTTTCAGACCAGCAACATGTGTAACCTGGGTGACTGACTACACTCCAGCAAGGGCAACCAGCCTTAGTGAAGCTGAATGTATTTGCATTACTGACTGCAACCTCAAACCCCACTCGGTTGTGAATACTGTGCATGATTCCATAGGATAAGCAGCTGGTTGTGTGCTAAGAGTCTGCTTCTGCATAAAAAAATAACACCCCCTTTCCATCTAATGCAAATGTAAAATCACCAGAGCAATACCAAACAGCTTTCTGAGACCAGCAACATGTGTAACCTGGGTGACTGACTACACTCCAGCAAGGGCAACCAGCATTAGTGATGCTGAATGTATTTGCATTACTAAGTGCAACCTCAAACCCCACTCGGTTGTGAATACTGTGCATGATTCCACAGGATAAGCAGCTGGGTGTGTGCTAAAAGTCTGCTTCTGCATAAAAAAATAGCTCCCCCTTAACATCTAATGCAAATGTTAAATCACCAGAGCATAACGCAATAAATCTCTGCCTGTAATTCCTCTTTGCACACAGAGTCATGTTTTCATTTTAGTCTGAAAACGTAATTTCTTTGCCAATTTGAAACCACACTTACCACTCTTTTTTTTGGCAAGTGATAAATACTTTTACAGTCTGACACATTTTAAATCCACTTTTCAGATTCTTAAAAAAGCACATATCCAAACTGCTTTTTCAGACCAGCAACATGTGTAACCTGGGTGACTGACTACACTCCAGCAAGGGCAACCAGCCTTAGTGATGCTGAATGTATTTGCATTACTAAGTGCAACCTCAAACCCCACTCGGTTGTGAATACTGTGCATGATTCCACAGGATAAGCAGCTGGGTGTGTGCTAAGAGTCTGCTTCTGCATAAAAAAAATGCTCCCCCTTTACATCTAATGCAAATGTAAAATCACCAGAGCAATACGCAATAAATCTCTGCCTGTAATTCCTATTTGCACACAGAGTCATGTTTTCATATTAGTCTGAAAACGTAATTTCTTTGCCAATTTGAAACCACACTTACTACTCTTTTTTTTGGCAAGTGATAAATACTTTTACAGTCTGACACATTTTAAATCCACTTTTCAGATTCTTAAAAAAGCACATGTCCAAACAACATTTTCAGACCAGCAACATGTGTAACCTGGGTGACTGAGTACACTCCAGCAAGGGCAACCAGCCTTAGTGATGCTGAATGTATATGCATTACTGACTGCAACCTCAAACCCCACTCAGTTGTGAATACTGTGCATGATTCCACAGGATAAGCAGCTGGCTGTGTGCTAAGAGTCTGCTTCTGCACAAAAAATAGCTCCCCCTTTACATCTAATGCAAATGTAAAATCACCAGAGCAATACGCAATAAATCTCTGCCTGTAATTACTATTTGCACACAGAGTCATGTTTTCATATTAGTCACAAAACGAAATTTCTTTGCCAATTTGAAAGCACACTTACTACTCTTTTTTTTGGCAAGTGATAAGTACTTTTACAGTCTGACACATTATGAATCCACTTTTCAGATTCTTAAAAAAGCACATGTCCTAACAACATTTTCAGACCAGCAACATGTGTAACCTGGGTGACGGACTACACTCCAGCAAGGGCAACCAGCCTTAGTGATGCTGAATGTATTTGCATTACTGACTGAAACCTCAAACCCCACTCGGTTGTGATTACTATGCATGATTCCACAGGATATGCAGCTGGCTGTGTGCTAAGAGTCTGCTTCTGCAGAAAAAAATACCTCCCCCTTTCCATCTAATGCAAATATAAAATCACCAGAGCAATACCAAACAGCTTTCTGAGACCAACAACATGTGTAGCCTGGGTGACTGACTACACTCCAGCAAGGGCAACCAGCCTTAGTAATGCTGAATGTATTTGCATTACTGACTGCAATCTCAAACCCCACTCGGTTGTGAATACTGTGCATGATTCCACAGGATAAGCAGCTGGCTGTGTGCTAAGAGTCTGCTTCTGCACAAAACAATAGCTCCCCCTTTACATCTAATGCAAATGTAAAATCACCAGAGCAATACGCAATAAATCTCTGCCTGTAATTCCTCTTTGCACACAGAGTCATGTTTTCATATTAGTCAAAAAAGAAAATTTCTTTGCCAATTTCAGAGCACACTTACTACTCTTTTTTTTGGCAAGTGATAAGTACTTTTACAGTCTGACACATTATGAATCCACTTTTCAGATTCTTAAAAAAGCACATGTCCAAACAACATTTTCAGACCAGCAACATGTGTAACCTGGGTGACTGACTACACTCCAGCAAGGGCAACCAGCCTTAGTGATGCTGAATGTATTTGCATTACTGACTGAAACCTCAAACCCCACTCGGTTGTGAATACTATGCATGATTCCACAGGATATGCAGCTGGCTGTGTGCTAAGAGTCTGCTTCTGCAGAAAAAAATACCTCCCCCTTTCTATCTAATGCAAATGTAAAATCACCAGAGCAATACCAAACAGCTTTCTGAGACCAACAACATGTGTAGCCTGGGTGACTGACTACACTCCAGCAAGGGCAACCAGCCTTACTGATGCTGAATGTATTTGCATTACTGAGTGCAACCTCAAACCCTTAAAGTATTCCTTATTTATACCAGTACACCTTAATTTATCGTGAAAACATAGTCCATATTATTTTACATGTTCCTCACATTTAAATTTCTCCCAAAACAGAAAATGATAAACACAACTTCAACAAAAGGAATTCCAATTCTATTATTCATTTCTTAATTTACCATATACATCCCCTCTCAAACTCTAAACTCACCTTTAAAATTAGTTAGTTGTGAAAGAAATGTGGCACTCAAACAGCAGATTATCAGAGCCAGGATCTCTGTTCTGTACACCTCTCTCCTCTCATCAGAACCAGATAATGGCAAATTTTCCCTCTCTTTTTCCACACATATACATGTAAGTTTCAAATCTCAGTGCTTCCCCCTTTTTTTCAAATGTAATCACACATTTCTATTGGTTGAAAACCAACCCTTTTCCAAAAGTACCCTTCCCCCAACTTGACTTCTGCCTAGTACCCTTCCCCCAACTTGACTTCTGCCTGCTACCATAGCAACAGCTCTTGAAACACTGCTGTGTAGAGAGAGTTAGGTCAGAAGTTCACCAAACAATGTTTCATTTCCAAAGAGCAGGAGTGCTTGACTTTTCAAACCTAACAGCAAATCCATAGTACTGTTCTTTGGTAACACATTTTTCTGTACCAATACAAAACATGCTTCTATAAATTTACACATACAGCCTAGTTTTTATTGTAGAATGGTATGAAACAGCCAATCAGTTTAAAAAAATGACCTCATAATAGTGCACTGTGGTCACAGTCACCATCCAGAAACACTCAAGTGGAGTATACCGTATGGGGAGTTACTGAGAGCGAGAAGAAACTGCAGCACTGATACCAACTATAAAATTGAAGAAGGGATCATGCTGAATCGGTTTAGAGAGCGTGGATACCCCAAATGGGTATTAGATAGAGCTGTCTCTAAACTCAAAGATATAGACAGAAAGAGTACCCTGAAAGCAAAAGAGAAGACTGTAGAATCATCAGAGATACGAGTTATTCTCACATACAACAATAGCTCGAGCAAAATACAGAAAATTCTCAATGACAACTGGAATATCCTCAAAAGTGATAATATTGTAGGTCCTTCCATTAGCAACAGACCGAAAATCACATATAGGAAAGGACGGAGTCTAAGAAACATCCTGATGCACAGTGACATCACTGAACCACACACTACATCCAGGCACAACCTCAAAGGTTTTTACCCATGTGGTCACTGTAAGGCCTGTAAAACAAGTCATATGGTCAAAGAATTCAGTGTACCACATACTCCCAAGAAAAATACCATCTCACAATTCCTCACGTGTAGTTCCACCTACGCCATATATGTGCTGGTATGCCCATGCCAGAAATGGTATGTGGGGAGCACTACTCATATGGCCAAGAAGAGGGTCCTAGAACATCTTAGGGCCATCAACAACGAAGATTCCCATTATCCAGTGGCTAGACACTTTGCTGAGTACCATTTATCCAACAGTTCATTACTTAAGTACTTTGTAATTGAACAAGTATTGGGCAATGTAAGAGGTGGTAACAGGGAGCTGGTACTCAGAAAAAGAGAATCCAAATGGATCTTAAATCTTGAGACAAAGTACCCGCTAGGACACAATATAGATGAGGAGTTAGCGACACATCTCATGGAGCATTGACATGTCTTTTTTCTGCTAGGTTTCAAGATGTATGGTTTGATGTTTTGATGTTCATGAAATTGTAAATAATGTATAATACATGTATATACATGTATAGATAACTGTAATTGTATTTTTGATCTTTCTTCTATTCTATTTTTTCTAAACTTTGTTTTTTTTCTCCTTTCTTCACAGGAGGAAAGGAAGGGGCCCTTTGGGTATTCTCCGCACCTCACGGGTCACCTACCCTTTTCTTCACTATCCCCTGAAGAAAATATCACCATGTATAGATAAGATTTTCTTCTCACTTTTTTATTGTATTTTGGATAGTGTTTTTCTCTTTTTTTTTTTTTCTTTTTGTTTCTGTTGTTGCCTGTTTTGAGAACATTGCTAGACATGGGTTTGCCTCTTTGTGTTTTCTATTCATTGTATTAGATCACTTGCTCTCCATAGCAGTAAGAGTGTTATAACCTGTTGGGACAGTTTTCATCACAGCTGTAGCATTATGCCACTTGGCACCAGTATAGGCTATCAGCTTTGATTCTGATTTCAATCTTGTTTATTCCACTTTCTGGTACATTAGTGTCATAGATTGAGGGCTCTCACTTAGATGCGTTAAGCCACTTGGCTGTTATCATTTTATCCCTTTATCTGCCATTTTATCTGCCATTATACCTTTCACTATGAGGAAATAGCAGTAGAATGTACACGGCTAATGTAAACTAGGACCTCTCCTATGTTTCTCTTGTGCACTATGCACTTACTTGTATTTATGCCAGTCATAACAACTTTATACATGTTTGTACCTGTGGACATTACAAGATGGCCGACACACTTCAAGCACGGAAGTATACTCTCTGTAACACTGTCCTATGTCTATGTTTAGTACCTTCCACTATGTAATGGGTGTTGTGTATTCGGCACTTCGTGTGATCAAGGAAGTTTGACTTCCGAAACGCGTAAACTGTACCTTAATTAAATATCCTCCTTAGACTTCTGAGAGCGCGTATTTATTGCATTTTGGATTGGATTACATTTTGCCAGCTGTGCCTTACTGGCTTCACGCACCACCGATCTACGGGCGGAGCTCCCAGGAAGGGCGAAACTTACTACATAATATATATATATATATATATATATTCACTTAAAAAACCATAGGTTTCACACATGTTATAGTTAGCTGGGCATTTTCCTCGTGAAAAACCAATGAAATTCCCCCGTTATAGTTAGTGCAGGCAACTATAACTCATGCGACCGTAATCCGCTGCTGATGACGTCAGATATTACATCACTGTATTTACACATTTATATACCCATGTCTTCTTCCTTTTTTTTTTTAGCTAAACATATAGATATTTTTTTTTTTCAGAAAGACACATATGTCATCAGTGATGTAATATCTGACGTCATCAGCAGCGGATTACGGTCGCGTGAGTTATAGTTGCCTGCACTAACTATAACGGGGGAATTTCATTGGTTTTTCACGAGGAAAATGCCCAGCTAACTATAACATGTGTGAAACCTATGGTTTTTTAGGTGAATTTGCAAGGTTTTTTAAATGCTAATTCCTAACTATAACGTGTGTGAAACCTATGGTTTTTTCAGTGAATTTGTACGGTTTTTTAAATGCTAAGTTACTTTACGCCGTTCGTGCCGCGCGCGCACGGTGCGCGCACGGTGGGCACGCGGTGCGCTTTGCGCACCGCGCGCCCACTTCACGCAGTTCGTTCCGTGTGCGCACGGTGAGCATGCGGTGCGTTTTGCGCACCGCGCGCCCACTTTACGCAGTTAGTGCCGTGCACGCACGGTTGGCACGCAGTGCGCTACGCGCACCACTTGCCCACGTTACGCTTAATGGGCCATGTACGCACGGTGCGCTTCGCGCACCGTCCGCACAAGGAGGACACATGATACGATTTGTTGTTAGTGGTTTTGGTATAAGCTTTTTTAAATTTATAAGCAAAGCATGCACACTGTGCTGCGCGCAGCGTGCGCACACGGGGGGACGGACTTTGCAATTTTATTTATAAACATTTACACCGTTTCGCGCACTCGGCGATTTACCGAAAAAAATTACATTTTTTTAATTGCCATTGGGGGACCTCCTGGGACCCCTTGACCCCTGCTAGGGGGTCAGGAACTGTCCAGCAGGCCCCCTTTACATGTTTTTCTCCTTTGTGTTTCACCCCCCTCTCAGTGCGAGAGACAAAATGGCGGCCGACACTTCCTGGTTTCGACCGATTCGAATGTTTACTAAGATGTAACAACCAATCAGAAGTGCGCTCGCGGACGGCCGAGTGCGCGCACCCTGCGCGCACGCTGCGCGCGTATAGATCTATATATTGATTTAAATGCTATTTTCTCAGAAAATTCTGAACAGATTTACACCAAACCTGCAAAAGGCACCAAACGGACCTTATGGCTACCTCTCTGCCAAATTTCACGTAATTCTGTTCAGCCGTTCGGGCTGTAGCTGCGACTAAAGTCCCTATGGAAAAATCCATGTGGAAAACGTGTTTTGGGACCCCCCTTTTTCTCGGCCCCCGCTTGACGAATCACCCCGAGACTTTCAGGGTAGGAGAGGACTGGAGCTGGCCAAACGTTTTGAAAATTTCGTGAAGATTCGTCTAACGGCGCCAAAGTTATTGGGAATAGAATGTTGCGGATTTCCTATGGAAAATAGGTTCTAACTATAACTATCTACTGGCGACCGCCAGTAGATAATATATATATATAACTATTACTATTACTATAATTTGTTATATATATTCACATAAAAAAACATAGGTTTCAGGGGTGTTATAGTTAGCTGGCCATTTCACTCATACAAAACCATAGAAATTCCTTCGTTATAGTTAGTTCTGCTAACTATAACCCGCGCGCCCGCAATGCACTGCAGATGATGTCATATATTGCATCATTCATGACATGGTCAGTGACATCACTGATGACATCAATGATGACATCTCAAATGAAATCACTGATGACATCACTGATGACATCATCCAGTGAATGTAGTTTAGTTTGAAATTTAAATATGTATCATACATATATACCAATCTGTATTGAAGATTTAGTGGATATATAACTGTCTGGATGGAGGATTTAGTAGCTGTCTGACTGTTTAAGTGAGTAAATGTGTCTCACTTAATACATGGATTAGTAACTAAACTATGAGAATGTGTGCATCACTGTCTCTGTTGTTGTATAACATGCTGCATCAGTTGGTCACTAACTACATGAGTGTGTATATTAGTTATTAATTAGTTGGGTGAGTATTTGTATGGGACACTGAGTTTGTGTGTGGTTGGATGGTGTGTGTGTAACTCTATGCATAGATGTGTGAATGGTTGATTGACTAGGTGTATAGGTTTAAGAGTGCATGTGGAAACAGTTGTTTGGGTGACTGAGTGTATTTATTTGTGTGTTGGTGAGCGAATATATGTTTTAATTGTACATCTTCAACAAAGTGAAAAAATAAAGGGCATTGTATGTGAGAGTTGGTGTATATAAATAAGTATGTGTAAGCGTCAGTGATTGTGAGAGTAACTATATGATTGAGTGTATAATTGTAATGGGGATTTTTTAACATATTAACTATGAGTTACTATGTGTTTGAATAAAATAGGTGTTGTCGGATAATTGTGTAAGTGAATAAATGTAAGTGTGATTAATTTTTTTCATGAGTGAGTAGGATGACTGCATAACCGACTAAGATGACTGCTGATGTGTTAATGTCTATATATGTGTATAAGTGCATTTGATAGTGTTCTATTAATTAGTGACTGCATGTATAAATGATTCTGTTGCTGAATGGGTAGTTGTGTGTGTAGACTTAGGAATCAGTGAGTGGGTATGTAGTAACTGGCATTGGTGTGTCAATGGTTTCAAATATGTTACTATTTTACAGTGAGTGATGAAAGGTTATACTAGTATATGATGAGGTGTATCAGATTGTCACGCGGATGATGTCATCAGCGATGTCATTTGAGATGTCATCAGTGATGTCACTGACCATGTCATGAATGATGCAATATGTGACATCATCAGCAGTGGATTGCGGGCGCGCAAGTTATAGTTAGCAGTACTAACTATAACGGAGGAATTTCTATGGTTTTGTACGAGTGAAATGGCCAACTAACTATAACACCCCTAAAACCTATGGTTTTTTCTGTGCATTTCTAAGGTTTTTTAAATGCTAATGTCTAACTATAACATCTCTGAAACCTATGGTTTTTTCAGTGAATTTCAAAGGTTTTTTAAATGCTAATTTCTATCTATAACGTCTCTGAAACCTATGTTTTTTTTCAGTGAATTTCAAAGGATTTTTAAATGCTAATTTTTAAGTGTGATGGTGGTTATGCCTTTTTCTTTGTGCTGATTTTCTACAGTGTTTTAACTGTTCATTTAAAAAAAAATTATTCATTAAATAACATTATATATTTTTCAGAAAATTGCACACAAAAAAAATTCTTTTAATATATTTATATTATTTTCTTAAAAAAAATGTTTTTTCTAAAAAAAAATCGGAGTTGCGCACTCAAAGCATACACATCACGGTGGGTGCGCGGATTCTAGCCTCTATTTTAGAAATGTCATGAAGGATCCGCGTACGGTGTGCGACGGCTGCGTGTTTTTCAGTTAAATCATATACATTTAATATTACGTAACTTGCGCGATTGGTATGCGACCAGTCTGTGACTCCTGCTACTGCGCAATCACGACACATGCGCATTACGGTACGAGATGCTTGCGCGGTGGTGGGTCCCGTGTGATGTCATATACGTGCTGGGGCGCGCTGGGTGTGCAACTCCCGCAAAAAAATGTTATGTTCCAAAATGATATGTATGTGTCTTTAATATACATATTAGGGCAAGAGATTATCTAAGATAGTCATAAAAATAACATATGTGTACTTATAATAAACTGAGTGCAGAGAACCAGGTCAGCAGAGGTGCTGTAGAGCCAGAGAAACCAGGTCGGCAGAGCCATTGTAGAGCCAGAGAACCAGGTCAGCAGAGCTGCTCTAGAGCCTAAGAAGCAGGTCAGCTGAGCTGCTCTAGAACCAGAGACCCAGGTTAGCAAAGCTGCTCTAGAGCCAGAGACCCAGGTCAGCAGAGCTGCTCTAGAGGCCGAGAACCAGGTCAGCAGAACTGCTGTAGAGCCAGAGAAACCAGGTCAGCAGAGCTGCTTTAGAGGGAGAGAACCAGGTCAGCAGAACTGCTTTACAGCCAGAGAACCAGGTCAGCAGAACTGCTTTACAGCCAGAGAACCAGGTCAGCAGGCATGCTCTAGAGGCAGAGAACCAGGTCAGCAGAACTGCTTTAGAGCCAGAGAACCAGGTCAGCAGAGCTGATTTAGAGGGAGAGAACCAGGTCAGCAGAGCTGCTTTATTGCCAGAGAACCAGGTCAGCAGAGCTGCTCTAGAGCCAGAGAACCAGGTCAGCAGAGCTACTTTAGAGCCAGAGACCCAGGTCAGCAGAGCTGCTCTAGAGCCCGAGAACCAGGTCAGCAGAGCTGCTGTAGAGCCAGAGAAACCAGGTCAGCAGAGCTGCTCTAGAGCCAGAGAACCAGGTCAGCATAGCTGCTGTAGAGCCAGAGAAACCAGGACAGTAGAGCTGCTTTAGAGCGAGAGAACCAGGTCAGCAGAGCTGCTTTAGAGGAAGAGAACCAGGTCAGCAGGTCTGCTTTAGAGCCAAGGGTTAGCAGAGCTGCTCTAGAGCCAGAGAACCAGGTCAGCAGAACTGCTTTAGAGCCATAGAACCGGGTCAGCAGAGCTGCTTTAGAGCCAGAGAACCAGGTCAGCAGAGCTGGTGTAGAGCTAGAGAACCAGGTCAGCAGAGCTGCTCTAGAGCCTAAGAAATAGGTCGGCAGAGCTGCTCTAGAGCCAGAGAACCAGGCCAACAGAGCTGCTGTAGAGCCATAGAAACCAGGTCTGCAGAGCTGCTTTAGAGAGAGAGAACCAGGTCAGCAGAGCTGTTCTAGAGCCAGAAAACCAGGTCAGCAGAGCTGCTTTAGAGCCAGAGAACCAGATCAGTAGAGCTGCTTTAGAGAGAGAGATCCAGGTCAGGAGAGCTGCTTCAGAGGGAGAGAACCAGGTCAGCAGAGCTGCTCTAGAGCCAGAGAACCATGTCAGCAGAACTGCTTTAGAGCCATAGAACCGGGTCAGCAGAGCTGCTTTAGAGCCAGAGAACCAGATCAGCAGAGCTGCTCTGTAGCCTAAGAACTAGGTCAGCAGAGCTGCTCTAGAGCCAGAGAACCATTTCAGCAGACCTGCTGTAGAGCCAGAGAAACCAGGTCAGCAGAGCTGCCTTAGAGGGAGAGAACAAGGTCAGCAGAGCTGCTTTAGAGCCAGAGAACCAGGTCAGCAGAGCTGCTTTAGAGCGAAGGGTCAGCAGAGCTGCTCTAGAGCCAGAGAACCAGGTCAGCAGAACTGCTTTAGAGCCATAGAACCGGGTCAGCAGAGCTGCTTTAGAGCCAGAGAACCAGGTCAGCAGAGCTGGTGTAGAGCTAGAGAACCAGGTCAGCAGAGCTGCTCTAGAGCCTAAGAAATAGGTCGGCAGAGCTGCTCTAGAGCCAGAGAACCAGGCCAACAGAGCTGCTGTAGAGCCAGAGAAACCAGGTCAGCAGAGCTGCTTTAGAGAGAGAGAACCAGGTCAGCAGAGCGGTTCTAGAGCCAGAAAACCAGGTCAGCAGAGCTGCTTTAGAGCCAGAGAACCAGGTCAGTAGAGCTGCTTTAGAGGGAGAGATCCAGGTCAGGAGAGCTGCTTCAGAGGGAGAGAACCAGGTCAGCAGAGCTGCACTAGAGCCAGAGAACCATGTCAGCAGAACTGCTTTAGAGCCATAGAACCGGGTCAGCAGAGCTGCTTTAGAGCCAGAGAACCAGATCAGCAGAGCTGCTCTGTAGCCTAAGAACTAGGTCAGCAGAGCTGCTCTAGAGCCAGAGAACCATTTCAGCAGACCTGCTGTAGAGCCAGAGAAACCAGGTTAGAAGAGCTGCCTTAGAGGGAGAGAACAAGGTCAGCAGAGCTGTTCTAGAGCCAGAAAACCAGGTCAGCAGAGCTACTTTAGAGCCAGAGAACCAGGTCAGTAGAGCTGCTTTAGAGGGAGAGATCCAGGTCAGGAGAGCTGCTTCAGAGGGAGAGAATCAGGTCAGCAGAGCTGCTCTAGAGCCAGAGAACCATGTCAGCAGAACTGCTTTAGAGCCATAGAACCGGGTCAGCAGAGCTGCTTTAGAGCCAGAGAACCAGATCAGCAGAGCTGCTCTGTAGCCTAAGAACTAGGTCAGCAGAGCTGCTCTAGAGCCAGAGAACCATTTCAGCAGACCTAGAGCCAGAGAAGCCAGGTCAGCAGAGCTGCCTTAGAGGGAGAAAACAAGGTCAGCAGAGCTGCTTTAGAGCCAGAGAACCAGGTCAGCAGAGCTGCTTTAGCTGATGCTGACTGACTGACATTGCATGACTGACACTGACAGATTGACACTGACTGACACAGATTGACTGACACTGACACTGACTGACACTGACTGACACTGATTGACTAACACTGACTGACTGACAATGACTGACACTGATTTACTGACACTGACTGACTGACTGACTGACACTGACTGACTGACACTGACCGACACTGATTGACTGACACTGACTGACTGACTGACACTGACTGACTGACCCTGACTGACACTGACTGACTGACTGACTGACTGACACTGACTGACACTGACTGACACTGACTGACTACTCTCTACTACTCTACTACTCACTCTCTACTACTCTCTCTCTACTACACACTCTCTACTACTCTCTACTATTCACTCTCTACTTCTCATTCTCTACAACTCACTCTCTACTACTCTCTACTATTCACTCTCTACTTCTCACTCTTTACTACTCTCTACTACTACTCTCTCTACTACTCACACTCTACTACTCACTCGCTACTACTCTCTACTACTCACTCTCTACTACTCACTCTCTACTACTCTCTACTACTCACTACTACTCTCTACTATTAATCTCTACTATTCACTCTCTACTACTCACTCTATAATACTCTCTACTACTCACTCTACTACTCTCTACTACTCTCTACCACTCACTCTCTACTACTCTACTACTCACTCTCTACTACTCTCTACTACTCTCTCTCTACTACTCACTTTCGACTACTCACTCTACGACTCTCTACTTCTCACTCTCTACTACTCACTCTCTACTATTCACTCTCTACTACTCACTCTCTACTACTCACTCTCTAATACTCTCTGCTACTCACTCTACTACTCTCTACTACTCTCTACCACTCACTCTCTACTACTCTACTACTCACTCTCTACTACTCTCTCTCTACTACTCTCTTTCGACTACTCACTCTACGACTCTCTACTTCTCACTCTCTACTACTCACTCTCTACTATTCACTCTCTACTACTCACTCTCTACTACTCACTCTTTAATACTCTCTGCTACTCACTCTACTACTCTCTACTACTCTCTACCACTCACTCTCTACTACTCTACTACTCACTCTCTACTACTCTCTCTCTACTACTCACTTTCTACTACTCACTCTACGACTCTCTACTACTCCCTTTCTACTACTCACTCTCTACTATTCACTCTCCACTACTTACTCTCTACTACTCACTCTCTACTACTCACTCTCTAATACTCTCTACTACTCACTCTACTACTCTCTACTACTCTCTACCACTCACTCTCTACTACTCTACTACTCACTTTCTACTACTCTCTCTCTATTACTCACTTTCTACTACTCACTCTACGACTCTCTACTACTCACTTTCTACTACTCACTCACTACTACGCTCTCTCTACTACTCACTCTCTACTACTCACTCTACTACTCTCTACTACTCACTCTCTACTATTCACTCTCTACTACTCAGTCTCTACTACTCGCTCTCTGTTTATTGTCTACTACTCACTCTCTACTACTCTCTACTACTCATTCTCTACTACTCACTCTCTACTACTCTATTAATCTCTACTACTCTCTCTACTACTCACTCTCTACTACTCTCTACTACTCACTCTACTACTCTCTATTACTCTTTACCACTCACTCTCTACTACTCTACTACTCACTCTCTACTACTCTCTCTCTACTACTCACTCTCTACTACTCACTCTACTACTCTCTACTACTCACTCTCTACTACTCTCTCTCTACTACTCACTCTCTGCTACTCTCTCTACTACTCTCTACTACTTACTCTACTCTCTATTAATCACTCTCCACTCTCCTCTCTCTACCTCTCTACCTCACTCTACCTCTCTCTCTACTACTTTCTACCTCTACACCTCTACCTCTACACCCCTACCTCTCTACCTCTCTCTACCTCTGCATATGCATTTATATATATGTATGTGTATATATATATATAATCTGCATATCTATATAAATACAAATATAAATGCATGCATACATTTACATATACATATATGCATACATATGCATGTTATGTACTTGAAACTTTTAATAACACTAATAAAAGCAAAGCTAAAAAGCCACCTAATTACAAACAGAATTGCTTTAACTTAAACGAGGGCGAGACCTATTGCATTTTCATTGCTTGTTTACTTTGGTTCCATCAAGAAGGCATTTGCCATACATTCTGAAAGTTAGCACTCTAGTTGCTCATTTGATCACTGTAGTAAAGCTACTGCTCACCAGGGAAGTCTGCTGCTGGTATTTAAAGTGCATGTTTCAGTCTGCATGTCAGACTTTTTTTACGAAATAGAAGAGGATTTGAAAAGTCAAAATGTGCCCTAATTTTTCTTTCTGCAGCACTAATCATAATTTCTATGGCAAAATGAACCCCCTCATTGTGTTCCTTTGTAAATTAAATGTTTTAAGTGTTACCACTTTATTCCAATCAAGATGGCTTCACGTGTGCCATACTTTTGTAATAAGTAAGTCTGTTAGCGCTCTAGTTGTTCTTTAGAACACTCTGGGACATTCTGTCATTGGGCTATACTTTGGCTACATCTGGGTGATATTTGCGCTACATTTGGGCTCTTTTGTCTCTGGTGCCCATCTTGGGAGACTTATTTGTTATGAAGTTTCCTAATTTCCTCATTTACTACAGTCTCCTCAGCAGGAATACTTTCAGTTTTTTACTTTGATTCCATCAAGAAGGCATTCAGATGTGTCACACATTTGCCATGAATTCAGAATGTTAGCACTCTAGTTGCTCATTAGATCACTGTAGTAAAGCTACTGCTCACCAGGGAAGTCTGCTGCTCGTATTCAAAGAGCATGTTTCAGTCTGCATGTCAGAATTTTTTTATGTAATAGAAGAGGATTTGAGAAGTCACGTAAAATGTGCCCTAATTTTTCTTTCTGCAGCACTAATCATACTTTCTATGGCAAAATGAACCCCATCATTTTGTTCCTTTTTAAATTAAATGTTTTGAGTTACCACTATATTCCAATCAAGATGGCTTCAGGTGTGCCATACATTTGTCATAAGTAGGACTGTTAGCGCTCTAGTTGTTCTTTAGAACACTCTGGGACGCTGCAGTAGAACACAAAGAAATCAACTGACAGTCTCTGCCTTTGTTGGATGTACATGTTTTACTGAGAATGGCAGACTTCATTCTCACATGACTGAGAAAGATAATGTGAATTTACAGAAAATATGCGCTCAGGTTAGCTTATAGATCACCTTCCAAACCTCTGTGGGAAAAGCATGAGAAAATATTTTTCTCTCAAACATGATTCATGATATCCCAGCAGAAGGCTTTTTCAGATGGTAAAATCACCTTAGAACACACCAGAATTCCTAAAATGAGTATGATACCATCAACAAATGATTTATAATGTAACTAATGTCTTAAAACCTTCTATTAACTACAATGCTTTTTAATGAAGTGCTATCATGTATATTGGTCCCAAGATGGCTGCCAACACTTCTTGGATGACGTGCTGACAGCCAATCAGTTCTCACGATGAGATGTGTGGTTAGGCTCCGCCCAGATATATATGTGATTTTGATTTTGATTTTCTCAGGAACTACTGAACAGATTGACACCATTTAAGAAAAGGCACGAGTCTGAACTAATGACTACCTCTTTGCCAAATATGGTGTAATTCCGTTCAGCAGTTCGGGCTGTAGCTGCGGCTAAAGGTCCTAAGGGGAAATTGCATGGGGAAAACACATTTTGGGACCCCCCTTTTTTCTCAGCCCCTGCTACACGAATCACCCTGAGACTTTCAGGATAGGAGCGGACTGGAGCTGGCCAAACGTTTTGAAAATTTCGTGAAGATTCGTCTAACGGCGCCAAAGTTATTGGGAATAGAATGTTGCGGATTTCCTATGGAAAATAGGTTCTAACTATAACTACCTACTGGCGACCGCCAGTAGGTATTATATATACACATATATATATTCACTTAAAAAACCATAGGTTTCACACATGTTATAGTTAGCTGGACATTTCACTCGTAAAAAACCAATGAAATTCCCCCGTTATAGTTAGTTCAGGTAACTATAACTCATTTGACCGCAATCCACTGCTGATGACGTCAGATATTACATCACTGATGACATCATCTAGGGGATATGTGTCTTTCTGTAAAATAAATATTTTTATATATGTATATCTAAAGGTTAATGGAAGAATAAATGGGCAAATAAGTGTCTAAATACAGTGATGTAATATCTGACGTCATCAGCAGTGGATTGCATGGTTCGGTGGGGGGTATTACGTAGTGCATAGGTGCATGAATGAGTGACTCACTGTTTGTATGTGTTGAAGACAGCATGTGTGCAGGACTGTATGGGTGGATGAGTGTGTGTATGGGTGTGTTAGTGAGTGAATGACTGTCTCAATAGTGTCTTTATGAGTAACTACATATGTTTTAAACTAGTATATGGGACTATTGGTGTATATAAGTGAGTATATGTGAGAGTGAGAGATTGAAAGAGTTCCTGTATGAATAAGTATGTGTTTCTATAAGTGATTGTTTAAAAGACTAAGTATGTGTAAGTTTCCGTAGAAGTAAGTGTGGTGGTGTGTGTATAACTGTATATGCAAGTAAATGTATGTTTGATTCTTTATTAGCATGAGTGACTATGTGTGTGAGTAACTCTATGGATGAGTGGCATTGTGTAACAGGATGTATAGTTGTAGGAGTACATATGATGAGTGAGTACATGTATGAGTGACTGTATAGGACTGTTGATGAATGAGTGTATGTGTATGTGGATCTTAGAATTACTGAAGAGGTTGTTTTAACTGGTATTGGTATGTCCATTGTTTTGAAAATGTTACTCTCTATTTTTTAATGTGTGTATCAAAGGTTATATTAGGGTGAGAGGAGGTCTGCCACTCTATCACAAGGATGATGTCATCAGTGATGTCATCAGTGATGTCATTTGAGATGTCATGAGTGATGTCATGAGTGATGTCACTGACCATGTCATGAGTGATGTAATATGTGACGTCATCAGCAGTGCATTGCGGGCGCGCGAGTTATAGTTAGCTGAACCAACTATAACGGGGGAATTTCAATGGTTTTGTACAAGTGAAAAGTCCAGCTAACTATAACACCCCTGAAACCTATGGTTTTTTCAGTGAATTTCTGAGGTTTTTTAAATGCTAATTCCTAACTATAACGTGGCTGAAACCTATGGTTTTTTATGTGAATTTCAAAGGTTTTTTAAATGCTAATTTATAACTATGCCTACAGAGATAGGACATGTGAAGAAAGAAGAAAAAATGAACAGAAAGAAAAAAAAGAAGTGCAGAAAGAAGCAACAGAAGTCCTCAAAGACGAAGAAAAGTGCAGGAAGAAGGATAACGTGCAGAAAGAACAAAAAGAAGAGCAGAAAGAAGCCTTGTTGCAAAATCATCCTGTACCCTCAACTTTTTCAGACGGATACTGGTGGTTACTGAGTCTGACTAACCAGTCCTAGAGCCAGTCCTATGTTAAAAGACACTTAGAATACAGTGAAAACACCTACATACAATAGGAAACATTATGCGTTGGGGTCCCCCTGTGATTAGCATAACCTCCTCTGTAAGCCCCTAGTATATAATAGGGCAGGGGGATTAAAACTACCTCTTAAAACAGGCCACAGGGCGTTTTTGCACACGTTAACTCAGGCACCGTCCCCTCCCTTCACCACTGTGTAAACACGCTCTGTGTCCGTTTTTAGTTGGGAGATTAAGTTCATTTGAATCCTGAGGGTCCCTAGGGTCCAACTAGCCCACTAGGTACCTCCAGTAAGTGCCACAGAGCTGCGTTGCAGAGAGGTGTAAAAAGTGGCACGGCCTGGACCACCTCTCTGCAATGCAGCTCAGTGGTGCTTACTGGAAGCACTTGGTGGGCTAGTTAGCCCCCAGGGACCCTCAGTATTGAAGGGAAATTATATCCCCAATTTAAAACGTGCCATAGTGCGTGTTTGCACACGTCACCTCAGGCCCCGTCCCCTCCCTTCACCACTGTGTAAACGCGCCCTGTGGCTTTTCTAAGTTGAGAGATTAAGTCCCCTTGAATCCTAAGGGTCCCTAGGGTCACACTAGACCACTAGGTACCTCCAGTAAGCGCCACAGAGCTGCGTTGCAGAGAGGTGTAAAAAGGGGCTTGGCCTCAGAACACCTGTCTGCAGCGCAGCTCCCTGGCGCATACTGGAGATGCCTGTTGGGCTAGTTGGCCCTCAGGGACCCTACAGATCCATTTTTCGGCTACCCAATTATGTATTACCTGCGCAAATCCGTTTGGAGTTCGGGGTTCAAAAACAGACAGTTGAAAGAAGGGGCAGCTTCATAAAATGCTGGCATAAGATTAGAAATGCAGAGCAAGGCACTTTAAACGCCCACCTTTGGATTGAGCTGCAGCGACGAGAACGATCATACGCAAGGAAATATCTGATGGAATCGTTAGAAGTACTCGAATTGTCTGACCTCTGGAACACCCCAGTAGACCACAAAAGTTTTAAAAAACTAGTAACAAAGGTTACAAAAATAACATCGCTACTAGAGGACAAGGAAACTCTAGCAAAAAGGGCACACGGATGGACAGTCCTAAACGACTATAAAACATTAAAGCCTCAAGCGTATATGGACCACGGATTCAAACAGAAGACCAAAGAGAAATTTTTAAAACTGCGACTCGGTATATTACCAATTCTCCCTCACCTGGCACCATGGAAAAGGAATCAGGAAGACAAAACTTGCCGTCTCTGCAGTACAGGACCTGAAGATCTAACCCACATAATATGTATCTGCCCAATCTTAACGGACAAAAGGAGATCCTTATTACGCGCAATATGGAAACAAAAGGGTATTAGAACCTGTAGACACGCAGTCTAAGTATGTTTCAATCCGCAGGAAACCCAATTAAACTGCAGATTCACAAAATACTTTGACGTAGTGGCGGAGAGAATTAAGGAGACACAAAACGAGGAACCTGAGAAACAGACAGACAGTGCCTCTGAGCATAAACTTATGGGCCGCAGCTCTAACGAACAATAACAAAAAAAAAAAAAATGTAAACTATTAAGATGAATTTTATAATTTTAACTCCTGGCAATTAATTTTTACTTTTGACATGCATCTTTTTTTGTGTATCTTAAATTGTAAGTTTTAATTAACTGTGCAATAAATTATCTCAGGGACCCTCAGTATTGAAGAGGAATTAATTCCCCAACTTACAACTCGCCAGGGGGCGCGTTTGCAGAATGCTGCAAGGAGGGGACATGGCCTCCGGCACGATGCCAGGGGGGCTGTGTGGTTCCCCTTCTTATTCTAATTTATTGGCCCTGATGACCCCATCCCCCAGGGCCTGTCTCCTAATTATATATTTTTGACCCCAATCCCCAGGGCCGGCCACTGTTTTTTAATTTAAAAAAAAATATATATATTTATAGACACACCTAGGACATGCTGGACAAACCATACGTACCTATCACCATGACGATTTGCGTGATATTCATTAAAAGGCGACTATGCATACAATGAATCCACGTAGAATGTATTTACACCACTAGTGAAGCTCTGACATGTCTGGTGCCATACTGTGCCTAATCCCGGTAGACACCCTTGTCGTTTATTTATACAAACATGGGTAGCTATTGACGGGCACATTTAATACACATGCACACCAAGCCATTCAAAGGGGATTCGACAACAATTCGACCAAAACTATGCAAGAAACCCCCCTCACGGTTAATAAAACACACATCCACTGCCGGATGTGTAATACTTTTTATTTTACTCTCTGGAAAGGAGAAGAACATCACTTTAGAGTCACAGCGCGCTCCTGGCAGAGCCCAATGCTGTGTTACACCCACCATTGCCTGCTGAGTGCCACACACCTCTGTGTTGTATTCCACTAGCTAGTGCATATGCTATGACACTCTCTAGCCCATGTGCACTGTAACACCACCCCGTGAATATGTCATGCCACACTTGTCTTCGCACGGGTTATATTGCCCCATCTAACGTGCATTCCTCGATGCCTATGTTATAACGCACAGTGCTATGCCATACATATTACAATCTGGGATCCATATCTTTGTCACAGTGCATATACAACGTTACACTCCCCAGCACATATTTTATATTACAACTTTAGAGACTAGTTAGGTTACACAACACTGCCCTGTGCATATTACACTCCAAGGCGCATATCGCATAGCACGCGCTAGTGCCTGTGCTATCTCGCGCTCTCCAATGAATCTGTCATTGCGCACAATGTATTGCATATTATATTTCACGCCCGGTTCATCTTATATCACACTTTTTGGTGCATAGTTTATACCATACACTATATCTAGTTTTCATTTTCAATCGTGCTCTCAGGACTATGTTCTATATAACACTGTGTTCACCTACCCTTTTCACGGGCATTACATTTTGCGATAGGGGGTGGAGGGTCAGGGGGTGTTTCTGCCAAGTGAGCCCGGAGTCACAGTCACAAACGTCCTCTTCTTCCTGAATAAAAGTGAGATTATGCTGCATACTTGTTCATATTTTAAGTAGTTCGCACAGACACACGTTTTAAAAACAATAAAGTTCCTAATACCCGCCTTCTCTGAACAGTTAGCTTGCTACCCCATCCCCCTCCTCCCTATCCTCTGTTGTTTGAATCCATGGACTAGCCTCCTCCCTCCTGCCATGCATGGTCTGATGTGCTGCCACTGCCCTCAATTTAGTATGATGTACCAGTCCACTCCTCCTGCCCTCCATTGCCCAATTCTATGCCCCATCATTGACCTCCTGCTTAAACTCTGTGCTTAGCTTGCTGCCCCTATTCTCCTTCCCCCTGCCCTCCGATGTCTTTGTGCATGCCCCTGCTCCATCCTTTTTGCCCACCATGTTCCATGGACCTGCCACTCCTATCTACTCTGAGTGTTCTGTTGAGCTGCCACTCCCCTCCCACCTGCCTAGCATTGTCAGATGACTGTAACCTGTCCCTGCCACCTCCACCCTGCCTGTCCACATGCCATGCCCCTATCCTCTTCCTCCTGTCCTACATGGTCCATTGTACTGCCACACCCTTCTGCCCTCCCTGGTCTGTTGTGCTGCAACTGCTCCTCCTGCCTGCCCCGTGCGGTCTGTTGTGAGGCCCCTTCCCCTGAACTTTCTTGTCTGTGCACAGGTCCTGACCCTCCCTTCTATCCTCCATCGTCCTTTGTGCATGCCCCTGCACCTCCTTCTTGCCCATCATAGCCATTGTGCTGCCACTAACCCTCCCACTTGCCATGCATGGTCTTCTGTGCTGCCATGGCCCCTCGGACCTTCCCTGTGTGGTCAGGTAGCTGCCCCTGACCCCCTCCCACCTTCCCTCCATGGTCTGTGTGTATGCCATCACAGTCTCACTGTTGCTCTTCATGGTCTGTCTTGCTTCTAGTGCCCATCCTGCCTGACCTCCATGGCTATCTTGCTGCTCCTGCCCTGCCCCCTTGTCCCCAGCCCTCTGTTTACATGTGCAGACCCCTACTCCCTCCCTCCTGGCTTGTCTATTCCATTGTAATGCCCCTGATCCGTCCCTCCTGCCCTTTATGGTCTGTTATGCTGCAGCTTTCTCTCCTGTCTGTCCATTATGGTCAGCTAGCTACCGTTGCCTCTTGCCTCTCTGTTCTCTGTTGTCCATGTGCATGGTCCTGTCCCCTCCCTCTTGCTTTCTATGGATTGTTGTGCTGCACTCCCGTCCTGCATGCCCTGTGTGGTGTATTGTGCTGCGCCAAAACCCTGATGCCTGCCCTGCAGGGTCAGTTTGGTGCACCTCTCCATGTCCCTCCTGTCCTCTGTTATCCAAGTCCATGTCCCTAACCCATTTCCTTCCATGATCCAATGTACCATACTTGCGAACATTTTGAACTAGGTAAGAGGGAGATTTTGAAAAAAACTGGGGTATTGATTTTCCCCTTTGAGTTACATTGAAAAAGAGGAGATTGTAGACAGGAGACAGATCAAATTAAGCCCATTTGATCTTAAAAACATTGGACGTTTCCTGGCTGAATAGGGTCTGTTGGCATGTATGGTTGTACTACCATTGCCTCTTCCTTCTGCCCACAATTGTCTATTACATTGCCACAGCCTCTCTTGCAAGTCCTGTATTGTTGGTTTGTTGCCCCTGCCCCCCTTTCCACTGCCCTCCATAGTCTGTTGTGCTGCCACGGTCCTTCCTGCCTGGTCAGTGTGGTTAAATTGTTGCCTTTGCACCCTCCTACCTGCCTTCAATTTTCAGAGTCCGTGCCCCTGGCCTCTGCCTCTCAACAGTATCCTAATTAACAACTAGATTGCTAACATTCTATATTTATTACAAAAGTGTGGAACGCCTGACGTCATCTTGATGTAATCAAAACTGTGATACCTAGAGCATTTCCTTTAGAAATTACATATATGAGAGGGTCTTATTGACATCAAAATTATGGTTAGTGCTCTAAAAGACTAAAATAAGGACATATTTTCTGAGTTTTCAAATAGCGACAAAGCACTTTTAAATTATTTGTTATCTTTATGTTTTTTTATCCAGTTGACCACTTGATTAAATGTTGCACTTAGGGGAGAGGATGTGGTGTTACTTCCAGAACTGCAGACTTTGCAACTGGGGAACCAGGTTGGAGTTTCTGCTTCAGCTCGACATTCTGTGATTCTGGTCAAATCACTTAGTCTCCCCATGTCTACAACCAAAATGAATTTGTTCTTGTGTGATGTAACCAATGCTCATGTAAAACACTCCAATACCTGACAAGTCTGCACTATATAACACTGCAAAAACACAAAATAATAAGTGTTTTGCACACTTCTGTCATTGGGCTATATTTGGGCTACATCTGGGTGATTTTGGGCTACATTTGGGCTCTTTTGTCTCCGGTGGCCATCTTGGGAGATTTATTTGTTATGAAGTTTCCTAATTTCCTCATGTACTGCAGTCTCCTCCGTAGAAAATGCTTTCAGTTTTTTACTTTGATTCCATCATGAAGGTATTCAGATATGTCACACATTTGCCGTAAATTCTGAATGTTAGCACTCTAGTTGCTCATTAGATCACTGTAGTAAAACTTCTGTTCACCATGGAAGTCTGCTCCTGGTATTAAAAGTGCATGTTTCAGTCTGCATGTCAGAATGTTTTAATGAAATAGAAGAGGATTTGAGAAGTCACTCAAAATGTGCCCTCATTTTCTTTCTTCAGCGTTAATCATAATTTCTATGGCAAAATGAACCCCCTCATTGTGTTCCTTTTTAAATTAAATTTTTTAAGTGTTACCAGTTTATTCCAATCAAGATGGCTTCAGGTGTGCCATACTTTTGTCATAATGAAGACAGTAAGCGCTCTAGCTGTTTTTAAGAACACTCTGGGACATTCTGTCATTGGGCTATACTTGGGCTACATCTGGGTGATATTTGGGCTACATTTGGGCTCTTTAGTCTCTGGTGGCCATCTTGGGAGACTTATTTGTTATGAGGTTTCCTAATTTCCTCATTTACTGCAGTCTCCTCAGTAGGAAATACTTTCAGTTTTTTACTTTGATTCCATCAAGAAGGCATTCAGATGTGTCACACATTTGCCATAAATTCAGAATGTTAGCACTCTTTTTGCTCATTAGATCACTGTAGTAAAGCTGCTGCTCACCAGGGAAAACTGCTGCTGGTATTGAAAGTGCATGTTTCAGTCTGCATGTCAGAATTTTTTTATGAAATAGAAGAGGATTTGAGAAGTCACTCAAAATGTGCCCTAATTTTTCTTTCTGCAGCACTAATCATACTTTTTATGGAAAAATGAACCCCCTCATTTTGTTCCTTTTTAAATTAAATGTTTTAAGAGTTACCACTTTAATCCAAGCAAGATGCCTTCAGGTGTGCCATACGTTTATCATAAGTAGGACTGTTAGCGCTCTAGTTGTTCTTTGGAACACTCTGGGAAGCTGCAGTAGAACACAAAGGAATCAACTGACAGTCTCTGCCCTTGTTGGATGTACATGTTTTACTGAGAATGTCAGACTTCATTCTCACATGACTGAGAAATATAATGTGAATTTACAGAAAATAAGCTCTTAGTTTAGCTTATAGATCACCTTCCAAACCTCTGTGGGAAAAGCATGAGAAAATATTTTTCTCTCAATCATGATATCCCAGCAGAAAGCTTTTCCACATGGTGAAATCACCTTAGAACATACCACAATTCCTAAAATGAGTATGGTACCATCAACAAATGATTTATAATGTAACTAAAGTCTTAAAACCTTCTATTAATTGCAATGCTTTTTAATGAGGTGCTATCATGTATATTGGTCCCAAGATGGCTGCCAACACTTCTTGGATGAAGTGCTGTCAGCCAATCAGATCTCAGGATGAGATGTGTGGTTAGGCTCCGCCCACATATATATATATGATTTTACTTTTGATTTTCTCAGGAACTACTGAACAGATTGACTCCATATCTGCAAAAGGCACATCCCTGAGCTGAGGACTACCTCTCTGCCAAATTTCAAGTAATTCTGTTCAGCCGTTCGGGCTGTACCTTGGACTAAAGGTCCCTATGGAAAATTGCATGGGGAAAATACGTTTTGGGACCCCCCTTTTTTCTCAGCCCCCGCTTGACGAATCCCCCCGAGACTTTCAGGGTAGGAGCAGAGCAGAGCGCCCCACCTATTTTGCGAGGATTCGTAACCCGGCGCCAAAGTTATTCCAAATAGAATGTTGCGGATTTCCTATGGAAGCACGATCCTAACTATAACTATCTACTGGCGACCGCCAGTAGATAATATATATATATATCTATATTCAATCCACAAATCGGATCATTCCAGGATTGAGCCCATCGTCAGGTGGTGCGTTAAGCCGGTATGCCCTACCCGGCTATCACAATTTGCGCTTATCCTTAATATACACGCACTCTCAAAGTATAGTGCTATAAAGAAACTCTTTATGGCTCGCTACGCGTTTCGAGAAATTAATGTCTTGATCAAGACATTAAGTTGTCGAAACACGTAGCGAGCAATAAAGAGTTTCTATATAGCACTATACTTTGAGAGTGCGTGTATATTAAGGATAAGCGCAAAATATATATATATATATATATATAAAATTCACTTAAAAAACCATAGGTTTCACACATGTTATAGTTAGCTGTACATTTCACTCGTAAAAAACCAATGAAATTCCACGTTATAGTTAGATCAGGTAACTATAACTTGCGCGCCCACAATAAACTGCTGATGACGTCACATATTACATCACTCATGACATGGTCAGTGACATCACTCATCACATCAATGATGACATCTGAAATGACACATTGTGGATTGCGGTCGCGCAAGTTATAGTTACCTGATCTAACTATAACGTGGAATTTCATTGGTTTTTTACAAGTGAAATGTACAGCTAACTATAACATGTGTGAAACCTATGGTTTTTTAAGTGAATTTGCAAGGTTTTTTAAATGCTAATTCCTAACTATAACGTGTGTGAAACCTATGGTTTTTTCAGTGAATTTGTACGGTTTTTTAAATGCTAAGTTATGTATTTATTTTTTATTTTTTTTTCTGGTTTTTCACCGTGCGCACACCCTGCGCGCACGGTGCGCTTCACGCACCGTGCGCGCGCTGTGGGCACTCGGCGCCCACGTTGCGCAGTTCGTACCGTGCGCCCCTCGCCTTTTTTTACACAGTAACAATTTTTTTTTTCCCTTGCGGGTCCTTCAATTTATTTAATAAATTTGATTGTTATTTCGTTTTTTTTTTTTGTTATTTTTTTTTGCCGTGCGCGTACGGTAAGCTTACCGTACGCGCACTCTGCGATTTTTTTTTTTAATTATTAAATGTATTTTTCGTACTTTTTGGTCCACCGTGGACCTCCTGAAAAACGCTAGGGGGTCTGCAACTCTCTCCGTTGCCCCCATTTCACGTTATCCACCAATGTTTTTCAGTGCGAGAGACAGAAAATGGCGGCCGACACTTTCTGATTTCGACCGATTCGAATGTTTACAGTCATGTAACCACCAATCAGAATTGAGCTCGCGCACGGCACCGTACGCGTACGGTAAGCTTACCGTAAGCGCACGGAGCAAGCTTACAGATATATATATTGATTTAAATGCTATTTTCTCAGGACCTACTGAACAGATTTACACCAGACCTGCAAAAGGCACATTACTGACCTGAGGACTACCTCGCTGCCAAAATTCAAGTAATTCTGTTCAGCCGTTCGGGCTGTAGCTCGGACTAAAGGTCCTATGGAAAAATGCATGGGGAAAACGCGTTTTGGGACCCCCCTTTTTTCTCAGCCCCCGCTTGACGAATCCCCCCGAGACTTTCAGGGTACGAGCGGAGCGGAGCGCCCCACCTATTTTGAAAATTTCCCGAGGATTCGTCAACCGGCGCCAAAGTTATTCCACATAGAATGTTGTGGATTTCCTATGGAAACACGGTCCTAACTATAACTATCTACTGGCGACCGCCAGTAGATAATATATATGTATATATATATATATATGAAAAAAGGGGTTGCTGTTGTATTGAGTTGCACTCCAACTCGGTACGCTGTTTAAGCAGGCGGCTTCTGCACGGACACACACCGCCTCATTCTCTCATTGCCGACGCGTTTCGGGCTTTGCGCCCTTCATCATTGGGCATGGTTTAAGCAAAACAATGGCGTGCAAGGACCAGCAGTTATATCTTCTTTATTACCATCAAAATTGCGTACAGGTGAGTATCACGCACTGATTTCTGGGACTGGTAGTCATTATATCACCCATGTGGGTTGCTGCCACAGATTGTCAATAAAAAGTTCTTAGAGGCTCAGGTATGTCCTATCACAACTCCCGCCTGATTTACAAAACAGCTCCAAGTAGCTCCGTGTTACACCATGCCCCAATAAGCAGGAACGGACTCACATGGATCTCGTGATGGTGCGACTTGTGGCCCAGGCTGGACCACAATATGTGAAAAAAGGGTTGCCGTTGTATTGAGTCGCACTCCAACTCTGTACGCTGTTTAAGCAGGCGGCTTCTGCACGGACACACACTGCCTCATTCTCTCATCGCCAGCGCGTTTCGGGCTTTTCGCGCTTCATCATTGGGCGTGGTTTAAGCAAAACAATGGCGTGCAAGGACCAGCAGTTATATCCCCTTTATTACCATCAAAATTGCGTACAGGTGAGTATCATGCACTGATTTCTGGGACTGGTAGTCATTATATCACCCATGTGGGTTGCTGCCACAGATTGTCAATAAAAAGTTCTTAGAGGCTCAGGTATGTCCTATCACAACTCCCGCCTGATTTACAAAACAGCTCCAAGTTGCTCCGTGTTACACCATGCCCCAATAAGCAGGAACGGACTCAAATGGATCTCGTGATGGTACGACTCGTGGCCCAGGCTGGACCACAATATGTGAAAAAATTGTTGCTGTTGTATTAAGTCGCACTCCAACTCGGTACGCTGTTTAAGCAGGCGGCTTCTGCACGGACACACACCGCCTCATTCTCTCATTGCTGACGCGTTTCGGGCTTTGCGCCCTTCATCATTGGGCGTGGTTTAATCAAAACAATGGCGTGCAAGGACCAGCAGTTATATCTCCTTTATTACCATCAAAATTGCGTGCAGGTGAGTATCACGCACTGATTTCTGGGACTGGTAGTCATTATATCACCCATGTGGGTTGCTGCCACAGATTGTCAATAAAAAGTTCTTAGAGGCTCAGGTATGTCCTATCACAACTCCCGCCTGATTTACAAAACAGCTCCAAGTTGCTCCGTGTTACACCATGCCCCAAGAAGCAGGAACGGACTCACATGGATCTCGTGATGGTGCGACTCGTGGCCCAGGCTGGACCACAATATGTGAAAAAAGGGTTGCCGTTATATTGAGTCGCACTCCAACTCGGTACGCTGTTTAAGCAGGCGGCTTCTGCACGGACACACACCGCCTCATTCTCTCATTGCCGACGCGTTTCGGGCTTTGCGCACTTCATCATTGGGCGTGGTTTAAGCAAAACAATGGCGTGCAAGGACCAGCAGTTATATCTTCTTTATTACCATCAAAATTACGTACAGGTGAGTATCACGCACTGATTTCTGGGACTGGTAGTCATTATATCATCCATGTGGGTTGCTGCCACAGATTGTCAATAAAAAGTTCTTAGAGGCTCAGGTATGTCCTATCACAACTCCCGCCTGATTTACAAAACAGCTCCAAGTAGCTCCGTGTTACACCATGCCCCAATAAGCAGGAACGGACTCACATGGATCTCGTGATGGTGCGACTCGTGGCCCAGGCTGGACCACAATATGTGAAAAAAGGGTTGCCGTTGTATTGAGTCGCACTCCAACTCTGTACGCTGTTTAAGCAGGCGGCTTCTGCACGGACACTCACTGCCTCATTCTCTCATCGCCAACGCGTTTCGGGCTTTTCGCGCTTCATCATTGGGCGTGGTTTAAGCAAAACAATGGCGTGCAAGGACCAGCAGTTATATCCCCTTTATTACCATCAAAATTGCGTACAGGTGAGTATCACGCACTGATTTCTGGGACTGGTAGTCATTATATCACCCATGTGGGTTGCTGCCACAGATTGTCAATAAAAAGTTCTTAGAGGCTCAGGTATGTCCTATCACAACTCCCGCCTGATTTACAAAACAGCTCCAAGTTGCTCCGTGTTACACCATGCCCCAATAAGCAGGAACGGACTCAAATGGATCTCGTGATGGTACGACTCGTGGCCCAGGCTGGACCACAATATGTGAAAAAATAGTTGCTGTTGTATTAAGTCGCACTCCAACTCGGTACGCTGTTTAAGCAGGCGGCTTCTGCACGGACACACACCGCCTCATTCTCTCATTGCTGACGCGTTTCGGGCTTTGCGCCCTTCATCATTGGGCGTGGTTTAATCAAAACAATGGCGTGCAAGGACCAGCAGTTATATCTCCTTTATTACCATCAAAATTGCGTACAGGTGAGTATCACACACTGATTTCTGGGACTGGTAGTCATTATATCACCCATGTGGGTTGCTGCCACAGATTGTCAATAAAAAGTTCTTAGAGGCTCAGGTATGTCCTATCACAACTCCCGCCTGATTTACAAAACAGCTCCAAGTTGCTCCGTGTTACACCATGCCCCAATAAGCAGGAACGGACTCACATGGATCTCGTGATGGTGCGACTCGTGGCCCAGGCTGGACCACAATATGTGAAGAAAGGGTTGCCGTTGTATTGAGTTGCACTCCAACTCGGTACGCTGTTTAAGCAGGCGGCTTCTGCACGGACACACACCGCCTCATTCTCTCATTGCCGACGTGTTTCGGGCTTTGCGCCCTTCATCATTGGGCGTGGTTTAAGCAAAACAAGGGTGTGCAAGGACCAGCAGTTATATCCCCTTTATTACCATCAAAATTGCGTACAGGTGAGTATCACGCACTGATTTCTGGGACTGGTATTCATTATATCACCCATGTGGGTTGCTGCCACAGATTGTCAATTAAAAGTTCTTAGAGGCTCAGGTATGTCCTAACACAACTCCCGCCTGATTTACAAAACAGCTCCAAGTTGCTCCGTGTTACACCATGCTCCAATAGGCAGGAACTGACTCACATGGATCTCGTGATGGTGCGACTCGTGGCCCAGGCTGGACCACAATATGTGAAAAAAGGGTTGCCGTTGTATTGAGTCGCACTCCAACTCGGTACGCTGTTTAAGCAGGCGGCTTCTGCACGGACACACACCGCCACATTCTCTCATCGCCACGGAGCAACTTGGAGCTGTTTTGTAAATCAGGCGGGAGTTGTGATAGGACATACCTGAGCCTCTAAGAACTTTTTATTGACAATCTGTGGCAGCAACCCACATGGGTGATATAATGACTACCAGTCCCAGAAATCAGTGCGTGATACTCACCTGTACGCAATTTTGATGGTAATAAAGGGGATATAACTGCTGGTCCTTGCACGCCATTGTTTTGCTTAAACCAAGCCCAATGATGAAGGGCGCAAAGCCCGAAACGCGTCGGCGATGATAGAAAGAGGCGGTGTGTGTCCGTGCAGAAGCCGCCTGCTTAAACAGCGCACCGAGTTGGAGTGCGACTCAATACAACGGCAACCCTTTTTTCACATGTTGTGGTCCAGCCTGGGCCACGAGTCGCACTATCATGAGATCCATGTGAGTCCGTTCCTGCTTATTGGGGCATGGTGTAACATGGAGTAACTTGGAGCTGTTTTGTAAATCAGGCGGGAGTTGTGGTAGGACATACCTGAGCCTCTAAGAACTTTTTATTGACAATCTGTGGCAGCAACCCACATGGGTAATATAATGACTACCAGTCCCAGAAATCAGTGCGTGATACTCACCTGCATGCAATTTTGATGGTAATAAATGGGATATAACTGCTGGTCCTTGTACGCCATTGTTTTGCTTAAACCACGCCCAATGATGAAGGGCGCAAAGCCCGAAACGCGTCGGCGATGAGAGAATTAGGCGGTGTGTGTCCGTGCAGAAGCCGCCTGCTTAAACAGCGTACCGAGTTGGAGTGCGACTCAATATAACGGCAACCCTTTTTTCACATATTGTGGTCCAGCCTGGGCCACGAGTCGCACCATCACGAGATCCATGTGAGTCCGTTCCTGCTTCTTGGGGCATGGTGTAACACGGAGCAACTTGGAGCTGTTTTGTAAATCAGGCGGGAGTTGTGATAGGACATACCTGAGCCTCTAAGAACTTTTTATTGACAATCTGTGGCAGCAACCCACATGGGTGATATAATGACTACCAGTCCCAGAAATCAGTGCGTGATACTCACCTGCACGCAATTTTGATGGTAATAAAGGGGATATAACTGCTGGTCCTTGCACACCACTGTTTTGCTTAAACCACGCCCAATGATGAAGGGTGCAAAACCCGAAACGTGTTGGCGATGAGAGAATGACGCGGTGTGTGTCCGTGCAGAAGCCGCCAGCTTAAACAGCGTACCGATTTGGAGTGCGACTCAATACAACGGCAACCCTTTTTTCACATATTGTGGTCCAGCCTGGGCCACGAGTCGCACCATCACGAGATCCATGTGAGTCCGTTCCTGCTTATTGGGGCATGGTGTAACACGGAGCAACTTGGAGCTGTTTTGTAAATCAGGCGGGAGTTGTGATAGAACATACCTGAGCCTCTAAGAACTTTTTATTAACAATCTGTGGCAGCAGCCCACATGGGTGATAGAATGACTACCAGTCCCAGAAATCAGTGCGTGATACTCACCTGTACGCAATTTTGATGGTAATAAAGGGGATATAACTGCTGGTCCTTGTACGCCATTGTTTTGCTTAAACCACGCCCAATGATGAAGGGCGCAAAGCCCGAAACGCGTCGGCGATGAGAGAATGAGGCGGTGTGTGTCCGTGCAGAAGCCGCCTGCTTAAACAGCGTACCGAGTTGGAGTGCGACTCAATATAACGGCAACCCTTTTTTCACATATTGTGGTCCAGCCTGGGCCACGAGTCGCACCATCACGAGATCCATGTGAGTCCGTTCCTGCTTCTTGGGGCATGGTGTAACACGGAGCAACTTGGAGCTGTTTTGTAAATCAGGCGGGAGTTGTGATAGGACATACCTGAGCCTCTAAGAACTTTTTATTGACAATCTGTGGCAGCAACCCACATGGGTGATATAATGACTACCAGTCCCAGAAATCAGTGCGTGATACTCACCTGCACGCAATTTTGATGGTAATAAAGGGGATATAACTGCTGGTCCTTGCACACCACTGTTTTGCTTAAACCACGCCCAATGATGAAGGGTGCAAAACCCGAAACGTGTTGGCGATGAGAGAATGACGCGGTGTGTGTCCGTGCAGAAGCCGCCAGCTTAAACAGCGTACCGATTTGGAGTGCGACTCAATACAACGGCAACCCTTTTTTCACATATTGTGGTCCAGCCTGGGCCACGAGTCGCACCATCACGAGATCCATGTGAGTCCGTTCCTGCTTATTGGGGCATGGTGTAACACGGAGCAACTTGGAGCTGTTTTGTAAATCAGGCGGGAGTTGTGATAGAACATACCTGAGCCTCTAAGAACTTTTTATTGACAATCTGTGGCAGCAGCCCACATGGGTGATAGAATGACTACCAGTCCCAGAAATCAGTGCGTGATACTCACCTGTACGCAATTTTGATGGTAATAAAGGGGATATAACTGCTGGTCCTTGCACGCCATTGTTTTGCTTAAACCATGCCCAATGATGAAGGGCGCAAAGCCTGAAACGTGTCGGCGATGAGAGAATGAGGCGGTGTGTGTCCGTGCAGAAGCCACCTGCTTAAACAGCGTACCGAGTTGGAGTGCGACTCAATACAACGGCAACCCTTTTTTCACATATTGTGGTCCTGTCTGGGCCACGAGTCGCACCATCACGAGATCCATGTGAGTCCGTTCCTGCTTATTGGGGCATAGTGTAACACGGAGCAACTTGGAGCTGTTTTGTAAATCAGGTGGGAGTTGTGATAGGAGATACCTGAGCCTCTAAGAACTTTTTATTGACAAACTGTGTCAGCAACCCACATGGGTGATATAATGACTACCAGTCCCAGAAATCAGTGTGTGATACTCACCTGTACGCAATTTTGATGGTAATAAAGGGGATATAACTGCTGGTCCTTGCACGCCATTGTTTTGCTTAAACCACGCCCAATGATGAAGGGCGCAAATCCCGAAACACGTCGGCGATGAGAGAATGAGGCGGTGTGTGTCCGTGCAGAAGCCGCCTGCTTAAACAGCGTACCGAGTTGGGGTGCGACTCAATGCAACGGCAACCCTTTTTTCACATATTGTGGTCCAGCCTGGGCCACGAGTCGCACCATCACGAGATCCATGTGAGTCCGTTCCTGCTTATTGGGGCATGGTGTAACACGGAGCAACTTGGAGCTGTTTTGTAAATCAGGCGGGAGTTGTGATAGGACATACCTGAGCCTCTAAGAACTTTTTATTGACAATCTGTGGCAGCAACCCACATGGGTGATATAATGACTACCAGTCCCAGAAATCAGTGCGTGATACTCACCTGTACGCAATTTTGAGGGTAATAAAGGGGATATAACAGCTGGTCCTTGCACGCCATTGTTTTGCTTAAACCACGCCCAATGATGAAGGGCACAAAGCCCGAAACGCATCGGCGATGATAGAAAGAGGCGGTGTGTGTCCGTGCAGACGCCGCCTGCTTAAACAGCGTACCGAGTGTGAGTGCGACTCAATACAACGGCAACCCTTTTTTCACATATTGTGGTCCACCCTGAGCGACGAGTCGCACCATCACGAGATCCATGTAAGTCCATTCCTGCTTATTGGGGCATGGTGTAACACGGAGCAACTTGGAGCTGTTTTGTAAATCAGGCGAGAGTT
The DNA here is from genome assembly GCF_964204655.1 of Triturus cristatus. Taxonomy (NCBI): domain Eukaryota; kingdom Metazoa; phylum Chordata; class Amphibia; order Caudata; family Salamandridae; genus Triturus; species Triturus cristatus. Next base: position 1,081,051,719 of record NC_140591.1, read on the forward strand.
GTGATAGGACATACATTAGCCTCTAAGAACTTTTTATTGACAATCTGTGGCAGCAACCCACATGGGTGATATAATAACTACCAGTCCCAGAAATCAGTGCGTGATACTCACCTGTACGCAATTTTGATGGTAATAAAGGGGATATAACTGGTGGTCCTTGCACGCCATTGTTTTGCTTAAACCATGCCCAATGATGAAGGGCGCAAAGCCCGAAACGCGTCGGCGATGACAGAATGAGGCGGTGTGTGTCCGTGCAGAAGCCGCCTGCTTAAACAGCGTACCGAGTTGGAGTGCGACTCAATACAACGGCAACCCTTTTTTCATATATATATATATATATCAAACTAATAGTTTTAATTAGAAATTGATTTTATTTTATGTAATTAATTTCATAAATTGTAAATGTATTCATTGAAATGTCATTTTTATCAAAAGGCTGGGGTTCATTCATTTGTATTTTCGTCATAGTCTAAGTTTTGCCAAACAAAAATTAGTTATGTATTTTTACAGAGAACTGGATTGGTATTTTATTATTATTATTAGGGGGACTAATCTTCATTGATATTTTTTAATTGTATTTTTCTTTTATTAATATTAAATTAAAATAATCGGGGTCCATATTCAAATTGATTTTCATATATTCATTTTAAATAATAAAACATATTGAGGGTCAGATTCATTTTGTTTTATTAGCTTGTACTTTTGTGTTTCACAATAAAATATTTAAATTATATATGAACTCCATAAACTGGCTTACAAAATAAATAAAATAATAAATAATTTATTTAAATTATTTAATAACAATGTATTATGTAATAATTGATCATAAAATGATAGGGTTGTTGTTGGAATATCTATGTTTATTTAGACAATATATATTTTCAAAAACATGAAGGGCCTCATTACGATACGGTTGGGACCACATTTGACAGCTTGTTGATTGCGGTCCGAACCGCATATACTGCTGGGGTCGACCGATGAATCAGGATGTGTGCGGTCGAAGGTAGCAGTCAACGGGACCAACCAACGCATTTCGACAGGCTCATGGAGCTCATCGGTTGGTCGGAAGCTCCTCATAATCCATTATGGACAGCCTTTCCAATGTTGAGATTATGATATTGGTTTCCGAACCGCCTTTCCAAGTCGGCCTTTCCGACATGGCAAGGCTGTCGAAAAACAACTTTGCGGCTTCCTAGGAGGGCCCCCTTGATCTCTGGTTCTCCGTATGTGGCCCTGGGGGGAACCAATGGTGCCCTCCATAACATCCCTGCACGGTGTGGCAGGCACTGTGAGGTGCCTGCCACACGGTGCAGGAATGTTCTGAAACTTCAATTTTTCACAAGCTGCCATTGATAAATGCAAGTTTGCAAGAGTATCATGTGCGGTCGCTTATAATTGCAGCGTCGGAACTGCCGACCTCTGGTTGGTCAGTTCTCAATCCGCAGCGTTGTCAGGCGGAGGCAACTCAGACTGACATTATAAACAGGGTCTTTGTGTTTGGAGCTAGGAGAGTAAAAGTATAAAGTGGGGGGTGTGAAGACCCCCTCCAATGCTCCCCTTGGTCCTTGGATCCACCGTCTCCTAGGGTCATGTTTATAATAATGTGAGGGGGGCTGTGTGGCCACCCTGCTGTGCCATATACGGCCCGGGGACCACCACCTTCCTGGGGCTGACCCCTGCATGAGAAAGGAAGGGGCCACGTGTCCCCCCTACTGGAGCCATATATGGCTCTGGGAACTGCCACCTCCCCAGGGTCGGGTCCTACTATGTCCTGGGGTTCCCACCTCTGGGACATAGCTGTTTGCTCAGTGGGAGTTGACAGCTCCCGCCAAGCAAAAGCAAACACTCTGCTTCCATGGGGCGGGAGCTTTCAAATTGCTCCCACCTGCTGGAAGCGTAGGTTTCATCTCCATTCCTGCCCACAGACATGCAGGCTGGGAAAGAGATGAAACTATTGGTCTTGCACACAGGGAATACATTTCCAGCAGCTCACCGTGTGCTGAATCAATCTGCCATGTAGAAACAATTGACAATCCACTGTCCTTCACTAACACAATCTAAACTGCATACTATGTGAGTGTGTGATTGGGTCTGTGAGTGGGTGTGTTAGTGTCTGTGTGGATCTGTGAGTGGGTTAGGGAGCACCATTTTGGGTCTGTGAATAGGTCTGTGAGTGTCTGTGTTGGTCTGTGCGTGGGTGTGTGAGAGGTGCTATGGGTCTGTGAGTGGGTGTGTGAGTGCCAGTGTGGGTCTGCGTGTGGGTGTGAGTGCCTGTGTGGGTCTGTGAGTGGTTGCATGAGTGCCTATGTGGGTCTATGACTGGGTCTGTGAGTGGCGCTATGGGTCTTTGACTGGGTGTGTGAGTGGTTGTGTGCATCTGTGAGTGGGTGTGTGAGTGCTGTGTGTGTCTGTGAGTGGGTATGTGAGTGCTGCTATGGATTATGGGCATTTGCATACTTAGGGTATTAAAAAGGGAGAACCATGGACTCTGCTCTCAAAGGGAGGTAACAAGAAAGAACTCACTTGTCACTGTCACTACAGAAGAGATTGCACTCTGATACATTAACAAGGCATTCACCGCCATCCAGGATTTCAGATGGATTTTCAAGGTGGAATTGTAGAGAAAACACACTTGCTTTGCTATCGCCAACCCTAAGAAGTTAGGATAATTAGTCATTTACAGAAGTGGAGCTTCATCTGGGGCAAGTGCTTTGTTTATATTTGTAAGTGCGTCTGGCTGAGGTTTATTTTTTGTGAAATGAGCATCAGGTCCTTATGTAACTACCCCAGCCTCTTTATCCAAGAAGAGGTCATAATTTTGCACAAAATGTCTTCCCAACTGGAGTACTTTCTACTGGCTAATTAGCAAGTGGTACTTTGTTGGGTAAATATCTAGTGCACATTCTACACTATAGCTCTGTAAAGGCCCACGAGGTAACTGCTACTTGTGGGAACTTCCAGCTCACACAGCGACGCAGAGCTGCCCCTGCCCAGAATATCAGCGAAAGCCATCACTTTACCTGGGGTTGCCAGAGTCCAGTTCAACCATGGTGGGCAGCATCTGCATACTCACTGCAAATGAGATTTGGAGATGGTATGTTCTAAAAATTAATAATTTGTTTTCGCATGCGAAGATGTAGTCTTTAAAATACTGACAAGTCTAAATCTTTTTCGGATGTAAAATCTGTCCACAGCCCTGCCCCCACTGAATTCTATTACTCCAAGTACTGTTCTCTGCATGTCCCAAATTTGTGCAGCTGTGGACTGCAGGGTGATAGCTACTATGTCTTACCGCAGTTATATTGGAAATAACAATGATGCAGCATATTAGATTTGCTTGGGATGAAGTTACATCAAGGTACAATCCTAGCATACTAGCCAACCTACAATGTAAGTAAAGAAAGTAGACAACACATCCACTTCAACAAACAATGTTACTGGAGCTGTGTCTGGACGTTTGTTAGTTTACATATCAGGTGGTAGATAGTTTTCAATTGGTGCCATATGTTGGAGTGTCTCCTTTGCATCCTTCATGAAGGCTCTCTTTTACCCTCATAATAGCTTTTGTACAGGTCTGCATACAGGCTGCAGAGTGGACATCATGGCTCTTTAAGTCAGGCACCAGAACATTACAATGCAGGAAAGGCAAACCATATCAGAAATTTAGCTCCTTGCATGAACATTACTGCCTTGTTTTACTTGCAATGAAGTGACACTCAAAGTGTCACACATAATGCATTGGAATGTCACACATTAGCATGCTGAAAACAGAGATATGTCACACTGAAGCAAACTGAAAACTTGGTAGCTATGAAGACGACGAGACTACAAAGAGTCGAATCACCACTAAACAAGGGTATTTGTTTGCATTTGGGAAGGGGGGCCATATGTCCCCATACCCCGTGTCAATTTCGCCTGTGGGGAACCCATCCTCCGGGTCCACGTAAAACAATTATGGTTGAGGGGAGCCACGCGGCCCCCCTCCCTGGGCCGATTTCACCCCCATGTACCCCATTCCAGAGGGTCTGGCTGATATTCAGTGGGGGATGGGGCTCTGCGGCCCCTGTCCCTGGGCCTATTTCGACCATGAGGATCCCATCCCTCGGGCACGGATAAAAATCAACGGGGAAGGGGACCTGCGTGACAACCCTACCAGTCCAATTTCAAGCCCGGGAACCCATCCCCCGGGGCCCAGCCGAAATTCAATGGGGGAGAGGGGCCCCACTCACTCGGACAATTTCAATCCCAGTGACCCCATCCCCCGTGGTCCTTCCATATCTCCCTTGCCCCACGGAGGGCACCCAGTCTGCAGGATTGGGAGAGTGGGTGAGCCTCAAGGTCCCCATGGTCCCAGCCGAATCCCTGCATCCTGCAGAAGCTGGCAGTACTCCTGCATGCAGGCAGCTGCTGGAAATGTAGCTCCCTGCATGCAAGGGCAATAGTTTAATCTCGTTCCCTGTCCGCATGTCTGCAGGCAGGTAAAGAGATGAAAACTCTGCTTCCTGGGAGCGGGAGCATTTTGACAGCACCTACTTGCTTGAAGTGGAGTGTAAGCCTGGGTGGAGTTTGGGGAGTTCCGCATACCGGAGCTCAGCAAAATGACAAAGCAACTCCGCCAAGCTACATGGTATTCTGCAAGCGGTGGACACTGATTTTTAGTGCCGGGTGATTGTCCTGCACTATAAAATCAGCATGAACAGCATCTCACACATTACAAAAGGGCACAGCTTCCTTCAGGCACTCAAGCAGAAGCTTCCACAACGCGAACGGAAGTGTTCTCAGCACGAGCTGTAACGACCATCCACCGACAGCCCACGTTGAGAAATCTCTCTGGAAAGTGGTCTTGCTTTGGATTTTCCTCACTCGTGGCGAGTGAGACCAAGGAAAAAAATCTGTTGCATGAAGTGTGAAAAACTCCCCAGACTCCACGAACAGAGCGGAGTTCACCAACCAGGCTTAGCAGAGTGTTTACTTTTGCTTGGCGGGAGCTGTCAAACCTCCTGTCAGCATGACATCTGAGGATTCATGGAGGCTTCATGTCCCTAGATATCTCTACTTCTTTTTTTTTTAATAACTCCAAAATTACTGAATGGATTTACACCAAATTACAAAAAGAGCTCTTTCTTTCTAGACCAGGAGCTAGCTTACTGCCAAATTTGATGTAATTCCTTTCAGGAAGTGTTTAAAAAAGAGAAGGAGACAGGGTAGAAATACCCTGACCCCCTAGGCCTATTGGTGGTGCCCCTCCGAAAGACCCCGCACTTTTTCTTAATTTTGCCACAAAATCACAGGTAGATCCGTGAATTTGCAGCATAATTGAGAAAAAAAACAAGTGCGGTCTCCTGTGCTTGCATCTAGTTGAGCCCCAGGGAGCATAAATAAATATAAATTTGGAGGAGTGGGACCGCATAGGTCCCCTTCTGGAGCCATTAATGGTTCTGGGTTCACACCCCCCACGGCCGGCTCTCTATATCATGAGTTGTCCGCCCTCAGGACATAGTAGTTAGTTGTATCTTGGCAAAGTGAGAGGAAACAGTAAGTCCACAATTGAAAACTACTTCCGCTCGCTGAAAACAGAATTTTCATCTGTTTTCCTGCCTGCAGTCAAGCTGGCAGGAAAACAGATAAAAGAATTGCTTCCACATGCAGGAAGCGGGCAGGTACTGCTGGGACATTAGGTGAGCTCCCTGGCACCCAGCATCAAGAGGCCAGGCCCTGGGGGAATGGGGTCCCACACTCAAGTGGGCAGTAAAACAGATGAAAACATTTCCACTGGAGGCAGGGAGCCGGTAGGGACGGCGGGGGAATTGAGGTCCCCCCTGCAGTCCCCAACAATGCACAGTGGGTACCCTGGGTGGACTCCAGGGCAACCAGCATTGAGTGGCTATGCCCTGGGGATGGGGCCCCAGCCCAAATTTGGCCCGATTAGAGGGGCCACATGGACCCCGAGACTTCTGTATCAGTAGGTTCTTTCTTGTCCTCTTCTGGGCAAGAGATGACTCCATGGTTCTACCTTTAGATTAGTATGAGTATGCAAATGTGCAAAATCACCTGGAAACATCGTCCACTTGGGCCCCACCCAAATCACATTGATAGTATGCAAAGGCCTTCCCGCCTTTTGCCTGTATGATGGACAGCTCACCAATAGCTCCCCCAGCATGTTTCCCACCGATTTTGGTGACGCCTTCTTGATACAGTGAATATGAGGACATATTCACTAAACAAAAAAGCACTTACTTTATATAGTTCAGAGGAAGTACTCTTGTCTTGTATGGTGGACATTCGCCTCTTTGTAGTCTCTTCATCTTCTCTATAAGAGAATTTGTGTTATCACAGATTTCTGGAAGAAGATGCACAAGGAACAGTCACATTGCCAAAATTAAAGGCACAAAAGGTCACTGAAGAAATTTCCTCATGGTCCATTACGCAGCTGTAGTGTAGAATATGCACTAGACATTTATTCAATCAGTTAGCACATACAAATTAACCAGTAGAAATCACTAGAGTTGGTTAGACATGTGGTGCAAAACTGTGGACTCTTGTTTGATAAAGGGGCCGGGGAGGTTCTGTTCTGGCCCAGCCACTCACACAGCTACTGACAGACCCACACAGACACTCACATACCCACTCACACACCCATTCAGCCTCTCTCACATCCATTCACGAACCCACAAAGCCACCTACACTCCTACTCATACACCCATGCAGTCACTCACACACTGACAAAACCACTCACACACAGATCCATACAATCACTCACAAACCCACTCACACACCCACATAACCACTCACAGGCCCATACAGCCACTTACACACCCACAAAAAACGTACATAGTCATACAGCCTCTCACACACCCACTCACAAACCCACAAAGCTAATCACACACCTACTCACACACCCACATAACCATTCATACACTCACTCGCAGACACATACATCCACTCATACACCAACAAAACCACTAACAAACCTACTCACCAACCCATACAGCCATTCACACACCCAATCACAGACCCATACAGCCACTCACATACCCACTCACTGACCTATACAGCTACTCACATACCCACTCTCAAAGGTTACAAGTAGGAAACACAATTTTAAAAAACCTTCGAAATTCACACAAAAAACAAAAGGTTACAGAGACATTATTGTTAGGAAATAGAATTGAAAAAAACATAGAAATTTACATAGAAACAAAGGTCACAGGAATCAGATTTTACACGCACAAAACCATAGCAATTCTGCAGTTATAGTTACCTGAGCAAACTAAAACTTAAGCCCACGCAATGCACTAACAATGACCTCACATATTACATCAATCATGACATGGTCAGTGACATCACTGATGACTTCTCAAATATCAAGCAGCTTTCTGCTCCTGCTGGATGGAACACATTGCACTTCCCTGCCCATGCTCTGGGACAAGGAAAAGACAGTGCTGATACTGGGGGTTCCTGGGGTCATACCATGGCTCTCGGAGGGGGGCCATGCACCCCTTCCCACATTGAAAATCTCAGCCAGAAGATGGGGTCCTCGGGCCTGCTTAAGGCCTGAAAAGGGGGGCCACATGCCTCCCTCCCAATTTTTTTATGCCGGCCACAGAAGATGGGGTCCCCCAGGCCCAACAGTGGCTTTGGGGGGATGCATGCCTCCTCCCCTTTATTTTACATTTGGCCACTGGGGATGGGGATCCCTCAGGCCCTAGGGTGGCTCAGGGAAGATGCCACATGCTCCCACCACTTCTATATTAGATATGGCCCTAATGATTGGGGTCTCCAATGCCTCTTTGAGGCTTGGGGAGGGGTCCATGGGCCCACTTCCCCAAAAAATACACGAGCCATACTCCCAGGTCCTCGCTGATCCTGGATTTTTTTTTATTGATATGCAGAAGACTGCCAATTTTTATTATCTGATCCACAATTCGTCTGTGGATGTGTGGTGTTGACAAAAAATTATGTTTTGGGCCCCATGGGGAGCCTTTGGAACCCCTACACTAGTCATAAAGAGCAGAGTCTCTCCACCCTGCCCCCTATATCTTTTTACTTTATTCTAGGACAGAGGACTGAGTCTCCAAGTCCTAAAATGGCTGCCGCCACATCTTTCTTAATGTGGTCACAGCCAATCAGATCTTATCTTAACATCTGTTGACCCTGTAGATTCTCCATGTCATGAAATATTGAAGTTTGTGATCCTCAATTTCTAAAACTCTATTGAATGAATTAACACTAGGTCACAAAAACACGATTTCTGGACCAAGATCTGTTTTTCTACCAAATCTGCTGTAAATCATAATCATCCGTTTTTGTGGTATCGCTGTTCAATTTTGCTATGATAAAATGAAAGGGAAAACCCATTTTGGGGCCCCCTTTTCTAGATCCCCACTTGACAGATCATCCCAAAACTTTCCAGGAAGGAGCTGAGATGGATGAGACCTCTTTTCAGAAATGTTTGGGAGGATTCGGCGAACAGCGCCAATGTTGTCAGCAAACCAATAAATGCTTTTTATTTAAACACAGGCCTAACTATAACTACCCGTGGTGACTGTCATTGGGTGATATATATTTATATTGTCACTGAAAAAACAAAGGTTAAAGTAATGTTATACTTAGGTGAATAAGGTAGTGACAACATTAATGTTTTGAACTTAAAAAAATACATAAATTCTCCAGAAACCATGGAGCACAGATTCAGGGGGAGAGGGCAGAGAGAGTGGTAGGGGTGGTAGGAGGACAGGTATTTTTTGTTTCAATTTGGACACACAAGACAGGACATGTTATGTATGGCACCCTCATTACTCGTAGCAGTTGAAAACAGGGGCAGGGGATTTGGCGAGCTATACTTAACAAAATTATAGATGGCTAAAAAGTGAAGTACAGGGATGCTTTTCACCTCGAGTTCTGAGTGACATCCCAAAGAACTTCACTCTCATTGCCTGCTTCATGGTACTCAGAACCCCTTGGTGAAAAACATTCCTGTAATTCACTCTTTTCAATCTATAAGGCTATATATAAACTTCCAACAATGCTAGGTCCGATTCTGCTTCAAGCTACAAAATAAAAAGACACATTCAAATAATTTGTACAGTGAACACAATAAAAGAAAACATAAAAAAAGATTAAAGCAGAACATACTGATCAGATGCCACTGTTCATTAAATGTGCTTTCAGTTTGTGTTTGTATCAGTTAAAGGATATGGCATGTGACAAGTCAATGGCATTCCACTGTTTTACTCAAGCCATGTCCAGAATCATTGGTTCGACCTCTTTAAATTTTGTGGGGGTTGCCTTTAAGGTCTACCTGAGGGGTATGCTACATAGCCGCATCTGCTCTAGGAATAGGATGGAAGCACGGGAAATGCAGAATATCGAGGGGAAAATCCAACAGTTAGAACAGGAGAGAAATCTGATCAATCAAGGGAGCTCTGGTAGGTTGGTACAAGTTTTGAGGGACCTCGAGAGTTCTCGGCAGGAGTATAGGGGAAGGTTGGATCAAAAGTGCAGAGTTCAATGGATGAGTAAAAACATGCAGAATTTTGAGTACGGCGAAAAGGCAGGAGCACTGTTAGCTTGGAAAGTAAGAGTCGAATGCTCACAAAATTGTATTAATGAATTAATTATAAATAAGGATGGGAAGAAGTCAAGTAATATAGAGGACATGCAGGCCTGTCTTCTTTCCCTATTCTCTGAGCTTTATAATGAGGAAGTGGTCCCTAATCCTGAGCGCCTGCAAGCCTGGTTGAAAAGTAAATCCCTGTCTAGGTTAACAGATGATAGTAGTAATTCCTTAGATGCTCCAATTACAGAGGAAGAGATCAAAGTTCAAATTAATAAATGTAAGAATAATAAGGCTGCTGGCACAGACACGCTTCCAAGCGAAGTTTATAAGATGCTTTCAGACGAGTTGGTCCCAATATTGTGTGAGTTATTTAGTTCAGTATACAGCACAACAGGAAGGGTCCCAGTGACTTGGAAGGAAGCTACCATTGTACATATCTTAAAACCGGGGAAGGATCCTCTAAAGGCAGATTCGTATCGACCAATCTCCCTGCTGAATGCCAATTATAAAATCTTCATGGGTATTCTGGCAGGGAGACTGGCTAAGTTTGTTCCCAGTTTAATTAATGCCGATCAAAAGGGGTTTGTACCTGGAAGGTACATTGAGGAGCAGACACAGCAGCTAATAGGCAACATAGACTTGGCTGTGGCTAGGTCGGACCCCTTGGCCATACTCGCTCTTGACGCGGCCAAGGCGTTTGACAGAGTTTGCTGGATGTACCTGTGGGAAGTTCTCAGGCAGATGGGTTTCGGATCAACCTTTGTACAGACGATGATAAATTGCTATCAGGGGGCTTGGCAAAGATCTTGTTGAATGGCTTGGTGACAGCTAGCTTCAACATCCAAAGAGGAACAAGACAACGTTGCCCCATCTCACCCCTGTTGTTTGATATTTATATTGAGCCATTGGCACAAGCTATAAGACTAGATGACTCAATTACCCCCTTTAAATCACTACAATATAGTAGCAAGCTGGCCCTTTACACCGATGATCTGCTGTTATACACAAATAATCCAGGGGAGATCATACCAAGAGCTGAAGCACTGCTGGTCGAACTCGGCACATTATCAGGTTATTTAGTCAATACCTCCAAAATCGAGGTAATGTGTTGGTATATTGATGGGTGGGAGGGACAGGCAAGTTAAGAACTAAAATTTCTAGGTGTCACCATCGTTAAAAACCTGGACAAAATTCCCCAGATTAATCTAACTAGGACTAGTAATGAGATAGACCGTATATTTACCAGGTGGAGGAATCTCCCACTGACAATATATGGTAGGGTCAATGTGGTGAAGATGATCATCTTGCCCAAATTGACATATCTTTTTAATACAATTCCCCTGGCCTTTCCCAGTAAGGACATTGATAAAATTCAAAGCAAGATCAGAAGTTTTGTCTGGGCCAATAAGGGAGCCAGATCGGCCTGGAAAAAGCTAAGACGCAGGCTTGTTAGGGGGGGTTGGCCCTCCCTGATATTAGGTGGTATTCTATAGCTTACCAGTTTAAAAATATTAGGATGCTACTTGTAAAGCCAGAGGAGTCATCCTGGGGGAGATTACTGGGTGAAATGGTCATGACAGAGGGCGGCTGTGGGGAGGAGAGCTTTTTGTATAAGTTTGGGACGCCAAGGTTCTTCAAACGAGTTTGCTTGAAGGTACTTTGGGCTGCCTTGGATATTTGGTTCAAGGTGAGACGCAGATGGGGGATTGGGAATTACTCAGATTTTTTCCCTATATGGGATTCACCAGGAACTCCGATCTGCCTGAAGGATAGCCTTGCAGTCCCAATAAAAAGGGCAGGTATTACAATTTGGTCAGATTTGATTTCACAGGAGGGGGTTCACCCCTGGGAGGTATTGAGGACCAGGGTTGGAAGTGATTTCTCCAGGTTTAAATACTTGCAGCTGATCTCCTGGTTTATTGTGGAAAAAAGGGATATAAGTGAAGACTGGGAAATAGAGTATCTCCTGCAGACTCCCAATCGTAAAAAGAAAGAAGTGTCCATCTGGTATGGGAAGCTCATGGAAGCCGATGAAATAGAACTCCCTCCGCAACACGTAGTTTGGAACCAGTCATCCCTTGAGTTGATTGCAGCAGATCTTTATGAACCCTCTTTGAAACTTTTGTATAAATATGTTAAACCGGCCAGCTGAAAAAGAATCACTTCTATGTGGTCAACAGACTTTATTATACACCTACTAAAATTGCTAAGTTTGCCCCCACATCCTCCCCATAATGTCCAAGATGCAATGCTCTGAGTGCTAACAATATACATATTTTTAGGTCTCGCGACCTGCGTTGCACTGCGCAGCAGTGCTCGTGCAGGCGAGAGTCCTTTTGTCTGGGGTTCAGAAATGGACCCTGGAATCGCACACACTTGTGCGTGTGCGATTCCTTTTGTGCTACCCCATTGGCCTTTGCGTGCATCTTTTTATAAAAGACTGCACGCAATTGGCCAAAGGCAGGCGCGTTGCTCCACCCACGGCCTATTGGTGTCTATTACGCGCTTGGTGCGTGTAATAGGCACCAATAGGCCATGTGGTTTCAATTATCGTGCCCAGACACGGGCGCGATAATTGAAAGAATGTCTCGCTGTGGCGCGTGCGCCCCACTCGCGGGATTGTTCATTTTTTTTTTGTAGGGTTATGTGCTGAGCAACTTTAAGGAGCTGTAGAGTTTTTAAGAAGCCATTCCATAGAACAGACAGCGCTCCTACCGACGTCTTCAGTTGACAGGAGATGTTGCATTGAGCACTGCAGACTGCAAGCTAAGAGGATAATTCAGTGATGTTTTGCGGTTATTTCATTTTAAATTTGGTTTGATTGTATTATCAGTCCAGTGGTTAATTTAGCGTGTTTGTTCATTTGAAAGGTTCTGTGACCCCGTAATATCTTCGAATAGGGTAATTACTTCTCACTGCTGTTCTATTCATTTTCACATTTCAAGAGCCGTGTATCTGAGTTGAAATAGCATTCGCAGACGGGCAGCGACTAACGTGGATAAAAGTTCCATAGAGGTGATGCAGAGTGCAGGTAACCAGCAAAGGACGATAGGCGGCTCACACCAAGCCAGCTCGGCATCAGGGGGCCAGGCCGGAAATGGCGCGCGGTGCATCTGTCATCGCCTCCCCCTCGGGCGGGCTGCAGCCTTAAGGACGAGCGCCAGTGCCGGGGTCAGGTTCCCCTACGCTCTGCCGCAGTCCGTGAAACCCGCAGCACAGACCCGTGGTAGGAAGCTCGTAAAGGCGGACGAAAAACACAGGCCGCCACTGTTCTCGCCACAAGAAATGCTTCTCTCATGCCTAGCGTGGCATTTTCATAACTGGCTGCACTCTGGGGACTCCGGTGCGAGAGAGAAAGAGGAAGTACTGACGAGGAAGAGGGCAGTGTCAACGCGACCTGCAGAGATGCTGTATCTTACTCTCTAGTGAAATATGTGAATCCAGGGGAGCGGAAGAGGAAGTCCTGCGTGCCTCTCTGACTGAGCACACTGAAAGAGCCAGTTAAGTTGTGTGCAGCGGGGTAACACAATGCCCTGCAGCCTGCAGGGGGCCCCAAACCTTCAGGGGCAACCGACCCCTCAGGGGGACCCAAGTCTGCCTTAAGCCCAATGAGTATCAATGAGATATAGGAGACTCAGGGGCCCCTCCTCACATTCTGCAGGGGGCCCCATCATTTTATGTTATGCCACTGGTTGCAGGGGCTAACCAGTCAAATCAAAAGGTGAGTTTTTTGATGAAACCAACACTTTCATGTGCACCGGGTGCTAGCAGCACAAGCTAGGATGGCCCGCGCATGACAATCTTTTGTGTATCAAAGGCAGTACATCTGCATGTCCTGGGAAGAGTGAGTACCTCGTACAACCTGCGATCATCAGTAGTCTGCGCCACAAGGCTTCCTGAACTCCCCCTTCTCAGCATCAAACACTACGTTTAGCGGCGGCAGTCATCATGCTGTCTATGATGTGGCATCACTTACAAACAATTCTTCGTTGTGTCAGGCTGGGTATGGGTTGCACTGCTTTGATCTCAGGAAGGTCCTATTTAGTCAGACAACAGACCGATGGGAGTGAGTCAGAGCAGCCTAGCCAAGCTCGGCTCAAATGGCAGTCAATGTTTTCCTCAGCAAGGCTTTGTTCCTCAGTCTGGAGTATGGTCCCATTCTCCAGTGGCTATAGACAAACAACTCATCCCTCGTCCAGTCCTTCACTGTGTATTGGTGAACAAGCTACTTGCAGTAGATTGGCGATCTTCAATACCTGGCTCCCAGGGCCAGGCTATATTTAAAAACAACTTCACACCAGAAATCGTCCTCGCGTACTCGGTGGACGACGGAGTTGTCAACGCTTCACGATCTGAACTAATTATTTCTCGGATTTGGGATACGGAATGAAGGATAACAGACCTTTCTGATTTTAGGCAAATACTTGACACTTTGGACCGGAATGGTATTGATGTTAAAAGATTTAATGTATTGCCCTGACGAAGTCTGCTGTAACTGACACAGCTATAGATGAAACACGTGTTGGCATATGGGCACCTATAAAGACATTGGAATAATAGACTTCTAAAACCGCAACCTCAGTCTCAAAGATTCCGTGTGCTTGGAGCAATTGTTGGTTTCAAAACAAAATAGTTGGGCCAAGGGAAGCTCACCACTCAAGTTCAAAGTTGCACTCAAACGTTTGGGAAAAATCCAGTCAGTAACAAGTGCCTTTCGCTGCAATGGTGTTTAGTTCAGTAGAAATTGGCTTTCCAAAAGCTGTGCATTCACTTTGGTTTCCTTGGTGATGAGAGGCACCCATTAATCTCCACTGGATTTAAGTATCAGACCGAGATAGCCTCCCAACAACTGAGGTTGTTTCTGAGATCCGCTTTGCTCGCCAGAGCTGGACACAGGATGCAGGGGATGAGCAAGCAGCCCATCTCTTTGGCAAAAGCTTTCCACCACAATTGTTACTTTAGCGATCGTCCTTTGTCCTTGCGTTTTCTACTCCAGCACACATGATGACCTGCTGGAACTGCTTTGATCCAGTGGACAGGAACACAAGTAAAGGCTCCTGTTCCATTGAATTGGACGTGAATCTAGAAACACATAAATCATGTAGATCACCAGTGTGGGGACTGATGGCATGGATCACCTGCACAGGAAAGCATGCCAGGCCCGCCAGAATGATAAAATGAAGAGAAATATAGTGCATGGAAACAGCACATTTAGTACTGCATGGGAAGCAATTGGGTACCGGGTGTCATACGGTCCCGAAGTCTCCTAACTGTACTTCCAACGTAAATTTTGCCACATGTACAGGTAATTACATAGACAACAAATGGTGTTTCACATGTAATAAAACTCTCAATATTAAATCTGCCAGTGTTATTATATATAATTACAATATGGTATGGAGCCAGTTGACAGAGTACATTCTTGGAATTTCAAGGCCTTGATTTGTTCTAACGAGCCACCAAATGAGTCAGGCAGGTACCAAAATATCTCCAAGCACACAGAACCCCAATACCAAGGAGCCTCCAAGGCAACTGTGGTGAAGCCTGGACTTTGATAGTGGTTGATTTACTCTGTTTTGGATTTAGGTAAGAGTCTATCGATTATATCCGTAATTCCCTGGTGGGTTAGCTGTCCTTTGTAGTTGTTGACTAAATGTTTGGGAGGGCCTTGTAATTGGCCATGTTGAAGAGCATTCTTACTCCAAGGTTCTAGTTCACACCGTGCGAGAAGTATATCCCCCAAATATTAGCGCTTAGATAGAAAATCCAAAAAAATTCCTTCCACAAGTCAAATGATAGACCAGAGGAATATTCAGGATGTAAGGTTGTCTACATCATTGCGCTTGTGATCTTCTTACAAGGAAATAAGTGAAAAGTAGAATCAGATGTTTAGGTATTTTTTGAGCCGGGAAGAGTGAGATGAGGATGGAAAGGCGAGGAATGAGGGACGGTGACAGAGGGTGACTAGGTGCATGAGGAATGGTGAAGGAATTGCACAGCGAAAGATCTTCGGAGTGATTGGAGGGAAAAGTGATGAGGAAAGATGCTTAAGGCAATAGAGAAGGTTAGACATAAAGAAGAGAAGTGCATAGTTGAGGGGAACATGAACGAGGAGGAGCACATATTGTCAAGGGGGGGCTGAGAAGTCATAGAGAGGGAGAATAGGATAGCTGTAGAGAGAGGCTACAAAAAAGAGACCGAGAAACAAGAACACATACATATACAGTGCAGCAGAGAATACGATCATAAACATGAAATGGGAAGGCATCCTGCCTGTACCCCTCCATTCCCCCTCTCCACGGTGGTCGGCCTCTCCAGATGTTCAGAGCAATCAGTTCCAGCTGTTTCTCATTCTTCTCCCCGCCGTGGTGAGAAAAAGCGATGGATATACTGCCTGCATAGGAGATCGCATGTGTTCCTAACGCTGCGATGGAGGCACATCGTACATACCATGAGAGGAACCTGCACTCCACTGTTCAGCTCCCACTTCTGCATTCGGCAGAGACTCTGAGCAGGAAGGCAGCTGTAAAGCAGGACTGCTGACCGGCCCACCTCACCTAGACGGGTGGTAAAGGATTAGGGCGGGGGAGAGCTGTGAAGTCCTGGGCGGTGGAGAACCATATCAAATTAACTCTCCACAAACCTGGATCAGCTCCCACTAAAGATGAAGGAAACTGTGCAAATGCCTATATCTACAGTTTATTTTGTTTAGTCCTTAATTATGACTTATGGCCTAGGCTTGACAAAGACAAGCATTTGCAATGCAATCGGTCTCGCATTTAGGCGAGTTTAAGCTATTGGCATTGTAAATGGCAATGCCTTTTATTTATGTTTAAAAAACGATAACAAAAATAAAAGGCATTGTCATTTTCAATGTCAATAGCTCAAGCTCACGTAAATGTGAGACCTATTGCATTGTAAATGCTTGTTTTTTAGTGCCCTGTCCTTAGAGGATATTGGAGAGAAGTGGGAGACGCCCTTTGTGGTATTTTTAATTTTAACATCATGATGAATATCTCTCTGGTAATTTTTGGAGGAGATGGAATACCTGGGAATAACTTATCGCAGATACAGAGGGGCCTGTTGTTAAACCTGATACTATTAGCCCGGCGTGAGATATGCCTGAAGTGGAAAGATCCGTGCCCTCCTAGGTGCGATGACTGGCTTAAGGCTGCGTTTGTTATGGCTCGCTTGGACCAGGGAGGAGGCAGGGAAAGTGAGATGAACATCTGGCAGGCCCTATTGTCCTGGGGCCTGAACTTGAGATTGGTATAACCTTTACCTGGTACCCCCCTCCTTGGTCCTATGATTACACCAAGCCTACATCAATGGGGCTGGTCTGGTTAGACCTAAGCAAAGGCAATGGCCGCAGGGTGCATAAAATGGTATGACGGCCTCCTCTGTTAATGCTTATTGGTGAGATGAGGACAAAAAAAAAAAGCCATGTCCAGAATCCTGCTGCCTAGCTTTGAACAATCAACTTGGAAAAAAATCTGTTTTGGGCCTGCAGGTGAACCATATATCCTATTAGACCTTTGAAACTTAAAGCCTGCTTCCAAGTAGATCAAAGTCAGCCCTCGAAGTGCATTGGAACGAAAAAGTCTCTTGCATGCCAATAGATGTGTACCCCGTACCTGAGTGCCCCAGATACAGTGCTATCTCAATACTTAGTAACGATATTCAGTCATTAGCAAATGTGGATCATGCATGTGCGCTATGACCTAGGCGTGTCTCTTGAATTGTGGTTTGGTTAGACCAGGAGGGGAGGACAAATCACTACCCTCATTATGGTGAAGAGCTGCTGCACTTCCCAAGAGTTAAGTATCATGAGCATTGTGGTGACAGTATATGATTTAGTAACGGGCATTTGCAATGCAATAGTTCTCGCATTGCTGATTGTTTGAGGTATTGGTGTTGCAAATAATAATATAATGCCAATAGGTCATACTTTCAGTAATGCAAGACCTAGTGCATTGCAAATGCTTGCGTAGTGAGCAAGGAACCAGCATTGCATGTCTCGGTGCAGTACCGCAAACTGCTCCTAGTGGACTCTAGTTAGCAATGCACCAGCACTGCATGTCTCGGTGGAGTACCGCAAGATGCTCCTAGAGGTCCCTAGTGAGCAAGGCTCCAGCACTGCATGTCTCGGTGAAGAAGTGTGAGCTGCTACTAGAGGTCCCTAATGAGCAAAGTACCAGCACTGTATGTCTCGGTGAAGTACTGCAAGCTGCTCCTAGAGCTAGAGGTCCCTAGTGAGAAAGGCACCAGCACTGCATGTCACAATGCAGTACCGCAAGCTGCTCCTAGAGGTCCCTACGGAGCAAGGCACAAGCACTGCATGTCTCAGTGCAGTACCGCAAACTGCTCCTAGAGGTCCCTAGTGGGCAAAGCACCTGCACTGCATGTCTAGGTGCAGTACCACATGCTGCTCCTAGACGTCCCTAGTGAGCATCATAAACTGCCTAAGCGAAACAGTACACAGCTGCTTGAAATATGAGCAATTATACGTTTAATGTCATAAGGCTGTAGTGACATCAATGAACAACTGACTATCCACTTAAACAAAACAAGTACGCCCATGTTCAGGTAAAAGAAAAGCACGTCTGCCATTATCCCATCTGAGGCTGCTGTGCTGATTAAATTTTAAAAAAGCGTTGTGAGACAGAGAGCGAGTGTGTCCTGCCTGCAACAGAAGGCAGAAGAAAGCCAATTAAGAAAATAGTGCTCCCAGGCTCTAAATAAAGGATACGTGTAACAATCAAAGTAAAAGGGCCAGTCCTCATGAGAGGCTACAAATGAAGACAAGGCAGTACTAAGGAGGGACTAACAAGCCTATTAACCATTCAGAAGACAGCATTTACGAAGGACAATGACACAAGCCAATGACAAAAATGGGCAGAGAGTGGGAGGAGCTACAAGTACATACTGCAATACAACATGCCTCACAGTGCTGACTCTAGGCTCAACCTAAAAATCCTAAAGTAAAAAAAATGGTCATTTTCAACGCCAACTGCTTTAACTTTAACAAATGTGAGACCTATTGCATTGGAAATGCAATTGTCTGGCATTTGTTGGAGTTGGAGTTATTGACATTATAAATGGCAATCTTTTTTTACCTAGCCATGTTTCAGGGTGCAGTAGCATATGTGGCCAACACAGGTCCCAGGGGACCTCTTTTGTTCACATATGGTACTGCATCCTGCAGAAGATATGGTAAATCCACCCTACCCATAATGCATTGCATGCATGACAGTACCACAAGTACATTCAAATAGCTATGTCTATATATACAATTAGTAGCTTTGGAATGTGACAAAAGAATTATTATATTAATTCCGGATAAGTTTGTACTCTGTGTGGAGCTGATGAAGGGAAATTTATAGAAGGTCTCATATAAATGTGAGATGTGCTAGTGAGTAAAGTAACCACTGCCAGCCTTGCTGAGGACCAAGCTTGTGTCCTGCCTGAAGCCCTTTAAGAAAATAGTGCTCTGAGTCTGTAATTAAAACTTAGGGAGTAACAACACATGTAACAGGGGGTGTTCTCATCGGAGGTTACAACAAAAGACAAGGCGATACTAAGGAGAGTTTACTTTTGTTATTATTTGCAGTGGAGTTAATATATTTGCATAGCACTATTGTCAATGGTATGAAAAAGCAAAAGTAAAAAACATTGTCATTTTCAAAACCAACAGCTCTAACTTTAACAAATGCAAGACCTATTGCATTGGGAATACAATTGGTCTTGCAATTGTTGGAGTAGGCGTTATTGGTATTATAAATGCCATTTTTTTTTTACCAAGAAACGTTTTCAGGGTGCAATTTGATGGGACCTCTTTTGGCCACATATAGTCCTGCACCCTACAAAGTTGGAGTTATTGGCATTATAAATGGCAATGTTTTTTTACCTAGCCATTTCGTAGGGTGCAGTACCATATGTGGCCAAAAGATGTCCCATGGACTCTCTTTTGGCCACATATGGTACTGCACCCTGCAGAAGATATGGCAAATCCACCCTACCCATAATGCATTGCATGCAAGACAGTACTACAGTGGTCTTCAAACTTTTTGATGCCGGGACCCCCATCAAAATATTTTTGGCATAAGGACCCCCTCTTGCCAAAAATTTCTAGAACCTAGAATTCCTTACCATTGACAACCATAAATGTTCTCCAGAGAAACAGTCAATCTGTGGTTGCACCTCATTAGTACCAGTTTAACACCCAAATATAGCAATAAGCAACAAAAAGGTAACCGGTACAGTTTTACAAAGGGCCTTCTACAGAGCGGTAACACCTGTTGCTGCTTTTTAGTAACTTTTGAACCTTTTGAGTAAATAATTGTCTTGTTAAAATTAGCAGATTAAGTGTCAGATGATGGATTATGTGGCAAATGCGGCAAATCTATAATTATGCTAAAATCGCTGTGGCCCTACACCATTTGATAGTAAATGAGGCCCATAGATTTTAATAATATTCAGACCCTATGTATTGCAATTTTTTAGGTCTCGCCAGGCGAAAGCAGCGCATGTGCTGCACTCGCCATGAAGAGGACCTTTTGGAATCAATTCTCCCCGTGGGCTTACATGCACGCGTCTGCATGGACAAAGATGGCTGCTCTCGCCATCTGTTCAAAGCAGACAGCATACGTGTGTCCGTACGGACTGTGGACAGTCCAACGCCATCTTGCGAAGCTTTCGTTGTCATAGCAACGAAAATGCAGCTTTGCGTATGCAGCTTGTCGCGTATGTGTGTACAAAATGTGCACGCGCATGGTGGCATGCTTTCAATTTCCCTCCCTCCCCCCTTCCATTGTGTGCGTGCTTTGCCACGTATGTGTGGACAAAATGTTTCTGTTTGTTTTTGTTGTTTCATGTTTTCCTAGAATTCTACGCCTGAAAAGGGCTCTCAGAGTGAAAGCACTGCGAGACCTAACCGTGGTAGCAAAAGCTGTGTATGCTCGTAATGTACAGAATGTCACTCTGGACTCCTTGGCATAAACGGTAGTTCTGAACTGGGACTACCCTCACAAAGTCCATTATGCAGGAAATGGTATGTTTAAACTAGGTATTTGAGTTTTTGGTGAGAGATCTGGGTCCCCTTCGTCTTGCACCATGGTGTGAACTCCATTTCATACTTGAAAGGCTGTGAGCCATTCGGGTACTTCCAACTGCGAGAACCGCCATGTTTCAAACCGTTCTGTGGTATCTTTGCCACCCCGCCCCCCCGGAAAGTCCTCGCCTCCCTGCCATCATCGGAGAGTTACAGCCGTTCTCTTGTTCTCCTCAGCGCCCCCACCCCCTCAGCGAGCTGCGCCCATATTCCCTTTCTTGCAGTTTGACATTTGATTCATTTGCCCTTTCCGTTGGCGTCCAGACATTTTTAAAAATGTAGCTCCTGTGCTGTGTCTTGAGGAGCCTTTGAACCCTGAAGCCGTACTACATGCCAGAACTGACCCATCGCCTCGCACTGGCGAGATAACAGTATCTTTATATATTTACAGGTCTTCTACAGCCCCCTCACCCCCACTTTTCAGTATGACTCCCCCAGGTAATCTCTCCTTCTCTTTAGCCTCCCATGTTGGTTACATTTGATCACCAACCCCCGAAAAGTGTTTACAACATCCCTTTTTAGCCCATGAACTGCGTTCCTTGCACTGAGTCACATCTGCATTACTATGCCATCGCCTTGTTATGCTTAAAGGGGTGTTTGGCGGTGGGGGCCGTGGATGGATGGCTGCCCCCACCCCTTCTCCAATACACACTCATTGGAAAACGCACATCTCCTCGTGAGAATCAAACTGGATTGCCCTGATTGACCCCCCCCCCCCAAAAAAAGCATTTGTGATGCCGTGCCTTCAGTTCGGGAGGAAATAGGTAGTTTTAAACGGCGTATTCGTGTGTATGTGTATCTATATATATACAAATTTTGGGCACTTGGTGCTGTAAGTAAGAACATGCCATGTTTGCTCAATTTGTAGCAATGCTTTACATAGACAGTTTTGACACCCTCTCCATTTTACTCTTTTATTAACATTTGTGCTATTTCCCCACCATAAAACCGCCGACAATCTTTTCCGAGCATAACCAGGGGTTCTGCTTCCTGGGGTGCTCCTATCCCGATCTCCAAGCTAGTTCATATGCCGGAGTTTTACAATGTGTGTTTTCTTTCTTTTCTCTTAATTTGCTCATTACTTCACCCCATTATTGGTGCTATTCCGAGGACATGGGTGAAGAGCCGCCCTGTGCCCCTCTAGTTTTCTGACTTTAGATGCAGTTCTCATGACCCCAACCCCCACAGAGATATACACAGAATCCTAGGTGGAAGGACATATTTTTAACCCAGACAGTGTTCAGCCCTTGTTTGATATGGTGCATACCATCCACCCCGAGATAGTGGATAGCAGTAACGTCATTTCTTATCTAAAATGAAGCCCCCACCCCTTCTTTTGTGTGCTGGCATGTGTTGGGGGGGCATTTAAAAATGCAATTGTTTCAGAAGCCCCCCACAGGATAAGCCCCTCACGTGTTGCATTACTTTCCCCTTTTAACAACAAACCATAAAATGATTTCAAATGGTAAAGGTAGGGAGGGCAAATGCTGTTCCTAACGCAGGCAATGGGCCGTTTTTGCCCCTTTATAAAAAATGCTGTCTGATTTGCTTCTATTTTATATGCCCGAAGATGCCCTCGCCCCACTGCTGCCCTCCCCAGGATACTCACACCAGGGTTGTGAAAAAATCTTTTTTTTTTTTGCTCTTAAAGAAATGATGCTTAAATAAGCCCACCCCCTTCTCTATTTAACTTCTAAGCACTTCTAAGCACTCTGCACCCCAATATTTTCCTGTTCTATAATGTCTCTTCCGATCGCATGCCAAGTACTATTTTTTTTTTAAATCCCTTTTTGCGCTTTCAATACATAGAGCCCTCCCGGCCTCTTGAACGCATTGCACTACCACTCAAAAACGTCAAGTGATTTGATCAATTGAATGCAACTGCACTCTCCGAGAAATCAAAGCCAGGCAGACATCTGAACACACCTTTCTGACAGTGTGCTTCTGGCCTGAAAGAAATGCAAATGTTCACAACGAGTTAATCTGCAAATCCTTTACATTTGCAGATTAACTCATTGCACACATTTGCATTTCTTTCACAGGCCAGCAACACACTAGTAGAAAGGTGTCTTCTGACGACGATTCCCCAGCCCAGGAGATTCCCGGAATTAACCGTCTGGGAAGTTTTCTTTTATCAAATGAAGAGCGCGACCCCCTTCCCATGCCTCCACGGACCCCCTGGGGGTCGCGCCCCACAGATTGAAGACCACTGCAGTACTATGAGTTCATTCAAATAGCCATGTCCAAATCTAAAATTAGTAGCTTTGAAATGTGATAAAAGAATTATTACATTAATTTCGGATTAGGTTGTACTCTGTGTGGAGCTGATGAAGGGACATATAGACGGTCTTGTATAAATGTGAGAAGTTCTAGTGAGTGAAGCAATCACTGCCAGCCTAGCTTCGAACCAAGTGTGTGTTCTGCCTGAAGCCTTTTACTGAAATAGTGCCTTGAGGCTGTAATTAAAACCTAGGGAATAACAACACATGTAACAGGAGGTGTCCTCATGGGAGGTTACAAGAAGAGTCTAGGCGGAACTAAGGAGGGACTTCTAAGCCTATAGACCAATGAAAAGCCAACATTTTCAAAGGACAGAAACAGGAGCCAATGAAAAAAGATGGGCAGAAAGTGGGTGGAGCTTTATGCCCATATCCGGAATACAGCATGTCTCAAAGAGACAGCGCAAGCACTTCCTAGGTGAGACCTAAAAAGTAATCATTAGGATGAACAGGCCGATTCCCCTGCTTCCTGGGAGTGTGACCTACTGGCTCCTTCCGTTTCAGTTCTGTGGCACTGTGCTTAGTTCATTCTCGGCCTCTATCAGGATGGGTGGGGCACCGGCAAGTGTGTGTGTTTCTATACAACACCGTTATGAGTGTGCTCGTGGTAGCAGTGCATGACGTGTGTGTGTGTTTCTACACAATGCAGATGAGTGCGTGTGCCCATGGTAGGTGTACATGGAGGCCTACATGCATGTCTACACACGCACGCTAGAATGTCTGAGTGGCCATAGGTGCCGTACATGGGACGATACGCAAATTTGCATGAAGTGCTAAAGATGCATGAGTGCCTGGGAAGGAACAGTGTGTTAGGGCCTGTTTGTTCCATATTAGGAATCCCATAGCCGGCCAGAGGAACTTGTGGAAGTAGAGGATCCCCTGAGACAGAATTGTGGATTGCCTATATATAGTGCAAATGTATTATTTAATCAATTCTAAACATCACGCTATATATTTATTAATCCATAATAAAAAATAAAAAAATTGTGAGAATTTTATTTGTTTTTATTTTTTTACTTCTGAAAAAAAAAATTCATTTAATTTACTATATTTAAACTAATTTGAGATTTAATTAGATTTATGTCAGAGTTATAATAATAGTGCTGTAGAATTGTTTTATTTTGTTCTACATTCAAGAAAAGTATATAAATTGAATGTACATTAATGTCCACAAAAATAATTTGACTTATTTATTGTTCTCTAATTTAATGTTTCTGACCCAAAAGAGAATTCCACTGTGATTGTGGAGTCTCTCCATGAAAAAGTAAAGGAAAAAAATGTTTATTTGACTCAACAAAAGTAATGTTTATATGTTAAATATAAGTGTAAAATGATTGCATATATTTACTTTAGATATAGCACAAAGATAAAAATACATCACTATTAATTTAATGTCAAATTAATTATTTTAATATACTTAAGAAATGTATTTCTCTGAAGTTTAAATTAGAAAAGAAATTGCCACCTAATTAGAAAAATTATTTTTATCACGCATTAATAATTATTCTAAATGATCTATATTATAATTAAAAATAATATTATTATAGTGAAATAAAAGTTAATGTTAAATTAATTTAAACATTCAAAAAAGATGTTAAAATATTGTAAAATTAGTTAATATGATTTTTTTCTTTTTTAAATATTAAATTATGTTTATTTATATTTTTACCTATTTAAAATAGTTTAATTTAATTTGTCATTTTTTCCTATGGGGTTTTATTTTAAGTCCTAACCTCCATTATTTTCTCTGATAGGGTGTTGTATGTATGTATGTATAGATATACTTGTATAGCGCAATCACTGTCACCCAACGGGCATCCTGGCGCTTAGACTGTTGATAGAAAAAAAGAAAAAGAACCTGCACAATGAGAAACGATCCACTGCGTAAAAAAAATTACGCCACTCTTGGAAAAAGATGAGTTTTCAGGGCTTTCTTGAAGGAGGGGAGAGCTCCCATACTCCTCACTGCCCACGGCAGTGAGTTCCACAGGGTTGCTGCTGTGTAACGGAAAGACCGGCCTCCCAATCGAGGCCTTAAGATTTTTGGAACTACCAAAGTTCCAAAGTTGTAGTACTAGTGGTTGGCCATGCAAGTTGCTGGACCTAACTTAAGATGAGATGGAATAGTTTCTACTACTATTTTATGTTTCTTTTTGGCTTTAATAACTTTGGAAGTGCAGTTTGTGAACAGCACAGGGCTTACTCTTTTGTTAATGGGTGCCAGCCCCTTCCTCTTCGTAACCCAGGCTAAACCTCTTTTTAGGGGGAGCCTAAGCAGCGCGCATGCGCTGCCCTAGGAGGGCCTTTAGCCATCGGCCTGCTCCTTTTCAAACACGCTTGTGCTGGCATCCACCTTGCGGGAAATTGAAAACATATGGCTCTCGCGCCGCCGCTGCTCGCTCCCGCAAGGCGAATGCCAGCAAAAGCACAATTGCATTTGCCTGCTCTTTCGCAGCCGCGGGGCCGCGCCACGCTCCCTCACGCTTGTTACTATTGAACGTGAAGTTTGTCATCTCCCCATCCGCTCTTATAGTGCATCACTCGCAGTGCATCTGTCCCGCGCTGCATCCATAGCGCCACCTGCAGAAATAATTGCCTTCGTAGCACTAAGAAACGAAGACCTCCAGCTTGAGCACGGAACAGTTGTTAGTTGTTAGTTACTGTCTGTAGTACTGAAAACTTCAGGACAGTAATTGAATAATGCAGTTTTTGCAAGCCTATCTACGTGCAAAATTCTCTGTAGCACTAAGAAGCGGGTGCTTTCTAGATTGCTATGCCGACACTGCTTCTACCACTAAGACAACGATGCCGTTCTTGGCAACGGAAAGCTGGTGTTAGAAGCACGGACTTTCTATGACAGTAATGCCACGCGCGTGCGTGCACCGGCTAATTTAGGAGTTTACGCAAACGTTGAGCGCGCGGCACGCAAGATTGGAAAGATGAAAAATATGTTTGATAGGTGCTGCTAGCCACATCACACGCACTCAGCCTTACACTTTACGCTATTAGCATGGTTAGCCACACTAAGAGACTTTCACCCAAGTACTGGTTTCCTGGTACATGTAAACGCTTCTGAGCTTTTAAATATGTAGGCGAAGCTCCCAGTTTTTGATTCTCGCGAAGTTTCTCGACTTGAGTAATCCTGCAAATTTCATTTTTCGGCGCTCTTCAAAAAACGTCAGCACACCGCGAGTACATTTTTTTACACTAATTAAATTCATTTTAGATGCAAGTAAAATCGACGCGGTGGCCATTTTCTTACGAGGCTGTTGGCAGGGCGGAGGCACAGGGGCGCAATATCCGGCTACCTGGTTTTGATCCCATCAACCTACACTTACCGGCTATCTCATCCTCGTAGATCCTTTAAAATGCCGCATTTTCTTCCTGTTCACTGTTTTCCTATTTTTATCTTTTCCTTATTTCTTGCCTGGGTGAAAGTCTGAAGAGTAAAACAAAATCCCTGTCCCCAGATAAACGGCAGTGCTTCAGAATTGCAGGTGTGATCCTTGACTCATCTGGCAACCGTCGAGCCAGGTGCTGTTGGGCAGAGTCCATTTATCCAAAGCAGAGTTCTTCCAACTGGGTGGGAGGCTCTAGCCGAGAGAAGCATCATGCTTTGTTGTAAGTGATAAACAAGCATTGGCATAGCCAATAGGTCTCGCCTTTGGGACCTTATAAGTCTTTAGTTATCCAGCACAATATCCTTGGTGCAACAACATCATGTGTTGCATGGCTAAACACTTATAAGGTCCCAAAAGCGAGACCTATTGACTATGCCAATGCTTGTTACTCTTTCCTAACCCCCTCCCATTTAGTAGCAAGTATGTCCTGTTTTCAAGTCACTCCTCTGGTCCCTCCTACATTTACTACTAAAAGATAGGTGGAGGTGGAGATTTACACTTGTAGGTTGTGAGTAGCATTTTGTAGTACTGTGGTAGCACTATTGTAGTAGCACTAACCGTACTACAAATTGCAGTTTTTGAATAGGCCCAATAGTTTATTTTTGTTCGAAGTCAAGTACGGTAGGCGAGTTTTACAAGACTTAGGGGCATATGTATCAAACGATTTTGTATTCGCAAACGCTGCGAATCGCAAATAAACAGCGTTTACGAATACAAAATCGCAAAACGCGATGTATGTGTCATTTTCGCATCGCATTATTAAGGAATCGCAAATTGTGATTCCTTAAATGCTATGTAACACGCACCCAAGTTGTGCGATTTCTCCTTAAGAAATCGCAAATTACCACCAACTTCAAGTTGGTGGTAATTTGCGATTTCTTGGAAAAATGCAATTTTTGGCATTTTTCAAAGTGCCATGTGGCGCACATACATGCCCTTAGGGCATGTATGTGCGCCATATGCGCACACATGTCAATTTCAGGGGTGCATCCTGGCCCATAGGAAGGAATGGGAAGGTATTGCTTAATTGCGATTTCGCAATTTGCTAATCGCAATTAATGAATATTAAGAATTCGCAAAATATGTGCGAATTTTTAAATACATCCCGTTTTGCAATTCTCAAATAGCGATTCTCAAAAAATCGCTATTTGAGAATTGCAAATACGGTTTTTGATACATATGCCCCTTAATCAGCCCTTAGATGTTTGCAAAAATCCTTGACCTTCAACCAGTGCTGGCATGTCCATATGACAAGAAAAGGAGACATCTGCAATTGGAAGCTGCAAACACGATTCTTTCCCTGTGGGCAAAAGGTTGTGCCACAGTCAAAAATTCTATTTTTGAAACAATATAGTTTGGCCTATGGCACCCATACATTTTGAACAGCTTGCTGTGCCCTTAAATGAATACAGCATTGACTGCAGTGAGCTAAGAATGGCATGTAGGAAGCATGGATGCTTGCCCATTCATCTGTCAGCTCTCTCATATGCTTTCAGCGACAGCTATGTGAAGTGCTGAGGATTTAAACATCCGTGCTCAGCCCTTACTCCTGCCAAAGTAGTGTCAATCACCAGATATAAATGTGCCATCCCGTTGTTCGCTGCTAAAATCTTCAAGTGTTTCTACCCCTTTTTCTGTGGTCTGGCCTTGAGAACGGGGAGCAGAGTGCAGCTCTTATGTCCAATGTGAAGAAGATAAGCTATCAAAGTGCACTGGCTATTTTCTTTCCGACTTCTTAGAAATTCTCCGCATTTTTTCATTCTTCCAACAATCCGCGGGTTCATTATGCTTTGAAGATTTCACGAGGTAAAGATGGAAGGGAAGGCTGTTTCCTCCTGTTTGACACGGGTCTCTGGAACAGCTGGCACGCTCTTTTTTTGCCACAAGAGCCTTTTTTTCGGTTCTTTTGCAATTTAAAGCAAAATGAAACCAGCACGCAAATAAATCAGAGACGCTTTCCTTCTTTTTATCTAGTCAACACCTCCTCGAATCCAATTGTACCTCTGTAGAAACCATTTCATCTGATTTCACTTTTAATTCCGCTCTTGTAATAGCGGATTTATCTTACAGTGCCTTTTATGGTCCGTGGTTCCTAAATCTATTACTGCGATTGGCAGCCTGCAGTATTTTTGCACTGAAATGTTACAAAGAGCCCACGTTCAGTCCTGGAAATGTAATTAGCCGTTTCCACAGCTCGGGAGATGCCACTCTGATAGCAATGCCCGGGGTTGAAGGTGGGGGAGGGGCTGAGTCAAATTGGCGGCTGCCTTTTAGCTTGAAAAAAACTTAACTGCGGAGCAGATACGCAAGTTTTCATTCATGTGTCACGCAGCAGAGAACGCGCAATTGCGGAAAGATAGTTTGGCGATTAAGCTGCCGGAGGCAGAAGCTCTCAGCTGGGAATAAATATATCGAAACTGCCACGTGCATTACTGCAGCATTTTACTCCTTGACCCTGAAGTAAACTGCCAAAGCAGCCAAACAAAATATACCACGCCATGGTCTCAAACGTGTATAGGATTTCAAGTCGTCTGTGCGGTGGCTGACCTTCTAAAGCGCCTGTTGTGTTTTCACTGTGGAGTCAATCAGTGGCCATTAATCACGTGCTCTTTAGCTCCCCTGAGAAGCCTCCCGCAGACGTCCCTGCATTCCTCTCAGGTCAGATGGAGTGAGACTTGCAGCTGTTGCTTTCGCCATGCTCGATTTCTCAGTTCAGGTTCAAAAGGAAGAATTTAAGGGAGATATTGACATGTTAAGAAAACCTTGTTGGATATCAATCTGTTTTGGATCTGTGCGGAGGAATAGAACAGGCAACTCGTGTGCCCTTTCTTTAGGTTCTGGATAAGACATTGCTGGGCATATTTACAATAAAGTGGCGAAGTGTGTCATTAAGCCAAGAAGGCTAACGAGAGGCCTAGTCACGTTAGAAATGCAGGGCGGCACCATATTTACTAGAATATGGTGCAACCCTGTGTTTCCCCCTGCACTGGCGCTAAATTTAGCTGCCTAGTGCAAACGCAGGCACCCTTGCACCGTAGTGCAAGGGTGCCTGTGTTGAGGGAAATATTGTTTATGTGCAGAAAGGTCCCCCTTCCTACACATAAATAATCTTTAAATACAGTTTTGCAACTTCTATATGTGCTGCTTAATGCAGCATACATAGAAGTTGCAAAAGGGCATTTTGGGGAAGAGGAGAGCAGCACAAACCACTGACACCAGGTTTGTGTGAAAAAGGCTGCTTTATTGAAACAGGTGCACATTACAACAAAACCTAGGCCATTGCCTCACAAAACAAAAACCTCTCTATACAGTTAACTCACCTATCTTAATCTACCCCTCCCTAAAATACTCCCTCTCCCCCACATGAACTTGATACAGTAACGTTGTGACCGCTCTAGATTTATTAAACGGTAACTGTGCCCTTTAAAACTCCCCGCTGTTTACTACAACTATTAACCCCTACTCAAGTATACCTCCTACATAACCTTGAACTTCCTGTGACCTCCAGGCGTGAACTAATCTAGCCATTCCCTTTAAGTCTGAGTTGGCGCTGTCAACAAGAATAAACTTTGTTAAATGATGGCAACTTCTCTGCCAACCACCACCCAGAAAAATGGGAGGATTGAGAGGTGATGCCCCCCCCCTTTTTCTGTCCCCCACCCACCCTGATGTCCGACTAGCGTATGCCCAAACTCCCGGCCAACTCCAACTTCAGCTGAACAAAGTACAGTGCCATGCCCATAAAGGACAAGTGGACGCCATTATCCCGAAATAACTCCTTATCCCCGAATCGCAAATCTGAATGCACCACCTTGCCGATGCCAGCTTGCCTACAGAATGTAAGCATCTCCTTATTGATCTTCTTTCTGGCCTTATCTATAGCTGACAGGCGATGCGCACCCCTCCAGATCCTCCTCGGGATGAACTCTGTCCAAAGAATATGGCACTCGGCCCAACGCCTGCCCTCTTCCTTCAAATCTTCCTTCATGTCCTTGACTAACACCAAGCCTTTCCTCACGAAAAGGTCATTTTCCCCTAAATGAATCACTAAGATATCTGGACACTTGCCACCCACAAGAAGCCTGTTCAAGCAAGGCATCAATTCACCCCAGTGCATTACCCCTTTACCATGTCAAGAAATAGGGTACAATCCCCTATTAAACCCCAAATTTGACCCTTGACTGCCAGACTTGGCTTGATGCTCTGCCCATTTAGCGAAAGAATGTCCTACAATCCATATGTGCCTGCCAGACTCCAGAGGCCCCGAAACAGAACCTAAAAAACAAAAACACAAGATGGCAACTTGCACCGCACACATCAACACTCATCCGCTGCGCACATGTAACAACGGAAACAATTGGATGACCAGCAACCCAAAGCCATACTTCTCGCACTGCTCCACCCTTGCCTGCCCGCCTCCGTGGCCAAAGCAATTCAGAAAGAATGTGTGCCAAAACCTCTTTCGTCCAAACCCACCCAAGGTAACTCCTTGCGCAGCTGAAAGGAGGGAACAGGTCTCCCATTCAAATGCTGAAAAACCAATCCCAACCCCTGGGCGGTACACTGCTTCCAGGTCCCTCCCCATCGAACCAGGCAGAACACCGCACCCAGATAGGCCAGCAAGAGAACACTCGGCCTCTGCCCCCACTGGTCAGACTTAGATTTATGCAACCAAACTCGTAGACCCATGTCGGCTTCAGCAACCTCTCCCCATAGCAGACCCCAACCCCCTTTACTGCCTAGATGCTCAGAGACTCGAAATGCACCGAAGAACATCCACAACATCAGCGTGGAAAACAGTACCACCTCCCTCTCTGAACTGCAGATGCCCGGCAGTTCCACCAAGACTTTTGCCAAAATACCCAGCGTCAGCGGTTTACGCTTACCCCCTGACCTACCCTGCTCCCTCGCACAACCCTCCAAAAGTCTCCTACCCAACTCCCCAATACAACTTGCCCATAGAGGCGATGGCTGCTAGTTTACCTGAAATTGTCACCCTCAACTGACATTTCTCCGTCAAACTCAGTATGAATTGCACTACATCCTCCGCTCTGGCCCACTCCTCTGCCCTACGACGCGCCATCTCTGCCAAGAATTCGGCCCACGCTTGCGAATGCTGTATCCTTCTTGATTCAGCTAGCGACCCTGCTACCAATTGAAGCATCTGGGCTCTTCGACCGACCATAAGTGCTGCAGCATTCTGGTTACGACACTGTCCACGTTCGTGGCCAGACCATGGAACCTCCTCCACTGTGAACGAGACAAAGCATCTGCGATGTCATTGTCCACACCTGGCACAAGTTTAGCTCTAAATTTCACATCAAGCTGCAAGCATCTCAACACAAATGCCCTCAACAACTTCAAAACCTGTGTGTCCCTTGCAGACTGCCTGTTGATGACCTGAACTACTGATATATTGTCTACCCGAAACAGCACCTTCTTATGCTGTAGCTGTTCTCCCCAGAGCGCCAGAGCCACCAACAGTGGAAAGAGCTCCAAAAAGGTGATACTGCGGCCGCCATGATTCCAAGCCTGCGGCCACTCTTCCACACACCTGTCACTGCCAATAAAGGCCAAAACCAACGTCATCCGACGTGTCCAAAATAATTTGCACATCCCGTTCAAAGTCTGTCAATGTCTCAGAGGAATCCCATTACTTGACTCCAAGAAGGCACCACACATCCTCAAATCACTTCTCACCCCCGTCTCCAAGCGGACATGGTGGTGCGGTAGTGGCAGCCCTAACAGTGCCAGGCCCAGTCTCCTACAAAAGGTTCTTCCTCCTCTGACTACCCTCCATGCGAAATTCAAGTGCCCTAAAAGAACCTGCACTTCTTTGACTGTTACTTTCTTTTTCTCCAGCATGGAACTCAGCAATTGCTGCATGGCCCGCTTCTTACCCTCGGGCAGCCTGGCCTTCTAAGCTACAGAGTCAATTTCAATCCCTATGAAAGAGATCAACATTGCTGCCCCACTGTCTTCTCGGGGGCCAAGGCCACACCTATGTCCCCCATCAGCTCCTGGAACCTTGTCAGTACTTCCTGACAAAACGCGCTTGTGGGGCTTCCCACAAATAAAAAGTCATCCAAGTAGTGAGACACATTGTCGTTCCCAGTGGTGTTCGTGAACAGCCAGAGGGAGTTGATCCAGCTGTCCCTGCGCCCCAGCCCCTTCATCCCCCGTGAGGTCTTGTGTGCTTAAGCTTGCATCTGACATGTAGCGAGCTTTGCTTAATCGGCCAGCCATTGCGCAAACCATGCTCAGATCTGCACCGCCCCCATTCTTTGATGCAGAGCTTCCCCAGCCTCCCACACCCCCTCCCACCACCGTGTTCTGAGAGGCCGCGCACTCCTTGGTGGTGGCCCCGCCCCTCATCCCAGAATGTTGGGCCTCCCACTGCAATTGGGAGCCCCACGTGCCTGGCTTCCCTGGCCACCCACACCCTCTCCCTGCACTGTGGCTGCCTTACGTCGTCGCTAGCGGCCCGCTTGCTCACCTGACTGAAGAGGCGTTCAGGGACCTGGCAAGGCAGCGAGTATCTAACTATAACTACCCACTGGCGACTGCCAGTAGGTAATATATATATACATATGTCACAAAATCCTCTGTCGTAGGGGGCAGCAATGCTCAACATCCTATGATTCTGAGCAAATCACTTAATCTCCCTGCGCCTATCAAAAATGAATGTGTCCATCTGCAACGAAACTGGTGCTCGTGTAAAGGGCTCTGATACCCGATGTCTCAGGTCTAGTTCTCGCTATATAAAACTCTCAAAGAAAAAAAAATGTTAAAGTCAGGTTTTTGATTGCATTTTTAAAATGCTACTTTTAGAAAGTTACCCAAGGGGTTGGATCATTATAGTACTGTGAGGTTGAACTGCAAATAACAGAGTAATAAAGTAAAGTTATTCGACTGAATAAAGGATAACAATTACTTATTAGAAAAATGAAGACATTCAATTTGCATGATCATATTGGTTATTCATGAACTCACTAGATGAATGTGTGTATAAATCACTAGCATATCATGCACAACTTGAACCGTTTATGACAAAATCATAGTTCAACATATATAATGCACACATCATCCAGAGAACTTGATTTGTGTTGTATATACACCACTATGTTCTACTAAGGCAAGGTACATTACTTTATTGTACTTTTAGAAAGTTTACATGTTTCTGCCCTTAGCCATTTTGTGCCTGTATCCTGGCCCGTGTCACATGACCAAATGTAACTGACAGTTAGACTTTGTGAATTCCTCTCATAAAGTCACACAATAGAGGGATTAGGTGTGAATGAATGGGCTATCTACTGGCAGGATGGGGTGGAGCTGATCACAGCTCCACCTGCAACTGAATAGGAAGTGCTCTGCCCTCACACAAAGGTCCTATCATCTCCACATTGTCACTGCAGCCAGCTTGGAGCCAGAACAGGGAGTAAGGAAATTCTATGCACTTAAAGCCACTGTCTAGACGATTCTCCCACCTTCCAGAACAAGGGCACCAGATTATAAAAAGGAAACCTCAGACACCAACTCTTCAGTACACTTCTTCACCTGTGAATACTCTGCCAGGAAGAAAGACTGCTGTGCTGCTTGAAGGACTGCCACTCTGCTGGACTGCTTATCTAAATTACCTCTGCTCTACTAGATTGCTGCCATATTTCCCTGCTGCTCTGCTGCCTTCTACCTGGGCTCAAAGACTGGATCATCATCTGCTCCAGGACATCAAGAGTGACTCACAAGGGCAAGTCTACTGACCTCCTAATCAGAGCCAAACAAAAGGTGATGGGAGACAGCTTGCAATAAGTCTAACCACTGGTAATAGCTCTGGGTAACACTCCAACTCATTGATCTTTTGCTCACCATGCTTCCTCAGTTTGGACCCAGCCATATGGATATCAGTCATGATCCTGCTCTCCATGGGAACTGTCAAGTCTGAACTGCCAAGCCAGGTCTTCCCTAAACCAGAAGACAAGCAACTATGGACCGTTTTTGCCCATGTTATGGGCTCATCAGCTGGGTACAGATTGGCTCCAGTGGCTCACATAGCATGGAACCCACATCTGAGCACACCCATGCCACTTAGGGTGGTATATGAAACACACAAAAGGAGGCTGCTTGCAATAGGCCTAACCACTGGCAAAAGCTTGGGGCAGCACTCCAACCCAATATTGTTTTGCTCACCATGGCATTTCAGTTTTGACCCAGCCATATGCAAATCAGTCTTGACCCTCCTCCTCATGGGAACAGTCCAGCCCCAGCTGCCAAGCCAGGTCCTACCTGAACCAGAAAACAAGAAACCCAGGACTGTTTTTGCGCAAGTTATAGGCTCATCAGCTGGGTACAGCTTGGTTCCAGTGACATACTGAGCATGGGACCCACATCTGAGCACACCCATGCCACTTAGGGTGGTACATGAAACAAACAAAAGGTGATGGGAGTCACCTTGCAATAAGTCTAACCACTTGCTATAGCTCAGGGTAGCATTGCAACCCATTGATCTTATGCTCGCCATGCTACCTTAGTGTGGACACAGCCATATGGATGTCAGTCTTGACCCTGCTCCTCATGGGGGCAGTCAAATCCGAACTGCCAAGCCAGGTCCTACCTGAACCAGAAGGCAAGTAACCCAGGACTGTTTTTGCCCCAGTTATGGGTTCATCAGCTGGGTATAGCTTGGTTCCAGTGACATACTAAGCACGAAA
Organism: Triturus cristatus; assembly: GCF_964204655.1. Classification (NCBI taxonomy): domain Eukaryota; kingdom Metazoa; phylum Chordata; class Amphibia; order Caudata; family Salamandridae; genus Triturus; species Triturus cristatus. Next base: position 1,081,086,776 of record NC_140591.1, read on the forward strand.
CCCACATCTGAGCACACCCATGCCACTTAGGGCGGGACAAGAAACACACATAAGGAGGCTGCTTGCAATAAGTCTAACCACTGGCAAAAGCTTGGGGCAGCACTCCAACCCATCATTCTTTTGCTCACTATGGCATCTCAGTTTTGACCCAGCCATATGCAAAACAGTCTTGACCCTGCTCCTCATGGGAACAGTCCAGCCCGAACAGCCAAGCCAGGTCCTTCCTGAAACAGAAGACAAGAAATCCAGGCCATTTTTGCCCAAGTTATGGGATCATCAGATGGGTACAGCTTGGTTCCAGTGGCACAGTGAGCATGGGTCCATGTCTGGGCATACCCATGCCACTTAGGGTGGTACATGAAACACACAAAAGGTGATGGGAGACTGCTTGCAATAAGTCTAACCACTGGCAATAGCTTGGGGTAGCATTGTAACCCATCATTCTTATGCTCACCATGCAACCTTAGTGTGGACCCATCCATATGGATATCAGTCTTGACGCTGCTCCTTATGGGGACAGTCAAATCTGAACTGCCAAGCTAGGTCCTCCCTGAACCAGAACACAAGCAACCCAGGACAGGTTTTGCCATATTTGTGGGCTCATCAGCTGGGTACAGCTTGGTTCCAGTGACACAGTTAGCATGGGACCCATGTCTGGGCATACCCATTCCACTTAGGGCGGTACATGAAACATACAAAAGGTGAAGGGAGGCTGCTTGCAATAAGTATAGCCACTGGCAATAGCTTGGGTAGCACTCCAAATCATCACTCTTTTGCTCACCATGCCACCTCAGTTTGGACCCAGCCATATGCCAAACATTCTTGACCCTGCTCTACATGGGTAGAGTCCAGCCTGAACTGCCAAGCCAGATCCACCTTGAACCATAGCACAAATTACCCAGGACCGGTTTTACCTTAGTCATGGGCTACTCATCCAGGCACAGCTTGGCAAGAGGGACACAGTAAGCATGGGACCCAACTCTAGGCATACCCATGCCATTTAGGGCAGTCAATTAAACACACAAAAGGTGATGGGATGCGGCTTGCAATTCGTTTCACCACTGGCAATTGCTCGGGGTAGCACTACAACCCATCATTCTTTTGCTCACCATGCCACCACCGTTTGGACCCAGCCATATGGACATCAGTTTGACCCTGCTCCTCATAGGAGCAGTCTAGTCTGAACTGCCAAGCGAGGTCCTCCCTGAACCAGAACACAAGCAAACCAGGACCGGATTCACCCTAGCTATGGGCTCATCAAATGGGTACAGCTTGGTTCCAGTGACATAGTGAGCATAGGACCCTGTCTGGGCTTACTCATGCAACTTAGGGCCGTACATGAAACCCACAAAAGATGATGGAAGGCTCCTTGCAATGAGTCTACCCACTGGCAAAAGCTCAGGTAGCCCTCCAACCCATTGTTCCTTTACTCACCATGCCATCTCAGTTTGGACCCAGCCATATTCAAATCAGTCTTGACCCTGCTCCTCATGAGAACAGTCCAGCCCGAACTGCCAAGCCAGGTCCTCTCTGAACGGTAACACAAGCAACCCAGGACCGGCCTTGCACTAGTTATGTGCTCATCAGCCAGGTGCAGCTTGGATCCAGTGACACAATAAGCATGAGACCCATGTCTGGCCGTACCCATGCATGCCACTTAGGGTGGTAAATGAAACACATAAAATGTAATGGGAGGCTGCATGCAATAAGTCTAACCACTGGAAATAGCTTGGGGTAGCACTCCCACCCATCATACTTTTGCTTACCAAGCCACCTCACTTTGGACCCTGCCATATGGATATCAGTCTTGACCCTACTCCTGATGGAAACAGTCAAGTCTGAACTGCCAAGCCTGGTCCTCCCTGAACTGGACCAGAAGCAACCCAGGACCGGTTTTGCCTTAGTAATGTGCTCATTAGACAGGTACAGCTTGAGTACGAGCCTCATGGGCACAAAAGGTTTCCTCCATCTTGAACCTGCACCTGGACCTGGCCTACCTGAGTCCTGAACCTCCAAGTGGTTTCCCTGTAGTCCTGCACCCTTGGAAGTGGTTCTAAAGGTGCCCAGATAGTCAAAATAACAAAGTGGGGACCTAAAAACCTTTTGGCTAAAAAGTGCTCTGAGAACCAGTAGGAGATCGGGACCAACTTGCTCGCCTATCCGCCCAAGGTGCATTGCCCGTCGGATTGACTTTGCGGCTTTGTTGCTACATTCTTCTCAGCAGCAGCAAATCTTTTTCAGTGGTCCCTTGCCAAAGCTGTATCCAACCTCGTAAAACTGCCTACGGCTGCCGCCCACCGCCTCGTCCTACTGCAGATTTCAACTTTCATTTAATAGACTCAGGGGCAGATTTATCATTTATTTCACTCAGCACTGCACATCAAGCCACCTTGCTGACCTACCCTGCTTGAAAAGGAAAGGAATGCACTGTATTTACCATTATACAGCGCATTCTTGTCCTTTCCTAGTGCTGGTGCACCTTTGGCTGCCTAATGCCAACGCAGGCACCCTTGCGTCATGGTGCAAGGGTGCCTGCATTGTAGGCAGGATTGTTTTTGTGCAGGAAGGGGCATCATCTTGCACAAAAACAATCCTGAGAGTAATTTACCTTTTTCTATATGGGCCGCAGAATGCATTATTCATAGAAAGAGGAAAGAATTTGGAGAAATAAAGATATTTCTCCTTGTTATGCCTCAGCTGGGGAGGCGTAGCTTTTTGATGTATTCCCAGGTCTACCACTATTGGTAAATCTGGGAATGCGCCAAATTCCTTGGTTGGATGCGTAGAAACATGCTCACTTTCACCCATGGAAATACTCCCTGCCGCAGAGCAAGGTAGGACAGCGATTTCTGCTGCCTTGTGTTACTTTAGATTTGTCAAGCCATGCAGGGCCACGTAAAGTGGCCCTGTGTGGCTTGATAAATCTCACTTAGGTTTTGCCCCGCCCTCCAGGCTCCTTGCATGGAGCAAGGGCGATGCAATAACTTGATAAATCTGTCCCTTAGTCCGAACATAGATATCTTTAACTTGGCTTCGACCCAAGAATATCCAACGACATCACCTCCTCCTCAGACACCTCCTGCAGCCTTGCCCCATTGAACTTTACCTTCCCACACACTTTTTCTCCGAATTTCTTCTAAGTCCGAAGGTAAGCGTAGACAAGATGCAATCCACTATGTGTATCCAAACTGCTTCATCGCGGTCGGCCATATAGTTAGACTTTGTCGCGATGTCAGTAGCAGAAAACCAAGAAAGCCACTAACCTCAGAGGTCTGCCAGCAGGGACGAAGGAGCGTAGAGAGCTCCCCTCCTCCCCTGGGCGCAACCCCACGCAGAGGACTACTATCACTACTGCGTAAGGAAGCACTCCGGGGAAAAAGGGAAGTGGATAAAATAAGAATTGTTGCGGTCTCAGAGGGGTCTTCCAAACCACTGTCAGGTATAGTGGTATATCCAACATCAGAAAAATGCCTCGTGGGAAACTACACACAAAGGGGACGACAAGGAAACAATGATTAATTAGAGGAACTGGGAGACCCATTCATCCACATTCATCTTGGTACTAAAGAACCCACCACTCACTTAATATTGCGCAACAGCTTCGGGGATGTTAGGACCATAAATACAAAGAAGGAGGAAACGTAGGAACCAGAATGGACCTCAGTCTTGATGCCCCTTTACTGATGATGAAACGCTGTTTGCTTCACAGCGTGTCTGTAGGTGGCGTGCGGAGCCTGTGAATGCTGTGAGCAGCACAGCGTAAGTCAAACAAAATGCGCACAGTCCCCAGCTCCCTGTTACAATCACAGCAAGTGAGCGCCCAAATGAAATCACCAGGAACAGAAAGCAAAAAAACAAAACAAAGGTATTTCACCGACACGGGAGAGCGCTTCTGCGCATCACTCCCGCGTTGCTCACCTCAAATGCAACAGAGAGAGACTGTCAAAGTAACAAACACCAGCACCAGTCCCCCGAAATCCTGTGGGGACGAGACTGGGATACTGACATCAATGGAAGTCTAGTACGACAGTCGGGAATTAACACGGCTCCTTTCCAGTCACTGCTAGGCTCAGGAGAAGGAAAACAACGAGCGCTCGACCTCCAGCGGGGATCACCATCCGCTAGCGCTTACCTCGGGGAAAATTCTGGAAGTTTGTCAAGCCTCGTCCCGAGGAAGGGGAGGGCCTTTATAGCCGTTGGTGTAGCGGCCGCGCCTTATCCGAGTACCGCAATAATGTCCCATAGCCTTCTGGGACTTGTAGTTCCAGGTGCGCTTCTCGCCCCTGCAAGGTACCTTTTTCCCCGCCGGCAGACACATGCACACGCATTCAGATGAGAGGAGAGCGGCAGAGAAACCACAACCCCCATACCCTTGTTTCTGGTCAAGGATCGCAACAGAACCCCCTCTCAAGGACCGCCGTCTCGGCCTTTGCCCTGCTTGCGTGGGTGTTTGGTGTGAAACAGGTCCAGTAACCTCAGGCAGTGCAGGTTGTTAGCTGGTTCCCAGGTCCTGTTCTCAATCCATACCCCTTCCAGTCCACCAGGTACTGCACTCGGCCCTGTACCAGCCGAGAATCCAGTAATTCTCGTACCTTGTACTCCTAGTGCCCATCTACTTCTACTGGAAGTGGTGTAGGGGGTAGTCTCATACTAGCAGGACAGGGCAGGAGCAGAGAAATGTGGAAAACGGGGTGGATTTTCCAGGGCAGGGGCAGGCATAATCTCATGGCAACAGTGTTAAGGATTTGCTCAATGCTGTAAGGCCCTATGTATTTCAGCGCTAGTTTACCCACCCCTTTCAGGAGCAGATTCTTGGTAGCCAACCACACCATGTCTCCTACTTGATAACCAGGTTCTGGGGCCCTTCTTTTGTCTGTGTGGTATTTACGTGCTGCCTGCGCTGCCTCTAACTGATGTTTAGCTTCAATAAGCACTGCTCTGAGGTGAGCGTGATGATCCTGTATGATGGGGTATTTAGAGACCACAGGCCATTCGAAAGGGAGCATGTTCGGATGAAAACCATAGAGACAGAAGAAGGAGGAACACCCCAATGTAGAATGTTCCGCATTGTTGTAGGCGAACACTGCCATCCAGATCAATGGGTACCAGTCCACCGTGTTTTGAAGGGTAAAACAGCGTAGGTATTGCTCTAGTGAGAAGAAGTGGAGGTGGCACCAGGTATGAAGTCAACAGTCACGTGAGAAAGGATAAGTTCACTGGGTTACTTTATTCTCCTTCATGTAACATATAAAAACAGCCAACGCGTTTCGTTCCGTTTAAAGGAACTTCATCAGGGCAGAAATGTAATTCCGAAAAGACCCCTCTATGCGAACTTTCTCTGTAAGATATCCAAAACAGTAAACATCAAGGTTGATGAAGTCAATATATTGGCGGCGTTACGATAGACGCCTCACGATCCAAGATTCGGCACTCACAATCCAAGGAGGTATTGCTCTAGTGTTTGGTTGAGGTGTTCAGTGTTTACGTCCGTCTGAGGGTGGTAGCTAGTGGACATCCGGGCCTCCACTCTCATGGTAACGCATAACGCCCTCCAGAAGCGAGAGGTGAACTGGGTACCTCGGTTTGTTATAAGCACCCAAGGTAGTCCGTGAGCCCTAACCACATGCTGGAGGAAGACCACAGCTAATTCAGCGGATGTAGGTAGCCGTTTTAACGGGATGAAATGTCCCATTTTTGTCAGATGGTCTACTACCACTAGGACGGTGGTGTATCCTTCACAGGGTGGCACTTCAACAATAATGTCCATGTACACGGTATGCCAAGGGAATCGGGTGATGGGTATCAGATGCAACAGCCCCACGGGTTTCGAATGACTGCCTTTGCCTTGGGCACATATGGCACAGTTTCTCAGGTACTCTTTGGTGTCTTTACGTAGTGAAGGCCACCAGAAGGATCTCTCAATGCAGGCTTTGGTTTTATATTCCCCTAGAGGTCCTCCTAGTGTCTGGTCGTGAGCCCAAGCCAACACTTGTAGCTGCTGAGCGGTTTAAGGGACATACAATGCATGGTAGTGGTATAACAGGTTATCTTTCACTGACCTGTGTTCTGGGTCTTTTTGTATCCAGGCGGAGATGTCCAAGTGGGCTATGGACACCTTCAGGTCTTCAAGGAAATCCTGTGATGTGATCAACGCAAGGGTGGTATGTGGGAAGGCGTTTTCTGGGAGGATGGAGGGTGGTTCAGGAGGCACATCCTCTACTTTGTCGGCGGGTTCATCCAGTCGGGACAGAGCATCGGCCTTGCCGTTCTGTGGTCCGAGACGGTACTTGATGATAAAATCGTAATCTGAGAAAAACAGAGACCACCGCAGCTGCCGTGGTGTGAGGGCTCTGGTGGTTTTCATGAATTAAAGATTGTGGTGGTCTGTGGATATTTCGATTGTATGACATGCTCCCAGGAGATAGTGCCTCCACTCCTCACAAGCTCTTTTGATCGCCAACAACTCCTTGTCTGTGATGGAGTAGTTCACTTCCATAGGGGTGAGTTTCTTTGAGTAGTACGCTACTGGATGGAGCTGGCCGGTATCTGGATGGCGTTGCAATAACACTCCTCCTATGGCGAACTGCGATATGTCTGCTTCCACCACGAACGGCAGACGTGAGTCAGGATGACGGAGGATAGGAGCCTGAGTGAATCATTTTTTCAACTCCGTGAAGGCTTGTTCAGCTTCACCATCCGCTAGCACTTACCTTGGGCAAAATCCAGGAAGTTTGTCAAGCCCCGTCCCGAGGAAGGAGCGGGGCTTTATAGCCGTTGGTGTAGCGGCCGCGCCTGATCCGAGTACCGCAATAATGTCCCATAGCCTTCTGGGACTTGTAGTTCCTGGTGCGCTACTCGCCCCTGCAAGGTACCTTTTTCCCCACCGGTAGACACATGCACACTTATTCAGAGGAGAGGGGAGGGGCAGAGAAACCACAACCCCCATACCCTTTTTTCTGGCCAAGGATCGCGACAGACTTTGAGCAGTCTCGCGTGAATAAATGTCCACTGTTGGCGCTTTGAACGTTTAGGCGCTAGGCTTTACTAAAAATGTAAAAAAATTCTTAACTCCGGTTCTACTGATTGGATTTTTATTGTTTTGGTGTCAAATAATTTATTAAAATGTACTCTATTTTTCTAAATTGGTTTAGGATTTTTTGTGTTGTGTTTGCACCTTATTACTATTTGTTTACTGCATAAATTCTTCTGACTGCTTTTTGCCAAGCTGCCTAGGGTTAAGCACAGGTTAATTTAGTGACTTGTTTACTCTGCAAGGGATTGGGGCAGTTGCTTGACCAGGGCTCACACACCAGTCAACCAACAGCCAAGAGTCAGTCAAAGTGCATTAAAATAAGACTAAACATACATTACCTTTCAACAGTAAACAATGCATAGCCATTGACACTATGGAAATTACTCCCATCCATTCTCTTTATGAGGATATAGAAATGTAAAACACTTCAAATGTACGTACCCCACCCACATTGAGAGTAACTTTGATCTCCTGAAAAGTAAGTGGAGGTGCATGAATGTGCTAGGAGGAGACCTTACTTGCACATCCAAAATGTGTGCAGAATTATTCCACTGTCTAGCATGTTGCAAAATGTGGACATTTAGAGGCGCCTTCCTTTGGCAGAAGAATCACTCTTTGTTGATAAAGTGCATGGCACCACCGACAGAGAGGTAATTGAGGCCTTCAGTATATGATAAAATGTGAATGTTAGAACCGGAATCCCTAGTTGGCAGAGGTAGGTACCATAGGCCAACTAGGGACCCTCACTTCTACGTCAGGGAAAGGAAGGACACCTTCTCAGATAACCCCTACTCACCCCCCTTGGTAGCTTGGCACGAGCAGCCAGGCTTATCTTCAAGGCAAATGTGTAAAGCATTTGCAAACACGCTCCCAGTGACCCAATGGGGACACCACAAAAGGACTCCACACAAGTTTCATATAAAAACAAGTATAAGTTTACATAAAAAGATATACGATGAGACCACATGATAAGAATCCAACATATGCGTATTTGGTAATATACCTCCTGGCCAGTTATTAATGAGCAATTGTAGATGATCCTATACAGTCCTAATGCAAAGCTATGCAGTTCGTAATGCAAGAATCAGGCACTTTGCAATGTAAAAATAATGCAGTTTGCTATGCAAACTAATGCAATGCGTAATACAACAATCAGGTAGTTTGTTATGCAGAAATAATGCAATGCTTAATGCAAAAATCAAGTAGTTTGTTCTGCACGCTAATGCAATGCGTAATACAACAATCAGGCAGTTCGTTATACAGAAAGAATGCAATGCATAATGCAACAATCAGGTAGTTCATACTGCAAATGAATGCAAAGTGTAATACAACAATCAGGCAGTTCGTTATGCAGAAAGAATGCAATGCGTAATGCAACTATCAGGTAGTTCGTAATGCAGAATTAATGCAATGCGTAATACTCTCCAGCACTGATCACGGTGCTTCAGACGGTCTCTCCGCCCCTCGTACTGACTCACGGTCAGTTTCCGTCAACATATGCCCCCAACACGGGTCTGGTGTACACCACAGTGCAACTCCACGCTCCTGCCCTGGTACTGACACTCCTCGGCATGTACGGGCCGCAATACAAGCTTGAACAGAGGCTCGCACTGCAAGAAGTGGAGAGGCCGAGAGTGTCCCTCTCTAAGCCCGCACCCCACCCTAGGTGCTGACCCACATTACCTGGGGGGTGCGACCTCGCTCTCCTCTCCGCCTCTCGCAACTTGGGCCTCCGATGCAACTTGGTTGATTCCAGGCCGATGACGATAACTAAGATCTTAGGCTGCAACAGGGCACACGCACCCAGCATCACTGATACTCCCTTGAGCTTCGGGTGTGCACGGTCACAGGGCAATTCTCACGAAGGTCTCAGGCTGCACGAAGCACACGCCCACAGCGTCGCGGAGACTCACTTGAGTTCTGGGAGCACACGATCACAAGGCAATCCTCACGAAGGTCTCAGGCTGCACAAAGCACATGCACACAGCGTCGCTGAGACTCACTTGGACTCCGGGTGTGCACGATCACAAGGCAATGCTCACGAAGGTCTCAGGCTGCACAAAGCATACGCACACAGCATTGCTGAGACTCACTTGGACTCTGGGTGTGCACGATCACAAGACAATCCTCATGAAGGTCTCAGGCTGCACGAAGCACACGCACCCAGCATCGCTGAAACTCACTTGGGCTCCTGGCACCCCCGATCACAGGGCAATTCTTTTGAGGGTTTTAGGCTGCAAAAAGCACACGCACACAGAGTCGCTGAATCACACTTTAACTACTGGTGCCCACGATCACAGGGCAATTCTTCCGAGGGTCTCAGGCTGCACAAAGCACATGCACACAGTGTCGCTGAGACTCACTTGGACTCCAGGTGCACACAATCACAGGACAATCCTCACGAAGGTCTCAGGCTGCACAAAGCACACGCACACAGTGTCGCTGAGACTCACTTGGACTCCAGGTGCACACGATCACAGGACCATCCTCACGAAGGGCTCAAGCTGCAAAAAGCACACGCACACAGTGTCGCTGAGACTCGCTTGGACTCCAGGTGCACACAATCACAGGGCACGGCTTACGAAGGTCTCAGGCTGCACAAAGCACAAAGCACACACACACAGCATCGCTGAGACACTTCTGGAAACATTTGTGTTCCTGAGTTTCCACAACAGGGACCCAGCTCACCTCAGGCCCTTGGGGTTAAGTTGCTTCAGGACACAGCACAGCAAAGTTCTTTCAAGCAGGGGGGACACAGCATACAGCAAAGTCAATTTAGCCTTTCCTTGGTTAAAGCAGCAAACTGCAGGCCAGCCCCAGAACACACAGCAAGGGTCAGTCCTTTCCTTCAGTCTATTCAGCTGTTTCTTCCTTGGCAGATGTTCCTCTTGACCACGAAGTAGTTTCAATCCTTTACAGTCGTGACCAATCCTACGTTCAGGGCTTTCAGCTCTCATAGTTATACCCCTAAATGTCTTTAAAGTCTTTGTGTTCAGGGGGGCACTGACCCCTGTCTAAACCAGTTGTGGGTGTCTCCCTGCCAGTGACACCTTATTCCTTTGATAGTGGGGGTCTGGATCCTTAATCACTCAGCAGGGGATGGAGCCATTGTTTTATGGCCGCAGCCCAGGCCTCTTCACCTCCAGGGGCTACTCCTCCCCCCTACACTCCAGATGCAGGTCAGCCTGTTGCTGTCTCACCTCCTCCCCTGGGTCAAGACATTCCCCAGATCCTATCACTTTCAGATCCAGACAGTCAATCCACGACCAGGCAGAGACACACAGAAATGTTAGAGCACCAAAACCCAGCCACTTTTAAAAGAGTGGTTCTAAACACACGATGCATTAACCACCATCACAAAAAGATGTGTTATTGAATTGTGAGTTCAGACATGCTAAACTTCACCTCTCCATCTTAAGCCTTCGGGAAGATTGGCTGGAAACATATTACACAGCCTCCCCATTCAGTCCTATGGGCAAGATGGCCTTTCAACAGGGAAAAACAAAATAGAGTATTTCACTGTCAGGACATGGTACACACCTCAGTACCTGTCCTACCTTTCACAAACACTGCACCCTGCCCAGGGGGTACCTTGGGCCTACCATAGGGGTGTCTGATGTGCATAGAAAGGGAATGGTAAGGCCTGGCAAGTGGGTTCACTTGTCAGGACAACATGGCAGTTTAACAAACTGCGCACAGGCCTGAGTTCTCTCTTCAAGGCTACTTGTGTGGGTGACACAGTTAGTGCTGCAGGCCCACAAGTAGCATTTGCATTACTAGCCCTGGCACACATAGTGCACTTTACTGGGGACTTTACTAGTAAGGCAAACATACCAGTCATGGACAACCAATTACCATTACACTTTGCACAGGGAGCACTTGCACTTTGACACTGATCGACAGTGGCAAAGTGCCAAAAGCATCTAAGCCTGTTAAACGAAATCCCTCATAGCATCAGAAATAGAAGGTGTAAAGGCAAAAAATATGGGGTAATCCTGCCAAGAAATGCCAGGTCTAACAGTGATGTCCTATTTTTTTCAAACTATGCTCTTACCCTATTGCTTTCGAACATATAAAATCTTCTTTGTACTCGGTGGAATGTTTCCTTTATGTATAATGTCATATGTAAGATAAGAATAATATGGAGATAGCACTCTACAAGAATTTAAGTGGTTTCTTAATTGCAGTGGCATAATTGTATTAAAACTGTATAAAAAGTTCAAAAGTATAAGAAACATGAAACTAATGTTGTACGGAGTTAAGGACTTGAATTCTTTTGTCCTTGTTTCACCTTTTAAGACAATACCTCTAGCATTTACTTCAACAACATAACTGAATTTTCAGTAACTAAAACACCTTAAGAAACGTTTCCAAACAGAAATAAATAACAGATTGAAAGAGTGGGGCATATAAAGCAAAGGTACCCTAACAGAATGTTCTCATACTATGGAAATGACTGGGTAGGTTTTAATTTCCCTTTTCAGAAGAATATCTGATTGGAGATATGATGAAAGTCAGAAGAGGATGAGTTCCAGTGTTTTGAGTCAAAACAAGGAAAAGATACTCCACTCATTCTAACTTTCTGGATCCTTGGGATCTAAATAAAGTAGGCAGAGGCCCCCACAATAACCTAACATAGCATCTGAACAAGTGCTGAAGATAGATGGGGCCACAATTGTGGATTGCACAATAGCACATGCATCAGACTTTGTTGCAAGGATTCTGCTCAAGAATAGAACTATGCTTGGAACCATAGAACAGCAGCATATAGGTACTGAGTCACCATACCACATCAGTTTTTATGGGCCCAAATCCAACTAGCTTATAGAGCCTCACTTGCCCTCCTAACCTTTACAGAGAGAAAGTGATTTGGCACCCCAGATCACAACACTCTTGACCCTCTAAGGAATCGCAGTAGCAGGTCACCCCCTTTCGTTCTCACACATGCACTTCTCCACAATAAATAGAAAAGAGACACAAAGGAAGCTCACAATATTTATTGTAAGCTGTCATGCTTTAAATGCAATAATTGCGCCACAACCTGAAAATAGATGCAGGTCAGTAATGTCATTAGCATAATTAGCATACCATATGCAGTAAAAAGCCCTGTCATATTATCTGACAGATTTTCCTAAACCCACCCTCACTACAAAATGTAAGTGATTATAAATCTCTGGGCTTGGTGGCGTACCCCATACCTTAGCATGCATAGATAGTTGATCTACATCCCAGCTGACGCAGCCCTCTCTTCTCAGGACCTTTGCTCTGTCTGTAAGTCTCTGCTCTGTGTGTTTTAGAATGATGCATCCGAGGTTATATGACAAAATATGTGTGTACACAAACAGCAGCTAGGTTTCTCTATTATGTCTAGTTGCTAGTGTCTGACCACAGAGAATAACAATGTTGGTTGACCTTCCCTAGGCTGTTCCAACTGAATCCCAGGAAAAAACTAAATATAAAAACATGTGCTGACTATGTGTGAAAATACTTTGTGGCACAAAAACAAGCATACCATTTGTTAAATGTGTGCAAAGCAAAAGTGGCCTACAATGTGCATAATAAGGCTAACAGGGAAAACAACAATGGGCCATGTAGGAAACTGAAGTACTGGGAATTTTAAGCCCAGCGGTGCAGGGGAACACACCCTATGACTGCGGGTTCTTCCTGTTTCAGACCTACAGAAACACAGAGTCTTCTGGGTGAAGTCAAAGATCAGTTTATTGGCTGCAGACCAATTACAGGTATCCTAGAAGTACAACAGCATGTATGTTCTCAGGAGACTGCTAAAAATCACAGAAACGGGCTTCTGCTTAAATACAAAATATCCTGCTTCAGGCATACATTCCTAGTTTTATGGCATGGTCATTTAGATGTATTCATTTCAAGCGAAAAGGCAGAGTCATGATGACCATCCCACATTCCAGTTAAGCCAGCCCGTAATTATTTACCCAGCAAGGCTCAGATCCCACATCAGATATCGATAGGCCCCAATAAACATGAGCATCTCCTGTTTGGAAAACAAGCCATAAAGCAGGAACAGTCAGGTGTGAAAGAGATTAGCTGGAGGCTCGTGTAGGATGAAAAGACTTTATGGTGTGTCAAGCCCGGATGCTAATCACAGGTGGCCAGAGGACGGGGAGCTCGTGAGACCGGACTGACCTGGGGCAGCGGAGCCAAGCTGCCCAGGTCACAGAAAAGTCAAAGAAAGGCACATGTGCTCTAAAAGGCCCGTATTTGCTTCATGCTATGTAGCCTATGTGAGGGCAACCATAAGATGGCCACCGCTCCAAGATGGAACCCACGTAGTGATGTATAATAACGTATACACAGTGCATTCATAGCTAAAACGTTATACAAAGCACTTGTACATATCGCATTGACCATTCGCGGTTCGCTAATACACGGATAGACAGGGGTAGGGCCCTGCCTCCTACGCGGTCCCAAATTCTAAAGTACGACAGACCCTCCTTTTGCCCTTACATAGGCAATAACTATACTCATTTCAATCCGAGTCTAGGTCAATATTCACGAAGTCATGGAGATGTGTCTGTAGCATCATCCTATTACTTAGCTCGTCCCTCGATACAGGTTTCCTTACACATAATGTAGCACAGAGGCCACATATCGCAGGAGCACACTGTATGCACAGACAGAACAGGAAAAGGATAGCTAAGATCATTCCAATGACCATCAGAACTTTCCAACCCCAGGCAGATATCAGTTCCCAGAACCACCCCACCAGTGACCAATCTCCTTTATCCACGTGTATGGACTCAGATATTTTATGCAGTTTGGAGATGGCTTGATAAACTGTTAGAACGTTGTCTGGTATGAAAATGCAACAACTAGATTGGATAACCTTACATACCCCACCGCGGTCTGCAAGTATAACGTCTAGAACCATGCGGTTCTGCAAAGTCATGAGGCGATCCGCTTGGAGCTCAGCTGTCAAATTACCAAGGGTACCAGCCGTAACATTAACAGTGGATTCAACCACACGAGTCAGTTGTCTCAGGTTCCTACTATTGACCATAGGTCCCCAAAACGGCAGGAAACCCAAAAAGAAGTCTCCTGCTTCCTGACCGGCAGTATCCTCCTTACTAATCACGCCTCTCACAACTCTGGTCTTGTGATAGTCAGAGGCGGCAGTAAATGTTGGCGGTAGCAGATTTGCAATATAACATGTGCCCGAGAAGTCAGGGGGCAACCATGTATATGCTTGGTCATTGCAGATAAAATATGTACCCTTGGCAGCCAAAAACGCAGGGGAAAACTGTGACGGAAAAGTGTACGTTTCAATACAGTCACTTCTTCCCAGTTGAGCTCTAGGATTCTGACCATTACCTTGCAAACAGAACCGACCTATGTGGGGTACGACCCAGATTGGGGATGAGATTTTTCGCTGTCTTTCACCCAGACTAATACTATACCCCGTCGCGTTCCACCCTACATAAGCTCTCAATTCCTCCTTGGGTATAGATGAGTATGCGTCAATATCTCTGCTCATATCGGCAACTCCTTTCATTAAGGCTTTATTATTTGTACTAGATCTGATGGAACGCGGTTGGCGCGGGGAGTACGCATCTAGAGCAAAGAGAAACATGGTCTGGAATGCCCATGACGATCCATTGTAACTAAACGGCAGCACTAGCAATTGATTGTATTCATCACTAGTTGGTGCTGGTGCAGGAGCTGAATACACGAGTTGTTTACAAATTCAGACCGTCTAGCTTGTTCATGTTCAGGCAGAGGGTGAAAAGAGTGTGAGGAGACAGTAGGAGGAGGCATAGGCTGTACAGTGGGTGCAATGGGCTCTTGAGAGGAGAAGAATACAAATCCTACAGTAAACACTACCATACTACATAATACAAACAGGCATAAAAATACAAAACGTTTGCTCTTCATTATTTTACACATTCTTGCTTTAAAGTTCATTTCCTCAGCGAGTCTCTCCATCTTACAAAACTCCATCCTCTAATCGTGCCGCTCGCGGCGGGTGAGTATCTTCTGCTAAGGAGTACGCCTGTCAGTCCAGGGAACGCCCTAGACCAACCAGAACCGTTGACCTAACGTCTTCGGCCTGTACCCCAAAGTCTTGGCACCGCGACCCTGCGGCTGAACCCGGATGGTGGTTCGAAAAACAAAAATCAAGAAAGTCCTTCAGATGGGAGAGCTCTGGTATCAAAAACAAAAGGGTAAGGAAAAAGAATATTTATTTGTCCATAGGCCTTGGTCTTAGATTATAATGAAAACGGCCAGGTACTGTCTGATCTTGAAACAAGAGTTCAGGCTCTGTGGTGTCCAATCGAATTGACGGTGGCACAGCTTCTTGCAAAATATCGTCACTCTGTTGTGCTGAAGTTGTGCCTTTTATGCGTGCATCACTGAACGGCACAAAACGAGGTACAGTGTCTGTTTCAGAGTCTGCGATACCCTCCTGGACCCACTGTTCATACGGCAGAGGCAAAGGGATCCTTTTCACGTGGGCGCCGTTGATCTAGTTCTTCTTCCCCTTTACTCGAACAGCTGATCTTGTAGACAGAAGTACGAGATGAGGGCCGATCCAACGAGGCTCATCGTTGCTTTTGCGCTGAAATTTTTTTACCAAAACCCACGTGCCTGGGTCGATAGGGTGTCCTGGAGCCTCAGAGGCCTGGGAAAGAGTATTGTGCACCTGTTGGTGTAAAACACGTAATTTAGCCGTCAATTCATACAAGTAATCAAGCAGTACTGGATGTTCGATTTCGCTGAACTTTGTCGGTCTTGGCACACCCCATACATTGGCCGGGCAGCCAAAAACAACCTCGTATGGGCTAAGTCCCACTCGTGAGTGTACGGTCATTCTGGTGGACAGGAGTGCTAGAGGCAGAGCGTCAGGCCATTTAAGACCTGAGCTTGCCTGGATTTTGGCCAGTTTGAGTTTTAGAGCGCCATTGTAGCGCTCTACTAATCCAGCTGATTGGGGGTGATTTGCAGCGTGGATTTTCTGCTTAACCCCTAATCCCTCACACACATTCTTCATCACTTGACCCACAAACTCACTCCCATTATCACTCCACACCATTCTTGGCATTCCAAACCTAGGGAAAAATTCCTTCACAAGGGCTTTGGCTGTGGATAGAGCAGTGTTATCTTTTAGGGGATAGGCCTCTATCCATTTTGAAAAAGCGCAGACAACCACCAATACATATTTCAGGTTGTTGCACCTTTCCATGTGGATAAAATCTAGCTGCAAAACTTCAAATGGATATGATGGAGGCGCAAAATGACCAGCTGGAGTTGGGGTTCCCCTACCAGGGTTGTACTTCAAGCATACCATACAATTCTTGACCACATTCTCTGCACACTTAGGAATTCCAGCATTCTGCCATACTGGAGCCAACAACTTACAGATTCCTTTCATACTGATATGTGCCATTCCATGTGCCATAGTAACCACTGGAAGCACATATGCATCAGGTAACAACCATCGCCTATGTTCTGACAAATCAATCCAACAACCATTCTCATCCAACTTACCCATACTTTCTCTCCACTTGCTTAACTCTTTCTCTGTGGCTTCAGCCTGAAGGGACTTTACACTCTCTATTGTGTTTTCACCCCTTCCAACATCACCAACCCATCTGGCAGGGCCTGCAACATACATTCGAGTCTTCACATCTTTTGCTGTTTCTTTTGCAACTTCATCAGCAAACACGTTACCACGACCAACATCATCAGTGATTTTCTTGTGCGCACTGCATTTCATAATCGCAACTTGTAACGGTAGGGTCAGTGACTCAAGGAGATCATTCACCAACTTGCCATTCTGAATCTTAGCTCCATGCGAAGTCAGGAACCCACGTTCTTTCCACAATCGCCCAAAACTATGAGCCACGCCAAAGGCGTACTGGCTATCCGTATATATGTTCACTTTCATTCCTTCAGACAACACGCATGCTCTCGTAAGGGCAATCAATTCTGCTGCTTGAGCCGAATTTTGTGGCACACGTGCAGTTTCCACAATCGTGTGCAAAGTCGTGATAGCATATGCAGCAGTCGTATCACCATTTGGAAGCTTAAAACACGAACCATCCACCCATAAAGTACCATCACACTCAGTCAGGGGAGTATCTTTAAGATCTACTCTTCCTTTCGTCTCTTCTTCTGTTCTGAACAGACAATCATGTTGCTCAATCTCATCTAGGTCTGCTGGGATTGGTAATAGTGTAGCTGGATTCAACGTGTTGCATCTCTTTATGTGTATATGGTTTGCTAACAGTGTCAGCTCATAACCAGATAATAACGCACTAGTTAAGTGCTGTGTCTTGGTCCTGTTTAACAATGTGTCCACAGCATGTGGAACCATAACAATCAATGTATTATCCATTACTAGGCCAGCAGACTGTCGAATAGACATAGCTGCAGCGGCTGTGGCTCTCAGACAACTTGGCAATGCCCTCGCTACCGGGTCCAAGGTTGACGAAAAATATGCGCATGGGCGCAGTCTGTCGCCAAAAGGCTGTGTTAACACTGATAATTCGCAACCATCTTTCTCATGAACATTCAATGTAAAAGGCTTGCTGTAGTCAGGGGTACCCAACACAGGAGCTGAACACACTGCATTACGCAATTCCCAAAAACTTTTCTGACACTCTTCAGACCATGGAATAGGATTCGATGTGTCTTTACATGTTAATGCTAACAAAGGTTTTGCCAACAAGGAAAAATTGGGAATCCAATGCCTACAGTATGAAGTAATGCCGAAGAAAGCACGCACTTCTCTCTGTGTTCTTGGCACACTCAACTGTGTAATGGCTTGAATTCTTTCTGGGGTCAGTTTCCTTCCCTCCTTCGATAAGAGATGACCTAAGTAGGTCACTTCTTGTCGACAATATTGCAGCTTCGAGAGAGACACTTTGTGATGGAAGGCAGACAAATGACGCAACAATGACAAGGTAGCGTTTTTGCAAATCTTTTCAGTATCCGCGGCGATTAGTAAATCGTCAACATACTGAATAAGGATAGCGCCACTCGGTAAAACAAGTGCATCAAGCTGCGCTTTTAAAGCTTGACTGTATATTGATGGACTTTCACAGTAGCCCTGGGGAGCGCGTTTAAAGCGGAAGCTGCGACCTCCTAAACTAAAGCCAAAAATGTCTCTGCTCTCCTCTGCAATTGGGATGCTAAAGAAAGCATTCTTTAGATCGATCACCGAGAACCATGCAGCGAAGGCTGGAATCATGGTTAACAAGGCAGTTATATCAGGGACAACTGGAAACTGTGGTACAACAATCTTATTAACCTCTCTAAGATCAATCACAAATCTGTAAACAGGTGGCTGTGAAGGGTCCGTTCGTTTTAAGACAGGTAAAACAGGACTATTGCAAACGTTGCTCCTTGTCTCTTCAATTACACCCTTTTTAATCAAATCACTGACAATTGCTAACAATGCTTTCTGACCTTCATTGGAGATCTTGTACTTGGGAATACGTGGCAATCTGACATTGGCTTTTAAAGTGACCACATATGGCGGTATTTCCAAAAGACCCACATCATTGGGACCAGTAGCCCAAAGGACATCCGGAAGGGATGACAATTCAGGTGGCATTGCATTCTTAGACAAATACATTGGGGAAATCACTTTCTTGCCTAATGTAAGTTGTACTCCTGAGGGGGAACAATATAGCGTTGCATGCAATCTTTTTAGCAAATCTAATCCTAGCCAATTTTCACCACAACCTGTTGTTAGGATAAGGGGTGCTTTTAGCTCACAAGGTCCAACAGAAAGTAACATAGGACTAGAAATCGGGTTCCTAACTGGGGCACCAGAAAAACCTACTGAAACATTTATTTCGCCAGACAAAGGCGCGCCAGGGAGTTTTGAATGCATGATTGAACTCTTTGCAGCACCAGTATCCAGCAGAAAGGGCTCCGTTACATTTGCTGTAGTTACTTTAACATAAGGTCCGCTCTGATCCACTGGCACTGAAACAACTCCCTCTCTCTGTCTATGGCTGTCCTAGTAATCATTATCTTCTACATTGTCGTCTTCTGCATAATAATCATTATTGTAGTACTGAGCTGTATTACCAGTCGCGTTGGCTTGCTGATCAAAGCTATTTATGGTATTTTGAGGCGGAAGAGGACGCGCGTTCTGGGGAGCATTTCCACGCCCTCTACCTCTAGGAGCTTGCTGACCACCTCTACCTCTTGCGCCATACGCATTACTGTTACGCTGCATTAATTTAGGGCAACTATATTTAAAATGACCTTCCTCTTTGCAATATGAACATTGGTTGGGACCTACAGGGATTCGTGGTTGATAATACCCATTCATTTGCTGATTATTCTGAAACTGTTGGGGCTGCTGATAGATACCTTGTGTTTGCCTATAATTATTCTGTCCTCCACGTGGTGGATAAGCCTGCTGCAAGAGGACCTTTGTTTTTAGTTCTTTTGTTTTCTTATCTGTTCTATCCTTCTCATCTTTGTCTCTATTCTCATAATACTGTGCAGTAGCCAGTATTTGCGCTGAAGAGGAAACAGCCCAGGAACTTTCGGAATCTTTTAATTTTTTACACAACTCGGGAAGTAGATTCTGCACAAATTTATCAACAAATAACCGTTGGCCACCTTCAGTACTCATGTCTTGACCACTGTGGTCGATAAACGTTTCTTCAAACCTGGTGAAGAAATCGGACACTGTCTCATCTATCTTCTGCTTACATGCGGATAGTTTATCCCAATTTACGCGCATCAATGGCATTATAGTTTTCATGTAAGTGATAATTCTACCAGGGAGTTCTGCTACTAAAGGGTCAGGTTTCGCGCCACCAACTTGGCCAGCATCTGCAGCAATGATATTAGCCCATGTGTTACCCAATTCTGCAGCGTGATCTACATTACGAATGGATCCCCATAAAGGCTGTGGAACAACATTCCCAAACAACATATCTATGTCAGCCAAATTCATTACACATGATTCTGCAGTTTGTGATAACTCCTTATAATAACCGGTAGGGTTTTTACGGGGGTCAGGCAATGTCTGCTTAAGTGCTAACACCTCAGATCGCTTCCATGGAACATGTACCCAAACACGCTGAAAATGAGCTGGGACAGCTGGATTAGCATTTAAATCAGCAGGTCTCCACACTGGAGGAACCTCACGCATCGGATATTGGCGCGCTTTTACCTTTTTCCCCACAGCGAGTTCCTGTTCGAACAATGATTGCTGACAATCGCCATTTCTAAAGGACAGTAAAGTCGCAACTGCTTTATCTACATTGGGACCCACAATTGTACCTTTTTCAACATCAAATCGCACTCGACACAATTCCTGTGGGTTTGGGTTTGCACCATTATCCTCCAATTCCTCACAGAGGAATTCACACATTTTGTCAAAGACATACCTCTGTGTTGAGGCATCCCATTGATGAAAAACGGTAACAACTGATTCCACATCATAGAGTGAAGGGAAACCAATCCACCTACGCGCCAGATGATCTAACACCTCTTTCTCGTCGGGACCAGGCAGCTGACTGCGCAATTGCTTACGCTGTAAGCCAGGAGTCGCACTAGATGACCCAAAGAGAGGCGACATTAAACTAGTAACTACATTAGCTAGTCGTTGTCGTGCTGAAGGAGAAGTTGAGGCGAAAACGGGGGGATAGACAGAGGGAAGAAAAACAGATTCAGATACAGGTACCTGGGTAGTGTAAGAAGGAGCGCCAGGGGAAACCGCTGGCGTGCTAGGCAAAGTCGCAGGAAGCGCGGGGGTAACAGGTAACAAAACTGGCGACCCTTGAGAGGGCTGCACTGCAGGGATAGGAGCCAGCTGAGGAGGAGCTGGCGGCTGTGGGAAGGCTTGCAGCATATTTACTGGAGGCTGCGCATTTACAAGTTGTGGAGGCGCGGTGGCATTTTGCGCATACGGGGGTGGCGAACTTAGCAAATGGGACATTAGGGAATCTTTCTCTTTCTCTTTTGTCTCATCTTGCACAAGGGGTGACAAAACAGGGTAACATTTATCAATCCCTAGTTTGCGCTGTCTATGTAACTGTTCCTTCATTTGTTCCTCCTCATTATCTTTAAATTGCACAGCTGCTTGCATCACTGACATACCTCTTTCTCTCTTATTCCTCTTTGCTAGCTTAATTTCCTTCTGTTTGGCTTCCTTTCGCCATAGGCGGAAAGAATCAAACATCGCCGGCCGGGCTTTCTTTTTAAACAATTTCACTTCCAAATTATCTAAGATATCTGTATCGAAACTACCATTTTGGGGCCATTTTAAAACACCGTCCTTTCTGGTGTATCGGATCCATACTTCATTATATGTAATGGGGTCCATGCCATGTTTTACATAAAGCTCATAAGTTGGAGTTCCAATTGGAGGAACCGGACATGAATCCTCTAACTGGAAATCCCTTCCACAACTCAAACAAAACAATCTTCCAAATACACTAGAACCAGGCATCTTTGCTCACTAGTCTAGTTCCAAACTTCAAAGGATTATCGATTACGATAGTCTCGTGAATACACGAGTCCTCTGGCTTTGGGGTTTGCAAACTCCAAATCAAAATTATCCCGAAGGATACCAAATTCAAACTGGGAGACGCTCCACTTATACTTAACTGAATATCGATGATCAATGGCGTCACCAGAAGACTCTCTCGGTTGTTTCGCTCTACCAAAATCGTCAAGGGTCCAAAACAGGGCGATTAATCAGGGCAGCAGTCCTTCGTAGCCGTCGGACCATGTCGACATGCAGGGGTCGATGAAGTGTCGGCCTTCCTCCAGAATTTCCACACGAAGCTCCTCACGAACCTCTGTCTTGGACCGGTACCGCTGAAATCGCCCCACATTGGGCGCCAACTGAAGTACTGGGAATTTTAAGCCCAGCGGTGCAGGGGAACACACCCTATGACTTCGGGTTCTTCCTGTTTCAGACCTACAGAAACACAGAGTCTTCTGGGTGAAGTCAAAGATCAGTTTATTGGCTGCAGACCAATTACAGGTATCCTAGAAGTACAACAGCGTGTATGTTCTCAGGAGACTGCTAAAAATCACAGTAACGGGCTTCTCCTTAAATACAAAATATCCTGCTTCAGGCATACATTCCTAGTTTTATGGCATGGTCATTTAGATGTATACATTTCAAACGAAAAGGCAGAGTCATGATGACCATCCCACATTCCAGTTAAGCCAGCCCGCAATTATTTACCCAGCAAGGCTCAGATCCCACATCAGATATCGATAGGCCTCAATAAACATGAGCATCTCCTGTTTGGAAAACAAGCCATAAAGCAGGAACAGTCAGGTGTGAAAGAGATCAGCTGGAGGCTCGTGTAGGATGAAAAGACTTTATGGTGTGTCAAGCCCTGATGCTAATCACAGGTGGCCAGAGGACGGGGAGCTCGTGAGACCGGACTGACCTGGGGCAGCGGAGCCAAGCTGCCCAGGTCACAGAAAAGTCAAAGAAAGGCACATGTGCTCTAAAAGGCCCGTATTTGCTTCATGCTATGTAGCCTATGTGAGGGCAACCATAAGATGGCCACCGCTCCAAGATGGAACCCACGTAGTGATGTATAATAACGTATACACAGTGCATTCATAGCTAAAACGTTATACAAAGCACTTGTACATACCGCATTGACCATTCGCGGTTCGCTAATACACGGATAGACAGGGGTAGGGCCCTGCCTCCTAGGCGGTCCCAAATTCTAAAGTACGACAAAACACACGACAACTTTGAAGCTAAAGCATTTGGCTACCCGAAGCCCATGCAGGGTGGGAAGATGCTGATATATTGAGGAGTGCAAGGAGAGGCTCAAGAAAAGGGGGGGCCACTTGTGACTGTGCAAGGTCATTGGCTTCTTCAGGTAGCCATCCAACTATCATGGATATTCACATAGCACAAAAATAAAGGAGAATGATCCTGCCACAGTTACTCCTTTGTACTCAGATATTTTCTACCTGGGACCTGTGAGGGCAATCCCAATGACTCTGCACCCATTTCCCATGCCGCTCATATGCAGTGATGCCAGCTGGAAATATAGAGACCTGGCACAGAGGCCAGTGTGGTGGGACTCAGTTGCAGCAGCTTTCTGGATCAGGAGAGAGACAAAAGTGGACCATGAAGCGCACCGGCCCTGTAGTAAAGGATAGCAGCATATTAGTCCTCTCTGACCTTGCTACATTAAACCAACTTGCCAAATACCCAGCCCAACAGACCCAACACCCAATATTGTTGCACAGTGTAAATTCAAATCTGCCATCAGTCATGAAACACTAAGGTACTCTCTCCAAAGAGGCAACTGCTGTAACATTCTCAGATGTTCAGCCGACCCTTACCTCAATAGCACATAACAAATGGCACAGTAGAATCCTGCCCAACTAACAGTTATAGTGATTTGTGCACTGCATACATGTAAACAATATTACCTGAATGCCATAATTAACATGAAACATAAAGCTGCTGCAGGTACATGATACATGAAGACTTGATAATGCAGATCATTTGATGTAGGCATATTCAGCTGATGGATTATCTGCCCATATATTTTATCTCTACATTCACTTCACTCCTCCTAGCAATCATTCTTCTGATAGCAAGGAGAGAAAGTTCTGATGATTTTTGGTGTTGCACAACATTTGACATCAACATTTATTAACAGTCTTCTAAGAGACTATGGTGCCACATCCATAGCTATTTGTGAACCCCAATACAAAAGAATCCCACAACATTTTGAAGATCTCCCTCCAGTTTGGGAATCTTTTACTACTTATACCACTGCTTAGTTCATAAGGGAGCATCAACATCCCTACAGCTTGACCTCCATGTCTTCATCATGTCCAGAACACCGATTGTTATACTGTGAGACACTCTCTAGAGAATGGGCTGTGTAGGAACATAGCACTGCAGAAATGACTAAAGTCATGTTAGACCCTATCATGAAGGGGATTTCTGTGACCTAGAGCCCCCACCCCCGTTTACCTCACCCCGGAAAAGTACAGATGTCACAAATGGTATAAGTCAAATGATGGAGATGCAGATATGTTATACAGACAGACAGACAGATAAATAGACGGATAGGTAGATGGACAGACAGACAGACAGACAGACAGACAGACAGACAGACAGACAGACAGACAGACAGACAGACAGACAGACAGACAGACAGACAGATAGATAGATAGATAGATAGATAGATAGATAGATAGATAGATAGATAGATAGATAGATAGATAGATAGATAGATAGATAGATAGATAGATAGATAGATAGATAGATAGATAGATAGATAGATAGATAGATAGATAGATAGATAGATAGATAGATAGATAGATAGATAGATAGATAGATAGATTGATTTAAAAAAAGGTTGATAATGAAGTAGAAAAATAGCTTTGGTACTCTGATACAACAGTTAATTTAAATTAATTACAGTTAAAATTGAAACAGAACTTAAGTCACTATGTTTGAGACTAGAAAATCAGAAACGGGGACAGGTATTACAATAGACAATTAGCTGTAAAACAAAGTCCCACAATATTGAAATGTCTGGGAGGTGTTTGAACTGGAGAATGTGCCATTGAGAATAGTTTGTGAATTTAAGTGAATTTTTGATAAATTAGTTTTGAACGTAATTTAAAGTGTGGCACAGCTTATCAGGAATACGTCTTGAAATGTTTGTGAATTCCACAGGACATAAAAGTACATTCCAGTAGCAGTAGCGGTCCGTGGAGGGAGTTCGGTGGGGGCAGTGAGGCGGGGGAGGGGCAGAGTGGGGAAATGTAAACACCGGAATATGGATGAACGGAGGTAAGTACACATTTAAATAAATAAAACCAATTCCTTTGCGCGCGCTGCATCGCAAAATGCGATGCAGCACGCGCAATGAAATTCGTTTTATTTATTTAAATGTGTACTTACTTCTGTTCATCCATATTCCGGTGTTTACATTTCCCCACTCTGCCCCTCCCCCGCCCCGCATCACTGCCCACCGAACTCCCCTCACGGACCGCTACTGTCCAGTAGAGATCTAAGGGGCAGATTTCCAAGCCCCTTGCGCCCCTCTTTGCATCATTTTTCCCATGTTAAAAATGACGCAAAAGTGGTGCAAGGGGCTTGTAAATCTGCCTCTAAATCTATACATATGATTTTACGTCTTTGTTTTTGAATAGGGTTCTTTGGTGCTTTTTTACAAGCCCCTTGCGCCACCGTTGCATCACTTTTAACATGGGTAAAAGAGACGCACAGGCGGCGCAGGGGGCTTGTAAATAAGCCCTATTGTCTTTAAGATCCAGAGTTAGGCAATCTAAGTTGTCTATGTATTCTTGTGATCTTTTTATGAATTGATTACATCACGTTTACCTTTCAATATCAATTTCACGTTATATTGCAAGTTAGTTTGTTTCTGAAGGAGTTGTAGGCAAGCAGATATTGACATGCAGTTATAGAGACAGGGCATCATTGAGATACTCAGACAGACTGAGGGGCTTATGTACCAGCCCCTTGCCGCTTGCGCCTCAGGTGCGTCACGTTTAACCCCTTCGATGCGTCGGACGCTTGGGAGCCGTCCGATGCATCAGTGCTCATGTGCTTTGGATGGCTCCGGCGCATCCGACGCCATGGCACTGGCAAGCCCTCTGGTGTGATTCTCTTTACCCCCCAAGAGCCTTGGGAGCTGGGGAAGAGCTTCCCCAGCTCCCGAGGCCCCCACCTGGTCTCCCTGAAATCACGATCAGCGCGCACGTCGCGTTGACGTCATTTCAGTGAAACCAAAACTGAAATGAGCCAAGAGGCTCATTTCAGTTTCCCTTTCTACATGTTCAGGGGGCTATCTCAGCCCCCTGAGCACGTAGAAAGATGGGAGAGGTACGCCTCCCCAGTGGATCCTTGCTTAGGGAGCACCCCAGGAGGGCAATCTCCAAGCAGGGATCCACCCACTAGGCACCAGGGAGGGGGGAGTGGCCCCTTGGGCAAGGGCCTTTGCTCCCCCATATGAAAATGGGCAAATGTAGTCTATCTGCACCCCTGGGGGGCATATGGGGTGGTAGCCCCCAATCTGCCCCCCCGAGGGGGCAGAAAGCCCACTAGATACCAGGGATTTTTGTTTACATATTAATTAGGGGTGGGGGCTGCCCAATATGGGCATGCCAATGCCCCCACCCCAGGCCACAAAGTGCAGTCTTTCTGCCCCCCCTGGGCAGATGGGGTCAGTAGCTCCCAATATGCCCCCCCCGGGGGTGCAGAAAGCCCACTAGATACCAGGGATTTTTTTTTAAACGTATAATTAGGGGTGGGGGCTGTCCAATATGGGCATGCCAATGCCCCCACCGCTCTGCCGCAAAGGTACAGTCTTTCTGCCCCCCTGGGGGGCAGATG
Organism: Triturus cristatus; assembly: GCF_964204655.1. NCBI lineage: Eukaryota > Metazoa > Chordata > Amphibia > Caudata > Salamandridae > Triturus > Triturus cristatus. The sequence goes on from NC_140591.1 coordinate 1,081,113,178, forward strand.
GGGCAGTAGCCCACAATCTGCCCCCCCGGGGGGACAGAAAGCCCACTAGATAGCAGGGATTTGTTTAAAATTATAATTAAGGGTGGGGGCTGACCAATATGGGCATGCCAATGCCCCCACCCCCCCTTCGGCAAAGGTAAAGTCTTTCGCCCCCACGGGGGCAGATCAGGATGGTAGCCCACAATCTGCCCCCGAGGGGGCAGAAAGCCCACTAGACATCAGTTTTTTTTCCTCCAATGAATTTAAGGGTGGGGGTTGCCCAATAAGGGCATGCCAATGTCCCACACCTCCACCCCACAAAATTCCAGTCTTACTGCCCCCCCTGGGGGGCAGATGGGGGCAGTAGCCCCCAATCTGCCCCCCGAGGGGACGGAGAGCACCCTAGATGCCAGGGATTGTTTTCAATCGGGGTGGGGGCTGCACAGAATGAGCCTGCAAATGTCCCCACCCCACCCCCCCCAAAGAAAATAAAAGACTTTCTGCCCCCCAGAAGGCAGATGGGGGCAATAGCCCCTGATTCTGCCCCCCCCAGGGGGGCAGAAAGCCCACTAAGTGACAGGGATTCTTTTTTTATTATAGGTAGGGGTGGGGGCTGCCCAGAATGTGCATGTCAATGCCACCACCCAAATAAAAAATGCTACAGTCTGTCTGCACGCCCCTGGGAGGCAGATGGGGCAATAGCACATTATCTGCACCCCCCGGGGGGGCAAAAAGCCCACTAGCCACCAGTGATTTGTTTTTTCTCCAAAGTTCGGGGTGGGGGCTGCCAAGAATGGACATGCCAATGCCCCCACCCACCCCAAAGTAGCACCTGGTCTGCCCCCCAGGGGGGCAGAAAGCCCACTATGCCCCAGCGAATATGCTGGCTTTTTTATACGCAGGGTTGGCGGCTGGCCAGAATGGGCATCCCAATGCACCCAACACCCCAAAAGAATAGCCACAGTTTCCCCCCTCCCAGGGCGGCAGAAAGCCCTCTAGGCACTGACTTTTTTTCGGAATGTGCCTACCTGTGGATTTTGGGTCCTAGCGCATCCGGCACCTAGGGAAACATAGAAAACCTACATATTTTTGAAAACAATACATTGAGGGGAATCCAGAATGGGGTGACTTGTGTGGCTTTCACTAGGTTCTGTTACCCAGAATCCCTTGCAAACCTAACAATTTGTACCAACAAACACTTTCCTCATATTTCTGTGGTGCAAAGTTCTGGAATCTGCGTGGATCCACAAAATTCCACCCACCCCGAGTTCCCGAAAGTCGTCCGAGAAAAATGGTACCACACTTGTGTGGGTAGACCTAGTGCCTGCGACAGGAAACGGCCAAAAACGCACCGTGGACACGCCACATTTTCATGGTGAAAATGGACCCTTTTTTGGCAAAGTGCCTATCTGTAGATTTTGAACCCTAGTGATGGCCTTCACATACGGAAACCTATCAAACCTATACATTTTTTTAAACTAGACACCCAGGGGAATCCAGGATGGGGTGACTTGACTGGCTCTCACCACGTTCTGTTACCCAGAATCCCTGCAAACTTCAAAGTCTGTCCAAAAAAACCACATTTTCTTCACATTTCTGTGGTGGAAAGTTCTGGAATCTGTGTGGATCCACAAAATTCCACTCACCCCGCATTCCCCAAAGACTTCCAAGAAAAATGGTACCTCACTTGTGTGGGTAGGCCGAGTGCCCGCGACAGGAAACAGCCCAAAACGCAACATGGACAAACCACATTTTACAGTGAAAGCTGACAATATTTTGCGAAGTGCCTAGCTGTAGATGTTTAACCATAGCTCTGCCGGCAACTAGGGAAACCTAGCAAACCTATACATTTTTGAGAACTAGACACCCAGGGCAATCCAGGATGGGGTGACTTGACTGGCTCTCACCAGGTTCTGTTACCAGAATCCCTTGCAAACCTAAATAATTGTCCAAAAAAACACATTTCCCTCACATTTCTGTGGTGGAAAGTTCTGGAATCTGAGTGGATCCACAAAATTCTACCCACCCCGCATTCCTCAAAGTCTTCCGAGAAAAATGGTACCTCACTTGTGGGGGTAGGCCAAGTGCCCACGACAGGAAACGTCCCAAAATGCAACGTGGACAGACCACATTTTCACAGTGAAAACTGACCCTTTTTTTGCAAAGTGCCTAGCTGTAAATTTTGAACCCTAGCTCTGCCGGCACCTAGTGAAACCTAGTAAACCTATACATTTTTGAGAAATAGACAGCCAGGGGAATCCAGGACGGGGTGACTTGACTAGCTCTCACCAGGTTCTGTTGCCAAAATCCCTTGCAAACCTAAAAATTTGTCCAAAAAGACACATTTTCCTCACATTTCTGTGGTGGAAAGTTCTGGAATCTGTGTGGATCCACAAAATTCCACCTTTCCCACGTTCCCCAAAGTCTTCCGAGAAAAATGGTACCTCACTTGTGTTTGAAGGCCAAATGCCCGTGACAGAAAATGTCCCAAAAAGCAACGTGGACAGACCACATTTTCACAGTGAAAACTGACCCTTTTTTTGCAAAGTGCCTAGTTGTAGATTTTGAACCCTAGCCCTGCTGGCACCTCGCGAAACCTAGCAAACCTATGCATTTTTGAAAACTAGACAGCCAGGGGAAACCAGGATGGGGTGACTTGACTGGCTCTCACCAGGTTCTGTTACCCAGAATCCCTTGCAAACTTCAAAATCCGTCCAAAAAAACACATTTTCCTCCCTCACATTTCTGTGGTGGAAAGTTCTGGAATCTGTGTGGACCCACAAAATTCCACTAACCTCACATTCCCCAAAGTCTTCCAAGAAAAATGGTGTGTTCATGTTGCGTTTTGTGCCGTTTCCTGTCGTGGGCACTAGGCCTACCCACACAAGTGAGGAACCATTTTTCTCAGGAGGCTTTGGGGAACGCGGCGGTGGAATTTTGTGGATCCACGCTGAGTCCTGAACTGTCCACCACAGAAATGTGAGGAAAATGTTTTTTTGGGACAATTTTTAGGTTTGCAAGGGATTCTGGGTAACAGAACCTGGTGAGAGCCAGTCCAGTCACCCCATCCTGGATTCCCCTGGGTGTCAAGTGAGGTACCATTGTTATCGGGAGACTTAGGGTAACACAGAATTGTAGAGCAACTGTTATTACCTATTGACTTTCAATGCATTTCTGCCTTCCAAATGAAAGACAATGTGTAAAAAATAAGTCGTTTTGAAAAATGACCTATAATTCTCATGCTAGTATGGGTATTCCCAGTTTGGGAAATGTGCAAATATCTACTGTTTCTAAACTCTATATTTTGTTCTCATTTCAGAAATACATAGGTGTCTTTCATACTGATTTTTCCATGTATCCATTTTCCCAGAATAATTGCTATATACCCGGTACATAATAAAAAACCATTGCAAGTCGCTGCTTAGTTATTGGCTCTCGGTTCGTCAGATTCATGGTGAACCTACAAGCTCTATATATCACCGCAACCGGATCGGTCTAGCGGATGTAACGGTATATTGATTTTAAACACAAGTTTCAGGTGAAAACGTTGACACAAATGGCAGTTTTTTTCCACTAGTTTTCAATTTTTCCTATATTTAACTTTTAGTTTCTATAAAGAAACCTTGAAGGATCTACAGAAATGACCCCTTGCTGAATTCAGAATTTTATCTACTTTTCTAAAATGTATAGCTGTCCAGGATCCATTATTGCTTTCATACCCATTTCTACCATTAACTGGAAGGAGGTTGAAAGCACAAAAAAATAGCAAAAATATGCTATGTCCCAGAAAAATGCCAAAACTGTGTAAAAAATCTGCATGTCCCTGAAAGCTGGGAAGATGGTGATTTCAGCACCACAACCCCTTTTTTAATTTCATTTGCACGGAAAAGACCAGACGCTTTCATCTCTAGCCCTTTTTTCCCATTTTTCAAATAAAACCCAAAAGTTTGCTGTATTTTGGCTAATTTCTGGGTCCCCTCCAGGGGAATCCACAAACCCTGGGTACCTTTAGAATCCCCATGATGTTGGGAAAAAAGGACGCAAATTTGGCATGGATACCTTATGTGGTGAAAAAGTTACAGGGGCCTAAGCGCGAACTACTCCAAATAGCCCAAAAAAGGCTTAGCACGGGGGGGGGGGGGGGGGGGAGGCCTAGCAGCGAAGGGGTTAATATGTGAAAAAGTGACATAAAGGCTTGTAAGTGAGTTCCTGAGTTTCCATGAGAATAAGAGTAATTTTGTCAGAATTAGGAAATGTTATTACTTAGGTCACTGCCTACCCAAACTCCTGACAGTAAATCCTACTAATTATGAAGTGTGACTGGCATTGCTTATGGCTTAGGAGGTAACTGTAGGTTGGTGCTTGATGTGAGAATGGTGGTACAGCCACAGCCATACTGATACACCGTTCTACTGGGACAGCTCTGAAAGGCTGAAATGCCGAACTGTAAGTGCTGGTATTCCATCAAATGCCTGCAATGTGCGACATTCTGGGGAATCCCTGGTAACAACTTATATGCTGAAACATGAACTACACTGTGGTAAAGAGGCACTTTTCTGGCATGCATTTTCTTCAGGGTCTCATGGTGCTACCACAGCAAAATGAAGAAAGGGGAATCCTGGTGGCACTTGCTCCCAATTGCAACACCCGTGCAGCCGGCGATTCGCATGAGTTTTTGTGAATACTTGAGGGTCAAGTCAAGAGGAGTAAATGCTGCATGTAATTTGATAACACCCATTCTTACACTTATGACCATGCACACCTTCATTCCAGGTTCAACATTTACTGACAAAGCTAGGCCTTAGCAAGGAAGAGTGTTTTTTTGTTTTATTGCAAGGACAGTCCTCAAAAATATAAAAAATGAAAAAGAATTAAAGACACTCCTATACCTTGTGGCCATATGCCTGCAATGAAATTTTAAGTAAAAAGAATAGCAATCGCATAGAATTTTAATAGCTCACTTTGGGTGCATCACAGGCACATTGACATAGAACAGAAATAAAAACCTTATATCAGTAGCGGCTTGTCCACAAAAGCAGTGGAGCATCACCCCACTAATTTGCAGCAGTGAAAATAAAGGAAAAATGAAATGATAATAACTTGACGTTTTTATCATTTCAGTTTTTCCTGCTGCGGCAGCTTTGCGGGTGGGTCTACTCTGCTCACAGAGCAAGGGGAGGAGTGGTGGCACTGTGAAAGTGTGTATGAATTTTTTGCCGGCCGCTTGGGCGGGCCAACAGTCATGCACACTTTGCATGTTCTCCACCCAGGCTGAATTACAGACTCGGTGGAGAACATGCCCAGGCTCTCATTCCCTGGCTGAGCGCTGAACCACGGCGCTCAGACCAATCATATTGCTGCATTGCATCGTTGTGATTGGCTTAGAGGCACCTGGGTGTCCCCTGTACTGGCTGAAGCAGAGGGACAACTGAGGAGAGATGCAGCGGATACTTTTAGGCCCCTTTGCCCTCACCCCTGATCCATGCCAGCCGCCACCGACATATTTTATTTAAAAATATAACAAATCCAAATACAATTTTTATTGGTACAAACCAAAGGTACTATTGGCTTTGAATTACAGTAACCTGAAAGCATAGTTTATACACTTTTAGATCGATGTGCATGTGATCAGGGAAAAATACTGTTGCGCATGGTGGGAGAGAACTAATGACTTAAGTAGGGTGACATATTGCGCGAAAGTGAAACAGAAATAACAGAAATAACCAATGGATGAAGTGTGTATTTTTTATTCAGCAATTTCTTAGATTACCTGAGGCTGGAAGGGTATGTGTAAAGGTTGTACATGGCAATAGAAATCCTGTTTGGGTTTAAGCACTGGGATAGTGAGCCATAATTAATAATTAAGGCTCTCTGCTTCTTCTCCTTGTACAATGCAGCATCAGTAGTTGCTGCACTGTGCTGCACTAAAAATAACAACTCTGGGGTATCAATTGTGCAGATGCTTTTTACAGAGGTGATTATTTACTTTATTAATGCATTTATTTTCAAACAGTTTATTTGTCTTCGAGATGTTCATTTGAATACCACTTGAAGAGTCATTAATATTTTGGGAGTTATTGTTAAGGTGACTCTTACACATTTCATGTTCTTGAGTAGGCAAAGCTATACACTCTTGTTGAATTAGCAGAAGCAATGTCAACAGCCATAGGTGAAAATGAATTTTGCAATGGCAGCAGCCAGCAATCTCTCTCTGATTCATTTCAATTGTGACTTATTTCTCATAAACCGCCGCCATTGTGTCTTCAAAGCCAAAGTTCATCATGCCAAACATTGCAAATGATCAACTGCAAAGTGCAAGTATACTGCTCGGAAATAAAATTAAAATATTGCAACAGTCCATGCTTGTAAATAGGAATAATGATTATTGATAATTGCAAAACAAATTTGGGCACTGAGCACTTTGTGGGGAAACTATTTTCTTTCATACAGTGAGTAAGTGATGCTCCAAAGGGCAGTCAAGGTGAGAAAAGCGTCAAGTGAATAATGTCCTCTTTTGCATCAACTGAGACATCACACACAGGTTCAGAACTGATGCCTATGCCTGAAACTCCTCATGATCTGCCACTTTTGTTTTCTTACAAAGCATATATATTTTTTAGCAAATGCATATTAATGTTCAGCATTGCCAGCTTATCAACATTTTGGCACTTATTCAGAAACTACCTTTGTACTACAAAAGTGCCACTCACGTACTACAAAATGTTCTTCACAAACTACATGCAGACACCTGTGCCACTCCTAACATTTCTGTGTGGGGTTCTTTGGCCTGGCTGCAGAGGTATATGCACAAGTAGGTATGCATTTTACTAGTGAATTGGAAGGAGCTTGGGGGACTGGCTGGAAAACATGGAATACTAACTACTGAGAGCACATTTTCTTCTCTATTATACTAAGTCCTACTTTCACTCTTTCTGTAATACTTCTATACAGACCACTGGGCCCTTGCACTCACTTCCTTCAGACCCTTCTTAAAGTTGTTGCTGGCCTAGCCAGAGATAAGGGCAATTTCACCCTCCTTGGGGACTTTTATATACATACAGTTGACACCAATAATAGTGCCTCCAGCAACCTTCTACATGTCCTGGCCTCCTTACAACTCAAGCAAATGGTGAATGGTCCAACCAATGAGAAAGGACATACTAATGACCTTTCCTTTAGTAATATTACCAATCTTCAGGTTCAGACCCCCCCTACCTTTAACATGGACAGGCCACTTCCTACTCCCTATCACCTTACCCATTTTTGCCCCTCAGAACCCTCCTCCTGTAGTCAGTCAGCTTGAACGTTACTGGCCAACTAAATCTCGAGGCCATGATTACTGACTCAATAGACACAATCCTACTGGCCAGAAAGCACAATATCGCCCTTAAGGCAATATATTCCCCAGGTTTAAGGCCCACCTTATGGCTCTGAAAGAAGAGAGTAATTTTTGGGAAAGAAGGTGGAGAAAGTCCTATGATGAGGTCAGCAAACTCAAGTATAGGAAAGCCATTCGGTCTTATTGAGTAAATATAAAAACATCCAAAGCATTCCACTTTTCCCCAAAAATTGAAAATTCCTCCAACTTCCCTAAAGAAATCTTCCAGATCCCAAAAGAAATGATGGAGCCTAAACCAGTTCTAAGTCGGAAGTCTCCGTAAATCTGGCACTCTTTTTTCAAAAGAAAATATTGGATATTTACTCCTCCTTCCCTGAAAGTTTAAACCCTGTCAACCTCCCACCTAAACCCCCTTCTAGACCAACAACAAGGAATCTCATGGTCTTCCCTAGTCTTACTGTAAGTCTGTTAGCGATCTCTTAATCACTGTTAAATCAGGTTACTCATTTGACCCTGCCCCCCTCCACATTCTCTGTTTAGGGTCTGGAAGCATTTCCCCTGCCATAACAGATCTGTTAAATCTTTCCCTCACTAATGGACAGGGTCCCATCCAATGTAAGCATGCAATTGTTAAACCGCTCCTTAAGAAATCCAATCTTGACCCCCTCTGCTTGAATAATTAAAGGCAAATCCCCCTGCTATCGGAACTTTCCAAACTCCTGAAAAAGCACGTCAACACACATCTCTCCACAAGGCAAATCATCTAGGAAACGCGATAATTATCGCATTTCCCGCGATTCTGTTTAACGCCGCATATCGCTGGATTTAATCGGCAAGATTTCACGCTATTACCAAGGCATATCTCCACGGCGATTAAATCCTGCGGTAGCGGCGTGAAACAGAATCGCGGAGAGTGGTAAATGCGATATTTATTGCGTTTCCTAGATGATATGCCCCTAAGACTTCAGTTGCACAATCCACCTGCCATAATAAATATGGCTAAGTCAGTTACAAAGCAGGCGTAGCAAATCCGCGATAACCGCTGTTATCACCGTTTATTTTATTTTAACGTGGGTTTGCTCGTGGCTTGATAATATTGCGCTGCTGTGTCCGCGCCGATTTCCTCGGAGAAATGTAAGGGAAGGCCTACTTTGCATGTCATTAGCAATATTCATCGCTGACATACAAAGTGGCATTTGAAGGGCTGCTTACTCAAGGTAACACACGTTAGCGTGCCCTTGATGATTGAGTATTAACAAAATCGCCGCTTTTCGGCCGAAAAGGGCCGCTAAAGCGGCGGTATTCGGCTTGATGATATGCCCCCACCTTCCTTGAATCCAATGACGTCTTTCACCCCACTCAAATAGGTTTCCCACCACAGCACAGTACAGAAGCAGTTTTACTGCCTGTGGTTGAAGAACTTAAATGACTTTTGGATCTAGGAGGTTCGGCAGCCATTATTCTGTATGTAGGAATCTCAGGCAAAGAACTAAGGTGGCTTTCCTCTTTCCTGAAAAACATTACTTTTCAGGTTATAGAGCAGTCCTGCTACTACACTAGCCTTCAATTGAATTGTGGGGTACTTTAGGGGTCTTCCCTGAGCCCCAGCCTTTTCAACCTTTATATGTAACCCCTGACTCAAACTGTGTGGTCTGTTGGGTTGTCACTGGTAATGCACTTGGATGACACCCAGTTGGTGATGTCAATCTCCCCCACCCCAGCTCAAGCCACCTACTCCTGAGCCCTTACCTACAGGAAGTATTCAAATGGATTGCCAATTGCTGACTAAAGGTCAAGGAAAACAAGAATGAAGTTATGTTGTTAGGCAATAATCTCCACAACAATGTCTATACTCCTCTGCTGGACTGCCTGAGCAGCCTACCTAGCCCCAAGAATTTGATAAAGAGCCTCGGGATGTGACTAGATTCCAGCCTCACAATGGACCATCAAGCTAAAAAACTTGCTGCTAGCTGCTTTGGCATCCTGAGACTGCTGAGAAAGGTCCTCCCTCTACTCCCCTTCATGGCTAGAAGACTGATCATTCAAGCCCTTGTGTTATCGTGTCTGGACTATGGGAATGCCCTGTACATTTGCGCTACTCAATATGTGGTCAAAAGGTTGCAGGTTATCCAGAACGCTCCTTATGAACATCCTGAGACAATGTCTACCAAAAAGGCCCTGGCAGAACTTCACTGGCTCCTGATGGAGTGTTGAGTGCAATTCAAGATCTTATGTATAATACATAAGGCACTTTACAAAAAAACCCTCTACTGTTAAGACATTTTGTCATCCCCTACAGACCAGGGAGGATACTTAGATCCTCATCTGTATATCTGTTGAATGTGCGCATGATTCGCAGATCCTGATGGGGAGTCCGTTCAATGGCCTATCTGGCTCCTAAACTCTGGAATTCTCTACCTTCAGAGTTACGCCAACTAGGGCATGAGCTCTCCTTCTGCAAAGCCCTGAAAACGTGGCTGTTCAGCAACTAATCTTCCAAACTTTGCAACTATTTGATGACCTGCGATGTCTGTTTTAGCGATGGGAGGCCTCCATGTAGCCATGTGCTTTCCAAGAACGCTAGACTAGACTACTAACAGGGAGGTATTTAAGAGAAAGTACAGAGGGTCGTAGGGAAGGTTAAGGAGGGATTGAGGGAGGGACATGCAAATACAAACACCTACCCAAAGATAGTAAGCTCATTACTATTCACAAACTTCACTTCTAAAAGTACTGCCACCAAAACTGGCTCAAATGTCTCTGAATATTCTCCATCCCAGATTTATGCTAAGTCTGGTACCACACATAGCCACGCACTGGATCTGCAACACACTCCTATATAAAATAACAGAGAGAGGGTCATTAAAGGACACTCCATATGAAATAATGCTAAATAAAATACATTATATAGAATTTTTAAATTACACATCATCCAGATCAAACCCTATATTTAGATTGATGTGCTAATGCGCCATGTGGTCTGATAGCTTGCTTGGTATCTGTTGTTGCTTAGTTGCAGTGATTGTGGAGTTGCCCGGATTCCAAGTTCTTAAAAACACTGGAAGATGCTAATAAACTATGCACAGGGGGTGGTTCCTGTGCTCTATTTGGGTAAGGTGTAAATAACTGTCAGCAATGACAGCAGGGCCAGACTGGCCGTAGCGTGCACCAGGCAATCCCCTGGTGGTCCGCACGGGTGAGGGCCGGTGTTGGGCCCCTGGGGGCTGTTTATGTTACAGGGCCGTTTTTGCAGTTTAGCCCTGGCAAAGAGCTCGGCGACACCCCCAACCCCCTGGGGGATGGGGGGCCGGCCGAGCACTTTGCCAGGGCTGGTTTTGGTTCCCAGTCCGGCCCTGAATGACTGTGATGCTACAGTCTACAACCAGCCATACACATTTTCCTCTAGTTATTTGCACTTCATATTACATTTTTCTTTATCATGCATCAAGAAAAGCTTCATGATCAAGTTATTGTACTTAGGAACATACTCATTTGAATAAGAAATGAAAGTGGATAGTGTAGTTCTGCAGAATGGATACATAATTGTGACATGAAGGTACCATGGGAGGCCACTGTTGCTGTGTTTAGCTGTGACTAACCTCTATAGCACAATGCTTACCAAAACCAAGGCTTTCAAATCATTGTTACTCTGAAATGTATTTCCAAAGCCTGTATCATCAAAGGAGTCTGAAGGATAATGTGGCCCATGCAAACATTGTCACCACTTTGACACATGTGATTCTCAAATGGAGCGCACATCTGGATCCTTCCTTTAATTAGCCCCAATTTAAAAGAAATAAAAAAAGGCATGATCCATTAATCTTCTGATCTGCTCTGTAGCTATTGATGGATATGTATTGTTCAAACCAGCACAAAAGCGAGAACAGGGTAGATTTCCCTACGGTTAAACCTCATATATGTGGAAATACAGGTGGAACCTTTGGGCTGATATTGGTTGGATTCAAATAAATGAATGAAATGACTACCAATTGTGCAGCAAATGCTCTCTATTTTTACAACTGGTGTTTCATTTGAAAGATAGCCATACACCCTCAGGGAATTATACAAAAAATAACACCGTGTATTTTAAAGCAACTCAAAAAAAATCTGAAAACAAATTCCCCAGAAAGCTGATAACTGGGTTGAGGCTGAGCCTGAATATTATAATGCTTGCAATTGTTGTATATGAACATTATTTTTCTTTTTATGTTTCATAATGTTATAAATGTCACAGACCTTGATGCATGTTAACATAGTTGTGGTTTGTTCTCTGAAATACTTTGTCAGTGTCAGGTCCATCCATGACCATCGGAGCCTGGACGAGACTGGCTGGGAGCCCCCCTGACCCTGGTTCCTGAACCTGGCTGACCTACTTCCTGAAATCTGTTGGATAATTCGGAGTTGATACAGGTACTGTGGTTGTGTTGTGCTGTGCTGTGCCCATGTGTCTTATGGTCCCTTCTCATGCCAGACTTGCTCGAGTGGTTCTGCAAAGGAACTTTATGAGTGGGGCTGTGTTCTAGAAGACTTGAGTTCAAAGAACTCAATCATGGCATTAGAGAACTATACGCCCCCAGGAAACCGCGCAGGGAGAGAGACTTGCTGCTGTTGTTATTATTACATCTCTGTGCTTGCTCCACACCCTGGCTTGAAATACCATTTTTGTCATCTCATTCGAGTTTCCTATGCTCCTGCAGTTATGGGCCGGTGGGGACTGGGTGATATTGCCTAATCACCAATGGCTGCAAAGGCGTGTTGGGGCTTATCCTCCTGCGAGCCACGAGAACAGGTAAAAGGCTAAATGAAGGTAATAATTACCTGGGAGTGTATCGAACTGTATTAAAGATCTTTAGCATCCACAGCCAGAATCTATTTTTTTAGGTACTGACGGGGATTGTTTCAAGATGTCCCAAGATTGATACACTGTATTGTGGGCTGTCGCATTGGAAACCACATGCTAAAAACTAAAGCCCATTTGTATCAGCGTAATAATGTATATACTACATTGCTGGCTGTCAAATAGTATTTTGACTGAAAGATTTGTCATGAACATCTATACTATTAAGCTGCTCATGTGAAATATAAACACCCAATGTTTGGAGAAGGGGTGATGTTGTGATGTGCATAAAAAAATGGGGGACCGTAAAGAAATTGATGTCACCCGCCTGGTAAGGGGAAAACCCCAAAAATAATAAGGAATGCAGGTGATAATTGCGCAATGGCCGAAATAGACGACCTAGTAGAAGAGGCTGAGTCTATGTTGGGTGAGAAGGTCAAACACCCTAAAGTACCAGCAGTGAAAATAACCTCCTTCTATACAAAGATAGGAGGGGTACAGCAGAAGAACAAATCATGACAGAAACTTCTCTGAGACAATGTAGTGGAGCAACAGGGATCTCCATCCCAAGTAGTAATATCTACTGATACAATTGTAGCAACCTCAACTCAGCCACTGGGCCACCACATAAGAGAAAGCACCGCTCTGTCAGAATCAGGGTTACGGGGAGGTTTTCCTCAGACCCACTTGCACAAATAGATTTACACTATTGGCAGATGAGGAGTCAATTAGCATAATCCCAGAGTCAAGTGGCCCTAGTCTTGTAATTCAAGGGCCCACAACAATAATTGAAGAAACCCAAGTGGGGGCAGAGTCAACCCAATTCCTGGGAATACAAATGTGCAGATGTAACGCCACACAAGTGAGGAAACTCTCAGCGAAAATTTATGTCTTAGCTAATGAAGTGTCAGATTTAAAGGGCCTAATTAAATCTTTGATGGCGCAATCAAAGGACTGCGAGAGACCACCCTGCAGTAAGAAAGTTGGAGAGAGCAATAAACGACCTTCTTCACATAATCTTAGATTTCCAACTACACAAGTAGGTCATGGCCCACCACAGTTCAACCTCATTATAAGCCCACTGAACTGCTACCTTGGCCCAGGAAGTATGACACTGACCAAGGTATGCTGATGGGCTAAGGTAACGTACCATCAAGTACAGAGGGCCTTAGTGTTCTGAAAGTAAATAAACATCATCTATTATCTAGAGTTCCACACTACCAAACATCACAGATTCATCAGATGGAAAATGTATGTATGCAATGCTGTATGCCACAGTATAGGGAAGACCCCAATCCTAGAAATCTGCACTAAACTAGTGAACCTATAAATAGAACTAGGGAACACAGAGTGTATTTAACTAATGTCCCAAAGTTAGAACAGTCGAGTCAGGAAGATGGGGATGTCCTAAAAAATATTGTTATCCACTGGATTAGGCTCAGCTGGCAATGATTGTCGGTTGTGCGTTCAGATATTGTGAAGGCAGAACGCTTACAAAGTGGGAGTAGAAATAATGACACTATTGCCCTGTGAGCTTGCAAAATCTCATAAAAACGTTATAAACAGTTCCACCTAGAAAATTACTGAGAGAATCTCCAATGTCCACGCCAATTTCTTCTTGATGTCGATTAATCTTTGCCAGAAAGTAGTAGGCGCATCTCGGACGGAGTTAACCACCTGGAATGATGTAAAAAATCGCCCACTTTGCTAAAGCCGGCCTTAGTCCAATAGCACATTAAATGCGAGCTTACCCCCTGCCCTCTTGAGGAGAGTAAATTAATCAGCAAAGAGGAGGTATTAAAAAGAGAGAGAGAATATCTGCTAATCATGGCCGAACGCTTCATGAAAAACCAAGCTAATATTTTATACCTAACCAATTTTGGGGATTTAGGTATTTGAAGAGGGGAGGATATTTGACTCTCTGAAAAAATTAAATCGAAGAAAAAACTAATATAGTCATTTGGGTTCGGAGTAGGGACCTTGAAACGAGTTAAATACTGAGCAAAATAGGCGAAATAATAATCTCTAATGTTTGGAAGTGTTAGACCTCCATTATCTAAACCATCATAAAGAGTAGTCATCGCAATCCGGGGCTTTTTATATGACCAGAGAAAGCTTGAAAATAAGGATTTTATTTTCGAGAAAAAAGACCCTGGGAGAAAACAGGGAATTGTTGAAAACAGGAAGTTAAATAATGGTAGAATAGACATTTTAATCAGGGCGACTCTACCCAGTAATGATAAAGGTAATTTATTCCAGCGAGTTAGCATCGAGCGAACCCTTTGAAGAAGGGGAACAAAATTCAAACCGAAAAGATCTGTAACTGAAGAGGAAAAAAACACCCCCAGATATCTTTTAGGTTTATTATTTATACAGCCACGTAAATCGGGATATAATTCTGGAATATGATTGCCACAAATCAAAATTTCAGTCTTTTTTTTATTGATCCGGTAGCCCCCAAAAGACTCAAATTGCTCAAAAATCTGAAATGCCTGAGCTTGAGACTGCAGATCGGAATGAATAAGTAACATGATATCGTCAGCATAGAGTTTTATCTTTGACATAGATGGAATTGGGGGTGAGATCTCTGCAGACTTTCGAATAACTATTGCGAGAGGTTCGATAAAAAAAGCAAAAAGAATCGGTGATAAGGGACACCCCTGGCGGGTTCCACGATTAACTGAAACAGATCCAACCGAATGTGAATTAATAATAATATTAGCTTTAGCACCCGAATAAAGATTACGAATGAAGTTAATAACGTTACATGGAATATGAAAGTGCTGCAAAATAATAAAAAGTGTCTCCCAAACCACCAAATCAAAAGCTTTTTCTGCATCAAATAACAAAATAAGTGCAGGGATCCTCCGTGTCTCCAAGTAATCCAAAGCTTCTACCAGATAGTGAGTATTAGTCATGAGCTGTCTACCGGTAATAAAACCGTGTTGGTCTTTATGAATCAGATCGGAAGAAATTCGGTTAAATCGAATAGCCAATAATTTAGTGACGATCTTGTAATCCGAATTTAAAAGAGTAATGGGACGATATGAGTTAGGATCGGTGGCATCTTTCCCCTTCTTCAAAAAGCTGACCACAGTGCCCTCGCGGAAAGAGTCAGGAATTGAGGCTCCAGACAACATGGAGTTAAGCAAAAGTAGAAACAAATTAGAAAAAGAGGGAAAAACAACCTTAAAAAACTCTGCGGGTAGTCCATCCGGACCAGCGGCTTTCCCTGATGGAAGATCTTTTACCACCGCCTCTATCTCTTCCAGAGAAAATCCATCTGCCATGGTTAATTCTTCGGAATGGGAAAGAGAAGGGATCTCAGCCTGCCGTAAAAAGGAGTTTAATTTAGACTGATTGATTTTAAGCTGATGAGAATATATATTTTGATAATGACGATACATTATCGCACCTATTTTATCTGGATCGATTGTAGATTGATGCAAGACCGGGCATTTTAACTCCCATATTAAATTAGATGCTGCTTGTTTCTTGGCCTGCCAGGCCAAGAATCTCCCAGTGAAATTACTTTCTTCATATATTTTTTGATATTGAGTACGAAAAAAAGCCTCGCCCTGCTCATACAAAAAAGTGGTGTATTTTTGTTTAGCTTCATTTAATTGTTCTTTAACCGATCGTGAGGGATTTTGTTGCCTTAGAACGCTAAGTGTATGTATACGGGATTCCAGTAGTTTGATTTGAGCCCTGGATACAATTGAGATGGCCGCATCTTTCCCTATGATGATTCCGCCAATAAAGGCCTTTAGGGCGTCCCAGATAATACTTATGGGGGCAGTGCCCATATTAAGAGTTATAAAGTCTTTAATCTTGTTTTTTAATTCAGAGACCCATTTATCGTCATTAAGATGAGCTCTATTGAGGACCCATCTTTTGGGGGATCTTCTAATATCCCCAAAAATGAACTCCCTAATAAGCAAAGCATGGTCTGAGAATACGTTGAACACCGTATTGCAAAAGCCGAGCTTAAGGTTACGTGAAGCTATAAAAAAATCAATACGGGATGAGGATTTGAATCTACCCGACCAGCAGGTATAATCTCTTTGAGAGGGATTATCAGCCCGCCAATGATCAGAAAGATCGAATAGTTTGATATAATATGAAATGGTTTGAAAGACTTTCGGTTTAAGTTGTTTGGATGATTGAGATGATGTATCCAAATGCGGGTCCATTAACACATTAAAATCCCCACCAATCACAATATCACCTGAGACCATCAAAAGAGATTGGAACAAGTCTTCATACAAACTAGCATCGTCTATTAGAGGTCCATAGCAACATACAAAGATAAAAGGTCTCTGCCTGGTTTTAACTCTACATGAGACCCAGCACCAACGTTCTGAGCCTCCCTGTTGTGATTGAATGATATCAGCACATAAGTTCTTATTCAAAAATATTGCCACCCGTCGCTGAGATACATCGCATGATGCGAAACACCGAAACGAAGCCCAGGATTTGAGCATTGAAAACCCATCAAGCTTGGAAGAGGGAATATGAGTCTCCTGTAACAAAATAACGGAGGGATTCTCAGCCTTTAACCAAACTTCCATAGCGCGCTTTTTCTTAATATTGTTTAAGCCATTAACATTAAGAGAAAGCAACTTCAAACTATCCTTGTTAGACATTGAGATCAGAATTAAATTGACTAAAGAGAATTATCACCGAACCGCTCTTGCCCCCTGGATACAATGAATACATGCTAACAAATGAAAAAAATGAAGAAAAATAGTCAGACACCATCAGTTTCCTTTTTGTTTCGAGCCACCCACCACCACCCACAACCCAAGCAACTGCAACACCACCGCCCCCCCACCCCCCCGTACCCCACCCATCCCCAAACAGACCCCACAGCACCCCCGTAGCCCCCACCCCCAACCCCACCAATGGCCGAGATTCCCCAGCCCACGCTGACCATCGGTTCCAACCCCCTGCCATTCGGGTGACATATTGCACCCCCTGGGCCCCTTGGATTCCGCACTCCACCTTGCTCAACTGATCCTCCCCTCCCCTACTCATACCCACCAGAAAAAGAAAAAAAGGAGAAGGGGGAGGAAAAAAAAAAAAAAAGGGGGAAAAAGGAAGCTTTCCCAGCTTAGCACATATGTCACAAATGTCACATCTATCACCCTATATCTTGAAGCAAAAAACACAGAAGAAGAAGTCCATAGTTTTCCCAAATATAACCTCATGAAGAATTGGAAATGTCCCGAAGCAAGTCCTGTGCTGCTGCAATGTCAGATAACATGAAGAATTTGCCTTTCACTAAAACTTTAAGCTTGGATTGCTGCGCTATTGTGGCTTGAGCGCCTTTAGCTTTGAATAATTGTAGCATCTGGACAAACTCTTTTCTTCTCCGAGCAGCAGACGCAGACATGTCTGAAAAAATGCGACATTTCACAGTTTCATTGACAAAAAATTGTCTTTTCTGAATTGCCGTTGAGAGAATAATCTCCTTAATCCGTGTATCAGAAAAATTTAATAGAATTGTTCGAGGGAGAGAAGAATTTGGGAAAGGTTGAGCGGGAACGCGATGTGCTTGTGTAATAGTCAGGTCACCCTCGTGGTTGGGAATCACTTTAGATTTAAAAAAAGAGGTGACCCACTGCAGCGTGCTGGGTCCTTCAAGACCCTCAGGAACCCCCACTATGCGTAGGTTAGATCGACGATTATAATTCTCTAAATCGTCCAATTTAGATTCAAGTGCGCGTGAAGTGAGGGAAAGCTGATTTGCATCCTCTTTGACCATAATCATTTGATCCTCCAAATTAGAGATGCGGGTCTCAGCTTCTTGAAGTCGAGCAGGGAATGTGGAGAAAAGATCCTCCATTTTGTCCAGGCGTTGATGGATTAAAGCAAGCTCGGATTTCTGAAACCTCTTCAGCTCTATAACCTCGTCGAGGATTAAATTTAGCATATCCTTGACTGACATCTTACTCTCCCCGACAGTCTCAGTATCTAGATCAAACAAAGGACTGAAATGATTCGCATTAGAGACAGATTTAGCGGGGGGAATTGAAGACTTGTCGATAGATAATGTCACTGTGTCTATCCCTCCCGGAGTCAATACGCCCTCCGTAGTTGTTAAGGAGTGTACTAAGGGGATATCTTTAGGCGAAGGCGCAGAAGGCATAGATGGTGTAGAAGGTGCCCCTATGTTGGATTGAAGAAGAGAATTGGGAGGGTGAATAATTGAAGAAGAAAGAGAAGGAGAAACTTGGGCGGAAAGCATTTGGCCGGGTGCAGCACTTTTCTTTTCAAAGAGAGGAAATGATTTAGTCCCTTTAGGCGCCTCCACTGGGCTGGCCTGCGTAGATGACCAATCCTTGATGGGTGGGGAACCCTCGATTCCTACACGATGAGAGGCCTTCAAGACTGGAGATGGGGTCTCACGGATAGATTCCTCGAGCTCGAGCTCTTCCGAACTTCCCGCACTATCACTTTTCTGCTTTGCCTTACCATCGCCAAGGGACCCCTTATTTAATAATTTAGCGGCATTCCGCGCCTCTTTTGCCTGGATACGTGAAGCCTTCGCCTTACGGGTGTTCAATAGTTTCCCCATCTCAAAGACTCTAAGCGTCCAACATTCAGTGTTCAGTAGAACAGAAAGAAGAAGCCTTACTCCCCGTCACCAAGTATTGTTCATGCGCAATCTCAGGACCTCAGGTAAGCCAACTGCCTAAGCTTCACCTGCGCCATGCCGCTGTGGACGGGTACTGAATAGAAAAGCTGAAGAGCTGATCCGTAGAGGCGAAGAGAGGATTTTTTAAGGCTTGCCAGTACGCCACTGCCGCTTGCAGCCCAGCTAACTCTTACCGCTACCGCTGCATCCACAGACCTCCAGGCATGAACAGCAATGCGAGGCACAGGGTTGAAAGAAAGCCGAAGACGCCCAGGGTACAGTAATAGAAGAAGCTGCTCCCTCAGGCTGTACGCGCCACACTTCTTCCTGCACTGCTTCCTGCCTTCGTGCGTCCAAACATCCGGAACACGATGAAGGAATAAGCTCCTTCCCTCAAACTGAAAACGCTGCACTGCATCCCGCCTTCATGCCTCAAACAGAAATCCAACGGTCATCACGAAAACGCCAGCCACTGCCCGCCATCAGCCGCCGCTGAAAAACCTGCACTGCCTCGGGGAAGAAGGGAGGAGTCAAGAGCCGGGAATCCTCAGGTGCGCGTAGAGGCGTGGATCTCCATCGCGCCGCCCGCCCTACGCCAATTTCTTCTTGATGTCGATTAATCTTTGCCACCGTGTTAGAATAGAGCACAACCCAAATACATTTCTAAATGAGTCATCAGCTTACAGTATCTAATGTTCAGACAATGATGAGAGGTTTGGTGAAGTTTTTAGAAGCTTTATTTTCTCATCAAGAGCTTAGTCTGTATTTTTGTCTTCTTATTTAGGTTAGCCAAATAAGTCAGTTTACAGAAATAGCAATAAAAATGTGGTTAGACTAAGCATATACAATAACAGCATGTTCCATAAAGGAATCAATCCACATCTTAATCTAAAGGACCTAAACTATCCTAGCCAGAACCCATAAAGAGTTCCATTTGGAAAAGAGCAAGAGAAAGTTTGGAGCAACAGGCAAATACCTATGAGAGGTTGAACTCCCCATAAAGAGTAGTTCTAGGAACTCAGCCAAGTTCCCTAACAGCTGGAGTAGCAACCGTTAACTCAGGTAGAAGGGAATAACACAGAAAATTCCTGCTAGCTGTAGCTCACAGCAAATTCGGGCAAGAATATCACAGTCGAGTGCTAGAGGGCATAGCAGGGGGAAGATGTGCATGGAATGCATTGCCTCTCTAATTAGGAACATGTACTATAGAGTAAAGCACAAAACATTTTTCCCACAGTAAACGTCCATGTCGACATGTTATTTGAATGTTGCTACAGCGTATTGCAAAAAGATACATCTAGTACGGTTCTCATGAGAACCTTTGCAAACCTACTTCGTTAGCTGTTCAGTGTCTCATTGTGTAACAATGGGCTGCTCTATGAAATGAAACATTAATATCTAGAATGTCCTGGTTAGATCATGAGACTCGAATCTCCTGCAATATTCATGTTCATTATAAGCATGTGGAAGAGTTAACTAACTTAAATACCATGAAGTCATAAGGTGTGAGGAAGGAAAGAAATACATTTTCCCCAAAACAGCCCAGTTCATGAAGATGTTAAGTTCTACACTTCAATTATAACGTTAAATTAGCATTTACAGAAAGGATTTTCATTTTAATAAAAGGAAAGGAAGGAATAACAGAAAATATTGATGCCTAGCAGTGAAAGAATAATAGAAATGGGACGTTTCTGCAGAAATAAACAGCATTTTTCTCTTTTTGTATGTCTTAATAAAAGCACATTTTCTCTTAACTTTATATTGACACACATTTTCTAAGTTAATGTTAAGACAGATTTCTACATTATCATGTGGTAAATTTATATAAATATCTTTAACTTCCTCAATATCAATGATAAAACAATGGTTGATGGCCTGATTGCCATGGACTTAAGATCAAGTTTAATATCAAAATTGACACAGAGGTTTGATTGTATAGACCATCCACTGAGAAATAGTCTTACTCCGCCCCACCAAAACAACTCAGAGTCAAAACATGGCAAACCTTGAGGTGGTAGACAGACTAAGTAAATCTACACCAGTTGATCATAGCGCTATAAATCTTCCATTCGACCAGAGCCAAAAGCTGGAGGGAATGTCAGTTGTAAATCTGGATAGGGTTGCGCTCCAGGTAGCACAGAACAAAGAAAGTGAGGGGCAAAATTACATCTCTTATACTGGTTAAGTCAAGATTTTGCATTAACCACCCATAGAATATTTGATTGGGAAATTATAGCCCTGATTTCATGGAATGCGGCAGGGCTAAAATGTAAGCTTTTTATCCCCAATAGACACAAGTGCATCAACCAATTTAATCTCTGTCTCTTTCAGGAGA
The DNA here is from genome assembly GCF_964204655.1 of Triturus cristatus. Taxonomy (NCBI): domain Eukaryota; kingdom Metazoa; phylum Chordata; class Amphibia; order Caudata; family Salamandridae; genus Triturus; species Triturus cristatus. The sequence continues at coordinate 1,081,134,308 of NC_140591.1, forward strand.
CTTGGCTAATAGACCCGCCATACAAACTAGGGTATAAACCCTCCTACATCAATGCAACCCCCTCTCTGTGTGGCAGAACATCAGGGGGGCTGGTCGTATGGATAAAAATCACACTAAATGCTGATGTCAGTGTTCACCACATAGAATCAGCAAATATTCTGGGAGTAAGCTTAAATACTAAAAACAAGACTTTACCACACCTGTTCAATGCGTATAACAGACCAAAGAGAAGTAACCTTGGAGGCACAGGTCATAGAATCACTAGATAGTGCCCTCAAACATATAGGCCCAATGATACAATTATTATAGGTGATGATTTAAATTGTACGTGCGAGCCGATTAATGGCCTAGAATTAGTACTGGAGAATGAGGATATGGCTAGAGGTATTTCTCAATTGTAGGCCGGTCCACCTGTACCAGGCACTGTAGCAACCGTGCAATTTGTACATCTCACACTAGAACACAGCATAAGAGCATGTCACTGTAGGATCAGCCTCAATAACAATGCAAATATCTGCTTACACACATTCAAAAGGGGAAGTGCTCAATCAAAGATAGACTATGTTCTACACAGCAAAATGGATGACAGAGAAGACAGTCACCACTTCCCTTTATGCCTAGAAAATGTTAGGGTGTCTCACAGAAATGCAAGCACCTGGCAGAGATGCTCCGTCAATTCAACCGACCATTAGAAACCATCGCAGGGCGGTTAAATGGCCTCGTATTTTGAATAATCTAGAGACCATGACCAACATCTATAATGTATTTTCTGAGGTGGTGTGCACTATGTCAAGTGCACCCCATCTGTGCCCATGAGCCAGACTTTCTGGCAATGTGACAATGCATCCACCCAGCCCCAATACACTAAATCCTGTCTGGGAGGTGGTCACACCTCCCTGTGAGAGAATGTCTATTGGTGCTTGGCTCAGCAGTTGGAGTGCAGACTTATGTCTGTGGCTTGCAGCATCCATTTTGTGCTGTAAGGCTCGAGAAAGTTGGTAACGGTAGACTTAGGAACCCCCAGAACCTCGGTTCTGCGGGGAGGAATCATACCTCCCACACCAGTTACTGGTGGGGAGGTATAATTCCGAAGGGCTTGACACCAAACACGACATACTTCGTTGCAGTCGTTTTTGAGATAGCATTTCCCGCGAGGTTATAATGCACCTCTACCTATATGTCTGGTAGTACCACGTACAACCCGGGAGAATGGTCTCCGAAGACTGCAGAGGGGCCCTGCTAATGCAGGAGCACCCACTCACGAAAACCCAGCACTTCAGTATTGTTAAGGCCTGCTATAGGGGTGACTTATAAGGTTTTAAGTGTAGTGATATATATAGATATCGTGCACCTATATCTCTCGTAAGTGGTGCAAGCACCAGCTTACACAGGCTGCAGTAGCAGATCTGAGATTCCATTTTGCATGGTCTCTCATGGGTGGCATAATTCATGCTTCAGCCCATGGGAGGCCTCTGTGGTATCCATGTCCTGGGTGCATGGTTACCATTTACTGGGGACTGATAAGGGCACCCCAGTATCCAATCTGGAGTTGTACCAAAGTACATATATATCAATTTAGAGGAGAAAGCAGATTGGCTGGGGTCTTGAATAGCAGGATCCCAGCCAGACTAGTCAAAACAGTGGGAGCAAAAAGCAAAATGTGGGGTAACCATAAGAAGCAGATTCTACCTTCTACAGTGGTGGTGAAGGGTTTTAAGGATTCAGGGATTGGTGGCATTTAGATGTAGAAAGGACCTTTTAGCAGTCAGAGATAGGTGGAGTTTAGGGGTCTTTAGGGTTGATGGATGGGTGGTGTTTATGGGTAGCAAGTGTTCTTTTAGGGTTCAGAGATGAGTGGAGTTTGGGTGTGATGAGGGGCTTTAAGGGGTCAGAGATGGGTGGGGTTTAGGTATAGAAAGGGTTTTTTAGGGTTGAGAAATGGGTGGAGTTCATAGGCAATGCGGGGTTTTGCAGTTCAGGATTGGGTGGAATTAAGGGGCAGAAATGGCTTTTAGGGTTAAGGTTTGTGTGTATTTTAAGGATCAAGGATAGGTGTAGTTTTGGTGTAATTAGGGGATTTTAGATTTCTGGGATGGGTGGAGTTTAGAGGTAGAAAGGGTTCAGGGATGGTTGTATTTTAGGTGTGGTGAATGTTTTTTAGACTGCAGGACTGATGGGGTTTAGGGGCTGTGACTGCAGCTGCGGCTCCTCCGCTAAGGTGCAGGAGCGTTGCCCCACTGAACAAAAGGGAAAATATAATGATAATAACATGCCGTTACTATCAATTTATTTATCCTATTGTAGTCAGTGGCTCTCAGGTTAGGAGGGGCTGGCCAGAGCAGGGGAAGGAGTGGTTGCACTCATAAAAGACGCAGTACGGCTTGGTCGGCACTCTTGAGCCGGCAAAACAGTCCTGCGCACTTTGTATCTTTCCCACCAGGCTGCATTACACAGCCTGGTGAGGAACATGCCCAGCCTCCCATTCCCTGTCTGTGCGCCGAACCACGGCGCTCAGACCAATTACAACGCTGCAGTGCAGCATTGTGATTTGCTCAGAGGAGCCTGGGAGCCTGGGTGCTTTCTGCTGCCGGCTGGGACTGCAGGAAGAAGGAAGATGATGAGGACGGAGAAGAAGCGGTGGCCAGCCGTCAAAGGTAATTGGGGTTTTTTTGTCCGCCAATACCCCACCACCGGGTTTGGTAGCAGTCGCTACTGTGTGAGTGGTTGGGAATGGATGTTGTTTAAAGGTGATGAAAGGTCAGTCAATTAAATGCATCCGAAGTAATTGTTTGACAATGTAAAAGATATGGATATGAAATAATGTCCCCTGAAGTTAAGCATTGAAATACATATGTCCAACAAAACTGAATGTAAGATCTGCAACCAGTGTATTTCCACCTTACAAAATAAGCATGCAAAGCCAATTTTGCACAAAAAGATATTCTATGAATTGGTTTCCATGAAATGGTAAATTACATTCATTTTTAACATTTCCATTAAATAGTTTAGGTGAAATGGTTTCTCAGTAATGGTATTTCATGAAATCGTTTTCTATGAAATCACATACAACAAGTTCTGTACCAGTGGCATCAAAAAAATACAGCACAGTTGCTTCTGAATGCTTACTAACAAACTACAACAAGCATTTTCTTCTATTCTCTGTTGCAAAAAACAGAATCCAAGAGAAATGGACTCCACTTGTGCCTTAAAAGCATGGAAATTACATAAACGACCCTAGCAATTGTGATGCAACAAACTTACTTGTTGCTAGGTGAGAAATGCTGAGAATCGAGACCGTGTTTTAGGGCAATTTGAGGCCTATTGGCATAAGGGCAGGACTTTATATAACTTAGCAAATCTTATTATAGATTTTTGGCTACTACATCAAGCTTTGAGCCAGCAAAATATGATATAGCTGGAGATTTTGCTAACAGGTTAGGGATGAGTATCTAGTTTCCACCCTTATTGCATCTTTGATTGCTGAGGTGCATGATGATAATTTGTATTCACCTGCTTTATTTAGGAGAAGCACATAATGCATTCTACTACATTATATGATATTCTATATTCCCTCCACCTTTAAGTGATTCTGTGATGGGTCGTTCCTACTCCTAATGCCTCTACGCCTACTCCAAAGGATCATAACCCATTGGAAGTGCTGAAAGACACCTGACATTTTACCCTTTCCTTCAAACAGTCATAGTTTCCTCTGGGGCAAATGCAGGTTTACTGGCTGTGACCCCAAAAATACTGGGGCAAAGCAAGAGCATCCTGATGAATACCTTTCACAGCAGTACAGGTGAGGGTTGCTGCACTAGAAGCAACTGCCTTGAAGATATTCCGATAACAGTGATGCACAAATAGACTGTTGACTACCTACTGCTTCAAGTCTATTGCACGTGAATTGTGTGCAATGTGCCTATATCAGTGGATTTGCAACTGTGGTTGTTTGCAGCTGTACAATAACTAAATAGGAAAAATATTTGTGGCTCAAAGCTTCCTTTTTGAAAAAAACCCGTTTTAAATCTAGGAATTTTTCTCTTTCCACTAAACCAAATGTGATGAGAAGACAATTCAGCAGTTTGTCTTTTAATCACTCTATAAAGATGTTCCTGGGTGATTTTAGAAGTATTTTGTTTCTTTTGTAACCATAGCCTTGATAGCAACAATGTGAAGTGTAGGTGGGCGCAAAATGCGATGCAGCGCGCGCTACGAAATTCGTTTTATTTATTTTATTGTTTACTTACCTGCAATTATCCATATTCCGGTTTTTAGAACCCCCCACCCTGCCCCTCCCTACGCCCCGTCTTTCCGCCCCACGGAACTCCCTCCACGGGCCGCGGCTGGGGTAGGGGTGAGAAAAAAACAGGAACCGGGGTGGGTAGAGGAAACAGGATGAGACAGGTAGGGGGGGAAACAGGATGGGGCGAGTGGGGGAAGGTAAAAAATGCAAAATGACGTGGCCAGCATTGACCGAGTCACAGCATTTAAAAAACAAAAAAACAAATAGTATCTGAATTAGAGCAGTGGAGGACCAATGGAGGGACACTAATTAAAGTTAATTAATCTGTGCTTGGTTCATGTGCCCATGGTTTCAATCCCATTACAGAACACAAAAGTCTTGCAAGAGGAAGCGCATGCTCACATAGGCGAGACCTAACGATTAGACTTTAAGAAGGATAGGTATAAAACTAGGCTGTAGTCCTATATCTATGCCTATTATATTTTTGTTAAAAGTCAATGCTGCGAGAAAAATTCAGCAATACTTAGAATTTACCAAAAATTGAAAATTGCAAAAACATTTTCACTCCTATCCACCCAGTTTTCGTAAAGTTTGTGAAAGTAATGAAGAACCTTCATTTTCATTGAAAAACCACTTGCTCGATTGTGAGTTCAAAACAAGGGAAAGCTATTTACAGAAGTGAAATCATGAGAAAAACATAGGCAAATCTGGGTTTAGAGGAAAATATTTTTTGCAAGATTATCCATAAGAAAAACATTCATACATCGGCTTCCCATGGAAATCCTTTCCATATGAACACTTGCAAGAAAAAGTTTACTAGCTGATCACATCCCAAGTCTTTTTTTGCTTTGGTAATTGCGTGAAAATGTTCACGAATAACCAGTTTTAGTCTGCAACTGTTCATGCCAGTTTGTTACCCTATCTATCCGTTCAATTAGTAGTATGGCAAAATGAAACAGCTTGAGGCAAGTGGAAGCAAAAAAAGGAAAGGTCACTAAGGGACGGGATCAGACTCACTCCAAAAATTAGTTGACAAATAAATAATTTTCTCTAGCCATTCTGTTTCAGGTCAAGGAGAAGTGGAAGATGGAAATACAGGTTTTATATCTGCAATGGGATCTTTACAGATATCATATCTCTGGTGCAAATGAGGGTAGGCTTGTATAGAAGAAAGGTCACATAGAGCATAGACTAAGCAGTTTTAGAAAACTTACGCCCAATCTCGTTGTTACCTTTTGTCGCGAAGATTGCAGAGAAACTAGTAAATAAACAGCTAACAAACCATATACAGATAAATGACCTATTACATCCTTCCCAATCTGGCTTTAGAGCTGCCCATTCCACAGAATCAGCTCTGTTACTGGCTATGGACACAATGAGACAATGGGTGGACGCGGGACAGACAGCTGCAATAATCCTGTTGGACTTAAGTGCGGCCTTCGATACCGTCTCCCATGGGCTGCTCTTTCACAGACTAGAGGAATGTGGTGTAGAAAGTACTGCATTACGCTGGATGACATCCTTCCTATCGGCACGCAGTTTTCAAGTACTGCAGCAATCACAAATATCTAAGAGTATCTTACTGCCCCAGGGAGTCCCACAGGGATCAATCTTGAGTCCCTCGCTATTCAACCTATATGCGGGACCACTGGCAGAGCTAGTGGAAAAACATCAGGTTACCATCGTATTGTACGCTGATTAAACTCAGCTGATTGTAACACTCTCAGGAAATAACAAACAGAGAGCGCTCAATTTCTCAAGATGTTAAGAGGACATGGCAAAATGGATGGCCAGTCACTGCCTGAAGTTGAACGGGACTAAAACAGAGGTAATGATAGTGGGTAAAATACCTAATATATGGCCCTCTGCATGGTGGCCAGAAACATTGGGCCCGGTACCTCCTCCCAAAACAGAAGTTAAAAATCTGGGAGTTTGGTTGGACACTAAATTGTCTTTCGATGCACAAATAAGGAAGGTAGTGGGTAAGTGCTTTGGCACCCTAAAAACCTTGAGAAAAATTCTGGACCTACTACCACCTAATACAAGGAATACCATAGTGCACGCACTGGTGGTTTCCCAATTAGATTATGGGAACGTATTGTACCTGGGAGCACCAAAGAAAGGGCTAGCCAAGCTGCAGGTGGTGCAAAATGTGGCAGCCCGGTTGGTATTGAGCCTTTCGAAAAGAGCCTCTGCAAAAAAAGGACTTACACTGGCTGCCGGTGGAAAAAAGAGTTCAATTCAAGTCAATGTGTTACTGCCATAAAATTCTTGCAAAAAAAGTCCCACGATACCTGCACCCTCTAATAACATATTATATCCCTGGCCGCAATCTGCGATCAGAAGGAAGAGCATTAGTAAAGGTCCCAAGAATACAGACCACAAGAATGGGGGCAAGATCTTTTAGATACCTTACGGCAAAATCCTAGAAACCCTAAGAATGGAACCGTGCGAAACTGCATTTAGGAAAAAACTAAAAACATGGCTATTGTCCTCTGCATCGTAATGACAACAAAGGCAGCAGCAACGCGTCCGTACACAATCCAGGGACGTGTATATCAGTGTTCTCTTACTAGCAAGTCTACATAGCGCGGGGACACGCCGGTGGGGTAACCAGGCACTTTAGAAATGTATAAATAAATAAATAAATACATTTCTTAGTTTTGCAAGTGGCTGCGACCATATTTTTTGATAACAAATGCATTGATGGATGGTCCCACATAGTAAATTATTTTTAAATAGCCAGGTGAAATAGCTTAAAAAACATAGAGACCACACAGTTGTGGGCTCATACTCTTTTACTTAGGCGAATACATCTAAGGCGACCTAGTCAGTAATACATACTATAACCAAGTTCCTAGTGCTGAGGTGGCCCTTCGTTCTTGAGTCTAGGGTTCGAATTATCGCTCCCTTATCAAGGTAAGAAACATAATTTATATTAAAAGAAGGAAGCGTTATTGGGTGAAAGAAAGCTTTACCTGAATTTTTCTGTGCTATACCTTATTATTTTATTTTTATTATGGTAAAATTCTGGTGCTCTGTACTTAAATATGTTCTTGATGTTGCTGTTAAAATTCACCTTGCAAGGATCTTATTTCTGTAGCCTTTTTCTACAGGATTGGGAGGACATGATGGGTAATCTCTTAGCGTAAGTGGAGCTGGAATCAGTGATTTAAATGGGCCTGGTACTGTCTGGTACTGAGTACCGGTACTTTTTTAAATTGAGAGGGAGAGTACCTGCTCCTCTCAAGAGAAACAAAGGGGCAGAGTCCCTTGCGCCACTTTTGCGTCATTTTTAACATGGGAAAAATGATGCAAAAGTGGCGCAAGGGGCTTGTAAATCTGCCCCATAATACTTTTCATTTCAGAGTACCAGCACTTCTCAGAAACAAAACGGTACTGTGGCACAGAGTACCTCCACTTTTATATTTCCTCTACAGGCACTGGCTGGACTGGGTTTCAGATAGTGAGGATGTCAATGGGAAAGTAACGGTGGAAGAGTAGTTTGACTGAGCTTTCTCAACAATCTGTTGCCACCTATTCAGATATGGGTTAAAGAAAGTCTTGTGCCTTCCTTAGTTAGAGTGGTCTGAGTATTAAGGGTAAGTTTGCCAGCGGTGCTGTATGACACAATATAGTTATGAAGTAAAATAGCTTGAGACCAGATAAAACTTAAAGTAAGACAAGCAAATAAATATTAATTTTGAACTGCGAAAATGTCATGGCTAAAGATGGGAGAAAACACAATAAAAATTAACAAATTGTTAATAATAGTAAAAAATATGAAGATGCCTTGATCATTTTGTTAAACTAGTCAGGAGATAAAAATAAGAAAGTTAATCATAACACTGGTCTGTTAAAAAGTCATTGTGTCCACCAGAGGGCAAGGGGAGAGCGCATCCATCAAAGTATGTTGCAAAAGAAATAGACCTGTGAATGAACTTTGTGACACTCTTTGCCGAAGTGTGTAGTTATTTATAGTTAAGTCAGACTTTATTTAAGATGTCCATTTTATGTTTTGCTAATATCTTTGGTGCCATTTGACAAATCCTCAAGAAACTTGCCCAAAAAAATCTTTCCATCGTTGCTCCTTATTGGAAATTTTTGCAACGATTAGTAAAGTGGGAGGCCAAGAAAAAGAAGTTCCCAAAATGTTGATTTCCCATGTTAATTCCTATACGAAACTTGCTTTCCGATACACAAAAAGGCTGAACAAATTACACCACATTTGACAAAAAGTTAGAACTTTACTCTTTACTTAGCTCGCTTACTGGGATTTTATATAAATCCATTCAGTTGTTTCTGATAAATTCACATATAAAGTGGTGCTTGCGGTGGTCTGAAAGGGGTTACAAAGTTAAGTATGTTCAGACTGTTGGTTCTGTGGGACTCCTGCTGGTACCATAAACTAAACAAATAAGGTACTCTGATTTGCTGAGGGAGCGTTTTCTCCTGTTGGCCCTTTCAGTCATGCAGGACAAGTACTGGCCCGGTGGTACCTAATGATCTGATTGGTTGTCCACAGCCCATTGAAAAATAGGGTCAGGTGTAGGGAAACCATGACCAGCTGATACTTGTGGGGTGGAGCCAAGGGAATACTGCCCAGGGCTCAAAATAAAAATAAAATATCATGCCACGGGACCTAATGTGGCCCTCCCATAAGGTATAGAGATAAATCCTAAAGAGCTGCTTCTCAAGCTACATCCCATGTAGCGCAGTACTGTGCAAGTTTCTCTGAGGAAGCTTGCATTGTATGGCTCTAGCATTAGGTTGAAGCTTGAACATCGGAATCATGGGAGTATTAAAGTACCTGTAAACAAATTTTTTAAAAACCCATAATGTGAGTTAAGTGTTCACGGGGGAATAGGCATTTGTTGGGGGTTGGGCACAACAAAACATCTGAAGGCCATTGCACAAGTTGGGGTTGGTCATACATGGCGGGTTGGATAGGGCGCCTGGCCACAGGCCAGGCCCTGTGGTTAAACAACTACTGCACACGGCTGAGGGCCATATGCAGTGGGAGGTTAGCGTCCCAGGGCAGGGTTGGCCACAGTGCCAACCTGGAGGCCAGGAAATGAGGCTATATGCCTGCTGTGCAGGGCCAAAGGCTGGTGGGATGGCTTCCCTTGCTGGGTTGGGCACAGGGCCTGGCCAGAGGTCAGGCACTTCAGCCAACCCCCTCTGCACAGGGTCAGTGGCAGTACACAGAGGGTAAATTGTCTGAATATGATGAAAAAGCTGAAATTCACTGTCAAAAACAAATTTTAAAGTGCCATTATAGTTGGATATTGTAATAATAACTTCCCTTGCATAAAAAAAAACAACTGAAATTCACTGAAAAATATAAAAGCTAAAGTGACATTATAGTTAGCTATAGTAAATGGAGATTCTCTTATGTAAAAATTAAAAAAATGAAATTCAGTGGGGAAAAAACGAACATTAAAGTGACTTTATAGTTAGGTTTGGCAAAAAATAGCAGTTCACATTAAAAAAAATTGGATGTTCACTTAAAAAACATTAGAGTGACATTACAGTTAGGTGTTCAAATTTCATGAAAACTAATATAGAAATCAGAAAAACACTGAAATTCACTAGTTGCTCTTTACTGAGTTAACTATAACTTGTGCCTCCACCATGTGCTGCTTATGACCTCACATATTACATCACTTATGACATTTTGAATTACATCATTGATGACATCACTGTTGAGGAAAAGAGACTATCTTTACTAACAGATTGATCTAGCGATTGATGAACAGGATACTCAGTCACACATGTGTCTGTTTGAGTACCCTGCCCACCTAATTGACAACCCACCCCCCTATTTAGGGCTGGAAGACCCTCTTTTTCTGATGATGGTGTCCTCACTGACTCTGCTGGTGAGAGCTCCACACTGAAAACATCAGACCATCTGCCCTATTTAGAGTGGACAGTCTGGTGTACTTTTTTTGTTTGTTCAGGCTTGCCAGGGTCCCAAACAGAAACATGGAAAAATTACCTTCAAACCCTGGGAGAAAACTGCCAGATTGTTAGGGTAATCTAGTTTTTTTTGTCAAAAGCAAACTCCCATCCTTAAAAGGTGGTCACTTATCAAACTTTCAGTGCCCTCCAAGTAGTCACCACAATAGCGACTCGTCTGAAGGCATAGAGCTTTCTGCATGGCAAACTGACATTTCAAAAGATGGTGGGTGATAGTCCAGCCAGGGTGACGGAGGAAAGGCCACAGTCATCCTGACAAATGGCAGGCTACCTTCCAAAGTCTAAACCAGGCCCTAAGCCTAAGTACAAACAATTCATGGATTATTTAGCTAAGCCTGATGAAAGAGAGTCTGTAGAGAGTACTCAGACAACATCTGTCTCAGGCGCAACCCCCGGTAACATGTTTCTACTGAAAAATAAGAGCTTTAAAACTGTTAAAAAGTTAAAATAAACAGTTGTGGAAACAATAACCAATTGAAAGTGCCACCTCAGTCAAAAAATAAAAACTGTTCTTTTTATCTAACCACACCTCACAAGCAATCAACAACAGCATGTTTAGTAAGGTTTTATTGTTTCATGGTGTCTAGATCTGTCTTGAAATCTATAGGGCAAGCATTCATCATGTAATCCTTTTGAATTAATTGACATTTTAAGCAAACTCGGAGTTAGATTGAATTAATCTGAATACTATGATAACAAGCATTGGCATAGTCAATAGGTCTCGCCTTTGGGACCTTATAAGTGTTTAGCCATGCAACACTTGATATTGTTGCACCAAGGATATTGTGCTGGATAACTAAACACTTATAAGGTCCCAAAGGCGAGACCCATTGGCTATGCCAATGCTTGTTCTGTTGTACTATTGGGAACTCTGGTCGAGCAGTGCAATATTAAAAGGGCATTGGCTGGCAGAATCATTGGCAGGCACCGAGGAGAGATGTCTCAGGTGTGAAATGTTGTGTTTAATCTGGTAACGCAAGATGTAATGTGTGCATGCATGTATTCAAAACATTTCTTTTTATGGCACGGTCCCCGTTAAACATAGGGTATTTTGGGTCGATTTCTTTAGACACTAGGCCCATCCTGTAATGTAGCCCCTAGGCTTGCTTTTTTTCCACTAGATTAGTTTATTTCTTTTCATATTTAATGACCATTCATTGCCACTCATTTACACTACAATTTCATGAATGAATAACGGTGTGGTGCGTTATATATGCCCACCATAGAGGCAAAAAGAATGCTTCTCCTAATGTTGATTTTCTCCACTTTAAAAACGCATTTTGCATTTGGTGTCAGTCTTTTCTTAAGATAGAGGGCGTGCCCATTGCTCTTTCTAATCTCTTATCAAATGTGCTTAAGCAGCAATAGCAATGTTTGTAAGTTAGTCAATATTCCACTTTCTACCAATTGATTGCTTGGCACTAACCGATGTCAGCAACGTCCTCCCAGTATTAGGAAGCCGAAAACAATAAGAATGCCTAGGTGAATCCTTCGCCTTTACCCTAGCTGGAGTAGTGGGGCATCGAAGGCACGCCTCCCTGACCTTCCAAGTGGTATTTGTGGCAGTGGGCTGTCCCGGACCTGTGTGACCTTGGCAGGATGGGGTTCTATTCGCTCAAAAGGAGCCTCAAGAAATCCCTGCTGACAACCAAGACAATTCTGCCCCTGCTGCTTTCACAATTGCTCCACCCCTTAAGCGGGGCCAACTCATTTCCCTATCATGTAAGTTATATTTAATTGTAGATAAACGGGCATGCACTGGGCAAACGTGGATGCCGCCCGAAGCAAACAAAACAATCTTTACCAAATTCCTTGCAGCACCGCAAACGGCAAGCGCTGTCCAATGGTGTCCAGGGTATCCCAAACAGGACTGTCGTGTCACTTCACAATTATGCTGCAGTGTGTTTATTTTTAGGATGGCAGGTAACTTTAGCACAGGGTTCTTCTTTCCAAAATGTGATGTGAAGCAGTTGTGTGGTTCGACTACTTTCATATGTAACTGTTAGAAAATCAAAATTCAGATGCCCCAGACCTTTTCTAAAAATACTTTCTCGGCATTTGAAAGTAGCATGAAAGCGTAAAAAAACAGAAACACCAGCTGGCAGTCACAGGGTTAGGAGCTGTTGCATACTTTCTTCCCTTTGTCATCAGTTATGGTCTATTTTATATACCCTAGCTAGGCTGAAAGGGTTTAACTTTGCAAAGGAGGCCAGCCTAAACCAAGTGCAGCGAGGTTAAAGATATGCGTGGGGCTCAAAGGGGCAGTGGCGCGTTTTCCTTGCGGGAGCGAGCTTTAAACCATCTGTTTGCAAGTTAATTACAAACAGATGGTTTGAAAGCATGCTCCTGCAAGGGAATCGCCAAACGTGCACATGTTGCCATTCAAAGCAATGCAATGCATGCGCGTTTTTGGCAGCAAAACTGAATCGATTTCAAAAGGTCTTTTCCAATATAGCACATGCGCACTGCGTAGGCGAGACCTAAAAATACAGGGATAGATAAGAAGTGGGTACTTATGCCTTAATGGTGCAGGGCTGCTTGAAAGCAACATAGAATGTTTATCTGGTTACATTTCTAGTGTCAATCCAACATAAATGACATTTGTTTCTCACCTGACCTTTAAGTAGGACGCAAGAACGCTTTTGTGGACTTGATGGTTTATCATCTCAGGTCAGGCCCGGACTGGGAACCAAAATCGACCCTGGCAAAGTGCTCTGCCGGCCACCCGAGGGGTTGGGGGTGCGGCTGAGCTGTTTGCCGGGGCCAGTTTAGGCCAATTTTGTTACAGGGGCAGATTTGGCAGCTCTGCTGTAAAAACGTCTTTGTAACAAAAACGGCCCCCAGGGGCCCAAAACCGGCCCCCACCCTGACGGCCCACCGGGGACATGCACGGAGACCACTATGGCCAGTCCGGCCCTTTCTCAGGTACTGTAATGGTTAGATGCACCAGGAGGTAATCCCCAGGACTCTGGCTTTTGCTTTGGGTCCCTTCAGTTTGGACCTTTAAATTTGGTTGGAACCATCTGGTTTCAACTTTCCTTAGGTAGTGGTTAGATGCAGAGACTCCTAACCTAGATGGCATCTTGTAGGACTGATAAACTCTAGGACCGTGTGTCTTTCCTCTAATGGTTTGATTGCTTACTTTCTGGTGTGGGTGTGATCCTTCACCTGAACGCTCCTGCTTTAAAGGCCCAGGTGACTCAAAAATTTGTCAATTCTGATATGTTCCAGGGGCAGACATATTTCTTATATATTCACTTTGAAGTGGGTCTGAATTGTCACTCCTTATGTTGGTTTGCAGAGAACTCTGGGGCATATTATCAAGGGCAATATCACCGCTTTTGCGGCACCTTTTGCCGATAAAGCGGCGATATTTTTATCGCCCTATTAGCAAGCCTGTGCTAACATGTGTTAGCGCGAGCTGTCAGGCGTTAGCTGTCGCATTGTTTATCGCCTTGCATGTCAGCGATATTTATCGCTAATGACATGCAAGGTAGGCGTTTGTAATCAAAATGTACACGTTAAAAGTCTCTAACACCACTTTGCTGCATTACCAAAGTTGTGCCGTGATAAAAAAAGTCACGCTAAATCCCGAAGATCGCAGGTTTTTAACACCTGATAAAACCCTGACTACACATGGTTATACATGGGGGTACTTAAGGGCCACTAGGCCTGATCCCCATCTGAGGAGCCACAGACACCAAAAAGGTACAGCATTAAAAGCCCCTAAGCATGTAGGTGCAAGTAAGCCAGCCTATTTCTGCTGCTCATGTACAAGAAGGTGGTGTGGTGTTGTAAGGGGATGCACTACAACAAACACGCCACCCCATCACATAACAGGTCGTCACAATGTGTTACTGCTGCAGAGTGCAAGACTAATTGTGCCAGTGATCTTGTGCCACAGATCGGGACTTACAGGGTGTTCAATGGGTCATATTGGATGCTATTGGCATGTTAGCTGCAATACTATCGCCGCTAACGCAACGCTAACGCGCTGATCCATGCTATCGCATGAATTCCTATCACGTGTTAGCGGGAGTTTTCGCGTCCTTTCCTGGAAACTATCCCATGTTACCAACGTGTTGATAATACGTTGAAAACAATGCGAAAAGTATCCGGGAAACTATGCGATACCAAAAATGACGATAGCTTGCGCAGGCGAGCTTTATCGCCATTGCTAGATAATATGCCCCTCTGAGTGGTGTGAACTTGCAAGACCGATATTGCTTTCTCTGCAGCTTTCCATGAAGAATGCTATTGCTGCCTGCACCAAAGATGGTAGTCTTGCTAAACTTAATTTGTAAAAAAACATAAGTGTAGGTGCACAAAGATTTTCTTAGGTGCTTGTAGTCAGTGCGGCAGAACGCGGTGGTTCGAAATTACCGAGGTGCTTTGTCTTTATTCGACCTCATTCATCTTTTTTCCACAACCCTACATTTTCTATACCTTTATCTCAGTCCTGTAGGGTTTTCCCCTCTGCATTCTCTTTGTATCGCTGCATCCCGTTTTTCTCTTCCAGCATTCTCCCTTTTCTGTTTTTCTGTTTTTTTGTTTTTGTTTTACGTCATCATGAGCTGGTAATTAAAAATATCTCACAGCCCCCAAAAATGAGTCCCGGTGCCCACCATCTGCAATCACTGACACACATTAAGCACAAGCTATGGCAATGGAAGGTGGCTGCTCAGCTTCGACATCTATAAAGACATAAAAAATCCCTTTCCTTGCATTTCGAAAATGTGTTCCATTATTTTAAACATTTATTTAAAGAGGGTAAATAGAAATGGCTTCATGCAGTAAGGCGATTCAGGGGCATATCTACAAGGTGGCGATAAAAAATTATTCGGCCGAAAAGCGGCGATAATTTTATCGCTATATCAGCAAGGTCACGCTATCGCTTGAATCCTTGCCTTAGCGCCCTTTCCCGTAACGCCCACCTGTGCATCTCTAATGAGATGCAAAGTGGGCGTTCCAGCTCAAAATAACTGGAGAAATGTCGCTAACCGACATTTCTCCAATTATCAATGGGCACGCTAACAAGCATAGCGATAAGAAAAGTACCGCTAACCTTGGTTATCGCTTCTTTCCTTACGCCTGCTTTTAGTTTGACTTAGCCATGATATCCAATGGAAGGTGGATATCATGGCTGAGTCTGCCCTGCCCTATCAGCAACCTATCGCCAAACGTTGTGAAATTATCGCTGTATTTCCAGCGATAATTGCACAATTGGCAGCTTGCGCCTTGAATTTTATCGCTTTTGAGATAAGCGTTGCTAATAGCACGCTATCTCAGCAATAAAATTCGGCGATAGCCGGCGATAATTATCCTAGCGCTAAGTGCACTTAGCGATAATTATCGGCGGTTGTTGCTGATATGCCCCACAATGAGTAGAGATTCTCTACCTGAAATATGCCACAGCAGTTATGCAGGAAAACAGAAATGCATTTCCTGTTTTCGTTCAGGGTCACATCGTGACTGCTACACAAGTAACAAAAACTTAGAAAATGAACATTCGCTTATCTATATTTCATTATTTTGCGCAACCATTTTCTATCAGTACAGAGATACTCAATGAAATAAAACAGTTAACAGTAAGAGCCTTTACTGTGGCAAGAAAATAAAAAGGCACGTTTTCTGTTCCCATAGACATCTTGCCTATTTAATGCGCTTGGAAGTCAAACGTGAAAAAGCATATTCCTTTGTATGACCTGAGGGCATTTGAATGTATTGGTAAATAGCATAATAGTAATATGAAAAGATTTATGCCGATTAAAAATACATATTCTCATTTTAGTTTCACCGCAGGTAACTATGGAATATAAATTAGTCACTTAAAATAAATCTATTTAACATAGTGTGGGGAGCATACCTGCTTGGAATTTAAGGTGAGAAACTGATAGTTTCGCAAGGCTCGGTTTATCACCATCCACTGGGCACTGATCAAAGGAGATGTGAAGGTCTTATTTAGAAGTGGGTGGATATAAAAAATCATTTGATTTCTAGGAGAAAGTGCAAAATTCGGAAAATTCAGTGCTGGAATTACCCGTATAATACTTTTGCGTGGATTTCCTTTCAAATTTGCTGTGCTACCAAAAGTCAGAAGACTTTCACATACACCTTATGAATAACAAATATCTTCTGTAGGTGACCTATTACAAATGCACTTTTCAAAAATGCTCTTAGTGGTGGTCCAGTCGAAACTCCATATAGAAGGAAAACAATTGTTAAGAGGTTATATTATACAGATAAGGTGTGAGATCAACATCAACTTTTCTTTCTACATATTTGAATACTGGAGCCTAATTTTGCTTTTGGTACAGTACACCTCAGGCCTGTGACCTTATACTTTACTTCGCCCATCTTTACATTTATTAATGGAATTTTAATTATGTTAAATGTCTTCATCCCCTGTCTGTGTCAATATGTTCCTAATGTGCTCTAGTCAAATGATTTTCATTTTCCCCGATGTCCGCTCGCACGAAAGGTGCCAGCTTTTAAATTGAACTCTTTTCTCGAAGTCACATGTTTAACAAGTATAGAACTAGTCTTTATATGATTGTTTCTGCAAATGCATTAATGTAGATTATCAATCATGTTGATTAAATCTTTTGATTACATTTGTGACCTGCCTGAGGGCTAGTGGTGCTTTCTCTATTTGGTGCAACCATGATGATGTGTTTGCAAACCTTATACCTAGGTTATCAAAACACTTAACTAAGTCAAGCAGATGATCGTACGTGCTCTTTTGGGCTTGTATTTGTTCCTAAGAAACATTGGGGCATATTCTCAAGGACTTATCGCCGAGTTAGAGGCACTTTATTGCAGCCAAAGTGGCGATAGATTTATCGCCCTATTCACAAGCTGGTGCTAACAGCTGATATCGCCTGTTTTCATGCGATAGCAGCCGCCTAAAACATCGCCACGGATTACACCGGCAACTAACGCTAATGAGATGCAGAGTAGGCATTCCCGTGCAAAAATCTGCGACAACACCACTTTGCAACATTCTCAATGACCAGCCGGATCGGCGATAAGATCACAAAACATGCGATAAGGTGCGTTAGCAGCAGGGAATTAACACCTGCTCTTTGCTGGTGTTAAGTCGGACGACAACCTGCACCATAAAAGGGAGCCCAGTCCAGAGCCACACCTGAAGAACAACAGATGCCATGGAGCTACTGATCATGCAGCTCGGACACCCAAGAGGGCCACAACACCCACCGCCACCCCCCCTGGACCCCCACACCCCAGGGCCCTACCCCAGGCACCCCCCCCGACAAAGATTTTACATCAACTTTATGAAATCATGAACAAAACAATTCGCCTAATGTCGCACAATTACAACAATTAAGATTCATGTGTGGCCAGAAAAAGGAGAATCATTCATTCATCTTTGAATTTCCAAACAAATTATTTTATTCAAATCAAACTCAAAACAACTATTTGGAAGAGTCATGGTGGGTCTTCTCTAGACAATCTGTAAGTCACAGCTTGCAAGACAAAATTCAAGATAAGAAGGTGTGTCATGCACTCATCAAAGGACAGAGAGAGAGAGAAAGAGAGAGAGAAAGAAAGAGAGGGAGAGAGAGAGAGAAAGAGAGAGAGAGAAAGAGAGAGAGAGAAAGAGAGAGAATGAGAGGGAAAGAGAGGGAGAGAGAGAGACAGTGAAAGCAAGAGAGAGAGAGAAAGAGAGAGAAAGAGAGAAAGGGAGAAAGAGAGAGAAAGAGAGGGAAAGAGAGAAATAGAGAGAAAGAGATGGAGAGAGGGAGACAGTGAAAGGAAGAGAGGGAGAGAGAGAAAGAGAGAGACAGAGAAAGGGAGGGAGAGATAGAAAGAGAGACAGTGAAAGGAAGAGAGGGAGAGAGAGTGCTGACACTGCGGAACCAGGCCTCACTGCTCACCTGCTGCCACCGGTGTCTTTCCAACCACGTGCCGGTATACACTGCAGTCCACCAGGTCCCTCATCTGAAACAGAGTCCAGATTTATTAATGGCTGGGTTTATATCATTGCACAAGCCATTATCGCTTGCCCTCCCCTGCGCACACAGGCTGCTGCACTCCAGCCCCTCCCGCCACCCAGCGGTGATTGCCCGCCCCTGTGCACCCAGGCCTCACTGCTCACCTTCCGCCACCGGCGTGTCTCCAAGAGGGCTCACCACGTGCCGGTGCAAGCTCCAAGCCTGGGGCCCGTGACTTTGGCAGTCTCCACATCATGCAGCCCCGCACCGCGGGCCACCAGGTCTCACACGTGATTCTGGGTCTTGATTTTGCAAAGGCAGAGATCATATCAGTGCACATGGCATAATTGCAGGCTGCACACCCGCTCAGCTCTTTAGGTGCCACTAACTCTGTGAACTGCGAGGCAACGCCACATGGCGGTAGGCCCGCGCTGCCCGCTGGCTCAGGCCTACACTGCGGTCCAGCAGGGCTCACACAAATCCTTACCAGTTCAGACCGCCAGGACGGCGCATCATAGCTGGTTACACACCCGCTCAGCACTTAAGGTGCCTCTACCTCAGTGCACCTGATGGAGCAAGGACTCGTAGAAAAGAGACTTGCTCGGAAGCAATCTTCTTGTTTAACAACATGGTATTAATTACGTATTGTGTAAAACTAATATGCACCACATAAAAATAAGGGTCAGAGAAGCTTGCTTATGTGTTTACTAACGTAAGTAAATCGAGCGAAGTTCTAAAATGGTTGCTAATGGGAAATCTTTATTGTGCATGCATCAACTGCATCTACGCAGAATGACGAGCTGTCGCTTGGAGTGAAATTCTTGCGCATGATATTAATATGGCGGCTTGAAAACTCACATGCATGGCATCTGCTTTGCTGAAATGAAACCAAGCTATTTTACTAATGCTAATGCGGGGAACGCATTAATAAATAAATGGGATTAGAGTAGAGATGGGTGGTATACAGTGAAACCATTTATTCTTGAAAATAATATTTGTCTTTCTGACTTTCTTATTAGTGCGCATTTGGGCCTCTTGTGTGCGTCCACAGTTTGTTAGACATGTGACCTCCGCGCATGCCTCTTGAACGTGAGCCGGAAGAGTGACGATACTCTTAAATGTGATCCAAGGACACAAAAGTTACATACCCTGGGAACAAGCACTAAAGTCCTCTGGATGAATGGATGTTCACTAAAAATTTAAATAAATGTTTCTAATAAGATGTGAATACGGGTGGGAATAAAGTTTTGGAATACAAAATTAAGGGGTTGGATTTATGAAGAATGGGTTTATAGATTAAGATGACATATAAGCATGGTGTGATGATCTCCCCCCTTGCCTGTCCAATCAGAATTAGTATTTTTACGATATTGAAACATTAATGGGTGGCACATGAATATCGAAGGGTATAATTGAGGTTGTCTTAGTTAGTCAGACGGAGATTTGCTGAATGCTGCAGAGCTCGGGATGCTGTCGGAGTGACGAGAGATGCTGTTGAAGAATCGAATGCAGAACCATCTAGCTTAAATTAATTGATTTAGAAGAAGATCGTGGAAGAATCTCGAGGAGGAAGAGAGTGTCAGAGAGGGGTGCTATGCAAGCATCGGTGTTAGAGAGGTCATCTATCCTGTTCTGAAACCTGTCCTGAAGCCTTTGTTCCCTGATCTATCCCCGGGGACCCTTACCAGCTCTTTGGCCAAGGGGTTGGTTTTCCCACCATCCTAGGTAATTATTATTTCTGTGAAGGTGTAGATGTTCTTTTCTCTTTGTCCTCTCCTTTCTGAGCATAAGTCATTGCAAAACTATAAAGTATGTACTGTACTTTGAAAGTGGTTCACATGAGAATAATTTAGATAAAGATTTAAAAATGTTCCCGAGTCTGTGGTGATTTCAATTAAAATAAGAAGATAAATTCATGTAATTTCACCATCAACTAGTTCAACTAATGGTCCATCGACAAGAGGAAAGAACTTTTTGATCAGTGAAAGATTAGTTGAGAATAAGAGGTGACTATTCTTGAAATATTAGTAAACATAAACTTTGACTCCAGCGATTTTACTAGACTGTCTGTATGTGTGTTTATAGACCCAGGTGAGTATATGGTATTGGAGTATCTGTTGCTGGTACACCACTGGATCACACCGAAAGTCCCTGTCCCGTTGGGGTAGGCCCGTGCCAGCCACAGTGTATCCGGTGCCACCAATTCTGTGCAATGCAAGTCATGGACCCTTTCTGATTGAGTCTCGTGGTATGCCAGGTGGACGCAGCCATGTCACCTCCGGCAGTAGCGAAGAACTGGGACATGTAGCGTCGTCTCCCCCCCCTTTATACGTAAGCTGAGTGGGCTGGGTCGGCATACGCCACGCCAGCATAGGGGTGTCAATAATTATCCCTGGGCTCTGGGCGTGGTTCATTTCTGGGCTGGACAGGAAACCAACTGAAGCGTGTGCCTCTGTTGCAGTGTCGGCGCCACACGGCCCGCAATCGACAATGTTGCAATGTTGCATGTACCCGGAGAGCGGTCGCGCATGAAGGGATTGTACAAGGAGCGCAAGGCCACTCGGGCTCTTAGCTCATACATGCCAACTGTTGTGTGTTTATCGCTATTGGTGCACCATAAGCCTAAGGCCTAGCCTCAATTGCAGCGCAAAAGCCACATCACATTTCCAGAATGCAAGCAGTAGTCAGACTAACATTAGGGATGAAAGCTCCTTTGTCTCAATACATAAGGCGGAAGGACATCTGCACCTGCTACCTTGGTCTTGCATGCTGTAGGCACACCCTGAGAGAGATACCATAGCAGATGATGATGACTCCCACACTACGCACAGCGTTAATGAAAGACCAACGTATCCACACCCCACACACGGAAGTCCTTCACTAGTGTGGATCAATGTGATCCATCACTACAGGCTGTGTCCACCCATTTGAGTGTAAGTGGGTAGGCGAAGAGATGTTCTGTTGTCAAATGTGATGGGGGACACTACTTTAGGCCTGCCAACGACTTTGACATTTCATACATAGCCCTATTTCAAACATTGCGTGGGCAAAGTTGTGAAATTGCGCGATTGTTGTTTCAGAGCAATGAGACCACAGCTAGTCACATATTCCCAGTCATCTCACTGCCTATGTGTGTCATGGTCAAACCTGCGCATTGCTTTCATTTTTTTGCAATCAATGTCCTTGCATTCATCCATAATTTCATACTTGATCGATTATGGACATGACACATCTGTGTGAATTTGAATGATTTATTCACATTCAGTGGAGTGTCGGAGCTGGAGCAGTACATGGCCATGCAAACCCCATATTACATTGTAGCCCAGTGGAGGGCCAGACAGAGTCACTTCGGGATTGAAAAGTACATCGGAAGAGGAAGAGTACAGTCCGCAGTCTGATTGCTGTGTCATTGGTGAGCAAACAAAATATGACAGTCCATGCCGAGGTCCAAGGTGAGTGTCGCAGAGTGTTTTGGGGGACAGTGGGAGGTGTTGTTACAGGGCATGATGCAGAGGGCAGAACCAAGCTGAAACAGGGCATATGGTAGAGAAGATGGCTACTGGCTCCTTCTTAATACAAATGTGGAATCACCGTCATCTTCGTCCTCTATATCATCTGTCTGACATGTGGGTGCTGATGTTTGGTCTGCAGCACTGTGTGCCACTGACACATCAGGGTCCGGAGATGTGTGTGTAGAAGTACCAGCAGCATTTATCAACGACTGCCTTAGTGGCAGCAATGTGATGATGAGGACCTGCAGGGCATGGAAGATACCAACAACTTTTGGCTGATGTGCATCCGTGACAGCCATTCTTTCCGCATGCATCCGCTCCATGTTCTCCATTATCCTCAGCATCTGTGCCAACTCTCAGCTGACATCGCTGAGGCCACTCTGACTAGACAGTTGTTCTCCTATCAGAGTCATGACTACAGCGATGTCGGGCATGGATTGTTGGACATCATGGAGCAAACTGTGGGTGTCTGTTAGAGAGTGTAAGTGGTCCCTGATGTAACTTAGACACCCTCATATGTCATCTAGTTTGGCTGCCATGAGCTTGAACCCCACCGCACCTGTTCAGCCACCTCCTTCTGGCAGTCTAACACCTGGCCTTGGAATGCGATTGCATGGAATGCCCTTGACACATTCGTACACAACAACCCATACATCCAAACGTTGCACACACATATGACTCATTGATCCGAGCTGTGGCATATCATCCACATAACTGCCGCAGGTCAGAAGAGGGCCAGAAGAGAGCCACCAACACAATCGCAGAACATCCCAGGCACATGCACAACGCCTGTCACGTGGAACTGTACCGTGACAGAATGTTGCCTGTTAGTGTCTGATGCATTGGTCTGCATGTTGTGGCCCTTATCTTGCCAGTACTGACACGCACATGCCAATTAACTCCACGCAACTTCACTAGTGTTCAACTGTGATGAGTGTTGATTAGAATGACAAATCGTGAGCCTCAATGAGCATTGTCTGTACAGTGAGGGACTGACTGATGCATTTCACTTAGGGGTGAGTCCTTATTGGCAGCTCCACCTGTTTGAGCCAGACATTGTGGTTGGGATAGTTGATGTTAGACCTGTGCTCTTACGTGTCTTCAGCAATGTGAGTATGGTGTCCAACTTCTTGTCATGTGGATCAATGTGATCCATCACTACAGGCTGTGTCCACCCATTTGAGTGTGAGTGGGTATGCGAAGAGATGTTCTGTTGTCAAATGTGATGGGGGACACTACTTTAGGCCTGCCAACGACTTTGACATTTCATACATAGCCCTATTTCAAACATTGCGTGGGCAAAGTTGTGAAATTGCGCGATTGTTGTTTCAGAGCAATGAGACCACAGCTAGTCACATATTCCCAGTCATCTCACTGCCTATGTGTGTCATGGTCAAACCTGCGCATTGCTTTCATTTTTTTGCAATCAATGTCCTTGCATTCATCCATAATTTCATACTTGATCGATTATGGACATGACACATCTGTGTGAATTTGAATGATTTATTCACATTCAGTGGAGTGTCAGAGCTGGAGCAGTACATGGCCATGCAAACCCCATATTACATTGTAGCCCAGTGGAGGGCCAGACAGAGTCACTTCGGGATTGAAAAGTACATCAGAAGAGGAAGAGTACAGTCCGCAGTCTGATTGCTGTGTCATTGGTGAGCAAACAAAATATGACAGTCCATGCCGAGGTCCAAGGTGAGTGTCGCAGAGTGTTTTGGGGGACAGTGGGAGGTGTTGTTACAGGGCATGATGCAGAGGGCAGAACCAAGCTGAAACAGGGCATATGGTAGAGAAGATTGCTACTGGCTCCTTCTTAATACAAATGTGGAATCACTGTCATCTTCGTCCTCTATGTCATCTGTCTGACATGTGGGTGCTGATGTTTGGTCTGCAGCACTGTGTGCCACTGACACATCAGGGGCCGGAGATGTGTGTGAAGTACCAGCAGCATTTATCAACGACTGCCTTAGTGGCAGCAATGTGATGATGAGGACCTGCAGGGCATGGAAGATACCAACAACTTTTGGCTGATGTGCATCCGTGACAGCCATTCTTTCCGCATGCATCCGCTCCATGTTCTCCATTATCCTCAGCATCTGTGCCAACTCTCAGCTGACATCGCTGAGGCCACTCTGACTAGACAGTTGTTCTCCTATCAGAGTCATGACTACAGCGATGTCGGGCATGGATTGTTGGACATCATGGAGCAAACTGTGGGTGTCTGTTAGAGAGTGTAAGTGGCCCCTGATGTAACTTAGACACCCTCATATGTCATCTAGTTTGGCTGCCATGAGCTTGAACCCCACCGCACCTGTTCAGCCACCTCCTTCTGGCAGTCTAACACCTGGCCTTGGAATGCGATTTGTTCTTCGGTGAGGTGCTGGGAGGCAGCCGTGGTGGTGGGTGCTTCCTGCTGTGTGGTTAGTGCAGGGGGTGAGGTCTCCTCGATGCAGCTGGGCTGCCCTGCTCCTGGAGGTGGGTTGCCGTAGCTGTCCATGAGCTGTTGTAGGGCGTCAGTGTCGAAGGTGTGGAGGTCCTCTTCATCATCACTGATGAGTTGTCTGGTCTGCTGTGCAGGAGGTGTTGATTGTGCCTCTGCAATGTGAAGGGGAGATGCATTTTAACATTGTGTTGACATGTATGTTGACGCATTGTTCAAGTTTACATACAGACTGCATGACAATGTACATTGCAAATGTTTGGGAGGAGCTGACTATTTGATGCGGGACATTGGACATTTGAACTACATCACGGATGTGAGGTTGTACACGTATATTATCATCTCACATTTTTCTGCTATGCCAGATGTGATTGGCCTGTTTCTACGCACAAGCGGAACCAGTTATGTACTCTGTTCTGTAGTGAAAGTGTTGCACTTTGTACCACATTTTCGTCAATGTTAATGTGCTGTTATTGCTATGTGTGTGGGCTGCATTGTGGAAGAGTTGCCCTTGCAGCTGTAATTTTGCTGCCTCTTATCCCTTTGAGGTGGTGTGCCTTTGACTTTTGTGCTTCTACAGTGCTGAGATGTTGCAGACTTGGCTAATTTTAGCTCTTGTTCAGATTTTGGACTCTTGGGCATGGTTTATCCACAGATGTGTTGTTGACGTCAGGGGTTGTTTGTGCATGAGGATGTGTCAGAGTGTGACCTGCTACTTTCCGTATGTGTTCCACACTTAGCCACCTCAGTGTTGTGGCGTGGACATCTCATAATAATTGGACTGCAGCCATGCTATTTGTCGTGAAGTGTCACCTGCATTGTCAGTGTGGCTCACAGACACGCAGCTTCGCTGGTTTTCACACATCTGCATGGGTTGGTTGTGAGATTGGTGCTGTGTGGGGAGGGACCCCTTTGTGCCCATAGTGGACGGGGGCCTACTTGCTGTTTGTATGTGTGCTGCAGCGTGCCAAGGGGATCAGGGACATGATCCAGAGTCATTGTGGGTGTGCAGTGTGCTCTACTTAATTGTGCATGTGTGCCATTATGCCCATTTCCCTCCATTTCCCAAGTCACTGTTTGGTACTCACCCTGGTGCTGTTGTGTCAGGTCATGTCGAGCAGTGTCCAGACCCCCAACTCCTACCACCGTCTCCCCACTGATGACTGTGGAACCATTTCCTCCATCTCATCCAGCTCCTGGTGTTCCGCTGGTTTGCCACCTCCAGTCTGTATTGCTGCCTGATGGTTGTCAGAGAGTTTCTTCTTGGTTTTGCGCTTTGCATCATTCCAGCGTCACTTGACCGCTCCAATTGTCCTCCTCCTCACTCCGACTGCATTCACCTTGTCCCGGATGGACTGCCATATTGTATTTTTATTTGCCAATGACACATTGGAGGTGACGAACAGTTGTTGTTGGTGTTCTATCACTTTCGTGATAATGATCCTGTTTTCCTGCGGACTGAACCTCATCTTCCTCGTCTTCTTCTCCTTGCCCTTCCATGACCCCGAGGTCCCAGGCTGGTCCTCCTGGGGGCTTGTGGGGTTCTGGTCGTCCTCTGTACTTGCTCCGGCTTCCTCCATGGTGCGACGCTGTTTAAATTATTTTATAGTGCATTTTCCCGCATGACGCGTGGGAATTGCAGGCGTGTCACTGGTTATCGCTGATTTTTTTATTGCGGTTGGCCACATCGCAACTTTTTTTGCATTCGTGTTTCGCGTTTTTTTGCCATCACGGTAATTTTATCGCGTTCATTTGACGCGTTAGCATGATACCACCATGTTGAGAATACAACGTTAACACGGTGTTATTCTCCCGCGATAGACAGCGATGTGCAAAGTTGCGTTAAGCTAATTTTGCAATAATTATCACACGTTCTTGAGAATATCCCCCATTGTTTTATTTGTAGTTTTGTTTAGGCTATAATAATAGCTCTGAGATAATCAATTTTATCCAGTGCACAAAATCGCACCCATCGTTTCACAGTCCTAATACTTAAACCGCTAGACTATAAAAATAGCTCTAGAAAGAGAACCCACCACAGTCTGGGTGTGCAGGCTATCTAGCGGGGATTGAGTTCCTCCTGATATTTTTCATATGTTCACCAGAGTAGAAAACAGCAAGAAGATGGAAGAAGAATGTCACCAATCTTCTAAGATGTAACAGAAATAGAAAGGTTGTAGAGCAGTTATAAACTTGTGCTTCAATCTATAGTAGCTCTAAGCACTTGCTATAAACATAGCTAAATAATGCTAGATACCCCTTTTGTGACAATAAATATGTGTCACCAAATGTTGTAGCTCTTCTCTTAATTTTGTAGGTCCTGTAGGTTATATAGTACGCAGAGTAAAGCCAAATAATGGCAGAAATTTGGCAAGAATTTTTTTCTAAGATAGGTAAAAACACATATCTATCACGGGGTGATACTTTTACTTTGTTATTTCGTAGCTACTATTCAAAGAAATTAGCGTTTGTATTGGTTAAACAATTAATAATTGATAACCTTTTTTAGTGTTCACAGGCACCTTATACAATCTGGATGGTCCGCTTAATTTAAAAGGTAGGTTCGTTCACAATGTAAAGAGGGTTATGATCCATCCTTATCTGATTCTGTTCTGAGATCTCTTAAAAACAATGTATCTTCCACCCCTCACCTGACTATCTCCTTACTTATGGAGAAATCTGCATGAGTGGGAGAATTTGATAAACTAGGTTCTAGAATATCACTCGCCAGTCTTCACAGCCAGGCAGCAGGTGGGGAGAAATATAATGATCCATCAATGCTTGTCAAAACAAATTTGGAAAATCGACATCTGATATGTGATTTGGGCACCATGGGCCAGATGTAAGACCATTGAATTTTGCCACTCGCAAATTGTGAGTTGCCATTTGAGAGTCGCAAAATTCAATGTACAACTGTCTCAGACACTGTTTGCGATTCACAATGGGGTCGCAAATTGCGTGCCTCATGAATATGAATGAGGTTGTCTCAATTTGCGATCTCATTGGGAATGGCTCGCACTCACAGGGATGGTGGCCTGTTGGGGTCAGCAGACCAACATGTCTGTGACAGCTTTTTAAATAAATCATATTTTAAGGGTAGGCAGTGGTCTTTGGGACTGCTGCCTGTGCTAAAAAAATATTTGTCCATCCATTCACAAAGGGGAAGGGGATCCCTTCCCGTTTGCGAGTGTCTTACCACCCTTCTGAGAAGGGTGGCAAACTGCAAGTGTTTTGCAACCGCATTTACGGTCGCAAAACAATCATACATAGGTTATGGACTCGCTATTAGGAAGGTATGCCCTTGGCACGCCCCTTCCTAATAGCGAGTCTCTAACCATATTTTGCGAGTTGCTAATTGGTTAGCAACTCGCAAAATAGGGTTAGTACATTGGGAAGACATTTTTTACAGTCCCAAAGGGGCCAAATTCCCTTTTGCAACCACAAAAAACGGTTGTACATCTGCCCCCTTGACCTTTTACTTTTAATGCAAAAGACACTACTAGGGATATTTGAGGCTGTAGAAGCAAATAAGGATGCTTTCAATTCTCAAACAGGCCATTTAAATGTATTAGACTCTGATTTAAAACAGATTAATTAATGTATGCCTTCTCTTATATGTGCCATGGAAATAACATGTATGACATTTGATCGGAATGAAAATGAAAAATCTATCACTCTAACCTAAAATCGACTATAAGACTACATGTCAAGGAGACCATGCTAGTAAAGTACTTGGGAGGGCTGTGTCACGTTTGCACTATGCAACGTTGTACATGCATGACGCAAACTTCTAAGTCAGAGTTTTTAAGCCACACAAAGCCACTTTGCGTGGCTCTCAGTGGCTTAAAAAATCTGTAGTAACGCAATGCAGCGGAAATCACTGCATTGCATTACTCCACCCTGGGTAGGCATTTCATGAGTGTTACATGCAACTGCCATGGACTTTGACGCATCCTCAGATTTTACAAGAACTTATAAACCTAAAGATGCAATAAAAGTTACACCTTCCCAGGGGAAACACCTAGTTTCTTCCTATTTCTATGTGTGCTGCATTATGCAGCACACATAGAAAGAGGAATATGCCTCCCTGGTTTGATTTTGTGCAGGAAGGTGTCCTTCCTGCACAAAAACAATCCTGCATGCAACTCAGGCTCCCTTGCACCATGGTGTAATGGTGCCTGCATTGGCAGTAGGCTGGCAAAAGGTCGCCAGCACAAAGGAAAGGACAGGAATACACTGTATTGCGCTAAACATGGTGCATTCCTGCCCTGTCCCAGTCATGCAGTGCAACACAGCAAGGCGACTTGCTGCACTGCGTAACTTCCTAATAAATGAGGCCCCTGGCAACTGGGTCCCTTAAAAAAACATTTTTTTGCCAGCTACAAGATTTGCAGCTCTATCATATCTATCAAAAAATTAGACCAGTGCTAATGTCTGGATTAGGGCCAACGTTTTAGAGACATTATCCACCAGGGGGAAAGACATCTAACCATCAGCTTAAAATAAGTGCTTAAAATAAGTTCTTAAATGAAGCAATCACAGACCATGGAAAACCCATATTGTGAGATTAAAACCTAGTAACACAGAGAACGTAATCAATATGCTTAAGTTGTTGCACTGTCAGAGAACCCTGTTCCCTTGTTATTATCACATAAAGAAGAGGGACAGAGAAAGATTGCTTGGGAGGTAGCAACATCCCAGGAAGAGATAGTGCCAGGACGTCCCCCAAAGGGGGGGCAGCCTGGCCAGTCAATAAGGCAGTTGATAGTAGTGAGAGCTCTGCACACTATGCCCAATAATCTGCTGAAATATGATAAATGGCCCTCATTGGTAGCTGGGCAACACAAACCACAATCTCTACACCACTAGGGGGCTGAAGCTGCTATTTTTGCCTGACCAGAAGCCCTAGCTCAAGACAGCAAGCTCCTGCTGGGATTGCGACACACCCACAGGCTTAGAGCCTGCTCGGGGGAGTTGCCAACAGCCAGTGTCATGCGTCACTCCACAAGGCAGGGGAGGCCCAGTGGATGGCCGCAAGGGAGTCGTAGTGCTTGGGGAATGTCCCCAAGAAGGACAGTAGACCACTGTCTTGCCCTTGTCCCTGACCTCCAAGGGCCTACTTGGCCAAGATGGAGGGGCATGGTGAGTGAAACCAGCCCCCAGGCCAAAGACAGCTGGATAGGGGACAGCCTGCACCGGTATGTGGGGCCCCTGAGCAATAGACGAACTGTTGGAAGACTGCTGAGGCCCCTTTCGGGAACCATGATGGTGCACCCCTTCACACCCCTCGACAGCAGTAGGCCCCCACCACCAACTAACCTGCTGGATGCACACAGAGGATGAAGTCCTTCCTGGCACAACAGTGGCCTGCTAGACTCGACGACCTCACCCCTGAAGCTAAGGGACCGAAACATTAAACAACAGGTGAGGCCTGGGAACCCTGGAGTGGGCAAACACAAGGAGATGATCGACTGAGCACTGAAACTTTTCAGACACTCACCCCCAGTCACAGATCTGGGTTGAATCCATCATTGTTCTTTAGCTCACTTTGCCACCCCAGTTGAGACCCGGGTGTGGGCCCCCCATAATCCACCAATGGTCCACACCACCACTCTCCAGGCGGGACATGGAGAGACTACTGGAAAGGGAGAGGCACAGTAATTGGGGTGCCCCTGCCTCCCCGGCCACACGACAAAAAATGGCTCAGGGATACTGGAGGCAAGAGCACCAGGTGTCTGCAACAAGGCTGGCACACCCAAGGACCCCTCCCTTTGCACCCAGAAAAGCCCTGGTGACTGATGGCCCCGTCCGTGGGACTGAGGGGCTGTGACATGTGAGATCAGGCTAGGCCTGGGAACCCAAGAGATGCCCCCCCCATAATCTACTAACAAGTTGTGTCAATGCGCTCTGGGGAGACGTGAAGACATTGACAGGAAGAGGGAGACACTGAAACCAGGATGCCTTGCCCCACACCCACAGTAGCTGTCAAAACATAAGCCTTAACACACCTCTGGGGGTGTTGTCTTTGATATGGTCTGCTGCAGCTGCCACAGGCTATTCGGGACATCGGAACTACCCTGCAGGGTAGCCAGAATATACCACCACCCAAGCCTGCTTATTGCTACGAACGGGACCCGCGGAGCAGACCCTTGCCTAGCCCAGTATACCATGCAATCTCCCACAGCTGTGGCAGTGCTGCAATACCCCACATTAACAAGCACCGGACCACATTTGGACAGATTCGCAGAGGGAGAAAATACAGTGGTCGAACTATAGCTGCTACCCCCTGCTAACCACCTGGCAATTCGAGACCCCCAAGGCAAAGTGAGGATATTCAAGGGGAGAGCAGAGGATGCTCTTTTTCTCACTGGAATGGGCTCATAGGGCGCCAGCAATCAGACCTGTCCCTGGAGCACCACCACACCTGATGCTGGCCAAATCTCTACACTTTTATGATCAGAATGCCATTCTTAATGCAGCTAGGTGGTCAGCACTGTGGTTTGAGAATGCCTCTATAATGGTGTTCCCAGACTACACCCAAGCAGTGCAATGCTAATGTGCCTCCATCCTGGTGGTAAAGAAGAGGCTCTTTCAGCAAGGAGTCCAATACTCCCTACTGTTTTCAGATCACCTCAGGATCCTAGCAAATCGTAAATCCCTCTTTTTCACTGACACACTGGCCTCTTGGGACTGGGTTGCTGAACAACACAGCGAGGCACCAACACAAATTGAGGGGGACTCCTCTCACCTCACCCTCAAGAGACATCAGATGCACAACAGTCCCAGGCAGCCCTCCCCTCCAGAGCCCCCGACTTCGCAACCACCAGTCCTGGAACAAATCATTGAAGACCCACGCCAAGCACTGAGGGAAGCGGCATCCTTGGAAGATGGCACCAGCATCTCAGCAGGGAAGGGAGGCCCATATATCTCTCCTCAGACGATGACTCTACCATGCTGGGTCTGGTGGCTTAGTGGAATAATGCATCCACTGTAGAGACATGTGATCGAAAGCCTTTCATCCTTCTAAGGTCGATATAATGAGTACCATTGAACTGGGTAACAATAAACATCTGTTCTTCAGAGCAAAAATACCCTTGAGTGAACGTACGCTTTGCAAATATATGTTATGTTATGTTATGTCCAAGGGTTCACTGGAAGGTTCACAGACCCCGCCGTTGTTGACACGACAGACAACCTCTTGTTGCTCATGCCATTGCATTTACAATTTCCCAACAGATTCCACACTCACCCTCAAATCCTTACCCCAAAGCCCCACTGTGGAGGGTGGGCCGCCCTCTGTGTTGGAGGCATTGCTGCAACACGCTACTCTAGGCATGGACGATAGTGAGACAACCTATGCACTTCACTGCATTGTTACAGGGCATCACACAAGCACACAGTGTCGACATTGGGCTGATTTGTGCTCTGGCATCCAACTCCAATGTGCCAACACCACCGCATTGTTACACCAATGATGTAGATGCCACAGTCAGTTTGGGCAGGCTGCTGTTTGCCACAGGTTTGACTTTTTGTTACTCCCCTTTTGGCTCCCCCAACTCCCAAATTTCTACCCCAGTGACTTAGCTAGGTTGACATGTGATACACAGCAACCCGGGGGCTCACTGCAGCACAAGCGCCTTGGGACAAGCATCCTTGGATGCACCCATGGCGCCAACCGTCCATACCTCACCTTCCATCTCATGCTCCCCTGCTAAAACATGATTCCTTACCCTGAACATGTGCAGCATGAAAATAGCCAGGAAATAGTCCTCCATTTACTCTTACTGTAAGAGGCAGAATGCACAGCTTTTTCATCAAGAAATACATCTCAAACTACAGAACTGCAATGCCTACACAAAAAATGGCAGTGTACCACAGTGATTACCACATACTCAGCTTACTCCCTCGGAGCACTCATATAGATCTGTCAGGGCATCCCTTTTTAAGAACTTGACACAATTATAGAAAAGAGGGCTGATATACCCTGGCGGTTGGCCATTTCAACAGCGCATGCATGCTCATAGGTAGCATCTAAGCTCCAAACATAGGCCAAAGTGCGTTCTGGCCGAGCCCTCAAGGGCATTGGTGCTTAGAACACGGACACCATGGGTATTAGTTGGGGACTACAATTGTGTACTAAGTACACAGCTTGATCGTTCACATCCCCCACTTCCCCCCTCCCCTCCGCACACCCAGTCCGAATATTTCTCAATTTGGGCTCACCAGTGGGCCCTCATAGATGCTTGCAGGGTATTACATACCCACATTGGCGGTAGTCAGACAAAATATCGAAATGAAAATATAGTCCTACCAAAATATCATGTTAAAAAAATTATGATATGGAAATATCGTCAACAAGAATATCGTTATCAAGAATATCAATCTTAAGGTAAGTAATGTTGATTATTAATACATTTAAGTCATTCATATCGTTTACAAAAATAAAGTTGTTTTTAAATTTGTTTCTTAATTATTGTTATGTATTTTAGTGTATATTTTAAATGTATATGATGTAATTGTTTTGTATAATTATTGTTTATTTTTTTAATATAGTTAAAATTGTAGTAGTTATTACATTTAATGTAATTAATTTTTGTGATTTTTAGTACCGTAGTGGGCTGCGGGTTTATAGGGGTACAGAGTGGGAAGCAATTTAATTATAATAAATTAATAATTCAGTCTTAATTAATATTATTTATTTAATTGATATTTAATTATGTTAATTGTGCAATACTTTTTTTTATTTAAGTGCGGGTTGTGGGGTTTATACGGGTACAGGGTGGGAAGTAATTATAAGTAATTAATATCTAAGGGCCGATTACAATGCTGCCCTTGAAGGTTCCTTCAGGGCTGCATCGTAATGGGCCATTCGGTTCCCTTTCCGACTGCCTCATTATGATAGAAGTGGTCAGAAAAGAAACCGGTCGGTCATTCCGGCTGGCCTTTAATGGGCTCAGAGAGACCATACGCCAGTAAGAAGCAGTTAGTAACCTCAAGGGTGAGCCTTTTCATCCTTGAGATTACAATGCACAGTTTCTGACATGGTTTCCATGCTGGCCTGTCTGATATGGAAACCATGTCTGAAAGCGTGTTTGGAGGACCCCAGCCGGGCCCCCTTGGGTGCACGGCCTCCGGTTGGAGGCTGCACCCTGTACTTTGAGGTGCCTGTCACGGGGTTCAGGGTTGAACCTCACCTCCCATGTCACTATGGGAGCATGCAGTACGGCCGGTTTACGGCCGTAATGCATGCTCCCATAGTGAAATATAGGAATGCAGGAACAGTGTTCGGTCGCATCCTAATGAGGCGGTCGGGACAGCCAACCGGGTGTTGGTCAGTCCCAGGACCGAGTCGGTGTCGGGAACAAGGAATTCTGCCTGACATCGAAATCAGGCCTTTCATAATTAATTAATAATAATTATTTAATTGATAATTAATTATGTTAATTGTGCAATAATCTTTTTTAACTTACATTTTAGGTGTTTGTTTTGGGTTTTGTAGGGGTAGAGGGTGGGAAGTAAATACCTTTTAATAAAGCAATTTTTGTTTAATTGATAATTATTATTAAATGAATAATCAATTATGTTCATTGTGTAAATAATTTTTGGGTTAGTGAAATTTTCGGAGCATGTTGTGTGTTTTGTGGGGGCATATTGTTTGAGATACATTAATTATAATTAAGCAATAATTTATTTTTAAATAATGATAATTAGTTTATTGATGAACCTTCATGTCAATAGCGTAAATAATTTGTTTTCTAAAGTTAAGTTTTAGGTGTGAGTTGCGAGTTTTGTAGGTATATAGGGTGGGAAGTAACTAAAATACAATTATTTAATGAATATTTTGTGATAATTACCTTTTTAAATAAAATTATGTATTTAAATGAAGAATATTTTTGTATTTCAATTATAATAACATTTTTAGTTATTTATTATATGTGTTTAACATTGTAATATTTATTTATTTTTAATATCAAGTTGTTTTTTTTAGTTTTTTCTTTTACATATTTATGTTTTTATTTGTTTACTATATTTTTGAAATTATTTAATTGAGTTGATGAATATCTGTTGTTTCTAATGTTGCATTGACTGCAGTGGGAAGAGTAAATGTTACACCTGTGAAATCCAACACTTTCCCTACTGTTGCACACATTGGAGTGGGAAAAGTAAATGTTAGCTCTCCGCAATCCAATACCTTCTCTACAGTTGCACTCATTCATTCAATCAATCAATCAATCAATCAATCAATCAATCAATTGAAGAGTTTGCATGTAAATTAAATATCAATGATATGAACTTAAATTTTACCTGCGACATAAGTGCAAGCAGCATATGTTTCCTTGATGTTGAAGTATATGTAGAAGACAATACAGTGCATACACGTCTACACCGAAAACCCACAGCTGGTAACACCATATTGCATTCAAGCAGCTTCCACCCAAAACATACAATTTGCAGTATTCTATATGGAGAGGCATTAAGGATTCACAGAATTTGTAGCAAGGAAGCTGACTTACATAAAGCGCAAGAAGAATGCAAACAACGATTTCTTGCTAGGAGTTATAGTGAAAGTAACATAGACAATGCAATACAGCGAACTCTAGCCACTCCATGTGATGAGTTACTCACTAAACCTTCAAAAAACAAACTGAGGCACATAGATCCTGAGGGCACAGTTCAGAATCCCAGACTAATCTTAACGTATAATAAACAAAAAGACAACATCAAAACAATAATTAAAAGGAACTGGCATCTAGTAAAATCGATCCTAAAATAGGGGAGAAAATGACATAATCTCCAATTATAACATTTAGAAGAGCATATAGTACCAGTGACCATCTGGTGAGCAGTAGCCCTGAAGTATCTAAAAATACAAGTTGGCTATCTAAACTTAAAGGTTTCGTTAGGTGCACGACTTGCAAAGCATGTAAACATGGTGAAAATAAAACTAGCTACAGTACACCTTTCAGTGACAAGCCAGAAACAATTGACAAGTTTTTAAGTTGCAAATCTGATTTTGCAATTTACGTTCTAGAGTGCTCATGTGGACTAAGATATGTTGGAAGCACTCGCCTCCAAGTCCACAAAATAATTCTACAGCATCTAAGGGCCATAGCAAATAATGATACCACATATCCGGTGGCCCGCCACTTCAATGAGTTCCATAATAAAAACCTAAAGGAATTGAAGTATTACGTAATTGACAATGTTTCCCCCCTAAGAAGAGGTGGGAACAGGGATGCAACACTCAGACGGCTTAATGCGAAACATATTTCAGAGTTAGATAGCAAAAGTCCACATGGTCTAAATACCAAAGAGGACTTATACACTTGGTTATAATCGCAACATTTGTTTCTGAAAACAGGTAATATACCAATGAATAAGTTTTAGAGCAAAAATATCTGCTTATTTATATAAACTTTAACATACACCCAAATTGTTTTTTATATATACAATGAGAAATCTCATCGTAAGTCCACCTCTTCCCTATATGGATTAATTCTCCGTTAGTTTGTGCACATGGGCTCATGACACAACTAACAAGGTTTAGAAGCACGGTGACACTGTACATAACAAAATGCTGGACAGCATGAGACACTTTGCACTTTATTAGGCACTATTTGCACTATTTTTTACATGGTAAAAGAATCTTTGGAGAATGTACCGCAGTTGAAATAAAAAAGTTATAACAAGTCCGACAGTCTGGAACAAAACATCACTACCAATTGTGATTATAATACAAATATAAAAGTATTTACGTATCACATCAGGATTGATGGAGCATTACATTAGGCCCAGTCTAATTATCAATCAGTGTTTTTTAATAAATTGATTGGTTTTTAATAAAAAAGCATTTATACTGGTATTCAGAGAATATATATCTATGGTCTTATGGAACACTTTGGATTTTAAGGTAGTATGCTGATATTAATATCCTGAATATAGGCGAGGGGTTTTGTTTTTTTAAAATACAAAACATCCTTGGGTATTTATACAGAAATGAAGTGATGTCTAAGCAATGTTGACACCAGACTCGGAAAATTCAAATATTTTAAACATGTAAATATTTGAAATGTGAATTATTTATGTATTTATTTATTTAATAATATACTGTATGTATTGACATATTTACAATTATTTAAATGAATAGATATATTGTACATCTCCTTGAATTAATCTATGTATTGTTGAAAAACAGAAAAACAAGCAAAAAGTCTGTTTTTTATGCTTATTACCATTGAATACACGCTGTCACTTTAAATATGGGAGACACACTTTAAGCATGTCATGTGATAAAGGGCTCGGATGAGCCCGAAACGCATCATGGTGGCAAGAAAGCACAAAATAAAATAATGAAGCACTGATCAAGTGAAGTCCGTTCGGTTTTTCTTTTAAGAAATAACAAGGAAAAGGAGTATTGAGTAATTACCTACTGGCGGTCGCCAGTAGGTAATTATAGTTAGGACCTAGTTACTATAGGAAAATGACAACATTCTATTCGCAATAACTTTGGCGCCGATTGATGAATCTTCATGACATTTTCAAAACTAATTCTTTGTTGAGATCATCTCCTATGTTGAAAGTTTGGGGGTGATTCGTCAAGGGGGTCGAGAAAAAATGGGGGTCCCAAAATGTGTTTTTCAATGTTAATTTCCATAGGAAACGTTAGACAAGGCTACAGGTTGAATGGGTGAACGGAATTACCCCAAATTTGTCAGGGAGAAGGGTCTTGGTCTAGAAAGCACGCTTTTGTTTATTTGGTGTAAATCCGTTCAGTAGTTTTTGAGAAATATCAAAATTTACAGATATCGATATTTGGGAATTCTGCCATCTGATTGGCTGAGGCGTTACGAGCACGAGCTTGCTGCTGATTGGCTGTGAGCGCTGCGAGCGTTTTCAACTAGGAAGTGTTGGCTGCCATTTTGTGATTCCATTGAAGGGAGTAAGGGGGAAAAAGGGTGAAAAATGTGGGAAAGAGGAGTGTAGGAGCACTGTAACCTTTGTGGGGTGTTTAGGGTGTGCTATAGAGGGGGTGCGAAGTGAACTAATCATACCTACCGGTGTGAAAGTTCTTGGCTACGAAAATTAAGTGAGGTATTGGCTAGTGTGTGATATTTCTAAGGAGAGCTTGTGCGCGACTCGAGGATTAAAGTGTGAGCCCACACTGTGGGTCTTATGCTGTGAAGTCATGTTCCGTGGCCACTGCAGTACAGTTGTGGAAGTAGTGTCAGCATGTGTTTATAACTACTAGGACAAACTACTGACTCGTACTGGTCTGAAAGTTCTGGGGTACGGAAAATATGTGAGGTAGTGTGTAGAGTCTCATGCTTCTAAGCTGAGCTGCTGCCGGACTCGGGGATGAAAGCGTGAGCCCAAACTGTGTGTCATATGCTGTGAAATCATGTGCTCTGGCCGCTGTGCCACATTTGTGCAAGTAGTGTCAGGATGTAGTTATAGCTACTTGGAGGAACTTTTGTTTTGAACATTGTAACTTGTGTATGGTGCTTAGGGGGTGTTATATAGGGAGTGCAAAGGTAAATTTGTGTGTATGAAATACATTTGGTATTTGGAAAGTGGAAAGCACTGACTCCTATGGGTCTGATGGTGCTGGGGGCCTAAGGTGAGGTGCTGCTGGAGTTGGGAATGAAGCTGATGAACTACTGACCCCTATTGTGAAGTTTTAACGTGCACGTGCCGTTGAATTTCGATAAAATGTTGTAAAAGTATATCGTTAGGTTAAAAAAAAGATGAACTTTTGACCTGCAGGTGTCGTAGAAAGTTCCAGAAAGTGTGGTGATAAAATAGGTTGAACTTGTGACCTGTATGTGGCGCAGAATAATAAGTAGCTTTTCGGAAGGAAAATTCAAAATTAACCAATGGAGGTAAGTTTTGGAATGTCATTGAAGGAAGGAAGTATTCTGATTTGTTCTTTACATGTATTTATGTGTGGAGCGACAGAGAAATTGTGCCATTCCTGGTTTCATTCTTGATGAAGTCGGAGCTTTACATGTAATATGTGATAAAGAGAGAATTGTATGCGTGTGTCATTTGAAATCTGGATAAAAACTACAAAGGTGAGTTAGAAATAAACAAGGTGTGTTGTGTTTTATAGTATTGATTAAGTATTTGAGTTGATGTTTTTAATTTTGAAAGTATTTTTTATTGCAAAGTAATATAGTGTTAGTAAAGTCTGGTGTTTGATATTGTTTATGAAATATGCATAAAATTTGAGCTGTTGTTATAAGTATTTTATATATGTTTAGGAATTTTTCACAAAGAAGAAGTGTAGTTTGTCATCTTTATAGGACTGTATTGTTTTGAAAATGAGGTACAGCGTTAATTTGCAACTGATACTTTTTGTGGAAATAGTGGGGTGGGGGTGGTGGTAGGAGACATATGTGTTATTAAGTTAAAAGCAATAAAACAAAATGCAGAAATGTTATGTGGGCAGGTTGTGGTCTTATTTTTGACACTGAGAGGTAGGTTTGAATGTAAGTCAGGGTAGGTTGTTGTACAGTGGGGCCGTGTACAGTGTTTGGAGATTACATGGAGAGGAGATGGAGATAGGAAAAGTGATACGTCCCTTTTATATGAACGCATAGTTTGAATCATGTGATCCTAAGTTGAGATAAATATGAATATAGTTTCTGGTTTGCATTTGGGTATAGTGAATAGTTTTTGTAGTTTGTGACTAGTGAATAATAAAAAGGTAGATATACTAAAATATATGGTAGTAACATATTAAATATTGTCTGTTCTAATGGAATAGAAGTAGTTGGGGAGTGCTTCTTTAGAAGAGATGTATTATAAATGTGTGAGAGAGAAAGAAAATGTAAATGTGCGGTATATTTTCTGTGTGAGTTTGTTGACATTAGAGAACTACATGTGATTATCAGTGATACTATTTATCAGGCTATGTCGCTGTGGCGGATATATGTAGGTGTTGAAGTGGTTCGTGTTTTACTGATGGTGAGCTTCACTATCCCTTTTGAGACACTCGTCAATTTATTCATTCCATTTAATATCTTTAATATAGATACAGTAAAGGGACCGTATATCAAAAGTTTGGGAATTAGAACTTTGTTTACTCTCCCCATGTCCTGCTATACACGCTACAGAGTGTTTAAACGACTTTCGTAACATATAGATGTCTAGCTAGTAAAGGTGGTGTAGTTCGACTGGGCCCATTTATAAAACGTGCTCTGGGATGGTTTATGTTTTACCCACCAATTTGCATGTTTGAATACTTTTTCCTGATATGTGTTCCGGCAGACACCTGTTAAAATTAACGTTGTATATGGGTATAGAGCCGCTACTGGGAA
The DNA here is from genome assembly GCF_964204655.1 of Triturus cristatus. Taxonomy (NCBI): domain Eukaryota; kingdom Metazoa; phylum Chordata; class Amphibia; order Caudata; family Salamandridae; genus Triturus; species Triturus cristatus. The sequence continues at coordinate 1,081,173,766 of NC_140591.1, forward strand.
TGGTGGGGGTTTCTGTTTGATTTCGTACGTTTAAGCAAGGGCGGGGGTGGGTGTTGGGGAGGTGGTTATGTTGCTGATTGAAACACAGAATATAGTAATGTGCAGATGTCGAGCTACTAAAGGTGATGTAGTACCACTTGGAGCACTTATAAAGCGCCCTATGGCATGGGATATGTTTTAGTCGCAAATTTGCATGTTTTAATACGTTTTGCTGGTGAGCGTTTCGGGAGACATCTGTTAAAATTAAGACTCTGTTTGGCTATAGTGGCGCTTCTACGTTTGCTGGGGCTCTTTCTTTTATTTTGTAAAGTTAAGCAAGGGTGGTTGTTGAGGTGGTGTAGTGGTACTGTGACTATTTATAAACCGTCTTATGGTATGATGTATGTTTGAGTTGCAAAATTGCAGGTTTTAATAGGTTTTGCTGATGAGCGTTCCGGCAAACACCTGTTGACATTAAGTTTATGTATAGCTATAGTGGCGGTAACGGGAGTGCTGGGGCTCGTTGTTTGATTTCGTAAGGTTAAGCAAGGGATGGGTGGGGGTGGGGTAGGTGCGTATGTTGCTGATTATAAAACGGATATTTGTAACGTGGGCATGTGTAGTTACTAAAGGTAATGTAGTTTTACTGGGCCCATTTATAAACAGTGCTATGGGATGGTTTATGTTTTACACGCCAATTTGCATGGTTGAATAGTTTTTGCTGATAAGTGTTCCGGTAGATACATGTTAAAATTAAGCCTGGGTATGGGTATAGTGGCGCTACTAGGAATGGGTGGTTTCTGTTTGATTTCGTACTGTTAACCAAGGTCGGGGGTGGGTGTGGGGGAGGTAGTTATGTTGCTGTTTGAAATACAGAATATAGTAACGTGGAGATGTGGAGCTACTAAAGGTGATGTAGTACCACTGGGAGCACTTATAAAGCGCCCTATGGCATGGTATAGGTTTTACCCGCAAATTTGCATGTTTTAATACGGTTTGCTGATGAGCTTTTCAGGAGACATGTGTTGAAGTTAGGGCTGTGTATGGCTATAGTGGCGCTTCTACGTTTGCTTGGGCTCTTTCTTTTATTGCGTAGAGTTAAGCAAGGGCGGGTGTTGAGGTGGTGTAGTGGTACTGTGACTATTTATAAACCGTCTTATGGTATGGTGTATGTTTGAGTTGCAAAATTGTAAGTTCTAATAGCTTTTGCTGATGAGCGTTCCGGCAGACACCTGTTGACATTAAGTCTATCTATGGCTATAGTGGCGGTAATGGGAGTGCAGGGGCTTGTTGTTTGATTTCATAAGTTTAAACATGGGTATGGGTGGGGGTGGGGAATATGCGTATGTTGCTGATTATAAGACGGATATTTGTAACGTGGGCATGTGTAGTTAGTAAAGGTATGTAGTTTGAGTGGGCCTATTTATTAACCGTGCTATGGTATTGTTTATGTTTTTCCTGCGAATTTGCACGTTTTAATACTTTTTGTTGATAAGTGTTCCGGCACACACCTGTTAAATTTAAGCCTGTGTATGGGTATAGTGGCGCTTCTAGGAATGGTGGGGGCTTCTGTTTGATTTCGTACGATTAAGGAAGGGCGGGGGTGGGTGTGGGGGAGTTGGGTATGTTTCTGATTAAAACACTGAATTTAGTAACGTGCACATGTTGAGCTACTGAAGGTGATGTAGTACCACTGGGAGCACTTATAAAGTGCTCTATGGCATGGTATAAGTTTTACCAGCAAATCTGTATGTTTTAATACGCTTTGCTCATGAGCGTTCCGGTAGACGGTTGTTGAAATTAAGTTCTTGTATTGGTATAGTGTGTTTACTAGGTTTGGTGTGGCTCTTTCTTTAATTTTGTGAAGTTAAGGAAGGATGGGGAAGAGGGTGGTGCAGTGGCAGTGTGCCCATTTATGAATCGCTTTATGGTATGGTATATGTTTTTCTGGCAAATTCCCATGTTTTAATACGTTTTGGTTCTGAGTGTTCCAGCAGACAGGTATAGAAATGACACAACATTTCTGTGGATAAGACATCTTTGTGCTGATAGACACTCTTGAACTGTGGTAGAAGATTGATAGCTTTGATGGAAAATTATGAAACGTGGTGCCATTGTAGATTTTAATGGAAGGTTACACTATTTGTTTGTTACTATGGTGTAATTAGGGTTCTAAGTGGGAGAAAAAAAAGTGGGGTGCTCTAAAAGGGGTGGGGGGGCAAAGCTCTTAAAGGGGTGTGGGCTATGCAAGTTGGGGCGTGGTCTAAATAAAGATAGGTATCATTGTGTGCTTTAGAAAATCCTCTCCAATTATCGTAGGTTCGGAAAAAAACATTGTTTAAAGGATTTCCCTTTCTTCCACAACGTGGGTAAGCTAGTGTGATGTCTCCAGTTCTCAGTAGTGAGCAAAATAAGCATGCGTACATTGATGTGCATGCTGTCACTGCAGTGTAATAAAAAAAACCAATTGACTATCTTTGAGAGGGCCGAAAATAGAGCCTGGAAGAGAGTCATTTAGAGGCTGCCTGAAAATAAGTGCCTGTCCCCCCACCCGGCAAAATTAAAACGCAGTATCCATGCATCCTAAATACTGCACCCTTCAACCATCTTTTAATTGATGGATATATTCCTACTTATATATACATAAATCTGTTTGTCCACTTATCTTAAGCATCTATGAGTGCACTCGCCTATAGTAAGCACTGTGCCATTCATGCAGCGATATGCCTATATATGCATAGATACATCTGTCCCAGAATCAATCCTTAGCATTTATCAGCCCACCCGTCTATCGTAAGTACTGGTCTTTGCATTCATTCATCCTTCCATCCATCCATACATTGATACATTGATCTATGTATCTATCCATTGATGCATCTGGCCATGCATCCACTCGCCCTTTATTCAACTATATGTTATTATTTCTGTGCATCGTCTGACCCCGATCTTAAATACGACGTATTATACTCATCCAGCTACCCTCTTAAGGTGTTGAAAAGGCTTGCGAAAAGCATTGACAGGCAGATTTTTTAATAAAGAATAACAACAAAGCTTTGAGTTACTCTTTGTGGAGCAGACTTCAACACCGTTCTCTGGTGGTGTTTTAAACAAAGGTACATCTAGCGAAAGAAATGTAAAGGAGCTTTTAAGTGTAATACGTTAATTTAGAAACATAACGTTTTGTCGAGTTGTTTATAGGTACTCTGTTTTAAAGCGGCCGTGACTGACAGATACTGAATACCTGTACTTCTTATATTTGAAAAAGTATATCAGAGAGCTAATTTGGGGTGGTGAGAACCTTGAGTTCAATATTTCCATGTGAAGTACAGTATAGGAATATAAAAGTAATTGGAAAGCTTTTATGTTCATATTAAAGAGGGGGTGTGAGAACTTATTGAGGCAGGCAAAGTGTGTGTTTTCGTAGCACTAAAACAAGACCGTGTGTAAAGTGAGAGCAGGTTCGTGCTGGAGTTGCCTTGTTGTGGATGTTTGCAGAGGCGCAACCAGAGGGAAATTTCAGGAGAGCCTAATTCTTTCAGCAATAGGCAGAGTGGGCATGTAGGGGTTGTAAAAAGGGATGAAAAAAACAAAGTCTCCTTTACAAAAAAATGATGTTTTGAAGACCGGTGAAGGACTCGGATGCGGCTCTGTGTGTGCGCCCGGAAAGCTGTGTCAGAGAGTGTGGGGCAATGGGCGTTGCTTGCCTGGTGGTCTGTCTGCTAATCACCCCACGATGATGTTGCTGGTGCGTTGCAAAAAGAGAAGGGAAATACTGAGAGAAAATGGCTCTCTTTAAAGGATTTCCCTTCTCCTACAATGCAAGTCACTTGGCATGATGTCTGCACTTCTAAGTAGTGAGCAATGTGCATGATCTCACAGTGTCACTGTAGTGCAATAAAGAAAAGAAAAAACGGATTATGTTTGTGAGGTCGGAAAATAGAGCCCTATAAAGTCCCGTTTAGAGGCTCCCAAAAATACAGTGCTGGTGGTCACATCCCCACAGACACCCCCTCCAGTTAAATCCCTGGGTGCAGTGTTATGTTTGCGAAGTTGTAGATACAATTGTTAGGTAATAATGGAAATTTGTATGTGTGCTGTTTGGTTGATAATATCATTCTAAGTACATAGATTAACATTTTTAAAAATACTATTTATAAAGTTGTGTGTGGTGGGTTGCAGAGAAAATGGTGTGGGGTGGTGGGGTGGGGCGGAGAGGTGAAAAGTATGAGGTAGTGCAGTTATATATAAATTGTAAAGGAGTATGTAAATAATTGAATAAATACTTGCTGTATGTTCTATGGCACTACTTGCCATCCTAGTGCTCATCTGTCATGCTCCATCACGTTGCAGCACTGGGCCTGGAAGTTGTTAGTGGAAGTTTTGCAATTGTTTGTTATTATTTTAACATAATGAAGAAATGGGAATATAATTGAATCTATTTTTTGTTTTTCAGAAAATTATTTTGTTTGGATTGAAATTTGGAAATGGCTAGAAGAAGTGAAAAAAAAAAGAAAAATATGTATTTGATATTTGACGAAAAAGAAAGATCTTGAAGTAGAAAAAAATGGTAGTAGAGAAAATGTTTTAGTAAAAGCAAAAGACAATTTTTGAGAAAAATATTACGAACATTTAATGAGAAAAACATCAAACAAAGGAAAAAGAAGAATTTTTCAAGTAAGGTGAAGCAGAGTTCAATTTCAAATACGAGGAAAAGGAAAGATGATAAAGAAATAGTATCTGGTACTCGGAGACAAAAACAATTTCAAGAAATTCGTCAGAGACTTTTTCGATCTAGAGTGATTTAGAATTTATTGAAAACATGCTGCAAATATAAAAGAAGAATGTTCCAATTCAAAGAGAAGCAGAGTATTGAAAGTATAGTGGATAATGCTTTCAATTTAAAACAGAAGTTGTTCATTTTGATTTTAAAGAGATTGAAAGTATTGGATAAAATAGTGAAAGTATTGAAGGACAAAAGTAGAAAAAAAAGACTTGTAAACAGGACCAACGTTTGTAAAATCTTTAGTGGACATTGGAGGCATACTTCTAGTACTGAGCCTTCTAAAGTTACTTCCAGGAAAATAGTTTATCATTTGCAGTTGATACTGGAGGTTGTTGCTACAAAGTTCAGGATGGTGTTCCTCTTCCAAAGGAGGAAATGGTTGGTAAAAGTGCAGAAGAGTTAATAGTTGAAGAAGTGCATGGGAAACGTCCACGAGCTCCTGTGTATAAGTGGAGTTGTAGTAGCATTTGTAGTATTCGACAGGAATCCATTGATATAATGAGAAATTTGCTACGAGAATATACTCAGCAATGTATTAAACAGAAGATTACGTTTTTACAAGGACTAGATTCATGTAATATAAGAAAATATACTGAGAAGTATGGGCATTCTCTGGCTTGTCTTTAAGGAAAAGTTTGTAAAAGTGTTTTTCATCATTTGAGGATGTTAGCAGTACACCATTCAGAAATGCCGAACTTTGTAAAGAAACTGTACTATGTAAAAAGTCCTGCTTAAGTTTAAGTGAACTGAATGGAAGTCTTTTATATGGTTCTTTATCAGATGTTCAAAAAAAGTGGGATGATATTGAAATGCGATATTTTGGTTCAGAAGAGCAGTTCATAGAAATTAAAAGTTTGAAAATTACAGATGTTGGACGAGATGAGAAAGTGATTAACACCGATCAGTATGAGGAAGAAATTGGAAAGTTTAATGTAGTGTGCTCTGAAATACCAAACTATGTTTGTGTTTGTTGTCGACGTACTCATTATAAAAGTCAAAGTAGGAACGTTGATTTGTATTTGAAAAGTGAAAAGGAGAACAATGGTAAGTGGGAAGAATTTGCAACTTACTTGTTTGTTGAAGGTCAATTTGAGTTAGGTAGTGATCAACATATATGTAAATATTGTTACAACAAATTAGAAGAGAACAAAATGCCTGCTAGAGCAGTGCATAATAAGTTGGAGTTAGTAGCTATTCCGCAGGAGCTGGCCAAATTGAATACATATGAGTCGGTTCTAATTCAATCTGTTCATCCTTTCCAAACTATAATTTGGATGGAGGCTAAAACAGGTAAACTGCCACCAACAGACTTGCAAAGAGGGCTGAAAGGAAGAGTGGTGTACTTACCTTTGGATTTTAAGAAAAACATTGAAACTATTGCTGGAGAGAAAGAGGAAGATGAGGCAGTAGTTATTTTAGTAAATGGTGTACCGACAAAGAGTCAGAAAATATGGCAATAATTTGTAGATGTTAATAAAGTTGAAAAGGCTACCTTATATCTTATAGAGAACAATATTTATTACAAAAATGTAAATGTGGATGAACAGGTAATACGTTTAGAAGATGATTTTGAAATTTCAAGTGGTCAAATAGAGAAAGTGGACAAGTCAAGGACTGAAGAGATGTATGAACATTATACAATATGTCCTTTGCATTCAAAAGAAGTGATAGGAAGTAGCATTGAGTTATTTCAAATGAAAAAAGCACAGGGAACTCCAATGAGTGTATGGGAGAAAATCTTGGAAGCTCGTTGTTTTCCACAGTTGTTTCCTACTGGAGAAGGTGGACGATATGATGACCGACCTGTACGGATTCCAGCTTCAGAATATCGGTCAACAAGATTATATTCTGAAGATCCTAGATATCGACAGTGCATTCCATACATATTTCAACTTTTGTTTGAAAGTGATCTGTCTTCTCTCTCGTATGCAGTGAATCATATACTTAAAAGTGGAGTTCATGAATCACTTCTTTCTGCGAAAGAATTTGTGGAGAAAGTTCAAGAAACAGGTGAGAATTTAGAAGCACAGTTAATCAATTTGATGGCATGTCAACCTGGAAGAAATGAGTATTGGTATCGTCGTCATGGAGAACACAAGTGTATGTTACGGAACTTAGGTACACCATCATGGTTTGTCACACTTAGCTGTGCAGAGTATGCATGGGAAGATTTGCTTGAGTTTTTAAGAGAAGCAAATTCTAATATAAAAAATGTTGAAATAAAGACTCCTGGTGAACTGTGTTCATTGGATCCTGTAAATGTGTGCAGATATTTTAATCATAAGTTTCAAGGTATGATGTCTTTTACCTGTAATAAAAAGAATCCACCTCTTGGAGAAGTTATCGATTTCTTTTGGAGAAAGGAGTACCAAGCAAGAGGTGCACCTCATATACATATGCTACTATGGGTCAAGGATGCACCTACATTTGGAACTGATTCTGATGAAACAGTATTGTCTTTCATCGAACAGTATGTGACATGTGAGATTCCAAGAGAAGGAGGAGATAGAAGCTTGAGAAAGCAAGTTTTACATGTCCTAAGTCACCGTTGTGGAAAGTACTGCAGAAGAAAATACAAGTCTAAAGGAAAACTTTACACCAAATGTCGGTTTGGTTTTCCCCGTCCAGTCATTTGTAAAGGAAGAGTAAATTCTTTTTTTGCTTCTATGAGGCACACAATAACTCGGAAATCTCCAAAGAATACCTACAACTTAAAAAGAACAGAAGTGTGAAAGTATATCAATGACTACAATCCAGTCATTTAAAAAAAATGTGGAATGCGAACATGGACATCCAGTATGTTGCGAATAACACAATTGTTGTTGCACGTTATGTTACATCGTACATTACAAATTCTGAAAAAACAGAGATGAAACAAATGTGGGAAGAAATTGCACAAGAGAACAGTTTCAGCAAAATATTGTACATCTTTAGTTTGAAAATTCTTTCCCACCGAGAAATTGGATCGTATGAATGTTCAGACTGCTTGTGTTCTTCAAGTTTATATTCAAAGTCACGAAGAATCATTTGGGTAAGTTTAGGTCTTGCCTGCAAACGAAATAGAGTGTTGAAATCATTGGAAGAAATTGAACAATTAGCAGCAAATGAGCCAGATAGTACAGACATTCTTAAAACGAATATGTTGGACACATACTATCAGAAAAGAAGTCAACATCTGGAACAGCTATGTCTGTATGAAGTTCTTCAACATTACAGCTTCAAAAGAAATGTTAAAGAGAATTTAAAAGAAGGAAACTTTGCAGTAGTTGGATTTCATGGTTGTTTAGTAAAACATGCAAAGGGTAATCTTATAAACCACAAGAAACTTTTGTGAAACTCCAGATAAGCGAGAATTTTACTATTTAACACTTCTGCAGCTGTTTAAACCATGGCGTAGCGAAAGTGAATTACTTGGAGAGTTTGACTGCTATGATGATTCTTTTAATGCTTGTAAAGATACCATTCAATGTCCAATTTTCCCTTCATATTTAAAAATGTTGAATGATGAAGTTGAACAGGAAAAGACTATTATAGCTGAAATAGCTCATGAAAGTTCTCAAGATAGTCAAAGAAGTGGTCCATGTTGTCAAGATCCTCTTGGACAACCAATGCTGGAAAATGAAGCAGCGATTGCTATGCACGAAGTCGAAATTGCAATTCAACAAGCACATGAGGAGAATATAACATTGAAAAAGTTAAAAGAACAAGTAAATGTTGAACAGAAAGAAATATATGTGCAAGTGAGAGAACGGATAGAACATGGTTTGTTGCATGAAAAAAAAGAATGTCTGTGTTCATCTTTTAAACCTCTTCTGATGTACATCAGTGGTCAAGCTGGGACAGGTAAAAGTTTTTTAATTAAAGTTTTGACCAGTTATCTTAAAAAAACTACTGGTTCACATTTATGTTGTGTGGTAACAGCTCCAACTGGATTAGCTGCGCACAATGTTAAAGGAGTTACTTTGCATAGATTATTGAAGTTACCAGTGGAGCATGATGATAAATTAGAATATCAGAAGTTGTTTGGAGAAGCTTCTTATGAAGTGTCAAGAGTGCTGAAGAAAATGAAACTTTTAATTATTGATGAGGTGAGCATGGTCTCAAACGTAATGCTTTTTTTGTACACTTAAGAATGCAACAGGTATTAAAAACAGATTACGACATTCTCTTGGGGGAAAACATTTAATTGTATTTGGAGATCCGCTACAACTAACCCCTGTAAATGGAGAACCAGTGTTTAAAACTCTTCTACATGAAGACACTAAGAAATCTTTGGGAAGTATTGGAAATGTGAATCTGTGGTTACATTTTGAATATAAAGAACTCACTCAGAATATGCGACAAGCAAGAGAAGATTATGGAAATATTTCAAAAGATGTAAAAATTGGTGTTCTAAGCAAAATTGATAAACAAGCTTTTAAAATTCGTCTACTAAAGAACTTGTTTACAAATGAAAACACACCAGCAGAAGTAATGTACAAGAAAATGAAAGAAAAAAAGTCTATAGTTTGCGTAATGCCTACAGTGGAAGAGTGTTATACATTTAATAGAGAGCTTATGAAATTGGAAAATCAAGAAATAGTTCACATTGAAGCTATTGATAAAATAGAGCTTCAAGGAATAAAAATTGTTCTTTTGGAAAAACTACAGACTAAATTGGATTCTTTGGAAAAGTCTGTATCAAAAACTGCTGGGATAGAAAAACATGAAGATGTATGTTTAAACTGTTGGGTAATTTTGAAGCGTAATCTGAATGTAGAAGAAGGTTTACTGAATGGAGCAATGGGGAAAGTTGTTGATTTTGTGAAATATCAAAATAGAAATGGAATTGATTTTTTGAAAGGTAAATTTGATCAGATTGCAGAGGTAAGACAGATTGCACGTTCTGCCACACATTTTTTGCTTGTAAAAGACTTGTATGTTCGGAGAAAACAGTTTCCCTTCTGTTTAGCATATGCAATAACTATTCACAAATCACAAGGTTTAAGTGTAGATAATGCTTTGGTAAATGTTTGACAAACTGTGTTTAAAGAGGGAATGGTATATGTTGCATGATCTCGAGTTAGAACATTGTCTGGTTTGTATTTAATTGATTTTTATGAGAACAAGGTTAGTGCTGATGTTAATTGTGTAAGAGAATATATTCATTTGAGAAGGCTTTATGCTCCCTATTTAGGTGAATATCCTATTTATGAGAAACTTGTTGTGTGTTGAAAATGCAAATATGTTGAAGAGTTAACTATGGTTGAAAAGCAGAAAGAAAATCAACAGAAAAGAAAATATGTAAAGAAGCAGAAAATACAAACAAGTGATGATGGTGTTGGATACCAATTAGAAAATGCTTCTGGTGTGTCAACTGCTATGGTAATGTAATTCTAAATGTTATATTTTATCTTGAATATGTTTGTGGTGAAATTATGGAAAGTCAGGAAAAAACTTTATGTTCTACACTCTACACTTTATTTCAAGAATTGAGGACTGATAGAAGTAAGATTCATTCTGCTTCTGGTATTCGCCAACTGTTGGATACATGTACTGGATCTTTAACGTTCAGTGCTAATATACAGCATGATGCACAAACATTTCTGATGGTTATGCTTGGAGTACTAGAAGATGAAGGAATTCAGATTGAGAGTTTATTTGGACTCAGTTACAAATGGGAACATAAATGTGAAGAGTGTTCGTTAACTTCAAGCACTATAGTTGACAGAGAATGATTTTTATATTTAACAATACCTGACTGCAAATCTGTACCATTTTCCAAATTAGTAAAAGAAGCTGATCATGAGATGATGTGTTCTTGTTGTAAATCAAGAATGCTATCTGCATTATGCCTACAAAGATATGGAAAATACTTGATTATAATGCTGCAACGCTGTCGACCAAATGGAAGAAAAGTGGAAACCAAAATTAAAAATGTTGCTGCTAATCAAGTATCTATTTCTGGAAGAACTTTTGCAATAGTTGCTATTGTTTTCCATGCTGGAAGTACTACTACAAGTGGACATTATACAGTGCATTTAAAGTGTAATAATGGTTGGAGTCACTGTAATGATATACACTTGGAAATGAAACCGAGATTGCCTTATGAATTACCCAACTCATACTTAATTTTTCTGAAAAAAGATTTTAGATACACTATTTAGCTTTAATGGGAAGGTGTATAGATCTTTAAGGAATTCATACTGGATGCTTTCAAAGTGAAATTTTTGATACATTATCTGGTGTATTGGAAAAATTGTGCAGAGAAACTATGTAAGATCTTTAAGGAATTCATACTGGATGCTTTCAAAGCGAAACTTTTGATACATTATGTGGTGTATTGGAAAAATTATGCAGAGAAACTACATACGATCCTTAAGGAATTCATACTGGATGCTTTCAAAGCAAAACTTTTGATATATTATCTGGCGTATTGGGAAAATGTGCAGAGAAACTACGTAAGATCTTGAAGGGATTCATACTGGATGCTTTCAAAGCGAAATTTTTTATACATTATCTGGCATATTGGGTACATTTGCAGACAATCTACGAAGTAAAGGTAAGCTTTGAACATTTGAAGTACTATTGGATGTGTTATTTGTGTTGATTTTGTATTATATTGTAGAGAATTAAGTTTTTTTTTTTTAGCAATCTAGTTGATTGTTTTTTCCCCCTGCTGTTTATGATGAAACTACACTGGCATCACTGTGCATAGTGAAGTTAAGTAATAGCTGATGACAGCAAAAAAGGGAGAAAAATTGTTATCTGAATGTTAAATTGTTTTGTATTATTTAAAAACTAATTGTAATTTGTGAAATGTATTACGTTACATAGTACTTTTGCAGTTTATTTTATGTAGTTGAAAAGTTAGAAAAAATAGTATTAATGACAAATACACAATAGTAGTTCTATATTTAAAAAAACCTTTGAAATTCATTGAAAAAACCATAGGTTTCAGAGACGTTATACTTAGAAATTAGCATTTAAAAAACCTTCGAAATTCACTGAAAAAACCATAGGTTTCAGGCACGTTATAGTTCGAAATTAGCATTCAAAAAACCTTAGAAAATCACTGAAAAAACCATAGGTTTCAGGGACATTATAATTAGTTGGACATTTGACTTATATAAAACCAGAGAAATTCGCTTGTTATAGTTAGTTGAGCTAACTATAACTCGCGCCCCCGCAATGCACTGCTGATGATGTCACATATTACATCACTCATGACATGGTCAGTGACATCAGTGATGACATCACTGAAAATAGCCCTTGGTTCACACTCGTTTGGTAGTTCCTGAGAAAATTCAAAAGTAAAATCATAGATTGCAGAGTGTTGTAAAAAGGGGCGTGGCCTCTGAACACCTCTCTGCAACACAGCTCCCTGGCGCATACTGGAGGCACCTGGTGGGCTAGTTGGCATCCAGGGGACCTCATGATTGAAGAGGAATTAATTCCCCAACTTAAAACGCGCCACAGGGCGTGTTTGCAGACATGTCACCTCAGGCCCCGCCCCTTCCTTCACCATTGTGCAAACGCGCCCTGTGGTGCATTTTAAGTTGAGGAATTAATTCCTCTTCAATCTTGAGGGTCCCTTGGGGCGAACTAGCCCACCCGGTACCTCCAGTATGCGCCAGGGAGGTGCGTTGCAGAGAGGTGTTCAGAGGCTACGCCCCTTTTTACACCTCTCTGCAATGCAGCTCTGTGGTGCTTACTGGAGGTACCTAGTGGGCTAGTTGGACCCTAGGGACCCTCAGGATTCAAGGGTACTTAATCCCCCAACTGAAAACGGGCACAGGGCGCATTTACACAGGGGCGAAGGGAGGGCACAGGGCCTGAGGTGACGTGTGCAAACATGCCCTGTGGCGTGTTTTAAGTTGGGAAAAAACATTTCCCTTCAATCCTGAGGGCCCCTTGGGGCTAACTACCCCACCAGGTGCTTTCAGTAAGCGCCACTGCACTGCATTGCAGAGAGGTGGCCCAGGCGTGCCCCTTTTTAACACCACTGTGCAACGCAGCTCTGTGGTGCTTACTGGAGGTACCTAGTGGGCTACTTGGACCCCAGGGACCCTCATTATTCAACAAGACTTAATCTCCCAAATTAAAACGGACATAGGGCACGTTTACACAGTGGTGAAGGGAGGGGATGGTGTAGGAAAGTGGCTCTATATATAGTGGACCAAAGTAAAATCAGCCGAACTACGAATTCCGATTTACTCACATGTTATCAGGAGAGACCTCAGTGCTGCATCTTTGAGCCCAGTACTGATCCTGAAAAGTAATTCTAACAGTACTTACCAGTAACTTGAATTTCCTTCCATAGGCTAACACTGACTAGTTTCACTTGGAAATTCTTCTAAAGTGTGGAGTTTTGGAACTTACAAATATTCCTCTAAAATCAGCCGAACTACGAATTCCGATTTACTCACCTGTTATCAGGAGAGACCTCAGTGCTGCATCTTTGAGCCCAGTACTGATCCTGAAAAGTAATTCTAACCATACTTACCAGTAACTTGTATTTCCTTCCATAGGAATCCATGAATTTTTAAGGCTTTTTAAATGCTAATTCCTAACTATAACATGTCTGAAACCTATGGTTTTTTCAGTGAATATGTATATATATTTCTTTATTAGATTATCATATTATATGAAAAATTCTGAAATTATAATATACACTAAAATTATTAGTTTAATAATAGTTTTTTAAAGTATATATATATATATATATATATATATATATATATATATATATATATATATATATATATATATATATATATATATATATAAAACCTACTGGCGGTCGCCAGTAGGTAGTTATAGTTAGGACCAAGTTTCCATAGGAAGAGCATTTTTTGTTTTGCTTATAACTTTGGCGTTGTTTGCTGAATCTTCATGAAATTTTCCAAAATAATTCTTTGTTCATATCAGCTCCTATGTGGGAAGGTTGGGGGTGATTCATCAAGGGGGGGGCTGAGAAAAAAGGAGGTCCAAAAACGTGTTTTCTCCATGTTAATTTCCATAGGAAACTTTAGACAAAGTTACAGGTCGAGCGGGTGAACAGAATTGCCCCAAATTTGGCAGGGAGAAGGGTCTTGGTGTAGAAAGCACACTTTTGTTTATTTGGTGTAAATCCGTTCAGTAGTTTTGGAGAAATATTAAAATTTACAGATATCGATATTTGGGAATTCTGCCATCTGATTGGCTGAGGCGTTACGAGCACGAGCTTGCTGCTTATTGGTTGTGAACGGTCCGAGCAGTTGCAACTAGGAAGTGTTGGAGTGACGGGGAAAAAGGGCACAAAAAGTAGGAAAGGGGAGGGTAGGAGCACTGTAAAGTCTATGGGGTGTTTAGGGTGTGCTATACAGGGAGTGTGAAGCGAAGTAATTAGTCCTACCGGTGTGAAAGTGCTGTTTTTCTGAGAGTGAGAGGGTGCTGAGGTGAGGTACCGGTACACTCGGGGATGAAAGCGTGCGTCTAAACCATGAGCTGAGTGCTGTAAACTGATGTGGTCTGGGCGCTGTAGCATACTGGCCACTGTAGGATAGCTGTGCAGGTGGTGTTGGTATGTGTTTAGATTATAGCGGGAGTGAGAAGCAAATTACTTACTGGTACTGTTCTGAAGACTCGGATTGAAATCATGAGCGTAAATCGTGAGCTGATTGCAGTAAAGTGATGTGTGTGGTCGTTGTAGGATACTGGCCGCTTTAGCATATCTGTGTAAGTAGTGTTCGTATGCGTTTATATGATACAGGGAGTGGGAAGCGAACTACTCACCTCTACTTTCTGAAGACTCAAATGCAGTGTTTTAGGAAGCAGGAATAAAGAAATAATTGTGAAGAATATAATGCAGAATGTTGCAATGCCACAGAAGAGCAATGGTGAAATCAGGTGTGTCTAAGAAAGTGGGTGTGTGTAATAGGAAGGAGGAATAAAGAAATAATCATGAAGAATATAATGCAGAATGTTGCAACGCCACAGGAGAGAATTGGTGAAATCGAGTGTGTCTAAGAAAGTGGCTGTGTGTAATAAAGCGATGGAGTCTGAAAGTTATATAAAGAGTGTCTTTATTTAAGTGCCATAAATGGATCCACTGGTGCAGGAGGTAAGGCATTCAGTTGAGGCAAATTCCAACCGCTTCTGCTGTATTCAAACGTCAGCTCCTGCATCAGTGAATTCCACATTACATGTTACAGTTCCATGTGACATAAACAATACCTATTACACTTGAAGGACTCGAAATTCTATAATGAAAATAAAGGTAGGATACGATTAGCACATGTTTCCTTTAAGAAAAGAAACAAAAAAAATTGCAAGTGTAACCATCAAACTTCTTCGGTACCCTGGTACTCCTTTGTTGTAACACAAAATTATCAACAGTAGAACAGTCAGCAATCTCTTGTACGGTAGATTCAATCTGGTGCGTGTCAGAATTGGTAATAGTTCTAGTCACATCGGATCTTTGAGGAGGAACACAAAATTGTGCTTCTGAGAAGCACATTAGGTACCCTTCTTGTGAAACCATACATTATTGTCTTCAGCTCTTTCAAAAACAAATTCTTGTGCAAAGAGCTAAGGCACAGAGCTGAGGCAAACTCCAACCGATTCTGTTATATTCAAATCTGCAGCTGCTGCGTTAGTGAATTCCACATTACATGTAACAGTTCCATGTGACATAAAAAATAGCTATTAGACATGAATGACTCAATTCTATAATGAAAATAAAGGTAGGATACGATTAGCACACTGTGCCAACCAGTTCCTAAACAATGTCGTGTTTTTTGATGTTGATCGCCAGCTTGTGAGTAGAGGCTGAGGATGAGTAAATTTGTGTGAAAGGACTTCGTGGATAACAGGCAGGCAGCGAGACGTGTGCATAAAGAATAGAGATGGTTTCAAAATGGATGTCGGGTTTAGGCTAATTTAGGAAGTAAATAGCATATTTGGGTAGGCCATACATCACCCATCCCTGGTTAGACTGGAGACGTAAGGGGCAATAATGAAAACAGAGTTCAAATGCCTGAGCATAGTTAGAAAGTTTTTATATGAAAATAGTTCAATTGAAGTGTATTAAAAATATTGAAAGGAAAAAGCCAAAAAAGTTGGTAAAAATCAATCCAAGAAGAAAGTGAATTTCTTACAAGTCTTGGAGATTGCAGTCTGGAAGTTCTTGAGCGGCTTAAGATGCGTAATGTTCCAAGAGGTCATTGTTGCCATCGTGTGAGAAAAGGGAAGCAATCCAATTCATATCTTTGAAGGGACAGTAATGTTCCTCAAATGTTGGAGCGGCAATTTGAATTATCAGGCAATCTGCGATGTTGTCAAAGGTCGTACGTTGCAGTAGATCTTTCGCGGCTTCGCAGGAATCCCATTCCGCCACGATACCTTTTTGCGTTGCATCCGCCATTGCTTCACTGAACAATTGAGGTCATGGTTTTCAAGATACTCCATTACCTGCTGGATATATCGGGAGCGTTTGTTGGGATGTTGGCAAGGCATACATCCATTCGCCAGTCGAATGGGCAAGTTTTGCAATAGAAAGATGGTTGCACGCAGATTGTATATGTGTAAATAAATGTCATGTTGTAGCTGGCACCAATAATAGATAGAGGCAGGCAGCCGAAAAGTTGTTCCATTTTTTCACGGAATTGATGTAGCCTTGCGTAGAGGCGTATTCTGTAAGAGATACTTGTTACCACAGGGAGCGCAGTCATTTTTTACAAGCAAAAATAGTAGTAGGATGGCCGCAAAGAGAGCGAGAATTTTGGGCACTGTTCCTGTTATTCCAAAGATGATCGAATTAATGAAGTGTGGTATTATACCAAAAACAGTTTGAAAGGCTGTGAGAAGGCCGGAGGAGACCGTATTAAAAAAGTGTGCCAGACCTCGAGTGTGAGATGTGTTGAAAATTGAGTAACAATTCACAAAGTGTAATGGGAGGTTCGAATTTAAAAGGGACTGTATTTTACTAGAAGTTCGTGCTATCTGCAGGCGATACATTTCTTTTGCAGAAGTAAGGCACACTTCTGTTCTGAAGAATAGCGCTTTAGTTTGGTTAGTTTAATGAAATCTGTTTGCAAAGGAGGGATTCGAGGCCAAGTTGAAGTTTGGGAGTTAGTTTGTGTGGGTGGGAATTGGCATTGCTACAGGAAGTTACTCCGTTTGAAACAGTAAGGACATACGGTATGCCACCTCACATTCCGTAGGAGTGCATGTTATTGAGAAGCAGATAACTGCTGTTAGAAAGCTGTGTGAATGTTGGTGTGATTGTGGGAGTTGGCGTGCTTTCAAGAAAGCAAGCAAGATTGGGGGCTGTAAGCTTAGAAGTGTCATGCAGTTGGAAATTCTTGCATTGTAATGAATGACTGCCATTGTGGTCACAGTTTGCACCTGTGAGAAAAACTTCTGTATGCTCTTTAAGACAGCGATATGTAAATGGGAGAAACCACTGCTCGTGAATAAACGCGCTACCTTACATAATCGCATACAACATGACAAACAACATGTACACCTATCAGACACAATGACACTACGTACTGTGGGAACCGTGGCTAGCCATGTACACAAAGCAAACTTGGCATAGCACCTCTTTTACACAATGCAGAATGCGGGGAGATATGGGAGCAAAGTATGTGCGAAGGTGGCAAGTGATTCTAGATTATAAAAGTATACAATGCAAAGTGTTGAGGGGATGTGCCGGACAGACTTGAGTATGCAGAGCACACACATGTGAACACACACTGATGGTCTATTGAGTGAAGTAGATAGTGGACGGAACCATAACAGTACAGTCAGTAGGGAAGATTTTGAAAACATAGCGCGTATGTGCCCTTCCCCCCCAAAATCTTTAGCGTAGTGGGCTGGTGTACGCAAGGCTAGCGTAGGGGTATGAATAAAAGGCACGTTTCTCTGGGTGTGGTTCTCTTCCGGAGTGGCGAACGTGTCTGCCAGGTCTGCGCAGCTTACACCGCCATGAGGTTGACCTCGTGAGTGAAGGTGGCTGCTTGAATGAATCTCTCAGCCTCTTGGTACTCAGAAACCGTCGTGGCGACTGCGACGCACATATGCCCCACAGTTCACCTTTCGCTACCGCATTATGTGAAAGAGGGCCCACCACGTGCCGGCGGAAGCTCCTGGGGCGAGGTCTGCGAGGTCGAAAGGTTCCTCAGATCAATGCTGGCTACCGCGACAGAGGCAGACAGCACCCAGCCTGAGGCCCAGCACAGTGGAGTGCTCTGTATACTACTAACACAGTAGTGCAACAGGTACCAACAGTGGAACGGGGTCTTGATCCCACAATGGACGATGTTAGAACTACATCTGAGAGTGCAGATGAAGACACTTCTTTCAACCAGTTGTAACCAACTCTAGGTCCCAACAGTGGAACGGTGTCTTGATCCCACAATGGACGATGTTAGAACTACTTCTGAGAGTGGAGATGAAGGTACTCCCTTCAAACAGGTGCAATCAACTCTAGGTCCTAACAGTGGAATGGTGTCTTGATCCCACAATGGACGGTGTCCGATATTAAGTGCTGCCTGCTTTTCACAGAACTGTTTCCGTTGAGGTGCATCAGTGTCTGTGCTTCCGTAGTTAACTGCTGCACATGATTATTGGGCTTGGTTGACTGTAGTCGGCGGACTACACCGTGGTACAGAAGGTCCAAACAGTGAAACGGGGTCTTGATTATATGATTGAGGATGTCAGAAGTTAAAGTCTGTGATGATTTCTGTGTACCTCCTCTAACCAGGTGCAACCAACTCAGTGCATCCGAATCCAAAGGCACGTGGCTGTGAGGTGTTAATGACTACTGCCTCTGGCTTACACTGCGGTCAGCAGGGCTCACAATTCAGATCGAGTTGTGATTGTTTAATTACAGAATTCAGTAGGCAACTAACTACAACGTCTTGAAATATACAGAATATTCTTTTAGTATATTTGCTTGAAGAGTTTTTTTTAGATGAGTTATATGTTTAGTACAATGGTGAAATTCATCTTGCAAGTTCAAAGGAACACTGAATAGTCTACACTGTGGACAGTAGAAATCGCAATTCGAATTGTTTTGATTTATTTATTGCAGAGTTTTCGGTAATTTATGTTGTTGTATTTTGGGAAGAGGAAGTGACAAAAAGTATTAACCCCTTCGCTGCCAGGCCTTTTCCCCCTCCTGTGCCAAGCCTTTTTTTGGCTATTTGGGGTAGTGCGCACTTAGGCCCATGTAACTTTTTGACCACATTAGGTATCCACGCCAAATTTGCATCCTTTTCTTACAACATCATGGGGATTCTAAAGGTACTCAGGGTTTGTGGATTCCCCTGGAGGCGTCACAGAAATGAGCCAAAATACAGCAAAAGTTTGGTTTTTTTCGGAAAAATTGGAAAAACGGGATGCAAATGAAAGCATCTGGGTTTTTCCCTGCAAATGTTATCAAAAAATGGTTTGTGGGGTTGAAATCACCATTTTCCCAGCTTTTTGGGGATACCAGACTTTTGTCAGAAACCCAACATTTTTTACACAGTTTTGGCATTTTTCTGGGACATAGCCTATTTTTGCTTTTTTTTGTGCTTTTGACCTCCTTCCAGTTAATGGCAGAAATGGGTACAAAAGCAATAATGGATCCTGGAAAGCTATACATTTTTGAGAAGAAGACAAAATTCTGAATTCAGCAAGGGGTCATTTGTGTAGATCCATCAAGGTTTTTTTATAGAAACAAACAGTTAAATATAGGATAATTTGAAAATTAGTTGAAAAAACAGCCTTTTGTGTAAACGTTTTCACCTGTAACTTCTTCTATTTAAGACAGCTCTTTGAAAGCAATATACCGTTGCATGCGCTGGACATTACTGATTGTGGGGGTATATAGGACTTGTAGGTTCACCAAGAACCCGACGAGCCCAGAGCCAAAAACTGAGCAGCAACTTGCAATGGTTTTTTATTATGTACTGGGTATATAGTAATTATTTTGTAAAAATGTGTACATGGAAAAATCGGTATGAAAGACACCTATGTACTTCTGAAAAGGGAACAAAATATAGAGTTTAGAAACAGTAGATATTTGCACATTTCTGAAATTGGGAATACTCATACTAGCATGAGAATTATCAGTCATGTTTTAGAATGACTTATTTTTTCACAATGTCTTTCATTTGGAAGGCAGAAATGCATCGAAAGTCAATAGATAATAACAGTTCCTTTACAAATCTGAATTACCCTAAGTCTCCCGATAAAAATGGTACCTCAATTGTGTGGGTAGACATAGTGCCCGCGACAGGAAACAGCGCAAAACGCAACGTGGTCACAACTCAATATCGCAGTGAAAATGTTCCCTTTTTTGGCAAAGTGCCTAGCTCTAGTTTTTTAACCCTAGCTCTGCGGGCACCTGGGAAACCTAGCAAACCTATACATATTTGAAAACTAGACACCCAGGGGAATCCAGTATGGGGTGACTTGACTGCCTCCCACCAGGGTCTGTTACCCAGAATCCCTTGCAAACCTAAAAAATTGTCAAAAAAAACACATTTCCCCACATTTCTGTCGTGGAAAGTTCCGGAATCTTCTTTGATCCACAAATTTCCACCCACCCCGCGTTCCCCAAAGTCTTACGAGAAAAACGGTACTTCACTTGTGTCGTTCGGCCTAGTTCCCGCGACAGGAAACGTCGCAAAACGCATCGTGGCCACACGTCAATTTCGCAGTGAAAAATGACCCTTTTTTGGCAAAATGACTAGCTGTAGTTTTTGAACCCTAGCTCTGCGGGCACCTTGGGAAACCTAGCAAACCTATACATTTTTGAAAACTAGACTCCCAGGGGAATCCAGTATGGGGTGACTTGACTGCCTTCCACCAGTGTCTCTTACCCAGAATCCCTTGCAAACCTAAAAAGTTGTCAAAAAAACACATTTTCCCCACATTTCTGTCGTGGAAAGTTCCGGAATCTGCGTGGATCCACAAATTTCCACCCACCCCGCATTCCTCAAAGTCTGACGAGAAAAACGGTACCTCACTTGTGTGGGTCGGCCTAGTGCCCGCGACAGGAAATGGCGCAAAACGCAACATGGTCACACCTCAATTTCGCAGTGAAAAATGACCCTTTTTTGGCAAAATGTCTAGCTGTAGTTTTTTAACCCTAGCTCTGCGGGCACCTTGGGAAACCTAGCAAACCTATACATTTTTGAAAACTAGACACCCAGGGGAATCCAGGATGGGGTGACTTGACTACCTCCCACCAGGGTCTGTTACCCAGAATCCCTTGCAAACCTAGAAAATTGTCAAAACAAACACATTTTCCCCATATTTCTGTTGTGGAAAGTTCCGGAATCTGCGTGGATCAACAAATTTCTACCCACCCCGCATTCCCCAAAGTCTTACGAGAAAAACAGGAACTCACTTGTGTGGGTAGGCCTAGTGCCCGCGACAGGAAACGGCGCAAACGCAACGTGGTCACAACTCAATATCGCAGTGAAAATTTACCCTTTTTTGGCAAAGTGTCTAGCTCTAGTTTTTTAACCCTAGCTCTGCGGGCACTTGGGTAACCTAGCAAACCTATACATATTTGAAAACTAGACACCCAGGGGAATCCAGTATGGGGTGACTTGACTGCCTCCCACCAGGGTCTGTTACCCAGAATCCCTTGCAAACCTAAAAAATTGTCCAAAAAACACATTTTCCCCACATTTCTGTGGTGGAAAGTTCCGGAATCTGCGTGGATCCACAAATTTCCACCCACCCCACGTTCCCCAAAGTCTTAAGAGAAAAATGGTATCTCACTTGTGTGCTTCGGCCTAGTGCCCGCGACAGAATACATCGCAAAACGCATCGTGGTCGCACCTCAATTTCGCATTGAAAAATGACCCTTTTTTGGCAAAATGACTAGCTGTAGTTTTTGAACCCTAGCTCTGCGGGCACCTTGGGAAACCTAGCAAACCTATACATTTTTGAAAACTAGACACCCAGGGGAATCCAGGATGGGGTGACTTGACTGCCTCCCACCAGGGTCTGTTACCCAGAATCCCTTGCAAACCTAAAAAATTGTCAAAAAAACACATTTTCCAACATTTCTGTTGTGGAAAGTTCCGGAATCTGCATGGATCCACAAATTTCCACCCACTCCGTGTTCCCCAAAGTCTTACGAGAAAAACGGTACCACACTTGTGTGGGTCGGCCTAGTGCCCGTGACAGGAAACGGCGCAAAACGTAGTGAGGTAACATCAAAATTGCCTATCTCAAAACCACCTGGTTTTGCAAGGGGGGTCACCTGGGTTTTTGGCCCGGTGCTCTGCGGCCATCTAGGGAAACCTACCAAACCCATACATTTCTGAAAACTAGACACCCGGGGGCTTCCAGGGAGGTATGGCTTGTGTGGATCCCCCAACGTTTCCTTGCCCAGAGTCCCCTGCAAACCTCAATTTTAGCTGAAAAAATCACTTTTTTCACACATTTTTGTGTGGGAAAGTTGTGGCATCACCGGGCTCACTCAAATTTCCCACCTCCCAGCGTTCCCCTGGGTCTCCCGGTAAAAATGGTGCCTCACTTGTGTGGGAGGCCCAAGTTCCCGCGACAGGCAAGGGCCCAAAACATAGTGAGGTGACTTCAAATTTGCCTATCTCAAAACCACCTGGTTTTGCAAGGGGGGTCACCTGGGTTTTTGGCCCGGTGCTCTGCGGACATCTAGAGAAACCTACCAAACCCATACATTTCTGAAAACTAGACACCCGGGGGCTTCCAGGGAGGTATGGCTTGCATGGATCCCCCAAAGTTTCCTTACCCAGAATCCCCTGCAAACCTCAATTTTAGCTGAAAAAATCATTTTTTTCACACATTTTTGGGTGGGAAAGTTGTGGCATTACCGGGCTCACTCAAATTTCCCACCTCCCAGCGTTCCCCTGGGTCTCCCGATAAAAATGGTGCCTCACTTGTGTGGGAGGCCCAAGTACCCGCGACAGGCAAGGGCCCAAAACGTAGTGATGCGACATCAAAATTGCCTATCCAAAAAAATGTTTGGGCCCTTGCAACACCATACACTTCTCCTCAAGGAAGTATACACGGACACCAAGGAGATTTGCAGTTTTCAAATTGGTTTAATGGACTGCACAAACAACGCGTTTCAGCTTTCGCCTTGCTCACATTACAATGACGTTTTTTTTGTGTAAAGTTAAATACAGTTCATGAACACAAAATAAACAACAGACTCTTAGCAACAGAGAATGTGTGGAGTAGCGAATTGGTAAACTTGGCGGCCATCTTAGCCTAGTGCAGAAAATCAATCAAAGGGTATCAGTTACCCAGTAGCATGGCAGCTTATCGGATATCCCTTTGTCAGTAGCTGCCAGTCTGGCCAGTCAAGATCTTCCAAAAAAATCGAATTTTTTAGCCCAGTTCCAAATGTTAAACCAGGGACGGACAGAGCAATATCAAGACCAAACTGGTCTATATATAGACCGCCAGTATATATATAATCTACTGGCGGTCGCCAGTAGATAGTTATAGTTAGGACCGTGTTTCCATAGGAAATCTGAAAATTCTATTTTGAATAACTTTGGCGCCGGTTGACGAATCCTCGCGAAATTTTCAAAACTAATGGGGCGCTCCGCTCAGCTCCTACCCTGAAAGTCTCGGGGTGATTTGTCAAGCGAGGGCCGAGAAAAAGGGGGGTCCCAAAACTAGTTTTCCCCATGCATTTTTCCATAGGACCTTTAGTCGCAGCTACAGCCCGAACGGCTGAACAGAATTACTTGAAATTTGGCAGAGAAGTAGCCATAAGGTCAAGGAAGTGCCTTTTGCAGGTCTGGTGTAAATCTGTTCAGTATTTCCTGAGAAAATAGCATTTAAAAGCATATCAATATCTATACGCGCGCAGGGTGCGCGCACTGTGCAAGCCCTGTGCGCGCACCCTGCCGTGCGCGAGCGTAATTCTGATTGGTTGTTAGATGTCAGTAAACATTCGAATCAGTCGAAATCAGGAAGTGCCGCCATTTTGTCTGTCGCACTGAAAAGGAAAGGCGGAGAACGTGAATAGGTGGGCAGGGTAGGGAGTTCTTGACCCCCTAGCCATTGTCAGGGGGTCACAGTAGGACCACGAAGGGCAACAAAAAAGATTTTAATTTTTTTAAAAAACATCACGAGGTGCGCGCACTCTGCGCGCACCCGAAAAAAACATTAAAAAAAATAGAAATAAAAATCAAGTTTAAGTGTTTAGATATTAGGGGCCTACAAGTAAGTACCCATGCAGAGTCTAAAGTTCAAGAGGAAGACTCTGTTCCCTTCATCATTGAAATGTACACCGTCTCCTCTATAAATGTCTTGCATGTTGTAACGCAAGTTGTTGTGGTATATAGAACCCATACCATAGTCTCTGAGGAAAGCAGAAACAGACTTATTGACGTGCTTTCTTGCTTTGTCAATCTGCGGACAAAATTGGTTGGGCCAGTTCCACGTTTGCCTTTGGCATATATTAGAATATACAAAGGCAGTTTGTGGAAAAAGTGACATCAATTGCAGAAAGGTGTCCTTAATAAGCATTTCCAGACCTACCCCAGTTA
This sequence comes from Triturus cristatus, assembly GCF_964204655.1. Lineage (NCBI taxonomy): Eukaryota > Metazoa > Chordata > Amphibia > Caudata > Salamandridae > Triturus > Triturus cristatus. The sequence goes on from NC_140591.1 coordinate 1,081,198,045, forward strand.
AAGTGCCTAGGTCATTTCCACCACAGTGCACAATAATAAGGTTAGGCTGTGGGAGATGTAGAAAGGTTTTCACCAAAGGCATTAATTGGTGCCACTTTAATCCTCTCTGACTAATCCATTTAATGTCTACATTTGGCAAAGCAAGGTCTTTTACAATACCTCTTTTTTCTGCAAAGTTTTCACTCCAGAAGACATAGCTATGACCTACAATGCACACTGTGAACATCTTCCAAGGAGAACAGGATGCACTCAGGAGGTGTCTTTCAGTAGAATGGCAATATGAAAAGAAAGACAGTTAAAAAATGGAGGCATACATACTTTTTTTAATAAAAAGAACTCATTGGCTGATTCAAACCATTTTACAGTTAAAACTAGGCTGTATATTTACATTTTTAAAAGCATGTTTTGGATTGGTACAGAAAAATGTGTTCCCACTGAACATTACTTTGGATTTGCTGTTAGGTTTGAAAAGTCAAGCACTCTTGCTCTTTGGATTAGAAACATTGTGTGCTGAACTTCTGACCTCTCTGCTCACACCAGTGTTCCATGACCTGTTGCTATGGTAGCAGGCAGAAGTCATGTTGGGGGAAGAGATGATTTGGAAAGGGGTTGAAAGTTGCAACCAATATAAATGTGTGATTCCATTTGAAAAAATGTGGGAAGGACTGTGATTTTACATTAACATGTATATGTGTGGAAAAAGAGAGGGAAAAATTGCCATTTACTGGTTGTGGTGAGAGGAGAGAGGTGTACAGCTCTGAGATTCTGGCTCTGATAATCTGCTGTTTGAGTGCCACATTTCTTTCTCAACTAACTAATTTTAAAGGTGAGTTATGAGTTTGAGAGGGGATGTATGTGGTGATTTTTGATATAAATATTAGAATTGTCATTCTTCTTTTAAAGTTGTGTTTTCCATTTTGTGTTTTAGGAGATATTTAACTGTCTTGAACTTGTAAGATATTATGGAGTATGTCTTCACTGTAAGTTAAGGTGTAGTGGTATCACTGAGGAATACTGTTTTGTGCCTAGAATCACATCATGAGTCTGTCTGCACACAGGATTTGTTGTCAGAGATATAATTTGTGTTGCTCTTGTTCTGTTAGCCTTCACTTGCAGAAAAGGGGCAGTTTGTTTTCTTAAAGTGTGATGGTTAGCATTCAGCAGAAATCAGTTATTCACAAATGAGAGGCAAATGCAAACACATTTGAAAATAGCATGGTACATTTTCCTACCACTTTAAAAGTTGTGTTTTACATTTTATGTTAAGGAAGATATTTCAGTGCCTTGAACATGTTAGATATTATGGAGTATGTCTTCACTATAAGTTAAGGTGTACTGGTATCACCCAGGAATACTGTTTTCTGCCTAGAATCACACCATGAGACAGTGTGCACACAGGATTTGTTATCAGAGATTTAATTCGTGTTGGTCTTGCTCTATTACCCTTGCACTCGCAGGAAAGGGGCAGCTTGTTTTTTGTAACACATGGTCATGGTTTCAAGGAGCTGTTAGGACATGTGCTCTTTTCTGCTTGTCTAAAATATAAGAAAAATGTGTCAGGCTGTCACAGTAATTATCACTTACTCCACCACAGTACTAAATGTGCTTTCAAATTGCCAATGAAAATATCGCTTTGTGCTTAGAATCACACCATGAGTCTGTGTGCAGACAGGAATTGTTGTCAGAGATTTAATTTGTGTTGCTGTTGTTCTGTTAAACTTGCACTTTTAAGAAAGGGCCAGTTTCTTTTCTTCAACTGTGTTGGTTAGCACTCAGCAGAAATCACTATCTCAAAAATGAGAGGCAAATGCAAACACATTTGAAAATAGCATGGTACATTTTCCTACCACTTTAAAAGTTGTGTTTTACATTTTATGTTAAGGAAGATATTTAAGTGCCTTGAACATGTTAGATTTAATTTGTGTTGCTGTTGTTCTGTAAAACTTGCACTTTCAGGAGAGGGCCTGGTATCACCCAGGAATACTGTTTTGTGCCTAGAATCACACCATGAGACAGTGTGCACACAGGAATTGTTGTCAGAGATTTCATTTGTGTTGCTGTTTGTTGTATCTCTACTTCTGTTATACTTACTGGCTACCTCTGATCATCATTGGATCCAACTTATTTACTTTACAACACTGTTGTTCTGTAAAACTTGTACTCGCAGGAAAAGGGCAGCTTTTTTTCTTAAAGTGTGATGGCTAGTACTCAGCAGCAATCCTGATCTCACAAATGAGAGGCAAATGCTAACACATTTGAATTCAACAGGGTAGATATTTCATCCAATCTTGTAATGGGTGAGGTAGTTCCTACATGTTCAAAACTCCAATTAACCCTTACCACACATGTACTCTTACACACATATCTGCAGTGTTTATGCAGTTGTGCAAGTCTCCATGCAGATCTCTCTTGCAACTGACAATACACAGTCTCCAGAAACACACTCTTTGCACACATGCAGCAGCTTCTCCTACACACCCATGCGTAATACTCAGCTCTGTGTTGTGTTTCAGATAGCAGTGTGTAACGCAAACACATTCAACGTCATTAAGGCTCATTTCCTTTGCTGTAGTCTAATCACTCACCCTGTAACACATGGTCATGGTCTCAAGGAGCTGTTAGGACATGTGCTCTTTTCTGCTTGTCTAAAATATAAGAAAAATGTGTCAGGCTGTCACAGTAATTATCACTTGCTCCTCCACAGTACTAAATGTGCTTTCAAATTGCCAAAGGAAATATCGCTTTCTGCCTAGAATCACACCATGAGTCTGTGTGCACACAGGAATTGTTTTCAGAGATTTAATTTGTGTTGCTGTTGTTCTGTAAAACTTGCACTTTCAGGAAAGGGCCAGCTTGTTTTCTTCAAATGTGTTGGTTAGCACTCAGCAGAAATCACTATCTTAAAAATGAGAGGCAAATGCAAACACATTTGAAAATAGCATGGTAGATTGTTCATCAAATCTTGCAATGGCTGAGGTTGTTCCTACATGTTCAAAACTCCAATTAACCCTTACCACACATGTACTCTTACACACATATCTGCAGTGTTCATGTAGTTGTGCAAGTCTCCATGCAGATCTCTCTTGCAACTGACAATACACAGTCTCCAGAAACACACTCTTTGCACACATGCAGCAGCTTCTCCTACACACCCATGCGTAATACTCAGCTCTTTGTTGTGTTTCAGATAGCAGTGTGTAACGCAAACACATTCAACGTCATCAAGGCTCATTTCCTTTGCTGTAGTCTAATCACTCACCCTGTAACACATGGTCATGGTCTCAAGGAGCTGTTAGGACATGTGCTCTTTTCTGCTTGTCTAAAATATAAGAAAAATGTGTCAGGCTGTCACAGTAATTATCACTTGCTCCTCCACAGTACTAAATGTGCTTTCAAATTTCCAAAGGAAATATCGCTTTCTGCCTAGAATCACACCATGAGTCTGTGTGCACACAGGAATTGTTGTCAGAGATTTAATTTGTGTTGCTGTTGGTCTGTAAAACTTGCACTTTCAGGAAAGGGCCAGCTTGTTTTCTTCAAATGTGTTGGTTAGCACTATCTCAAAAATGAGAGGCAAATGCAAACACATTTGAAAATAGCATGGCAGATTTTTCATCAATTCTTACAATGACTGAGGTTGTTCCTACATGTTCAAAAGTCCAATTAACCCTTACCACACATCTACTCTTATACACATGTCTGCACTCTTCATGCAGTTGTGCAAGTTTCCATGCAGATCTCTCTTGCAGCTGACAATACATAGTCTCCAGAAACACACTCTTTGCACACACGCAGCAGCTTCTCGTACACTCCTGTGCGTACTACTCAGCTGTGTGTGGTGTTTCAGATAGCAGTGTGTAACGCAAACAGATTCAATGTCACCAAGGCTCATTTCCTTTGCTCTAGTCTAATCACTCACCCTGTAACACATGGTCATGGTCTCAAATAGCTGTAAGGACATGTGCTCTTTTCTGCTTCTCTAAAATATAAGAAAAATGTGTCAGGCTGTCACAGTAATTATCACTTGCTCCTCCATAGTAGTAAATGTACTTTCAAATTGCCAATCAAATATCGTTTTCTGCCTAGAATCACACCATGAGTCTGTGTGCACACAGGAATTGTTGTCAGAGATTTAATTCATGTTTGTCTTGTTTTGTAAGACTTGGACTCGTAGGAAAGGGTCAGCTCATGTTATAGGATTTGAAAAGCTCAAAAAAAATTGTAATGAATTAAAATTACATAAAGGTATTTTTTTTTTGTTTCCTGCAGGTATTGCTGAGCAACAGTGAAACAATTTAAAGATGCCTATAAAGTCAAGAAAGAGAAAATAAAAGCAACAACAACTATATTTGAAGACAACTGGTAACAAAAAAATAGGAGGAGAAGCTCGTGTTGGAAAACAGAAAAAGTCTTCTGGTAAGCAGACTAAAGAATTTTTAAAAAATATCTTCAAAAAAAAAATGATCGAAAGATACATTCAAACAGTGTTTCAAGTACAAAACAACATCAGAGTCGACAGCAAAAACAAAATGCTAATATAGACTCAGAAGTAAGAAAGAGTGACTTAACACGAAAAATCGATTTTAAAAACATTCGTCAAAAAATGTTTCAGAGAAGAGTGATGTTAAATTTGCTAAAGGATGTGAAAAAATACAAGAAAAAAACCAAATTTTATAAGAAAAAGAAATTGATTGAAAGTATTGTTACGAAGGCTTTAGAAATAAAAAAAAAACTATTCATTTTAATTTTGAACAGGATGCGTAGATTAGATAAATTAGTCAATGCAATGAAGTCACAAAGCAAAAGGAAAAGAGAAGTGAAAAAAATACCTTTTGTAAAGTGTTCTTAGGAGAATGGAAGCATAGTTCAAGTACTGAGCCATTTTTTAATGAGGAGAGTTATCTTCAAAGTAATAGTTTGTTGCATGCAGTTGACACCAATGGTAGAGCATATGAAGTGAAAGATGGTTGTATAATGGAAAAGGAGAACATGGTTCCAAGAAATGAGGAAGAAGTGATGGCTGATGAGGTTATGGGGAGAGTGTACACTTGGAATTGTAGTAGTATTTGTACTGTGCATCAGGAATCTATTGATAAATTACGTGACTTTCTAAGAGAATATAGTAAAAAGAGTGTTAAACAGAAAATTAAGGTGCTTCAAAGTCTAGATCCATGCAGAGTGAGAGAGAATACTGGTTTGCATGGACATTCTCTGGCTTGTCTATATAGGAAAGTGTGTCAAAGTGTTTTTCACCATTTTAGGATGCTGGCTGTTCATCATTCTGAAATGAGAAAGTTTGTGAGAACATTGTATTTTGCTAAAAGTCCAGCACTAAAGTTAAATGAGTTGAATAATGCTCTGTTCCGTGGATCTGTATCATATGTAGTGAAGGTTACTGATGAAATTCAGTTTTGTTACTTTGGTCCAGAGCAAGAAAGTGCAGAAAATGACACAGTTATTGATGAAAATGTGGAAGAGAATGTAGAACTTACTGTTAGTAAAAATTTTGAAGATCAAATGACAAAATTTACTATCATTTCTAATGAAAGACCAAATATTACTTGTATTTGTTGCCGGAGAAGCCATTATAAAAATCAAACAAGGAATGTTGATCTGTATAAAAAAAGTGAAAATGAAGATAATTATAAGTGGAAAGATTTTGCAACATATATATTTCTGGAAAATTGTTTTGATTTGGGTGAAGATCAGCGTATTTGTAAATACTGCTATAACAAGTTAGAAGAAAATAGAATGCCAGCTAGAGCTGTACATAATAATTTAGAATTGGTTGATATTCCTCCAGAACTTTCTGATTTAAATACGTATGAGTCTATACTCATTCAATGTGTCCATCCATTTCAGACCATAGTGCGTATGGAGCCAAAAACTGGTAAATTACCTCCTTCGGATTTACAAAGAGGTTTAAAAGGAAGAGTTGTCTATTTGCCATTGGATTTGAAAAAAAATATGGAAACAATTGATGCAGATACTTTGGAAACTGAACCATTAGTTATTCTGGTTAATGGTGTACCTACAAAGAATAAGAAAATTTGGCAGGAGCTGGTGGATGTACGAAAAGTACAAAGAGCAAATTTGTATTTGAAAAAAAATAATAAATGGTATGAAGCCATTTATATGGATGAAGATGAAGAAGAAATACTAGAAGACACAGGAATACCAACTGGGCAAATTGAAAAAGTGGATAAGTCAAAAGAAGAAGAAATTTATGAACATTTCAGCATACATCCTCTTCATTCTAAAGAAGTTATGGGAAACGCTATTGATCTGTTTCAGATGAAGAAAGCAAAAGGAACTCCTGTGAGTGTATGGGAAGAGAGCTTGGAAGCTCGTTGTTTTCCCCAACTGTTTCCTACAGGAGAAGGACGACGATATGATGAACGTCCAGTACAGATTCTTGCTTCGGAGTATCGGACTACAAGATTATATGCAGAAGATCCCAGATTTCGTCAAAGTATTCCTTATTTGTTCCATCTTTTATTTGAAAGTGACTTGTCAGCACTATCTTATGCAGTAAATCACATTTTGAAAACTGGAGTACATCTACGTAATGTGACTGCAAAGGATTTTATGAACAAAGTGCAACAGCGAGATGATCATTTGGAATCTCAATTGATCAATTTGATGGCGTGTCAGCGTGGGACTAATGAATATTGGTACCGACTCCATGGAGAATTGAAGTGTATGTTACGGAATTTAGGAACTCCTACATGGTTCCTTACCCTAAGCTGTGCTGAGTACGCTTGGGATGATCTTCTGGATTTTCTTCGAGAGGCAAATTCAAATTTTGAAAACATCCAATACAAGACAGCAGGAGAATTGTGCTCACTGGATCCGGTTAATGTTTGCAGATATTTCAATCATAGATTTGAGGCTATGGTGTCCTTCATCTGCATTAAAAAAAATCCACCTCTTGGAGAAGTTGTGGATTTCTTTTGGAGAAAAGAGTACCAAGCCAGAGGTGCTCCTCATATGCTGTTGTGGATCAAGGATGCCCCAAAATTTGGAACAGATTCTAATGATACAGTTTTAAGTTTCATCGAAGAATATGCAACATGGGCTATACCTAAAAGCACAGAAGAGAAAAATTTAAAAGAGCAAGTTTTACGTTTCCAAAGTCATCAGTGTGGAAAATACTGTCGACGAAAGTACAAGAGTAAAGATAAATTCTACACAAAATGTCGATTTGGATTTCCACGACCTGTTCTTTCAAAAGGAAGAGTAAACAGTTTTATGTCAGCTGTGCGACATACTATTACAAGAAAATCGCCTAAGAATACCTACAACCTAAGAAGAAAAGAAGAGTCAAAATATATAAATGACTACAACCCAGTCATTTTATCCATGTGGAATGCTAACATGCGTATACAGTATGTGGCTGACAATTCTATTGCTGTTGCTCGCTATGTCACATCTTACATCACTAAATCTGAGAAAACGGAATTGAAGGAAATGTGGGAAGAGATTTCTCACGAGAAGACTGTCAGTAAGAAGCTATACAGTTTCAGTTTAAAGATGTTATCGCATCGAGAAATTGGATCCTATGAATGCTCAGATAGGTTATCATCTGCAAGTCTGTACTCAAAATCCAGAAGAATAATTTGCGTAAGTTTAGGTCTTGCAGGAATGCGAAACGGGTACTGAAATCTATTTGAGAAATTGAATATTTAGCAGAGTTCGAACCAGAAAGTACAGATATTTTAAGAACAAACATGTTGGACACATATTATCCACAAAGAAGTCATCACCTTGAGAACATGTGTCTCTATGAAGTGCTGCAGAACTTCATTTTTAAACGGAATGCCACAGAAGATATCAACAATGGAAAATATAAAGTCAGTGGTGAGGAAGGATGTTTGGTGAAGCAAACAAAAGGAAGTTTGATAAATCACCGGAAGCTGAGTTGCGACACTCCTGACAAAAAGGAATTTTACTACTTGGCACTTTTGCAGCAGTTTAAACCATGGCGTTCAGAGGACGAACTACTTGAAGAATTCCAGAGTTATGAAGATTCCTTCAATGCTAGCAAAGACAGCATAGAATGCAGTACTTTCACAACTTCTGTTCAAATGTTAAATGAAGAAATTGAACAAGAAGCAACAATTGCAGCTGAAGTAGCTAGAGACAGTTCTCAAGACAGTCAAAGTTCTTGGACATTCAGTCAAGATCCTCTAGGACAACCAATCGTAGAAAATGAAGCAGCAATAGCCATGAATGAAGTGGAAACAGCTATGAATCAAGCTCAGGAAGATTTAGTAGACTTAACATATTTGGAGCAGCAACTTAATGAAGAACAAAAAATTTTTTATGAAGAAGTCAGAAAAAAAATTGATCACGGATTACTACATGAAAATAAAGAGTGCTCATGCACATCTTTTGAACCAATGAGAATGTATGTAAGTGGACAAGAAGGAACTGGAAAAAGTTTCTTAATTAATGTAATTAGAAGCTACCTACAGAAGAAAATGGATTCCATTTTGTCTTGTGTTGTTACTGCTCCAACTGGGTTAGCAGCGTATAACATAAAAGGAGTTACCTTACATCGTTTGCTAATGTTACCAGTGGAGCACGAGAACAAAATACAGTACCACAAACTAGTAGGAGAAGCATGCTTGGAAGTTTCAAGAGTATTGAAGAAAATGAAAGTACTCATTATTGATGAGGTAAGCATGGTATCAAACTTAATGCTTGCCTTTGTGCATTTAAGAATGCAGCAAATTCTGAAGACAGACTTTGACGTGTTATTTGGAGGAAAACACGTCATAGTTTTTGGGGATCTTTTGCAACTTACTCCAGTTAAAGGACAACCGGTATTCCATACACTTACACATGAAGACACGAAAAAGTCATTAGGAAGTATAGGCAATGTAAATATTTGGACATATTTTGAGTATAAGGAACTCATTACCAATATGAGGCAAGCCAATGATGAGGACTATGCAAGTATTCTGAAAGATATAAGAATTGGACTACTCACAGAACATGGCAGAAAAGTATTACAGAGTCGATTGCTGAGTAATTTGTTTACAACAGAAGAAATAGTTCCAGAGAAAATATACAAGAAAATTGCTGAAAAAATACTGTAATCTGCTTAATGCCAACACTACATGAACATTCTGTATTCAATCAAGGACTTTTGAAATTGGAAAATGAAGAGATCATAAAACTGGAAGCTGTGGATAAAATTCAACATGAACGAATAACTATTATATTGACAGGCAAATTGGCTATTAAATTGGATTCTCTGGAGAAAAACATTTCAAAAACAGCTGGTTTGGAAAAGAATCTTTATGTGTTTATGAACTGTAGAGTAATTTTAAGACGTAATTTGGATGTAGAAAAAGGTAGTGAATGGAGCTATGGGTAAAGTTGTGGGTTTTGTAAAGTACCAGAAAAAAGATGGAATTGAATTCTTAAAAATAAAATTTGATCAGATTGAAGAGGTTAAAGTCATTAGTCGTTGTTCAGTTCGTTTTTTGCTAGTGAAAGACTTATATGTACGTAGGAAGCAGTTTCCGATTTCTCTAGCATATGCTGTAACTATTCACAAGTCTCAAGGATTAACTGTTGATAGTGCTTTTGTAAACATTGGATCTACTGTGTTTAAAGAAGGTATGGCATATGTTGCTTTGTCACGCGTGAAAAAATTATCTGGTTTATTCATGATAGACTTTGATGACTCAAAAGTAAGTGCTGATGCAAACTGTGTAAAGGAGTATAATAGATTAAGAAGAAGCTATGCTCCTCATTTAGGTCAGTATCCTGTGTTTGAAAAACGTGTTGTTTGTCGGAAAAGGAGATTTGAGAATATCTGTAATGAGGATGTACAGAAGAGAAAACAAAAATACAGTGATGTGACTGCAAGCAAAAAGAAAAAGGACAGTGTGGAAGAGGTTGTTGGTTGTCATTTTGAAAATAGCTCTGGTGTCAACTGCTACGCAAATGTAGTGCTGAATGTTGTATTTTATCTTGAAAGTTTGAATGAGCAGATAATACTAAATCATGAAAAAAGATTCTGTTCTTTGCTGAGTCTCCTTTATGAGAAGCTGAGTAATGATAAAACTAAAATAGAAAGTGCTTCTGATGTTAGAAATCTTTTAGATGTATGTTGTGGATGTACACAGTTTACACAAAATGTCCAGCAAGATGCACAGGAATTCGTGATGTATATCCTGATGGTACTGGAAGATGAAGGGGTAGAAGTAGAAAATGTATTTGGTGTCTCTTATAAATGGGAACATTGTTGTGATAACTGTATGAACACAAGCAGTACTAATGTTGGTTCTGAAAGGTACATATATTTACCATTACCAGAGAGTAAAACAGTGACTTTTAGTTAATTAGTTAAAGATGCTAATCACAACATGGAATGTTCTGAATGTAAATCTGAAATGTTATCAACTTTATTTTTAAGGAAATATGGACAGTATGTAATTTTAATGGTACAACGTTGTAGAGCTGATGGAACAAAATTGGAATCTTTACTAAAGAAGTTTGTTGGTAATCAATTATCTATATCTGGAAAAACTTTTGTAGCAGTTGCAATACTTTTTCATGACGGTCCTTCTATAACTTCTGGTCATTACACAGTTTATCTTAACACTGTGTAATGATTCTCAATTGATTTTCAAGCAACGTTTGCCTTATGATTTACCCAATTGTTACTTAATTTTTCTGAAACCCAAATTTTAAATACTAAATCAGCATCGGAAGAAAGCATTATTTAAATTTTAAAGGATTAAAATTGGATATTTCACTCAAAAAGGATTTTAAACTTACCATTTGGCCTCAAGGAAAGGTAAAACAAACAATTGTGGACTTCTTTGACAGATATTATTTTGGAAAATGTTCTTTTGCAACAAGGTTTACAGATGTTATTTCTTGAAAATCGTTAATGTACTTAAGAGGTATTTTTTACATTTCTATTAAGGTATATTTTAGTGAGGATACATTTGGGGCTTTTTTAAACAATCTTTCAGATTGTTTTTTTTTTTTTGCCCACTGTTAAATGATGAAGACAATTGATTTCACTATTTTCAGTGAAAATCAAAACATTCTGAAAACAGCAAAAAAAGGGCAAAAAATTGCTTTGCTAAATATGAAAAAACATGTACTGTTTAATAAAATGTATTGTTGAATATTGATACTTTTTTCTTTTTTTCAGAACTAGAAAGAAAATTTAGAAAATGTAATTCAGTTTCCTTGCAAATAAAAAAAATATTTATTTCTAAATAAGTTACTTTGATGGTCAGGTAAGTTTAACATATCTGTATGTGTCACTGCTTTCGTTTCATGCTTCCTTTTCTTCACCTCTCCTTACTTTGCTTTTCTAATTTCTCTTCTCACTCTCTCTTCCTGCTTTACTACTCTTTTGTAACTCCCTCACTCCTTCTCTACTACTCCCCTACCTTTACTACCTCCATCACTAATTTTTCATCCATGTTTCTTTCTCTGTATCCATATGTCTTAGTCTTTTTAACTGCCTTACTCCTTCTCAGTTGTTTGCTTTCTGTCTCTGTATCTGTCACTCTCTGTTTGTCTCTTTTACCCTTAACTTCCTTAACATCTCTGGGGCAGATTTACAAGCCACCTGCACCACCACTACGTCACTTTCCTTGACGTACTAGTGGCGCAGGGTGCTCCTCCATATTTACAAGGAGAGGATAAGCCACTCTGTGTGTCTTTTCCTCTCTTGTAAATACAGCCTATTCAAACGCAGCACTAAAATGAGCTATTATCTTTTTTGATAGGTTTAGGGTACCTATACGTAAGTACTGATGCAGAGTTTAAAGTTTAATAGGAAGACTCTCTTCCCTTCATCTGTGAAATGTACACCATCTCTTTTTTAATTACTTTGCCACTCCCCTATCTTTGTCAGGGAGTCCCTGAAGGTTTACTAAAGAAGAAAAAAATGATTTTTTTTTAAAAAAAACCTCATTGGGTGCGCGCAGGGTGCGCGCACCCCAAAAAAAAAAATGACAAATAGATTCAAAAAACAAGTTTTTGTGTTTAGATTTTAGGTGGCTCTAAAAAGAGCCCTTGAGTTAATGTAGGGACAGAGGAACAGAAAAACGAAAAAAAAAAAAATAACAAAACTATGGCCTAGTGCAAGGGTGCTCCTCAAATTTTCTCTGAATGAGATCAACACTGCTCTCACCCATAGTAATAAGAGTAGCACAATCCATGCAATGTGTACTCATCCTCCCAAAACAAGGACGAATATCCAGAGGTGTGTAAGAAGGTGAAGGCACCATCGCAGAAGAAGTGCTCGGCTGAGCTGCCAAAGATGTGCTTGGCTGAGCTACTGCAGATGTCGTCGGCTGAGCAGGTGGAGGGTTTGCTCCAGAAGCTTGACGAAAAGTCACAGGATGCATTTTCTCAACATGCCTCATCATTGTGTGAATAGTAATAGAGTACTTCTTATTAGCATTCCCACGTGACAAGATGCGGTGACAAAGTATGCAGGTGACCTTTGGTGCATTCACCTTCTTTTGTCCCTCAGGAAAAGTGAAAAACTGCCATATAAAGGAGTCTTTCTGCTTCCTCTGCCTCTGTATCTCAAGAGTGTCCTGCTCACTCTCAGAAGGTGGCTGATGCTCTGCCATTGTCTCACAAAAACAGAGTAGCTCCTTCTCCAAGGGAATCAGAACTAATAATGAGGGGAGTGGGTGTAGTTTTGGAAGAATCTGAAACTGAAAGTACTTTGAACCAATGAAAAGTGATGTTTCTTGATCACATGACTTGCCATGAGGGGATTGGGTGTGGTGTTGAAACAATCTGAAACTGAAAGTAATGAAAACCAATTAAAAGTGTTGTTTTATTAATCACATATCCCGAGGTGCGCGCACGGAGCAAGCTCAGAGCGCGCATGGTGCAATTATGCATACGCAAACGCGTACGTGCGCATGCGCATAAGTATTATGCGCATACGTAACGCGCATACGCAGCACGCGCGAATGTCAGCGTGCGTACTCTACGCGTATACGCGAGTGTAGCGCACGGAGCACGTACGACGCACGCATGCATACGTACCCATGCATACTGGGTGCGCGCTGCGAGTGCGTACTAAAGCGTACGTAGGCTTACGTATATAACGTACGCATGCGTACACAAAAAACGTACGCATGCGTACTAGGTGTGCGCTGCGAGCGCGCACTAAAACGTATGTATGCGTACGTAGATAACGTACGCATGCATACATGAAAAACGTGCGCAAACGTACTAGGTGCGCGCTCTGTGCGCGTACCCTAAAAATGTATAGAAAAAAAAATAGAAATAAAGTGGACATAAGTTAATAGAAGATATTAACTGTGCGGTTCAACTTTATCCAAATTCAAAGTAAAAAAAAAATGAGCCACACCAAATTAAAGGATACAGATAATTTATAAATGTATACATAGGGAAATTTTTGTAAAAGAAATATATAAAAAATATATTAAAAAATTCTAAAATTAGCATTTAAAAAACCATTGAAATTCACTGAAAAAACCATAGGTTTCACACACGTTATAGTTAGGAATTAGCATTTAAAAAACCTTGCAAATTCACTGAAAAAAACATAGGTTTCACAAACGTTATAGTTAGGAAATAGCATTTAAAAAACCTTATAAATTCACTGAAAAAACCATAGGTTTCACACATGTTATAGTTAGCTGGACATTTTACTCGTAAAAAACCAATGAAATTCCCCCGTTATAGTTAGTTCAGCTAACTATAACTCGCGCGCCCGCACTCCACTGCTGATGACGTCACATATTACATCACTCATGACATGGTCAGTGACATCACTCATGACATCACTGATGACATCTCAAATGACATCACTGATGACATCACTGATGATGTCATCCATGTGATAAATTAGCACATCTTCTCACACCCTAATATAACCTTTGATACACCAACTCAAAATTTAAGAGTTCCATTCTCAAAACTATACATTCTGCAATACCAATAACTACATACCCACTTATTAACTCTTAGGTCTACATACACCTCCAATCATTCAGCTGTACAGTCACTCATACTTACAGTCACTCCATACAAAACTATCTTATGCATTTATACACCTATATAGACACTCACACACCACCAATCATCCATAGAGGTACTCTCACACCTAGTCAGTCATGTAAATAATCACACTCCCATTTACTCACCTCTGCGGTTATACACACTCAAGTTAACTTAGTCATAAAAATAGTACCACATTCTTACGCTCTTATAGAATCATTCATACAAGCACACACTCATCCATACAGTCACTCTCACAATCACACTCTCTCACATCTACCCACTTATATACTCTTACATGCATATATACTGCCTTTCACATATGTAGTTAGTCACAAATGTACTACTGAGATATACATTCAATCCCTAACACACCCATACATACACTCACTCAACCATACAGTCCATCACAGATGCACTCTTAAAACCATGCACCCATAGAATCACCCACTCACACATCTATGCATAGAGTAACACACACCCTACCCACACAAACACTGACGAACCCATACAGATACTCAGACAACCAATCAATTACCCATATAGACACTCATATAGCTGTTCTCAAAACCATGCAGCCACTTATACACCAACATACAGACACATACACACATTTACACAGTTTAGTCACTAGTCTGCAGTAAGATACATTTGATGACTCACTTATAGAATCATGTTATGCACCACAGAAAATCATCAATTTACACACTTGTACACCCACTCATTCTTCAACAGGCCTTTCCCTATATATATTAAACATATTAAAATTGTTAAGAAACAGATACTCAATGGATGACGTCATCAGTGATGTCATCAGTGATGTCATTTGAGATGTCATCAGTGATGTCATGAGTGATGTCACTGACCATGTCATGAGTGATGTAATATGTGACGTCATCAGCAGTGGATTGCGGGCGCGCGAGTTATAGTTAGCTGAACTAACTATAACGGGGGAATTTCATTGTTTTTTTACGAGTAAAATGTCCAGCTAACTATAACATGTGTGAAACCTATGGTTTTTTCAGTGAATTTGTAAGGTTTTTTAAATGCTATTTCCTAACTATAACGTGTGTGAAACCTATGGTTTTTTCGGTGAATATATATATACATATATATATATATATATATATATATTACCTACTGGCGGTCGCCAGTAGGTAGTTATAGTTAGGACCCCTTTTCCATAGGAAAACCTCAACATTCTATTTTGAATAACTTTGGCGCCGGTCGATGAATCCTCGCGAATTTCTCAAAATAGGTGGGGCGCTACGCTCCGCTCCTTCCCTGAAAGTCTCGGGGGGATCCGTCAAGCGGGGGCTGAGATAAAAGAGGGGTCCCAAAACGCGTTTTTCCCATGCATTTTTCCATAGGACCTTTAGAACGAGCTACAGCCCGAACGGCTGAACAGAATTACTCGAAATTTGGCAGAGAGGTAGTCCCTAGGTCAAGGAAGTGCCTTTTGTAGGTTTGGTGTAAATCTGTTCAGTAGATTCTGAGAAAATAGCCTTTAAATCAATATATATATCTGAGCCCGCTTACGGTACGCTTACCGTACGCTTACCGTAAGCGTACGGTGGCGTGCGCGAGCGCGATTCTGATTGGCTCTTAGATCTTA
Source organism: Triturus cristatus (assembly GCF_964204655.1). NCBI lineage: Eukaryota > Metazoa > Chordata > Amphibia > Caudata > Salamandridae > Triturus > Triturus cristatus. The sequence continues at coordinate 1,081,213,691 of NC_140591.1, forward strand.
GTAAACATTCGAATCGGCCGAAACCAGGAAGCGGCGGCCGCCATTTTGTGTATTTCACTCTGAAAAAAAAGAGTGAAAACAAGAAAAGGGGGCAATGAGGAGAGTTACAGACCCCCTAACATTTGTAAGGGGGTCAAAGAAGGACAGAAAAGTACAAAAAAAACATTTATTGATTTTAAAAAAAATCACGGGGTACGCGTACGATAAGCTTACGGTAAGCGTACGGTAAAAAAATAAAAATAAATAAATGAAAAGCAGATTTAAGAGTTTAGATATTAGGGAGCTCTAAAAAGAGCCGTTGTGTTTATGAAGTCATTTTTTTAGTGGTACCTACAAGTAAGTACCGATGCAGAGTCTAAGGTTCAAAAGGAAGACTCTGTTCCCTTCATCATTGAAGTGCACACCATCTCCTCTATAAATGTCTTGCATGTCATAACGCAAGTTGTTGTGGTAAATGGCACCCATACCATAGTCACGGAGGAAAGCAGAAACAGATTTGTTGACGTGCTTTCTTGCTTTGTCAATCTGTGGACAGAAATGATTGGACCAGTTCCATTTTTGCCTTTGGCATATGTTGGAAAACACAAAGGCAGTTTTAGGGAAAAGTGAAAACAGTTGTGCAAAGGTGTCCTTCATAAGCATTTCCAGACCTACCCCAGTCAAAGTGCCTAGGTCATTGCCACCACAGTGCACTATTATGAGGTCAGGGTGTTGGATTTGCATGAAGGATTTCACAAATGGCATCAATTGGTGCCACTTTAACCCTCTCTGACCAATCCATTTAATGTCTACATTTGGCAAAGCAAGGTCTCTCACCATATCTGTTTTCTCTGCAAACTTTTCACTCCAGAAGACATAGCTGTGCCCTACAATCCACACTGTGAACATCTTCAAAGGAGAACTGGATGCACTCAGGAGGTGTCTTTCAGTAGAATGGCAATATGAAAAGAAAGACAGTTTGGAAATGGAGGCATACATATTTTTTTCAAAACAAAAAGAACTGATTGGCTGTTTCATACCATTCTAGAATAAAAACTAGGCTGTATGTGTAAATTAATAGAAGCATGTTTTGTATTGGTACAAAAAAATGTGTAACCAAAGAACAGTACTATGGATTTGCTGTTAGGTTTGAAAAGTCAAGCACTCTTGCTCTGTGGAATTGAAACATTGTTTGGCGAACTTCTGACCTAACTCAACACAGCAGTGTTCCATGAGCTGTTGCTATGGTAGCAGGCAGAAGTCAAGTTGGGGGAAGGGTACTAGGCAGAAGTCAAGTTGGGGGAAGGGTACTTTTGGCAAAGGGTTGGTTTTCAACCAATAGAAATGTGTGATTACATTTGAAAAAAAGGGGGAAGCACTGAGATTTGAAACTTACATGTATATGTGTGGAAAAATAGAGGGGAAGTTTGCCATTATCTGGTTCTGCTGAGAGGAGAGAGGTGAACACAACAGAGATCCTGGCTCTGATAATCTGCTGTTTGAGTGTCACATTTCTTTCACAACTAACTAATTTTAAAGGTGAGTTTACAGTTTGAGAGGGGATGTATGTGGTAACTTAAGAAATGAATAATAGAAATGGAAATTGTTTTTGTTGTAGTTGCGTTTATCATTTTCTGTTTTGGGAGAAATTTAAATGTGTGGAACATGTAAAATAATATGGAGTATGTTTTCACAATAAATTAAGGTGTACTGGAAAAAAAAAGAATAGTTTAAGGGTTTGAGGTTGGACTCAGTAATGCAAATACATTCAGCATCACTAAGGCTGGTTGCCCTTGCTGGAGTGTAGGCAGTCACCGAGAATACACATGGTGGTGGTCTGAAAAAACAGTTTGGACATGTGCATTTAAATAAATCAAAAAAAGTGGTTTCATAATGTGTCAGTCTGTAAAAGTGATTTTCACTTGCCCCGAAAAAAAAAGAGCAGTAAGTGTGCTTTCAAATTGGCAAAGAAATTTCGTTTTGGGACTAATGTGAAAACATGACTTTGTGTGCAGAGAGGAATTATAGGCAGAGATTTATTGCGTATTGCTCTGGTGATTTCACAGTTGCATTAGATGGAAAGGGGGAGCGAATTTTTGGGGGAAGAAGCAGACTCTTAGCACACACCCATGTGCTTGCCATGTATAATCATGCACAGTATTTACAAGCGAGTGGGGTTTTCAGGTTACAGTCTGTAATGCAAATACATTCAGCATCACTAAGGCTGGTTGCCCTTGCTGGAGTGTAGGCAGTCACCGAGAATACACATGGTGGTGGTCTGAAAAAACAGTTTGGACATGTGCATTTAAATAAATCAAAAAAAGTGGTTTCATAATGTGTCAGTCTGTAAAAGTGATTTTCACTTGCCCCGAAAAAAAAAGAGCAGTAAGTGTGCTTTCAAATTGGCAAAGAAATTTCGTTTTGGGACTAATGTGAAAACATGACTCTGTGTGCAGAGAGGAATTATAGGCAGAGATTTATTGAGTATTGCTCTGGTGATTTCACAGTTGCATTAGATGGAAAGGGGGAGCGAATTTTTGGGGGAAGAGGCAGACTCTTAGCACACACCCATGTGCTTGCCATGTATAATCATGCACAGTATTTACAAGCGAGTGGGGTTTTCAGGTTTCAGTCTGTAATGCAAATACATTCAGCATCACTAAGGCTGGTTGCCCTTGCTGGAGTGTAGGCAGTCACCGAGAATACACATGGTGGTGGTCTGAAAAAAAACAAAATGGACATGTGCATTTAAATAAATCAAAAAAAGTGGTTTCATAATGTGTCAGTCTGTAAAAGTGATTTTCACTTGCCCCGAAAAAAAAAAGAGCAGTAAGTGTGCTTTCAAATTAGCAAAGAAATTTCGTTTTGGGACTAATGTGAAAACATGACTCTGTGTGCAGAGAGGAATTATAGGCAGAGATTTATTGCGTATTGCTCTGGTGATTTCACAGTTGCATTAGATGGAAAGGGGGAGCGAATTTTTGGGGGAAGAAGCAGACTCTTAGCACACACCCATGTGCTTGCCATGTATAATCATGCACAGTATTTACAAGCGAGTGGGGTTTTCAGGTTTCAGTCTGTAATGCAAAGACATTCAGCATCACTAAGGCTGGTTGCCTTTGCTGGAGTGTAGGCAGTCACCGAGAATACACATGGTGGTGGTCTGAAAAAACAGTTTGGACATGTGCATTTAAATAAATCAAAAAAAGTGGTTTCATAATGTGTCATATTAATACTTTTTTCTTTTTTTCCAGATAGATATAGAAAATTTTCGAAAACTACAAACATTTTTAAAACTATTTTTTTAAAAAACAAATGAATAAATATTTTTTCAGTGAGTATGGTAAGTCAATAATAATTGTAGTCTCTCAAGGACCTTGTAATTTGTTTATTGATTTTTAGTGTTTTTAAAAAAAAAAAAAAAAAAGTACGCGCACCGTACGCGTACGGTAAAAAAAAAATAAAAAAAAGTTTTAAAAAACATATGTAAAAAAAAAGATGAAAGATAAGGTTGGCTCTTAAAAGAACCGTTGTGTTCATGCAGGGACAGAGGAAAGGAAGCATGGGAAAATTATTCAAAGCGACAAATGTGCTGATCTATTTTGTTGTTCACTAGGGAAACACTGGTCTCCCTATAGCAAATTAGATCTTGACAAAATGTGCATCGAATATCAACGTTCCGAAATCGAGGGTTGATTTCCAGAGGGCCAGCAAAAGGAGATTCTCCCCCCACAGATGAAGGGCTCACCTGACCTGCAGAAGAAGGAGTCAGCCCTGCAGATGATGGTTCAGGCTGAGCTGCTGTGGATGTACTGGCTTGTCTTTCTGAAGAGTTACCTCCAAAAAGATGACCATGTGTCCTTCTGTGTACATCCTGGAGGTGTCTTTTCATGGTGTGATTCCCAAAGGAATACTTCCTGTTAGGATTACCTCTAGAAAGTACACGCTTACACAGCTTACAAGTCACTAAGGGTGCATTTACCTTTTGCTGGCCTTCAGGAAAAGTAAAATAATCCCATACATAAGAGGGCTTTTGTTTCCTCGATCTCTGCCTCAAGACAGTGCTGCTAGTGCTAGCCTCACTCTCAGAAGAGCTCTGCTGTTCTGCCATCGTATCCCAAAGACAAACCAGCTCCTTCTCCCAAGGGATCACAAGCAGAAATGAGGGGAATGGGTGTAGTGTAGGAGAGTTCTAGAACTGAAAGTAGTTTCAACCAATCAAAAGTTGTGTTTCATGATCACATGACCTACCGTACGCTTACGGTACGCTTACGGTACGCTTACGGCAAAAGTGCGCATGCGCGTAAAAAAGACACGCGCTTGCGCGCATGCGCATAACAGTCACTCCCGGCACTTCCGCGTAACGTGCGCGTGTAGCGTACACGCGTACGCGTCCCACGCGGAGTACGCGCGGCTACGCAAATTGCATAACTATACGCAAACAGCGTAGGAAAATTACGGACGTTGCGTAAACCGTACGCTTACCGTGAGCTTACGGTACGCGTACTAAAAAAATAAAAAAAAAAAATAGAAAAAAAAGAACTGCAAATAAATTTTACATGTTTATTTTAAAAAATATATAAAAAAAAACATATTAAAGAATTTTAAAAATTTAATCATAGTCTTTATAAAAGGTAAGAAAATTAAAATAAAAATATGTTAGAAAAAATAGAAGAAAAAAAAAAAATAGCATTTAAAAAACCTTGCAAATTCACTGAAAAAACCATGGGTTTCACACACGTTATAGTTAGGAATTAGCATTTAAAAAACCTTGCAAATTCACTGAAAAAACCATGGGTTTCACACACGTTATAGTTAGGAATTAGCATTTAAAAAACCTTAGAAATTCAGTGAAAAAACCATAGGTTTCACACACGTTATAGTTAGGAATTAGCATTTAAAAAACCTTAGAAATTCAGTGAAAAAACCATAGGTTTCACACATGTTATAGTTAGCTGGACATTTTACTCGTAAAAAACCAATGAAATTCCCCCGTTATAGTTAGTTCAGCTAACTATAACTCGCGCGCCCGCAATGCACTGCTGATGACGTCACATATTACATCACTCATGACATGGTCAGTGACATCACTCATGACATCACTGATGACATCTCAAATGACATCACTGATGACCTCACTGATGACATCATCCTTGTGATAGAGTGGCAGACCTCCTCTTCCCCTAATAAAACCTTTGATACACACATTCAAAAATAGAGACTAAAATTTACAAAACAATGGACATACCAATAACAGTTACAACAACCTCTTCAGTAATTCTAAGATCCACATACACATCCACTCATTCACCAACAGTCCAATACAGTCACTCATACATGTACTCACTTATCATATGTACTCATACACCTATACATCCTGTTACACAATGCCACTCATCCATAGAGCTACTCACACACATAGTCACTCATGCTAATAAAGAATCAAACATACATTTACTTGCATATACAGTTATACACACACCACCACACTTACTTCTACGGAAACTTACACATACTTAGTCTTTTAAACAATCACTTATAGAAATACATACTTATTCATACAGGAACTCTTTCAATCTCTCACTCTCACATATACTCACATATATAAACCAATAGTCACATATACTAGTTTTAAACATATGTAGTTACTCATAAAGACACTATTGAGACAGTCATTCACTCACTAACACACCCATACACACACTCATCCACCCATGCAGTCCTGCACACATGCTCTGTTCAACACATACAAACAGTGAGTCACTCATTCATGCACCTATGCACTACGTCATACCCCCCACCGAACCATGCAGACACTCATACTGATACTCAAAAAACCAACTAATAACCTATATAGACACCCATGTAGCTACTCTCCAACCCATGCAGCCACTTATACACAAAGTGAGAGACTGATACAGATATTTATATATTTAAACATTACTCACTAAGCCATGTATTCACTATGATACACTTAATCAGTCAGTTACACAATCAATTTTTCAAAAAGAAATCATCCATTTAGACAGTAATATACCCATTTATTCTTCCATCAACCTTGAGATATACATATATAAAACATATTTAATTTTCAGAAAAACACACATTCACTGGATGATGTCATCAGTGAGGTCATCAGTGATGTCATTTGAGATGTCATCAGTGATGTCATGAGTGATGTCACTGACCATGTCATGAGTGATGTAATATGTGACATCATCAGCAGTGCATTGCGGGCGCGCGAGTTATAGTTAGCTGAACTAACTATAACGGGGGAATTTCATTGGTTTTTTACGAGTAAAATGTCCAGCTAACTATAACATGTGTGAAACCTATGGTTTTTTCACTGAATATATATATATATATATATATATATATATATATATATATATATATATGTGTGTTTAACTTTTTAAAAATAAGTTTACTTGTTATATTTGTCCAATGTCTCGAAGGTGGTGTTAAAATCGTCCCTGATGATAAGCTTTGGTTTATACGACAAGGACTCTAGATGATTCTCAAGGACGGCCAGTATCGGAGAGGGACAATTGGATCCCATGCTATGGTTGCAGATGTTATAGAGGTTAATAGGGGGCCCTTTGCTAGCCCTTGCAGATAACGCTAAGAAATCATGTGATTCCATTTGAAGAAGTTCAATATTCCAAATAAGGGAGATTTTGTCACACATAATAATAGTCCCTTCACAGGGTGGCAAGAGTAGGAAGGGAGAGCAGCTACTGAAAAAGTTGCAAAGCCAGATCTAAGAAGTGGCTCCATGGCCCAGGTCTCTTGGAAGAGGCAGAGATAGAAAGAATCAATATAATCGCCCCATAATGGGTCGCCCAGCTTACTTTGTAAGCCAGCCAAATTCAAGGAGAAAATCTGTAGTTGTCCCCAGTGTCTTGGTTGATCTAGTGCAGTGCCCAAGTTACCCTCTCTAACCTGTAGAACAGCATTTGCCTTTGCTACAATTGGAGACAGCAAAACTGCGGGGGCAGTGTTAATGGGCACCACAACAGGGGTACCTTGTGCAACTATGGATTGCAGTCAGTCCACACCACTCAATAGTTGTTCTCTTCTGATGACACCCTCCCTTGGTTGTGAATCACCGACTCTCCAACTAGTGCTACTGAATGCAAGCTAGATCCCAGTGTCTGTGGTGTGGATATCTCCTGCTTCAAGTGCCAACAAACTATGTAGTCTCTCCCTGGAAACCACTGACACACTGATAGTGTAAGCGGCTCAAGCTTTGAGGAGTATCTACAGGCACTCACAATACCTTACATAATGATCGACTTATACTGGTAATGGCCCCTTAACCAATGTTAAACTTTATTAAGCAGCAACTTCCTGTCCTCAGAACATTCCCTCTCCAATTTTGGTTGAACAACCCTAAGTATGAGCTGGATTATTTTCTCCCAACAGGTAAAACCACAAATGTCCCTAGACAAGAATGCGCTCTGAGCCCCTCTTCTATTTGGCAGTCCAGAAGAATTGGAGGAAATAGTCTTGCTAGGACCTGCTAGGTTAAAATGGTCAGGTGTGTTATCACAGCATGTGCAGGCCTGCTTAGCAGCTGGTCCTTGTTGCCTACCCTGAAGCCTGACAGTCAAGGGAATATGATCAGAATGGGATGGCACTGACCTTCCAATATTCAGAGATTCCTTGTTACTCACTTCCCCAGACATATCAAGGATAGGTGGGGAAAGGATAGGAGGGGCAAGGCAAGGACAGGGTCGAGATGACTACTGTACCATGTGATGTACTGCCCCGAGCTAGCATTTGCATTGTAGTATTCAGTTTGCATTTCAGGGATTTAACCACCTCTTAAAGACCAGCTATTTTGTCATGCAGTGCCATAACAATTTCATACAGATTAGATGCATTTGGGTGGTGGTGCTGGTCTCCACGCCCACGCAGACATCTGCTGGAGATCCTCCTGTTACACTTTGAGTCAAAGGGGTGTAGCTGTTGGAACAAACCACTACCGGTTCTAGCAGGGGCAGGAGGTACGCCAGGGGAAGGTTGCTGCCTGTGTCAGTATTAGGTGCAGAAGTTGTGTGTGCAGGTGATTTACTTCTGCCTGTCTGTACCATATTGGGCTTCTTCCCAAAAATATTTGGAAGGGTGATTTTTGCATTCTTCCCTGATCCCAAGTCGTACTGATTGCAGGAGGGTTCAGTATTGTCTCAACCTCCTTGATCAAGTCGTTAATTTGGCTGAGGGTGCTGGAACCTCTGGACCTCCTAGCACACTTTTTGGGGTTATTGGCAGGAGGGGCAGCATCAGCAGCTTTCCACTTGCCCATAGCTATCGACTTGTTGTCAAAAGATGCAATATCAATCAGTCCACACATGAATGGTCCAAAAGGTTGCTTTATCTGCCATCCTCCTGGACAAACTGCTCCTACCTCCCAACTTATAAACACAATGTACTCCTCGCAGTGGTCCAATTGTACCCCCAGCCCAGAGAATAATAATAATGATATAATACAAGGGGGCATCCTCATGTTGTACTGGCATAAGAGTACGGGTAAGACGTAATGGGCAGCCACATTCAAATGTATAATAGGAGTCAGGCTATAAACCAATCCTTATAACAGCTCAGGATGTACTTCCCCCGATTTGGGCTCCAGAGACAAAAACAAGCTAGTCAAGTACACCCTAATGACGCAACAGGACCTGTGGTACCACAAATAACTTGGATGTTACGCAATAAAAGCAACTGAAAAGTGCAGATGAACACACCACTGGATCAGTATACAATAGATCTCTGTCTATGGGCGGTGGGTAAAGTGTACTCTACAGAGGCACTCTCACTAACGCATACAATGATGCACTGTACTCTGCAGAAGCAAGTGATCCCACCATTACCCAGGTAGAAACCCTAAATGTTTGTAGACACAGGAAGGGGGTATGCCAGGCAATCAATGACTGTACCTTGGAATATGGAGTAGAATAGACCTAGGCCCAATGGCAACACCTAATCACAGGACCAAGGGGGGTAGCCCAGCCCAGCCTTCTCCGGGCTCCACGAGAAATGACCAATCTCTATATGCGCGGCTGCGTGGGAAAGCAGTGGGCAAAGAATTCTGGAGTAGCAAGTCCCCTCTGGCCACAAACACAGTCCTGAAGGTCCTGGGCCATGGGAAATGACCAAGAACTATATGTGCTGTGTAGCGGGAAAGCGGTGGCAGCCCCTCCTCCTGAGCAATGAATTCTAGGGAAGCGAGTCCCCTCTGGCCACAAACACAGTCCTGAAGTTCCAGCGCTGAGTAAGACGACCAAGAGCTATATGTGCAGTGGCAAGGCAAACTTTTGCCTACTTACCTCCATTTTTTGCTGAAATCATTTTTGTTAGCTTTAGGACTTTGTGCACTTTACGACTGCTAGCCAGTGCTTAATTGCTTTTGCTCACTCCCCTAAACCTGGTTTATTGGTTGTACACCTGTTTGGTATATTTAATTTACTTTTAAGCCCCTCATAGAGTGGTATACCAGAGACCCAGGCCCTCTAAATTAAATGGTGCTTGTGGGCCTGTAGCACTTATCATTCGGCCCACTTCAGTAGCACCTGCATTGCAGCCTGATTGCAGTTTTAAACTGCTGATTCGAGTAGGCAAAATAACCCCCTTGCCAAACCTTAAACTCCCCTATTATTGTCTATAAGTCACCCCTAAGGTAGGCCCTTGACAGCCCAGAGGGCAGGGTGTAATTAAAAGGTTGGACTTGTGCTTTTAAGTTTTACATATGCTTGTAGTGAAAAACTCTTTAATTCTTTTTTTACTACTGTGACACCCACTGCCCCATAGGATAGCACTGGATTGATTGCCTTATTACATTTAAATACAAACTTTTGATTGGTACCAGGCAGCCAGTTCATGTTTGGTTTGGTATTACAATTTTAAAAAGGGCACTTGTAGAAGGTTGGCATTTTTCTGCCTTTAACCCTTTTGTGACTGCAGCCTGTCTTGGGTCAAATGACTGGGTGTAACTGACCGACTTAGTGAGTTCCTCCCAGCCAGTCACACAATAGAGGCCTGGAGGGGCCATCTGCTGGCAGGATGGTGAGGCAGAGCTGAGCACAGACCCATTTGCAACTAAACAGCTCCACGTTGTCACGGCAGCCAACTTGGAGCCAGGGCAGGGGAATCAGAAAATTTCATGCACTTCAAAAAACCCTGTCTACAAGTTTCTCCTACCTTCAAGAGGAATAGCACCAGGGTATAAAAATAGGACGCTCAGACTCACTCTTCAGTTCACTTTCCGGATGGGTGGAAGGACTATCAGAGGACTGCCTGCTGCTGTGACCTGCTTTGCACTCTGCAAGACTGCTTTGCTGTAAAGGGAAGGACTGCTTTGCTACCTGGAGCTTGCCTTGAACCCTCAGAGGCCAGCCCTGCTGTTGAGCCCTGCATCTTTACCTAATTCCAGCACTACCAGAGTGACTACAGGGCTAGCTTGCTGGCCTCCTGTTCAGAGCCACAGGGCCACAAACGGTTCCCACCATATTGAACCCTCACCTGGACCCTGACTGAGTGAAGTCCTGAACACCCAGTGGTGTCCCACTAGTCCTTGACCCTTGGTTGTGGTGCTAAACATACCCATATGGCCACATCCCAAAACCTCTCTGAGAAACACTGGTCAGATTGACTTTGCTGCTTCTCCAGCTACGTTCTTCTCTGCAGCAGCAAATCCTGTTCAGCGGCTCTTCTCCAAAGGGATATCTGGCCTTGTAGAACTCTACTCATCCTGCTGGGGATTTCAAAAAAGGGACTTGGGGCAAGATGCACAACCTTTTTAGGGGTCGCCAACGGGAAATCAGCTCCTTTGTGACTGCCAAAAAGGGTTGTGGTATGTACAAACCCTATTTTGTGAGTCAGTAACCTATTACCGACTCATAAAACAGTGCTTGCAACTCGCTATTAGGACGGGGCTTGCCTAGGGTGACCCTTCCTAATAGCGAGTCACACTGGTATGTATGATTGCAATTGCAGTCATAAAACAATCACAGTTACCACCTACTCCAAGTAGGTGGTAAGCCAAAATATGTTTTAGGGGGCTGGCAGTGGTCCCAAGGACCACTGTCTGCCCTTAAAAAATGAAAACAGGCTGCATTTGAAAAAAAATGTTTATCTAAGAAAGCAAACATGGACATGGTGATCTGCTGTCTCCAGCAGTCCACCATCTCTGTGATATATGAGATTCCTAAGGGTTGCAAATTGCTGCCTACCTCATTAATATTAATGAGGTAGGTCTTCAGCGACCGCATTAGGAATTCCAAAGAGTGTCTGAGACACTGTTGTATATTCCATTTTGCGAGTTGCGAGTCAAAAAATGTTGTAATTTGTGACTCGCAGAATGGAATCGTCGTACATCTAGGACCTTGTCCTAACGTAGAAATTTCCAATACGGCTTCGACCCAAGGCTCCCCGACAAAGATGCTCCCTCCTCTGACACCGCCTGCAGCCTTCCCTCAGTAGACTTTACCTTCTCAGAACAATTTTCTCAACATTTCTTTCAAGTCTGAGGGTAAGCACTGATTGGTCCCAATCCGCTTCTTGTATCCAATCCGAGCCTCATCGCGGTCGGCCATAGGAAGAAGGTAGTTTTCAAGTATCCAAATCCAGCGAAATGCATGGTGGATCATAATGGCTCATTTCCTGTAACTTTGGATTTTTGAAATATGGAGAAAACTACGTATTTGATACCATATAGCCAGTGTTTTTAAAATAAGCTTTTTTTTTTTTAAATCAGCTTTGTTGTTCATATTTTGCTATAAATTATCAGTTTTATGGCATTATACTCAAATAAATAATTACGTTTGTACATCTGCTGTCATTTACATTGTTTGCACAGTTTGGTCTGTAGGTTTATGTATTTCTTTTCCTAGGGATCCTCAGTGTTTAGAATCTACTAGACCCTGTCCCCTTGGTTTTGAGGGTTCTCTCTCTCCTTTGTGTTTTACATTGCCTCTTTGTTGCCTTCCGGAAAAGCTTGTGTTCAATAAAGTAGGTTTGAGTTGGTTATGGCAACTAGCCAAAGATAAAGGCTACAAGCCAGATAAGTTAATTGAGAAAACCTATGCTAGATGTCTAAAATGTTCATTCTATAAATAGTGACAAAGGAAGATGACATATTTGTTGTTACACAAATAAACATTTAAAGGTAAATCATTAAACAATGTGTATACACTTTGCATAATACCATTCCAAGATGGCCACCTGCTGCTATGTTGCATTTTTACTTATTTGGAATTGCAATTATGTGCCTGCCACTTCGCATCGTGGCATATTTACTTTTTTTCTACTTATAGCCTCTTTCATTTATCTGGCATTTGCATGTTGGGTGTGTGTGTGTGTTGTATTTTTATTGGGTGAGTAGATGAATGCAAGAATGAGTCAGTGGGTAGATGAATGGACGGGTGGCATGAGTGCAAGGATAAGTTCCTTTAAACTACAAGCCAGACCTACTGGCAATGCCAGTGCTTGCTCCTAATTAGATGTTGCCTTTGATTCTAGGGCATGGTGAAAACTGCGTGGCTCTGTGGCAAGCAAAGGTTATAGCCACAGTGAAAGTCTTCCTGCTTAAGAATGGAGATTGTCTTTAGTGGCAGCCTTCAGGGGAAAAAATAAAACGCTACCCTTGATGTGTTAATTGAGTAGTGGCCTGTATTTCGGAGTACGATCAAAAATCCCTGTTGCTAAAAAACAGACTCTCAGACTCTAACCATAGATCAAAATATTAAACTAGGACGATGTTTTGTTTAACTGAACTGCACCATATTTAAAATACACTAATTGGGTTTTTCGACGAGCTCAGTGTTGATTTAAGTGGTTCCCTGTTGCTTTTGATTAAAATGCAATTATTTTTGTCAAGCAGCGCCTTGAGATCAGAGCTGCTATGAAGATGTGCGTTTGATTTCTGTTATGACTTCGGGGCGAAAGTTGTAATAAACAACAACTTTCAACGTATAAGTTTTCAAAAAGGAGCATAAATGCAGAACAAACTTCAAATACCATGTAATAAAAAAGGAAAGTGTGACCTTTCCAGTGATATTTTATGGGATACAGGCCCCTCCTAGTAACTATTGAAAGTTTGATCCCCCAATTATAGCAGAAATACAATATCGTTTCTCCCAACTGTCAAGCCTCTTCAATAATAAACGACTTAAGATAAAGTACTAAATATAAAAAAAATAAAAAAAATCACCATTAGGTCGAGTACTAAGGCACTGTAGGACCACTGAATTTGATTAATGTGTCATTCTCGTTTTCAGGTGGAAAAGGCTTTTTTCCATGATCTATTTTAAAGAACAACGGGGCATATCATCAAGGACCGGCAATAATTATCGCTAAGCGCACTTAGCGCTAGGATAATTATCGCCGGGTATCGTGGAATTTTATCGTTGAGATAGCGTGCTATTAGCAACGCTTATCTCAAAAGCGATAAAATTCCAAGCACTAACGGCCAAATGTGAGATTATCGCTGGAAATCCAGAGATAATGTCACAAAGTTTGGCGATAGCTTGTTGATAGGGCAAGGCATACCTAGCCATGATATCCACCTTACATAGGATATCATGGCTAAGTCAGTCTCGAAGCAGGCATAAGGAAAGTAGCGATAACCTCTGCTTGTCGCTCTGCAGGTTAGCGTGCCCATTGATAATTGTCAGGGCAGGAACGCCCACTTTGCATCTCATTAGAAATGCAAAGATGGGCGTTACGGGAAACGGCGATAATGCAAGGATTCACGCGATAGCGTGACCTTGCTGATTAGGCGATAAAATTATCGCCGCTTTCCATCCGAAAACGGACGCAAAAGCGGCGATAATTTTATATCGCCTCCTTGATGATATGCCCCAACATTACTGAGTGAAAACAGGCTGCTGAGCTTTTTCTCAAGGTGGCTAGATGGTTCAGTGGATTAAATGGTCGTTGGAAAAAAAAATGCAATGATCGGCAGGTCATGGGTTCACATATTTTAAAAACAGGTAAAGAGCCTTATATAGAGTTTAGCAGAAGAGTTACTCAGTTGCGAATGTGAAGGATATCCCGTCACCGTTATTGCAACAGCATTGCATCCTATTGGACTTGGAATAAGACAGAGGACATATCCACCATGTTTCTGAAAGAGTACCTGCCTGCCAAACGCTAAATAAGGACCACAATCTTTTCTGCTTCTGAGTTTGCTAAATTGAGTGCCCTCAAACTGGCTAAAAATAATACCTTTTATTTACAGACTCTAGCAACAACGAAACCACTTCATAAACAATTATTGGCATATCCAATGTGTCTGACTGCCAGCCTTTGGATTCATCAATCATGTTTGGTCATGGTTTTTACAAAATGTTATTTTTGAGGAGCTGCAGGGCCCTCACCAGTAGAAACATTTTAACATTAACTAAAAACAAAGATTTGTTTTTGTCTCACAAAGCACACTTTTCACTAGCAGTTCCTGATACTGGTGGGAACTACTTTTTGTAGATGTGCTCTTTGTGAAAGAGCAGAATCCCACCACTCAAACTGAAGATAGCCAATGGATAAAGTGGGCTGACCCAATGTCCTATGCTGTATGCTGTAGTGGGATGAAGAAAAAGGTGAATGACACAATCTAACAGACCAATGGATGAAGAGGGCTTGCTGAAACCCCATAATAAGCAAGTATATTATATATGTAAGTTTAGTAAAATCGAAAGGTCTTGGATGAAACCATACATTGAATAGGATCAGCATTGTTTCCTCAAGAAATCAACATTTTGATTAATTCCAAAACAAATTAATGCAATACACCAATAATCTGAGCAACATACAGGAGGGAATTACTAAAAAACTGTGTAATAACAAATCAGAGTAAACAAAAATGATGCATGTAATGCCTAAATTAATCTTAGCCACCAGTAATTACTTTGGCTGTATTCCAGTCCATCATTGTTATGCCCACCTCTGCATTTTTGACTGCACCAATAGGAACCGTCCAGCCTAGACTGCCAAGTTTAGTCGCTTTGTATGCAACATAAGCAATCTCAGACTAGTTTGAGCTTATCTGGGCTTCATCAGTATGATGCAGTGTAAGTCATATGGCACAGTGAGCAGGAAATCCACATCTGGCCAGATCTGTCACACTTAGGACATCTCACTGAGGAAAACAAAAAAGTGAATGCCGGAATGCTTGAATTAACCTCAGCCTCTCGTAATTATACAAGTCAGATCCCAGACTATTGTTTTTTGTCCACTAGTAAAATACACTCCATTAAATGTAAAAGCAAGATATTAATATTGATATTATAAATGAATTACAATGAAAACATTAACATTTGCATAATTTTCAAAGCATTTTATTTACACAAAATAGTGAAAATACATGTGCACATCATTCAATATAAATATGAAATAGATTTGCAGTCTTATAAAAATAGTAATATATAGTTACTCTAATTGTATGCATATGAAAGTCATATTAAAAAATACATCTGTTTCTAACTTTTGTAAAATGTGGTTGTTATATACTATAACAAACATATATTTTAAAATTAGAGAACCTCCAGTGAACTGCAAAGACCAATAACTGCTTTCAAAGAATTGTGCATTACCAGATGCCTAGTTCTGCATGAAAAGAAGTCAAAGATTATGAACTCGGGCAAGCTAAAACATAGATCCAACCAATTAGGATTGGAGGCAAAACCTTAGAATTGGTGAGATTAGATGACTACGTAGGTATAAGGTTTTCAATATCTCTTAGCTGTAATAAACAAATAAAGAAAACAACAAAAACATGTATCTCAATTTAGCATTGCTATTTTGAGATTTCATAAAGTTATGGGTGAAAGCTCAGTGTCAGCTGCAATGTCTTCCAAAATCAGTGGTGAAAGCAAAATATGGAGCTGAAATCTGGGTTTATAACCTTGATAGTACCCTGAATATAGAAAAAGAACATTTATGACAAATGTATTGGGCCGAGGATTCAATTAAATTAACCCAGCAAATTATTTCCACACAAATGGCAAGGAACTGCCTGATCAACAAGCACGGTTTAGGTCAGTAAATCAAATGTTGATCAAGTTAAAGTTTACACACTGGTGTGGTGACCTCAGTGGTATTCCAAAGCATGCTTAAGCAGTTATAAAAGAGGGCACAGCTGATTTTTATAATAGAACATTTTGAAAGATCAATTCAAACAGTTGGTGAACTATTTTATTCCATATATGACAACAAATGGCCCAGAGTTGTTTCTGTTGACTACCACTTCTCTGATTGACAGAGCACTTCTAAAATGAGCAAGCTTTGGCAAATTATCCCTACAGACATATAGCCTATTGGGGTTTTTACATGGAAAAGATCATAGGGACAGCTTGTAAGTGTCCTCTCATCTTAAAGGAGGACATACTCCATTGTAAGGCGATACATCCCTGGTATTATGTGAAGGTTAAAGAGGTGCTGTGTTCAAAAGACACAGATGTAATGTATGAAACAGTATTATTTATTAATGATAGCACACAAGATTCAGGAAAGAAAGCGAGAAATATAAACATTCCAGTATCAGGGGTTATTAAAATGAGAAATTGATGACATTAAAACATCCGTTACTACTTTCCTATACATCAAATAATTGATGAAATTCTATATGTGGATATTTCAGGCCACGGCACATTATGCTTGGATCTGTAAATGTATGCCGTATGCTAGCATGAGAGTTTGTCTTCAAAGATTTGCATTTTTGATCTATGCATTTTTATCTTTGTACTCAGTGATGGTTTTAATTATTAACAGTGTTGATAGTGATGATGGTGTTTTATCTTTTACTTTTTCAACCAAGCTAAACATATTGCTGATGTTTTTTTTATAGTAAGTAAGATTAAGAATAAGGAGTTTTGACAATAACAAAGTTGGAGTTAACTTTCTTCTTCTTTCAACATTTTTTTAATAAATATTTTTTTCATATTTCTAAGTAGATTCAATTATTAAATATAGTTTTAAAGAAATATCACACTATTATTTAAAGTCTTTGTAGTCTAACTTGCATTTTTTATTTTGTTCAGTTTTTCAGCATTAGGTTAATTGTATTGTCTTTTTTCCATGTTAGTGCTTAGTAGGCATTGAGGACACTAAGGGGCTCATTATGATGGTGGAAGCACCGGGCAGGCGGTCCTTCCGCCATCACATGGTGATTTACCCACCGCCAAATTAGGATGGCGGTGGGTACCGTGGCGGACGGAAAGTCAGTCCGCCGCTTTTCTGCCAGAGGCAATCGTACCGATTGCCTGGCGGACAGAGCAGGACCACTAATATGGTGGCGGTGCCTAGCAGGCACCGTCCGCCATATTAGGATGTGGGTTTTAGGAGGCCTTTCCATGGCAGTGATGCCGCCATAGAAAGGCTGGCAGGGATTGGGGGCCTGTTGCGCCCCCCCCCTTGGGTGGGGGGTGTTGCTGCACTGGGGGGTAACATTTCCATGCACCAAGTGGCAGGCACCATGTGGTGCCTGCCACGTGGTGCAGGGAAATGCGGTGCAAGCACCTTTATCATTGCGGACGGTGCTGCAGCCAACAGCACCGCTCGCAATGTTAAAAGCCCAGGATGCGCCTGCCAGTATGGCAGGCGCATCTTAATAGCAGTGGTGGGACTGCCGCATGTCTGGCGGGCGGTCCCAAACACCGCTATGGTGACGGACGGACCAAGTCCGCCCTCTATCATAATGAGCCCCTAAGTGTAGGATCATGGGTCTTTGGATCAGGAAGGAACATTCACATTCTAGATGTTACTATAGGGTGAGTGTAGTTTATTGTGTTTTAAAGAGTGTTTGGTTAATAGTTAAGTATTGGTTAAGGTATATTAGAAGTTTGTTAGTGCATGGGCTGTGTCTTAGTGTAGGCTGAACATGAGGGTGTATAGCTTGTTTTTAATTACTATAATAATGTAAAGTATGTGGGGAAATTAAAATATATCTAGTTTATCTTTTGAAAATAGTGAATTTCCAAGGATTTTTTGGGCAGGTGGCACATGGCCTATTTTAGTTTGCAGACCAAGAAAAACGTACTTGAAGAACATGTTTTTTGGGAGTTGCATTTTTTAAGGAAAATGTATTAGCATTTTAAATTTAAAGTTCAGTTCTTTTGTATTTTCTTTCTATTTTTGGTTTACTGGCCTTCTGTTTTTTAATACTAATGTTTCAGGTTTTAAACAGATTAATTGGTCAGTCAGTCAAAATCCTTTATTCGGTTCATACAACTATAAAAGCAAATCACATTTAAAATACTATAATTGATAGTAAATTACATTATGTAAACCAAAATATAATCTTAATAACATCCTCACATATACATAGGTCTTAGTTAAAATATACAAAAAGTAAATTCATATAAATTGTGGTTAATAAAAGCCTGGGCCGATCAGTACAAAATATATAAATACGAAGAATCTTTAAAAATGTAAAATTAGGATACCAGTAAACCCCTGTCTAACAATCTAAATATCCTTCACCCAGATTTTCATTTTGCCAATTATAACTTGCATACATTCAGGTTTAAAAAGGGCTTCCTCAAAAATTGCCATGCAATATTATCATCATTTCCCTCCACTAGTCCATATTCAATTTGCCATACAGTATAATCATTTACCTACAATATTCCTAGTTCTCGCAGCAGTAGCGTTACATTTACATATAATTTCACAGATATATTCAGTTTTAAGGAGCTGGAAGTAGTAAAGTCCCAGCCTACATTTTCTAATCTTCAGTACTCTCAATGATGATATAATAAAATCTTTCCATGGTTTGGAATATAACTGGCAAAAGAAGAAAAAATGCACCATATTCTGAGCTGATTTCAATCACATGGACAAGGATCAAAGAGTGAGTCGGAATATACTTTGCTCGGATAAGAAACCAAAAATTTTGCAATGCTGACTCTAAATCTGACAAAATAAAACCTTTTATACTGATTATAAGGAAACAAAAGGTAAGGTTCTACTCTTTCAGTGGTGACAAGAGGAAAATATGTCACCCTTTCTTCTTGCCCTACTCCATATGATTCCTTAAGATAGTTAGAGGGTCCTGTTTTAACTGAGTTTTTGAGATGACTGCAATGCATTGCATTGCGGGTTTAAAAAGCAGTCTGCTCTCCCCAAGCTGCTTTTGAACATGACTAAGCCAGGGTATTTTGGGCATGTGATCGAGGCCCAAATAACTCTGTATTATTGCTCGATTAAGTACAGGTTCCTCTTTTGACGAAACGGGACACCAGAGCACCATTGGGGCAGTTTGGATGGGATGTATTATAGGCGCCAAACCCAATTCCATATGACATAGTATAATCGGCAAACTAGAGGGAACTACCAGAAGCCTTCAAAGAAAAATATTTTCTATTGTCTACAGGGGTGAGGCATTGCAAATACCCCATACTCTTGCCCCATACATAATGACAGAGCAGCATCACAAAACATAGATCCTAATGAGTGCGTTAATATGTTTGGAGCCCAATTTTACTACAAACCTGAATACAGCCTAAAGGGTTTGGTGAAAACACCCTTTTCTGACCTCTATGAGGTAGTGCCAAGAGCCTCTTTGGTCAAATTTAACACCTAGATAGGAGAAAGTAGGTACATAAAGCAGCTTATAGTTATCAACAAAATAGGGCTTTTAGAGATGAGCGAGATTTCCCGGCCATCATGAAATGTGACTTAGCTGTATTTGTTTTTAATCCCAAGTCACTCATAAAATCATTAAATCTGTTTAAAAGTATTTGCAGTCCACTGCCAGTTCTGAATAAAAAGACACAATCATCCGCAGAGAGCAGGGCATGAAGGCTTCTAGAACCAACCCTCAGTACATCAGTACCCCCCTGGTTCAGATAGATTTCCAAATCATTAATATATATACAAAAAGGGGGCCAGGACGTATCCTTTTCTTACTCCCCTTTTGATAAGTATGGTTAGTTCTCCCTCTGCCCCATATCTAACTCTCCCATTAACATCTTGCTGTATCTGTGCTAGAAAATGGACCAGAGTAATATTAATGCCCATGTCCAACATTTTTTCCCATAGTTTCCCTCTCTCCACCCAGTCAAATGAAGATGTTAAATCCATAAATCCTAAGTAAAGCAGCCCATTCTTTACCGATGTGTACTTGTGTGTACTTGCTTAAGACCAGGTGGAAGTTAAGACACTGCTCAACAATGTCCAAGCATCACCTAAAACCACATTTAATATCTGAGAATTTCCCTCTGTCGGTTACCCAGGTTTCAAAATGGTCAGGTAGAACCGTGGCCATTAGTTTACATGTAAAATCAATTAGTGAGATCGGGCAGTAACATTTAGGGTTTGACCTGTCACCCTTTTTGAACATAGGTATTATGGACTCACTGGACCAAGATTTGAGCTTACCTGTCTTAGTGGCACAGCGTAAAATATTAGTAAGCACTGGGAACCACAGGTCTGGGTTTGCCAGGAAGAGAACGGCGGGGTCCCCATCCGGACCAGAGGCTTTATTCCTAATGGACTGATTTAAGGCTTTTTCAACTTCCTGATAAGTTGGTGGTGCCAATCTGGAACACTCTTGCCTGTTTAGTTGCTATTTAGCTCCGCAGGCGAGCTAAGAGAAACATGCTCCCTATGGCTCCCATATAACCCACAAAAATGATCTATTCATAGGGATAGTGACATCAATACAGGTATTATGGCTATCTTGAAAATAGGAGGAGTTGACAGACTTCCAAAAGAGGCTAGAGTCCTTGCTGACAGTGGCTTCATATAGTTTATCCCAAGCCTCCTGTCTAATAGTTGCCTTATGGGCCATAAGGTCCTGCTTATATTTATTCATGCATAGGCTTGCCAGCTCTTTATCCCTAGGTTTCTGTTTCAGGGTCTTGATGAACTTGCTATGACTCAGCGAGCAGTCTCTATTAAACCACATTTGTGGACTTTTGACTTTTGGCTTTCTAGTGTCCTGTAATAGTTCATTTATTGTTTGAGTTATGTCCTCATAAGCTTCAAGCATACTGATAGGATTTATTTCACTCTCTAAGCAAGCTAAAAATTGTACTTTATTTTTTCCCATTAACTTCTCTAATATGATAGCAGGGTTTACGGAAGCCCTTTTAAGCATGAGACCCTTGTTTTTATGATAGATTTTTGGGTGTAAGTTTGACTTTAGACAGCATTTATCAATCTGTGTATCAAAAGATAAAGATAAATGAAGATGATCACTGAGACCTACTTTTAGAACAGAGAATGCTACCGCTTTTGTTTTGTAGTTCTCCAATAGGGCAATACAATCTATATTACTACCTTGGCCTCTACCAGTAAACATAACCTGGTCCTGTGCCGGTTGCATAAGAAGATCCATTGTCTGATAAAAGGAGAATTTGGATAGAATAGAAATAAAGCTGTCCCCACAGGAGTTGTAAAAAAATATAAATCCAGTATTTGTAAAGAATTTAGCATGTAACAACGCATGTCATCACATCGCGTTCTATTACAACGTGGTCGTTACAACGACCGTGTTGTTAAAATGTGATACCTTTACAAACGCAATGTATTAGATCGACTTGTTGTAGGGGGCGCGCTGGACTTAGGAATAGTATAATTTACTATTTCAAATCCAGCCTGCGCAACAGTAGGGAAGGTGTTGGAATAGTAAATTATACTATTCCTTATGTTAGAGCACCCCCTACAGCAAGTTGATGTAAAGACTAGCGATGTAAAGGTATCGCATTCTAACAACGCGTCATTGTAACAACTGCGTTGTAACAGTAATGCGATGTGATGGCAGCGTTGTAAACGCTGTTTCCCTTTGTAAAGCACAAACAATTGCCCGAGGGCGTCAAGGCGCTGGGGGCTGTCGGGAAGATTAAGCGAACCATTGCCCAGAGTCACATGGTTCTGGGCTGACCTGCTGCCGGCGCCAGGGATCGAATCATGAACCCCCGTGTTCCGGAGTCAGCCGCCCTGGCCGCGGCGCCACACCTCCTCCTTAAGGTTGTTGGTGAAATGGTGTTTCATTTCACTAGCCTCCTCCATCAAACTACAGACTGACATTTTAAATAGAGGACATAACCTACAATTAAAATCCCCTCCCTATAAAACAATATAGTCTGTGTTAAGATCCGCTGAATGTTTGCTAAGGGAGTATTCAAGTTGTGCTGCTATGTCTATAGCAGGAACAACAAAATTGTTATATTAAAAGTTGACAATGACCAATTTGACATTGGGTTCATATATAGTGTTAATAAATTGTAAATGTGACGAGTCCAGATATGTGCTACAAACCTTGCGACCTAAAGTTGTTGCTATTGAGGTTAGCAAACCACCTTTATGATGACCCCCCCAAGGATTTGCAAAAACAACAGTTGATGGACAGAATTCAGAACTTTGTCATACATTCACCCCAGTACAGAGATCTGGGCCTAAATCCATCATTTTTTTGCTCACCATGCCATTACAGTTTTGAACCCAGCCAAGTTGGCAGGGTATGCCCAGACGTGGGTCCCTTGCTCACTTTCCCACTGGATTCAAGATAGCCTGGCTGATGAGGGTTATGAACCCGAAACCGGTCCCAGGATGCTTGTTTCTGGTCCAGGGAAGACATGGCTTGGCAGTTCGGGCTGGACTGTTCCCATGAGGCACAGGGTCAGACTGATTTACATTTGGCCATGTTTGAACTGGGGTGGTGGAGTGAGCTAAAGAATGATGATGGATTAAACCCAGATCAGTTGACTGGGAGTGAGTGTTTGATTTGCTCAAGCGCTCCATCCATCATCCCCTTTGGTATCACTTTGTTCGCCCTAAGTTGGCTGGGTATGCCCAGACGTGGGTCCCTTGCTCACTTTGCCACTGGATTCAAGATAGCCTGGCTGATGAGGGTTATGGACCCGAAACCGGTCCCAGGATGCTTGTTTCCGGTTCAGGGAAGACATGGCTTGGCAGTTCGGGCTGGACTGTTCCCATGAGGCACAGGGTCAGACTGATTTGCATATGGCCATGTCTGAACTGGGGTGGTGGAGTGAGCTAAAGAATGATGATGGACTAAACCCAGATCAGTTGACTGGGGGTGAGTGTTTGATTTGCTCAAGCGCTCCGTCCATCATCCCCTTTGGTATCGCTTTGTTCGCCCCAAGTTGGCAGGGTATGCCCAGACATGGGTCCCTTGCTCACTTTGCCACTGGATTCAAGATAGCCTGGCTGATGACGGCTGATTTGCCAGAAACCAGTCCCAGGATGCTTGTTTTCGGTCCAAGGAAGACATGGCTTGGAGGTTCGGGCTGGACTGTTCCCATGAGGCACAGGGTCAGATTGATTTGCATATGGCCATTTTTGAACTGGGGTGGTGGAGTGAGCTAAAGAATGATGATGGATTAAACCCAGATCAGTTGACTAGGGGTGAGTGTTTGATTTGCTCAAGCGCTCTGTCCATCATCCCCTTTGGTATTGCTTTATACGCCCTAAGTTGGCAGGGTATGCCCAGACGTGGGTCCCTTGCTCACTTTGCCACTGGATTCAAGATAGCCTGGCTGATGAGGGTTATGAACCCGAAACCGGTCCCAGGATGCTTGTTTCTGGTCCAGGGAAGACATGGCTTGGCAGTTCGGGCTGGACTCTTCCCATGAAGCACAGGGTCAGACTGATTTGCATATGGCCATGTCTGAACTGGGGTGGTGGAGTGAGCTAAAGAGTGATGATGGATTGAACCCAGATCAGTTGACTGGGGGTGAGTGCTTGCATTGTTCAACACTCCGTCCATCATCCCCTTTGGTATCGCTTTGTTCGTCCTAAGTTGGCAGGGTATGCCCAGACGTGGGTCCCTTGCTCACTTTGCCACTGGATTCAAGATAGCCTGGCTGATGACGGCTGATTTGCCAGAAACCAGTCCCAGGATGCTTGTTTTCGGTCCAGGGAAGACATGGCTTGGCAGTTCGGGCTGGACTGTTCCCATGAGGCACAGGGTCAGACTGATTTGCATATGGTCATGTCTGAACTGGGGTGGCAGAGTGAGCTAAAGAATGATGATGGATTAAACCCAGATCAGTTGACTGGGGGTGAGTGCTTGCATTGTTCAACACTCCGTCCATCATCCCCTTTGGTTTTGCTTTATTCGCCCTAAGTTGGCAGGGTATGCCCAGACGTGGGTCCCTTGCTCACTTTGCCACTGGATTCAAGCTAGCCTGGCTGATGATGGCTGATTTGCCAGAAACCGGTCCCAGGATGCTTGTTTCCGGTCCAGGGAAGATATGGCTTGGCAGTTCGGGCTGGACTGTTCCCATGAGGCACAGGGTCAGACTGATTTGCATATGGCCATGTCTGAACTGGGGTGGTGGAGTGAGCTAAAGAAATATGATGGTTTAAACCCAGATCAGTTGACTGGGGGTGAGTGTTTGATTTGCTCAAGCGCTCTGTCCATCATCCCCTTTGGTATCGCTTTGTTCGCCCTAAGTTGGCAGGGTTTGCCCAGACGTGGGTCCCTTGCTCACTTTGCTACTGGATTCAAGACAGCCTGGCTGATGAGGGTTATGAACCCGAAACCGGTCCAAGGATGCTTGTTTCTGGTCCAGGGAATACATGGCTTGGCAGTTCGGGCTGGACTGTTCCCATGAGGCACAGGGTCAGACTGATTTGCATATGGCCATGTCTGAACTGGGGTGGTGGAGTGAACTAAAGAATGATGATGGACTAAACCCAGATCAGTTGACTGGGGGTGAGTGTTTGATTTGCTCAAGCGCTCTATCCATCATCCCCTTTTGGTATCGCTTTGTTCCCCCCAAGGATTTGCCCACCAGGATATGAATTGATAAAAACCCATTGATATGCACTATATCAGGGGTCTCCAACCTTTTCTGTAGTGAGAGCTTTTTCAGATCAGTGAGCATCATTGTGAGCTACTGAAGGCTAAGCAACTTGTGCGTTGTTGCCAGATACCCTAATGTCCAGCCCCATTGACTTTAAGCCTAATGTCCATAGAACCAGATTCTAGGTCTGAACAAAATACTTTGACTAGGGACACTATGAGAAGACTGCCATGTGTATCAGCGAGAGTGTGTTCTTTTGGGATGTATGCATATGTGTGTGTGTGTGAATGGAATAAATGTGTATGTTTGCCTGAGAGCCTATGTCGTATGTACTTGTGGCACTGCAATACCTTTTGTCATATATGGTATCATTACATGTATAATACAAACATATAGCCATCTGTTTTAAATGGGAGAAATGTAAAGTGCAGAAAATGTTCTGCATACATTTTAATGATATGGAAAAATTTTCTACACTTTAAATTTCTCCCACCTAAAATAGTGTCTGTATTTTCTAGTTATAAATAGCGCACCTTGTGTACCAGCCACTGGGAGCAAGATGCCTGCTGTGTGTAAAGGCGACACTTTGAAATGGGAGAAAGATAAACTTCAGAGCTAACTTTATATTTATATAGATTCCATAATATTCATCATTTAAATTGAATCCCATTTGCAAGTGTCACATTTGCAAACAACAAGCATCTTGCTCCCAGTGGCCTGAAGACAAGGTGCCATATTCACAACAGAAAATCACAGCCATTTGCTTAAATTAAAGGAATTTAATGTGAAGAAACATACTTCATAAAACATTAAGACATAAGTGGAGTAATTGAAAGTGGAGAAAAACATTAAGACTTAGGGGCCGATTTCGATGTTGGATAGACCCGAGTCCGTCCGACATCGATCTGGAACTGGGACCGACCGACCTCCTGTTGGCGGTCACAAACCAGCAAGCAGGATGCTACTGAACACTGTCCGCTCGCACTCCGATTCTTTACAATGAGCATGCATTCCGACCAGAATGCATGTTCTCATTGTAAAGAGAAGAGGTGCAGTTCATCCTTGCACCCGGTGGCAGGCACCTCAAGGTGCCTGTCACAGGGTGCAGGGATGATGATGATGATGAGTGATTTATAAGGCGCAATAAATACCCTGAGGTGTCTAGGTGCTGCCTTTGGTATATGTTACTCGGGGCGGACATTGAGGTACAGTTAAGCTGAGAACAACCACTTTTTAAGGCCTTTCCTAAATTTGAGAATACTGGTCTCTTTTTTCAGCAAGGTGGGTAGAGAGTTCCATAGGCTGGAAGTTTTAGCCGTAAAATTCTTACTGCCCCATCTGGCCCTGCTGACTCTAGGAACAAGTAGATTTCCCAGGTTGGTGGATCTGAGGGCTCTGGCAGGTGTATAGGGTTTTAAACATTTTGACAGATGGGTTGGCCCCCTGTTATTGAGGGATTTAAATGCAATGCACAGAGATTTAAATTGAATCCTCAGTGGAGTCGGGCCAGAGACGAGGAGATTGAATCAAATTTGGAGATGCCCAGCAATACTCTAGCTGCTGCATTCTGTACCATTTGTAGTTTGTTAATGCTATGCTTTGGGGCACTGGAAAAAAGGGCATTACAGTAATCCAGTCTTGAGGCTATAAGCACTTTTACCACCGTCTTTCTTAAGTCCAAGGGTATTGCCGGAAGTATTTTCCTCAGCATTTTCGAGATGAAAAAGCATGCTGAGATGGTCGAACTGATTTGTGCCTCAAATGAAAGCTTGGTGTTAAAGATTACTCCAAGATTTTTGGCTTTAAGCACTGGTTTGGGCAGGGCGCCAAGTTAGACTGGCCACCAACTATCTGTCCAGAAAGTTCAACAGGGGGACAACATAGGTGCCCCATCGGCCACCATCCTGAGGCCTTGCACCCATGGGGGCCCTGCTGGGGGCACCCAAAGTCGA
Source organism: Triturus cristatus (assembly GCF_964204655.1). Taxonomy (NCBI): domain Eukaryota; kingdom Metazoa; phylum Chordata; class Amphibia; order Caudata; family Salamandridae; genus Triturus; species Triturus cristatus. The sequence goes on from NC_140591.1 coordinate 1,081,240,395, forward strand.
CTTCCCACAGCCTTTCTGTGTCAGAAAGGTTGGCACAAAAAGGCTGTCGGAATCTGACATTGGGCAGAAAGAGCCTCTCTTGGAATTACAGGAGGCTTTCCGAATGGCACACGGGCCCCCCGAGCCCATCTTAAGCCATTCAGAAATCCTGTTTGGATTCATTTCTGACCGACTCCATCAAAATGGGTTATTCGGAAATTAATCCAAACAGGAGATTACAATGTTGTAGGAATGGCTCTGACCCTTGGTCGGAGCCGTTTCCTACAGCATCGTAATCGGCCCCTTAATGTTAAATAGAAATATTTTTCTTCACTTTAAATTTCTCCCATTTAAAAAAGAGGACTGTTTTTTTGTTATAAATATGGCACAGAGTCTATTGGCTACTGAGAGCAAGAGGCTGGCTGTTAGTAAATGGGAAACTTTGAAATTGGAGATAATTAAAATGAAGAGTTAATTTACTCATTAAAGTAACTTTTCATTTTAATTTTCTACCATTTAAAATCATTCGGAAACATCATTTTGTCCTCCACTCCAAAATTGAGTTGCCAAGGACTTATTTAAGAGTTTAATGCCTCAGTGCTTCGGTTCTTCACCTCTGTGCCCTGTGTCATAAATCTGGGCTCACTCTGCCAATGGATTCAATCTATCCTGGCTGATGAGGGGTGAAACCCCGAAACCAGTTCTACGATGCTTGTTTCTGGTCCAGGGAGGAACTGGATTGACAGCTCGGGCTGGACTGTTCCCATGAGGCACAGGGTCAAGACTGATTTGCATATGCTCAGGTCTAAACTGGGGTGGCATGGTGAGCAAAAGAATGATGGATTTAACCCAGATCTCTTGACTGGGGGTGAATGTTTTGATTTTTTTCTGCGTTCCGTCCATCAATTGTGTGTCTTTTTCATAAATCTGACTCCAGCACTGCTCATTCTCAGGCCTTGCTGGCTGCAGCCTGAAGAAAATAATGTAAACTATGCATAGCCTTCCCTTAACTTCTAAAGAAAAATGTGACAATGGGGTGTTTAAAAAATGTACTTAAAGCTGTGAGCTACTCTGTAGGTGTCAACGAGCTACTGGTGGCTCGTGATCGGCTGGTTGGAGACCATATTTTATTATACGCCAGGTGACTCAAGGATTCCTGAGAGCTGGTCAGAGGCTATGTCCCCTTTCTCCACCACTCTGCATGCGCGCCTCATTGCACACTACTCATTAGGGGAAAAAGTCCACTTTGTCCTGAGGCCTTCAATAAGGCAAGGGGACCTCATCCCCCACCAGCAGTGTGCTGGGAGGCGTGTCTGCAGAGGGGTGGGAAAAGGGGGCATGTGACCACCTCTCAGCAATCCCACTGTTTGGGGCTTACAGGAGGTAACAGGAGGTCTTGTTGGCCCCTAAAGACCCTCAGCAGCGAAGGGGACTTTATCTCCTACCAGGAGCGCACCAGAAGGTGTGTTTAAAGAGTAGTGGAGAAAGGGGGCATGGCTCCAGTGAGTTGCCGCCTTTTATTTTTTTTTAGGAAGGGGGCCACGCTGATTTTGGGCTTGGAGACCCGATCCCCCGGGGCCCGGTCTTTATTTTTATTTTTTTCGAATGGAGGTGGGCTAAACGGCTCCCTTCACAGGCCCTTTTCAGCCCCAGGGACCCCTTCGCCTAGCGCCAGGCCACTTTTTTGAAGACCGCGGGGGTAGCATGGAGTCTCCCGTGGTCCCTGTCAGTTCCATGCCTCCTGCATAAGCCAGCATTAATTTTACACACAGGGAGCTGCTGACATGCAGGTCCCTGTGTTAAAAGCAAAGAGCTCCACTTTGAGCAAGCGAGAGCAAGATGCTCTCGCTTGCTCAAAGTGGAGCACACCATTTGCTGTGGTATGGCAAGAGCAGTGCCCCTGCCATGCTATAGAAAACTTCAATGTCCCGGGGGTGGGCAGCCCGTGACCTTTCTGGAGCTTGCCCCAATTGGTGGCAGTCCCTGGGGGGGGTTCCTCAACAGACCCCCTTGATTACTGCATTTATGCCCCAGGGGCTTTATTTAAAAACAATAAATAATGTGCCCGAGGATGTGGAGGTCCCTGGGGCAGCAGGGGAGGGCCTACAGCCTTCTCCTTCTCTCTTCTCTCAGAAAAACCTTGTGCCCCAAGGAGGTGGTGGTCCCCAGGGCAGGGGGGTCTGCGAGGCCACCGGTTATTATTAAAATTAGTCCCAGGGAGGTGGCGGTCCCTGCTGCAGGAGGGTCTGTGATGTCCCCATATTGTTTTAATTAGCCCAGCGGATTGCCAGTCCCGGGGGCAGGTCCCCACACAATTGGAAATAGTCCCGGGAGGTGGCAGCCCCATGCCAGCGGGCGGGTGAAGTGGGTCCACCCACATTCATAATGAAAAGTGCCTGGGGAGGTGGCAGTCCCCAAGACTTTGATACACCCTAGGAGGGGAGGCCCATGCGCCCCTACTAAATTTACCATATGCCCATATGACCTGGTCCCCCAGGAGCCCACGCTTGCTTTTTGTTTGCGCAGATATGTGATTGCACTAGTGAATCCACAGCAATTTTGTTTTTCAAAATGCTTTGTACCCTCAGGAATCCCCTCCCACCATATCTGGGTTGTCAGGGTATTCCTACCTTGCCCCCTTTTATTTTTTTTTAAACTTCTTTTCTAGGACTTAACTGTAACTATGTCCCAAGATGGCTGCCAACACTTCCTGGTTAAAGTGTTGACAGCCAATCAAATTTTAGTAGGATTCGCGCGGCCACTGCAAGGACTCCCGTCCACAGATATCTGTCTTTTTAAAGACAGATATCTCAAAAATGACTGAAAAGATATAGACCAAATCACAAAAAGCACGCTTTCAGAACCAACAACTATCAGTCTGCCATATTTGGTGTAATTCCATTCAGTAGTTCGAGATGTAGTTGTGTTCAAAATATGAAAAATCCCCATAGATTTAACTTGGGGAACACATATTTTTGCAACGCCCTTTTTTTCCCGGCCCCCACTTGAAGGATCACCCAAAACTTTCAAAACAGCATCTGAACCAAAAAGGGGAAGTTTTGTGAACATTTTGTGGAGATTCGTCAAGCTGCACCAATGTTATCAGCAAAACAAAAAAAGGTTTTCCTATGGAAACTTTGGTCCTAACTATAAATACCTATTGGCGACTGCAAGTATATATATATATACCCACTAAGGGAATAAATTGTTATTGCTCTCGGGACCACATGTCCCATAATGCTGCATGGAAGTAAAAATGTACTTAACCAATGAAATCATATTGCACTTAGCCAATCAAATTGTGCTGCATATTTGAAAATAAGAAGAGCACTCACCGCGCCTTGTATGCAAACAAGCAGCCTTTGAGGAATAGGCTCGTTAGCCTCGAAACGCGTCAGGCATCAATGCTTGCTGGAATGCTGAGGAGAGATGGAAATGAAGACCTGCACGGGAGGCAAGCTGTTGTGTGCATTCCCAAAGATCTGGGTGTTTGATGGAGAGAATATATATATATATATATATAGTCACTGAAAAAAACGTAGGTTTCAGGGGCGTTATAGTTAGCTGGACTTTTCACTCATACAAAACCATTGAAATTCCCCCGTTATAGTTAGTTCAGCTAACTATAACTCGCGCGCCCGCAATGCACTGCTGATGACGCCACATATTACATCACTCATGACATGGTCAGTGACATCCCTCATGACATCACTGATGACATCTCAAATGACATCACTGATGACATCACTGATGACATCATCCAGTGAATGTGTGTTTTTCTGAAAATTGCATGTTTTATATATATATATCTCAAGGTCGATGGAAGAATAAATGGGTATATAAGTGTCTAAATGGATGATTTGTTTTTGAAAAATTGATTGTATAACTGACTGATTAAGTGTATCTTAGTGAATACATGGCTTAGTGAGTAATGTTTAAATATGTAAATATCTGTATCAGTCTCTCACTTTGTGGATAAGTGGCTGCATGGGTTGGTGAGTAGCTACATGAGTGTCTATACAGGTTATTAGTTGGTTTTTTGAGCATCAGTATGAGTGTCTGAGTGTCTGTATGGTTCGGTGGGGGGTATTACGTAGTGCATAGGTGCATGAATGAGTGACTCACTGTTTGTATGTGTTGAAGACAGCATGTGTGCAGGACTGTATGAGTGGATGAGTGTGTGCATGGGTGTGTTAGTGAGTGAATGACTGTCTCAATAGTGTCTTTATGAGTAACTACATATGTTTTAAACTAGTATATGTGACTATTGGTGTATTTAAGTGAGTATATGTGAGAGTGAGAGATTGAAAGAGTTCCTGTATGAATAAGTATGTGTTTCTATAAGTGATTGTTTAAAAGACTAAGTATGTGTAAGTTTCTGTAGAAGTAAGTGTGGTGGTGTGTGTATAACTGTATATGCAAGTAAATGGATGTTTGATTCTTTATTAGCATGAGTGACTATGTGTGTGAGTAACTATGGATGAGTGGTGTTGTGTAACAGGGTGTATAGGTGTATAAGTATATATGATGAGTGAGTACATGTATGAGTGACTGTATAGGACTGTTGGTGAATGAGTGGATGTGTATGTGGATCTTAGAATTACTGAGTAGGTTGTTGTAACTGGTATTGGTATGTCCATTGTTTTGAAATTTTTAGTTTCTATTTTTGAATATGTGTCAAAGGTTACATTAGGGGGAGAGGAGGTCTGCCACTCTATCACAAGGATGATGTCATCCGTGATGTCATCAGTGATGTCATTTGAGATGTCATCAGTGATGTCATGATTGATGCCAATGCCCATGTCATGAGTGATGTAATATGTGACGTCATCAGCAGTGCATTGCGGGCGCGCGAGTTATAGTTAGCTGAACTAACTATAACAGGGGAATTTCAATGGTTTTGTACGAGTGAAAAGTCCAGCTAACTATAACGCCCCTGAAACCTATGTTTTTTTCAGTGAATTTCTAAGGTTTTTTAAATGCTAATTCCTAACTATAACATGCCTGAAACCTATGGTTTTTTTCAGTGAATTTCAAAGGTTTTTTAAATGATAATTTCTAACTATGCCTACAGAGTTAGGACATGTGAAGAAAGAAGAAAAAACTCACAGAAAGTAAAAAAAGAAATGCAGAAAGAAGCAACAGAAGTCCTCAAAGACGAAGAAAAGTGCAGGAAGAAGGATAACGTGCAGAAAGAACAAACATAAGAGCAGAAAGAAGCCTTGTAGCAAGATCATCCTGTACCCTCAACTTTTTCAGACGGATACTGGTGGTAACTGAGTCTGACTAACCAGTCCTAGAGCCAGTGCTATGTTAAAAGACACTCAGAATACAGTGAAAACACCTACATACACTAGGGAACACTATGCGTTGGGGCCCCCTGTGATTAGCATGACATCCTCTGTAAGCCCCTAGTATATAATAGGGCAGGGGATTAAAACTACCTCTTAAAACGCGCCACAGGGCGTGTGTGCACACGTCACCTCAGGCCCCGTCCCCTCACATCACCACTGTGTAAACACGCCCTGTGGCCGTTTTGAGTTGGGAGATTAAGTCCCCTTGAATCCTGAGGGCCCCTAGGTTCCAACTAGACCACTAGGTACCTCCAGTAAGCGCCACAGACCTGCGTTGCAGAGAGATGTAAAAAGGGGCACGGCCTAGACCACCTCTTTGCAACGCAGCGCAGTGGCGCTTACTGGAAGAACCTGGTGGGCTAGTTGGCCCCCGGGGTCCCTCAGGATTGAAGGGGAATTATTTTCCCAACTTAAAACGCGCCACAGGGCTTGTTTGCACACGTTAACTCAGGCCCCGTCCCCTCCCTTCACCACTGTGTAAACACGCCCTGTGGCCATTTTTAGTTGGGAGATTAAGTTAGTTTGAATCCTGAGGGTCCCTAGGGTCCAACTAGCCCACTAGGTACCTCCAGTAAGCGCCACAGAGCGCCATTGAAGAGAGGTGTAAAAAGGGGCACAGCCTGCACCACCTCTCTGCAACGCAGAGCAGTGGCGCTTACTGGAAGCACCTGGTGGGCTAGTTGGCCCCCAGGGTCCCTCAGGATTGAAAGGGAATTATTTCCCCAACTTAAAACGCGCCACAGGGCATGTTTGCACACGTCACCTCAGGCCCGTCCCCTCCCTTCACCACTGTGTAAACGCGCTCTGTGGCCGTTCTAAGTTGAGAGATTAAGTCCCCTTGAATCCTAAGGGTCCCTAGGGTCAAACTAGCCCATTAGGTACCTCCAGTAAGTGCCACAGAGCTGCGTTGCATAGAGGTGTAAAAAGGGGCGTGGCCTCAGAACACCTGTCTGCAACTCAGCTCCCTGGCACATACTGGAGATACCTGTTGGGCTAGTTGGCCCTCAGGGACCCTCAGTATTGAAGGGGAATTAATTCCCCAACTTACAACTGGCCAGGGGGCGCATTTGCAGAGTGCTGCAAGGAGGGGGCGTGGCCTCCGGCGTGATGCCGGTCTTTTATTTATTTCATTTTTTTAAGAAGGAGGGCTCTGTGGCTCCCCTTCTTTTTATAATTTATTGGCCCTGGGGACCCCATCCCCCAGGGCCTGCACACTAATTTTTTTTGTTGAAAAAAATAAAAATGTCCCTCCCAAGGCCTTAATCGGCCCCGGGGACCCCAACCCCCGGGTCATGGGCTTTTTTTTTTTTTTTATTCTTTAGGAGGGGTGCTGCTTTGTCCCCCTCCTCGGGCTACTTATGGCCTCGGGGACCCCATCCCCCGGGCCGGCCTTTGTTTTTTATTATTTAAAAAAAAGATATATTTATAGAAACACCTAGGACATGCTGGACAAACCGTATGTACCTATCACCATGACGATTTGCGTGATATTCATTAAAAGGCGACTATGCATACAATGAATCCACATGGAATGTATTTACACCGCTAGTGAAGCTCTGACGTGTCCTAATCCCTAATCCCGGTGCCCCCGCCGGTGGGTACTCTCCAAGTAGACACCCTTGTCGTTTATTTATACAAACATGGTTAGCTATTGACGGGCACATTTAATACACATGCACACCAAGCCATTCAAAGGGGATTCGACAAAAATTCGACCAAACTATGCAAGAAACCCCCCTCACAGTTAATAAAACACACATCCACCGCCAGATGTGTAATACTTTTTATTTTACTCTCTGGAAAGGAGACGAACCTCACTTGAAAGTCACAGCGTGCTCCTGGCTGAGCCCAATGCTGTGTTACACTCACCAGTGCCCGCCGAGTGCCACACACCTCTGTGTTGTATTCCACCAGCTAGTGCGTATGCTATGACACTCTCTAGCCTATGTGCACTGTAACACCACCCCGTGAATATGTCATGCCACACTTGCTTTCGCATGGGTTATATTGCCCCATCTAACGTGCCTTCCTCGATGCCTATGTTATAACGCACAGCGCTATGCCATATATATTACGATCTGGGATCCATATCTTTGTCACAGTGCATATGCAACGTTACACTCCCCAGCACATATTTTATATTACAACTTTAGAGACAAGTTAGATTACACAACACTGCCCTGTGCATATTACACTCCAAGGCGCATATTGCATAGCATGTGCTAGTGCCTGTGCTATCTCGCGCTCTCCAATGAATCTGTCATTGCGCACAATGTATTACATATTATATTTCACGCCCCGTTCATCTTATATCACACTTTTTGCTGCATAGTTTATACCATATACTATACCTAGTTTTCATTTTCAATCGTGCTCTCAGGACTATGTTCTATATAACACTGCGTCCACCTACCCTTTTCACGGGCATTACATTTTGCGATGGGGGGTGGAGGGTCAGGGGGTATTTCTGCCAAGTGAGCCCAGAGTCACAGCCACAAACGTCCTCTTCTTCCTGAATAAAAGTGAGATTATGCTGCATACTTGTTCATATTTGAAGTAGTTCGCACAGACACACATTTCAAAAACAATAAAGTTCCTAATACCCACCTTCTCTGAACAGTTAGCTTGCTGCCCATCCACCTCCTCCCTATCCTCTGTTGTCTGAATCCATGGACTAGCCTCCTCCCTCCTGCCATGCATAGTCTGATGTGCTGCCACTGCCCTCCATTTAGCATGATGTACCAGTCCACTCCTCCTGCCCTCCATTGCCCAATTCTATGGCCCATCATTGACCTCCTGCTTAGCCTCTGTGCTTAGCTTGCTGACCCTATTCTCCTTCCCCCTGCCCTCCGATGTCTTTGTGCATGCCCCTTCTACATCCTTTTTGCCCACCATGTTCCATGGACCTGCCACTCCTATCTACTCTGAGTGTTCTGTTGAGCTGCCACTCCCCTCCCACCTGCCTAGCATTGTCAGATGACTGTAACCTGTCCCTGCCACCTGCATCCTGCCTGCCCACATGCCATGCCCCTATCCCCTTCCTCCTGTCCTCCATGGTCCATTTTACTGCCACACCCTTCTGCCCTCCCTGGTCTGTTGTGAGACCCCTTCCCCTGAACTCTCTTGTCTGTTCCCAGGTCCTGACCCTCGCTTCTATCCTCCATGGTCCTTTGTGCATGCCCCTGTACCCTCCTTCTTGCCCATCATAGCCATTGTGCTGCCACTAACCCTCCCGCTTGCCATGCATGGTCTTCTGTGCTGCCATGGCCCCTCCCACCTTCCCTGTGTGGTCAGCTAGCTGCCCCTGACCCCCTCCCACCTTCCCTCCATGGTCTGTGTGTATGCCATCATAGTCTCATTGTTGCTCTCCATGGTGTGTCTTGTTTCTAGTGCCCATCCTGCCTGACCTCCATGGTCATCTTGCTGCTCCTGCCCTTCCCCCTTGCCCCCAGCCCTCTGTTTCCATGTGCAGACCCCTATGCCCTCCCTCCTGGCTTGTCTGTTCCATTGTAATGCCCCTGATCCGTCGCCCTCCTGCCCTTTATGGTCTGTTATGCTGCAGCTTTCTCTCCTGTCTGTCCATTATGGTCAGCTAGCTACCATTGCCTCTTTCCCCTCTGTTCTCTGTTGTCCATGTGCATGGTCTGTCCCCTCCCTATTGCTTTCTATGGATTGTTGTACTGCAGTCCCGTCCCGCATGCCCTGTGGGGTGTATTGTGCTGCTGCAAACCCTGATGCCTGCCCTGTAGGGTCAGTTTGGTGCACCTCTCCATGTCCCTCCTGTCCTCTGTTATTCGAGTCCATGTCCCTACCCAAATTCCTCCTGCCTACCATGATCCAATGTACCATACTTGCAAACATTTTGAACTTGGTAAGAGGGAGATTTTGAAAAAAAACTGGGGTATTGATTTTCCCCTTTGACTTACATTGAAAAAGAGGATATTGTAGACAGGAGACAGATCAAATAAAGCCCATTTGAGCTTAAAAACATTGGACGTTTCCTGGCTGAAACGGGTATGTTGGCATTTATGGTTGTACCACTGCCTCTTCCTTCTGCCCACAATGGTCTATAATATTGCCACAGCCTCTCTTGCCAGTCCTGTATTGTTGGTTTGTTGCCCCTGCCCCCCTTTCCACTGCCCTCCATAGTCTGTTGTGCTGCCACTGCCCTTCCTGCCTGCCCAGTGTGGTCAAATTGTTACCTCTGCACTCTCCTACCTGCCTTCAATTTTCAGAGTCTGTGCCCCTGGCCTCTGCCTCTCAACAGTATGCCAATGAACAACTAGATTGCTAACATTCTATATTTATTACAAAAGTGGGGAACGCCTGACGTCATCTTGATGTGATCACAACTGTAATACCTAGAGCATTTCCTTTAGAAATTACATATATGAGAGGGTCTTATTTGCATCACAATTATGGTTAGTGCTCTTAAAAACTAAAATGAGTACATATTTTCTGAGTTTTCAAATAGCGACAAAGAACTTTTAAATTATTTGTAATCTTTATGTTTTTTTATCCAGTTGTTCACTTGATTAAATGTTGCACCTAGGGGAGAGGATGTGGTGTCACTTCCAGAGCTGCAGACTTTGCAACTGGGGAACCAGGTTGGAGTTTCTGCTTCAGCTCAACATTCTGTGATTCTGGTCAAATCACTTAATCTCCCCATGTCTACAACCAAAATGAATTTGATCTTGTGTGATGTAATCAATGCTCATGTAAAGCACTCCAATACCTGACAAGTCTGCACTATATAAAACTGCAAATACACAAAAAAAAGTGTTTTGCACACTTCTGTCATTGGGCTACATATGGGCTACATCTGGGTGATATTTGTGCTGCATTTGGGCTCTTTTGTCCCTGGTGACCATCTTGGGAGATTTATTTGTCATGAAGTTTCCTAATTTCCTCATTTACTGCAGTCTCCTCAGTAGGAAATAATTTCAGTTTTTTACTTTGGTTCCATCAAGAAGACATTCAGATGTGTCACACATTTGCCATATATTCTGAATGTTAGCACTCTAGTTGCTTATTAGATCACTGTAGTAAAGCTACTGCTCACCAGGGAAGTCTGCTGCTGGTATTGAAAGTGCATGTTTCAGTCTGCATGTCAGAATTTTTTAATGAAATAGAAGAGGATTTGAGAAGTCACTCAAAATGTGCCCTAACTTTTTGGGAAAACGCATTTTGGGACTGCCCTTTTTTCTCGGCCCCTACTTGACGAATCACCGTGAAATTTTCAGGATAGGAGCGGACCAGAGCTGGCCAAAAGTTAGGAAAGTTTCGCGAAGATTCGTCAATCGGCGCCAACGTTATTCCAAATAGAATGTTGCAGATTTCCTATGGAAAATAGGTCCTAACTATAACTACCTACTGGCGACTGCCAGTAGTTAATATATATATATATATTATAAATACAACATACGAGAGGTATTTGAGGACTCTACCCCCTTTTTATTATTTTTTGGAAGGAGTGGTATCTAGATTATTTAGAAGAGGGTTATGAGAAATATATTATGGGCCCGATTCACAGAACTAATTTAAGACAAAATCCTAAACTTACTACTTTTGGTATTCACAGAATGAACTTACTACTATTGTGTGATATATGTTAAACATGCCCTCTGCACTGGTCGAGAATATATATATTACCTACTGGCAGTCGCCAGTAGGTAGTTATAGTTACAACCTAGTTTCCATAGGAAAAGCATTTTTTGATTTGCTAATAACTTTGGCGTCGTTTGATGAATCTTTGCGAAATTCTCCAAAGAAAAGTCTATCCAGGTCAGTTCCTATCCTGAAAGTTTGGGGGTGATTCGTAAAGGGGGGGCTGAGAAAAAAGGGAGGTCCCAAAATGCGTTTTCCCCATGTTAATTTCCATAGGAAATTTTGCGACGAGCTACAGCCTGAACTGCAGAACAGAATTACCCTAAATTTGGCAAAAAGGTAGAGCTCGGTTCAGAAACCGACCTTTTTTTTAAATGGTTTAAATCCGTTCAGTAGTTTTTGAGAAATTCAAAAAATAAGAGTCAAAAAATCAATTTCCCATAGGAAATTTTGTGCAAGGCTACAGCTGAAACTACTGAACGGAATTACCCCAAATTTGGCACAAAGATAGTGCGTGGGTCAGAAAGTGACCTTTTTTTTAAATGGTGTAAATCCGTTCAGTAGTTGCTGAGAAATTCGAAAAATAAAAGTTTTGATATCTGGGTGGAGCCTAAGTCCGGTGCACAAACTTCACTGTGATTGGCTGTCAACACTCCAAACCAGGAAGTGTTGGCAGCCATCTTGTGGCTCGGTAGAAGCAAGTCGCTAGAAAACAGAGAAAGAAACAAAGGTAGAAAAGAAGAGAAGGGGGCAGGGTAGAAACACCCTGACCCCCTAGGCCTGCTCAGGGAGTCCCAGAAGGATAAAAAAAAACATTTTTTTTTTTTAAAAACAAAAAACGGCGCAATTTGTGCTGGGGTCACGGGTTCCCGTGTTTTATTTTAATGAGACCCCGGGGTGGGCTAGGTCCTGGGGGCATTTCTTAAAAAATAATAGTGGGGGCTCGCTGGGGCTGCGGAGGCCCAATGGGGTCCCCGCAGTCTCAGGGCTTCACTTATGTTGGGAGGGAGGTTGCGTGGCCCCCCTCCTGGAGCCCTCCATCTGCTTATAACTTTGGCGTTTGATGATTCTTTACTACATTTTCCAAAACGTTTCTCTTTTTTGACCAGCTCCTATCTTGAAAGTTTAGGGGTGATTGGTCAAGGGGGGGGCTGAGAAAAAGGGGGGGTGTCAAAACATGTTTTCTCAATGCATTTTCCATAGGAAAGTTTAGACAAGAATACAGGTCAAACTGCTGAACGGAATTATGCCAAATTTGGCAGGGAGAAAGGTCTTGGTCCAGAAAGCACGGTTTTGTAGAAATGGTGTAAATCCGTTCAGTAGTTTTTGAGATATTAAAGGAAAAGAAGATATATATATCTGGTCGGTGCCTTACTCCTGAGCTCAAGCTTGCTAACACTTCAAAGCAGGAAGTGTCCTCTGATTGGCTGCTAACACTTCAAAACAGGAACTGTTACCAGCCTTCTTGTGCCTTGCATTGAGTGAAAATATAAAAGAAAAGTTACATGGCAATTTAATATAACGGAGCTCTGTGTAATGATGATTTGGACGCAGTGAAGGTTTAAGATGTATTAACAATAAAGGAGAAACAAGTGAGCGCCAGGCAGCATGACTTCCACTCCAGAACACCAGTAGGAAGATAACCCTTTCACGCTCCCTGTGCCCAATATCACCACTTCGCAGCTATGCCTTTAGAAGCTAGTCCGTCGGCTCGCAGCTGTCTACCTTTGCAAACTAGTATGCTGCTGTGCCTCTACCTGTGCGAGCTACTACGTTGCTGTTCCTTTGGGAGCGGACGGCTCGTAGTTCTGTCTCTGTGAGTCAAGTGGATGGGCCGCAGTTGTCCCTCTGCGTGCCTGGGTACGAACTGTTAATAAGTCACACTATATGAGCATTGAAAAGCAATTTTGTGATTCAGTCTGTCAGCTGGCATCTGTCCGAGGCATTTCTGAAAACATATCGGAGCTCTTTCTGTGAGAGATACCCCTGTCACGCTGCGGCTCCCCACATTAGCAGGTAACGCACCCTCTTCCCACATCACCAGCATACCCCCAACAACCTTCTTGGGCCCAGAAGTGTCCCTCTACGAACAATTAATAAAAAGATGTTTGTGAGGTTGGAGAAATAAGAATCTTAGTCATGTATAATTTACATATTAAACATTTTATTAAAACAAAACAATAACAAATAAAACTTTGTACAGCCATGGCGTGTCATCGCTAGTCCATTTGTGATTCACAGCCTGCAAGACAAAAAGAAAGATAAGATGGTGCGTCATGCGTCCAGCAAAGGAAATAGAGAGAGAGAAAGAGTGAGAGAGAGGAAGAGAGAGAGTGGAAGAGAGAAAGAGGAAGAGAGAGAGGAAGACAGAGAAAGAGAGAAAGAGTGAGAGAGAGAGGAAGACAGAGAAAGAGAGCTAGAGTAAGAGAGAGAAAGAGAGAAACAGTGCGTGAAAGAGGAAGACAGAGAAAGAGTGAGAGAGAGGAAGAGAGAGAGAGGAAGAGTGAGAGAGAGGAAGAGAGAAAGAGTGAACTACAAGGAAGAGAGGAACAGTGTGAGAGAGAGGAAGACAGAGAAAGAGAGAGAAAGCGAGAAAGAGTGAGATACGAGGAAGAGAGAAAGAGAGAATCAGTGTGAGAGAAAGGAAGAGAGAGAGAAAGAGTGAGAGAGGAAGAGAGAAAGAGTGAGAGAGAGGAAGCCAGACAAAGAGAGAAAGAGTGAGACAGAGAGGAAGACAACGAGAGAAACAATGTGAGAGAGAGGAGGAGGGAGAGATAAAGAGGGAAACAGTGTGAGAGAGAGGAAGAGAGAGAGATAAAGAGAGAGAGAGGAAGAGAGAGAGAGAGAAAGTGAGAGAGGGAGAGAGAGGAAGAGTGAGAGAGAGGAAGAGAGATAGAAAGAATGAGAGAGAGAGGAAGAGACAGAGAAAGAGAGAAAGTGTGAGAGAGAGAAAGGAAGAGATGGAGAGGGAGTGTTGACACTGGAGAAAATCTTCGCAGCTCACCTTTGTGTCATCGGTGTGTCTCCAACCACGTGCCGGCACATAGTGCACCCTCAAGTTTAGTGATGTGAAAGATAATATAGACTTAGTTATTGCAGAGTACATACTACTGCACACGCGTAATTCTCTGTTTCAAGGAAGAGAGAAAGAGGGAAACAGTGTGAGAGAGAGGAAGAGAGAGAGAAAGAGTGAGAGTGAGGAAGAAAGAGAAAGTGAGAGAGGAAGAGAGAAAGAGTGAGAGAGAAGACGATAGACAAAGAGAGAAAGAGTGAGAGAGGAGGAGAAAGAGTGAGAGGAAAAGAGAGAAAGAGCAAGATACAAGGAAGATAGAAAGAGAGAAACAGTGTGAGAGAGAGGAAGAGAGAGAGATAAAGAGTGAGAGTGAGGGAGAGAGAGAGAAAGAGTGAGAGAGAGGAAGAGAGAAAGAAAGAAGGAGAGAGAGAGTAAGAGACAGAGAAAGAGAGAAAGAGTGTGAGAGAGAAAGGACAAGATAGAGATTGAGAGAGAGAAAGAGCATGAGTGACAGAAAGGAAGAGATGGAGAGGGAGAGTGAGTGTTGACACTGTCGAGAAAATCCTCAGAGCTCACCTTTCTGCCACCAGCATGTGTCGAAGAGGGTCCACCACGTGCCGAAGAAATCTCCTCACCCATTGTGTACACGTGGCGCAGCAGAGCTCACAATTCAGTTTGACTGTTGATTGCAGGATGGCCACGCATCATCACAGGCCTGCTAGACAAAAAGCAAGATAAGATTGTGCGTCATGCGTCCATCAAAGGAGAGAGAAAGAGAGATAGAGAGAGGGAGAAAGAAAGAGTGAGAGGAAGACAGAGAGAAAAAGAAAGAAAGAGTGAGAGGAATACAGAGAGAAAGAGAGAAACAGTGAGAGTGAGAGGAAGAGAGAGAAAAAACGAAAGAAAGAGTGAGAGGTAGACAGAGAAAGAGTGAGAGAGACGAAGATAGAGAAACAGTGAGAGAGAGGAAGAGAGAGAGAGAAAGAGTGTGAGAAAGAGAGAAACAGTGTGAGAGGAAGAGAGAGAGAAAGAATGTGAAAGAGAGAAAGGAAGAGATGAAGAGGGACAGTGAGTACCCACACTATGTACAAAACCGTCACAGCTTACCTTTACGCCACCGCTCTGTCTCCAACCACGTGCCTCGAACTAGTGTAACTCTCAAGCTCCCACATCTGAAAGATAGTTCAGAATTAGTAATGACAGAGCAGCGATGGATTAGGATTCAAAATCGGCCCGGGCAAGCTAAAAAAAAAAATGGCCCACATTTGCATATTGCCTTTCTTCAAAACACTGCTTCGGCGAAATTTTATTTAAAAAACGGGGGTTGGGGTGATACAAAAAAATGCACAGATTTGTTTACACTGGTGACTTAAAAACAAGTGAGGCCACTTCTGCTCAGGCCCCCTGCCCTGCTAGGTATGCATACATTAATGGGTGGCCCTGCGAGAGAAAGAAAGTGACACCTCTGCCTGTTGCTAAACGTGAGGTAATGACGCCCATCTGCCTCCAGAAAGGCCATTCAGACACCCACTGGGCCGCTGGCTGTATCCAAACAACAGCGACATCACCCAAATCTGCCCCCCAGACTGCTCCAAAAAGCAGCCCAGAGTTGGAACTCGGCACCGGCTCCTCGGGCATTGCACCAGTGCCCGTGTTACCAATCCGACGCTGTGGCAGAGTATATACGAGTGCATACGCCTAAATCGCTCTGCCGTCTTTCTGCATTCAGGCTGCTGTACCCCATTCACTCCCGCCACCCAGAGGTATCTGCTCGACGCTGCACACCAAGGCTTCACTGCTCACCTTTTCGCGCACACTGCACCCTCCACATCATGCAGCTCTGTTCTGCAAGCTAATAGGTCTCACATTTGGAATTGACACTTGATATCATCATGGCAGAGGACATACTAGTGCACCTATCATCATCGTAGATTATACACCCGCTCAGTGCTTGCGGTGCTACTAACTCAGTGAGACATGAGGCCACACATGTGGCGGTAGGCCCTCACTGTTGGGCTCAGGCCTTCACTGTGGTGCAGCAGAGCACACAAAACATCAAGTGTCCGGACCACTGGGACGGGCCATCACCGTGGTGGTGTGACTGTGCCGGCTGCAGTGCATGCGTTGCGAGTAACTCTAAAATGGCATAGAGCACATGTGCCCGGTCTTTTTTATTAGTAGGGTCACATGTCCTGTGATGCCTGTGCTGGATGGGTGTGGTGTGGGTGTATACCAGCTGTGAGGGAGTGGCTGTGGCAATGAGGTGTCCACCGACACCTGGGTTGCAAAAGCCAAAGTGTCACTTTGTGAGCCAAGTCCAACAATATGGCCAACATGGAAAGTACGGGGAATTACTGACCCTATATTCATCCATAGTTCCACACAAGAACAATGATGGACATGAGACATTTGTGTGGATATGAATGTTTATTGCACATTCAGTGGAGTGTTGCAGCTGTAGCAATACAGGGCCATGGAAAGTTGAAGTTTCAGTTTTTGGCACATGGAGGGCAGCCAATTAGAGACAAGCTTGTGTCGGAGTTAGACTGCGCCAACATATGTACTTATACAATCACTGCGACGATCCTCACACACTTATAAATTCACTATACACTCTGCTTGCAGTACTCTAATGATGCAGTCTCTACGTACGTACGTACTTGTACAATGACTAAGACAAAGTTACATAACTAAAGTTTTCCCCACTGTCAAAGGTAAGATGGTTGCATACGCTGTCCAGAGCACTATGTAATGTGGTAGGGCCTAGGGGCAGCATGTTGCATACATAATGAACACACGGATAAAGATAGATAGTGGAACTGGGTACGGGCACGTGCGCTCGACTCCTTTTTATTACCAGGGTCACATGTCCAGTGACGTCTGTGGTGGATGGTTGTGTGGGGTGATTGTAAGCCAACCCTCCGGGAATGGTTGGTGCTGGCAACAAGTACAACAGTAATCATTGGATCAGACACAGAGATTCAATCATAAAGGGTCAATGATTTGTGCTCCACTAAGGTATGGGTACCAGATATGAGATCATACAGAAAAGATTCTATTGTAAAGGGTTCATGACTTGTCATACACTGAGGTAAGACAGCAGATGTGAAATTATACACAAAATATTGTATCAGAAAGGTTGCATGAGTTGTGCTGCAGTGAGATAGGGGCATCAGAAGCATTTAGTGTCTGCACAGCCAGCGATGATGCGTGGTGCGGGCGAGCCACAGAATCGCAACTCAATATGAATTGTGAGCCCTGCTATCGCTAGTGTACATCGAAGGCAGTAGTCAGCACAGACATCGAGGAATGTTTTTAGTCACTTCCTCTTGACAAAGTTCGAGGACATAGAGTATAATTCTCTCTAATAAATAAATCATGTTTCAATTTCAATTGTGAGCTCTGCTGACCGCAGTGTAGGTGTATGAGACAAAAGATGAAACATTTATGGAATACACTGAGCAAATCTTGGCTGTTCTGAGTACAGTTGTAAAGTACGGTATTCTGAAGCTAGAATCTGAACTGATCGTTCATCATATCGTCTACTTTTTTCAGTAGGTAAGTGCTGTGGAAAACAGTGAGCTTCCAAACCTGTTTCCCATACACTCATGGGAGTTTGTTTTGCTTTTTTCATCTAGAACAATTAAATACTATGTCCTATCAGTTCTTTTGAATGTAGAGGATGTATAGTATAATGTTCATAAATGTCTTCTTTTCTTGAATTGTCCATTTGAAATATGTGTTTCATCTTCTAAAGTCATTTCTTCTCCTTCTACATTTACAATTTTATAGTAAATATTGTTTTGCACCAGATATAATGTAGCCTTTTGGACTTTCGTGACATGTACTAACTCTTGCCATATTTTCCAACTCTTTGTGGGTACACCATTAACAAGAATGACTACAGGTTCAGTATCGTCTCTTTCTACACTAACAGTTTTAACATTTTTCTTAAAATCTACAGGTAAATACACAACTTTTCCTTTTAAACCTCTTTATAGATCTGTTGAAGGCAGCTTACCTGTTTTAGGCTGCATACGAATTATAGCCTGAAAGGGTGTACAGTTTGTATAAGGATGACCTTATATGTATTTAAATCTGTAAGTTTAGGAGGTATAGCAACTAATTCTAAGTCATTATGGACAGCTCTAGCTGGCATTTTGATCTCTTCTAATTTATTGTAACAATATGTACAAATACATTGTACAGTACCTAAATCAAAATGACCTTTCACAAACAGATAAGCAGCAAATTCTCTCCATTTATCATTGTTTTCCTTTTCAATTTTTAAAAACACATCTACATTCCTAGTTTGAATTTTATAGTGAGTACGTCAGGAACAAATACAAACATAGTTGGGATTTTCACCAGAAACTATTTCTTTTTCAAACTTCACATCAGTAGTATCTTCCATCTCTTCTTCAACACGCACACTTATCAAACTCTCACTTTCTCTACACTCCTCTTGACCAGCAAAGAAACTTAAGTCTATATCATCATAATTTTTTTTTACATCCAACACGGAACCATGCAAAAGAGCTGTATTAATTTCATTTAAACATAATTCAGGACTTTTCACGTAGTATAATCTTCTAACTAACTACCGCATTTCGGAACGATGTACTGCTAACATTCTTAAAAGGTGAAAATATCGGGAACTGGTGCTTTTGTGTTCATTTTTACACGGGGACGTCTACTCTGTATATTATTACCGTTAGTTGTTGTTCTCATTTGTGACAAGTTTTTTTGTGGAAGCTATTGCTGGAAAACTGGGGATATTGGCTGTTTTCACTAGGTTGACAATGAAGTGATAATTTAAAATCACTTAAAAAACTATAGGTTTAAAGAAGAAATTAATTAGAAACTAGCGTTTAAAAAAACCTTTGAAATTCACGGAAAAAAACATAGGTTTCAGTTACGTTATAGTTACAAATTAGCATTTAAAAAACCTTTGAAATTCACTGACAAAACCATAGGTTTCAGGGATGTTATAGTTACAAATTAGCATTTAAAAAAACCTTTGAAATGCACTGAAAAAAACATAGGTTTCAGGGACGTTATAGTTAGTTGGACATTTGACTCCTACAAAACCATAGAAATCCAGCCGTTATAGTTAGTTGAGCTAACTATAACTCGCGGCCCGCAATGCACTGCTGATGATGTCACATATTACATAATTCATGGCACGGTCAGTGACATCACTGATGGCATCTCAAATGACATCACTGATGACATCACAGATTCCATCATCCAGTGAATGTGTTTTTCTTTAAAATTTAATTATGTATTATATAAATACCAAGCTGTATTGAAGAATGAGTGGATGTATAAGTGTCTGGATGGAGGATTTAGCAGGTGTGTGACTCACTGTTTAAGTGAGTGATTAAATGTGTCTTACTGAATACATGGGTTAGTGACTAAACTGTGTGAATGTCTGTATCAGTCTGTCTGTTGTTGTATAACCTGCTGCATCAGTTGGTCAGTAGCTCCACGGGTGTCTATATGGGTTATTGTTTAGTTGCCTGAGTAATTGTATAGGAGACTGAGTGTGCATGTGGTTGGGTGGGGGTGTGTGACTCTGTGCATAGATGTGTGAGTGGTTGATTGACTGGGTGTATGACTTGAAGAGTGTATGTGGAAACAGTTCTATGGGTGAGTGAGTGCGTGTATGGATGTGTTGATGAGTGAATGGATTTCTCAGTGGTAGATGTCCAAGTAAGTACAAAACTAAAAGGCAGTGTATGTGAGAGTTGGAGTATATAAATGACTTTACGTGGGAGTGGCTGTATGGATGAGTGTATATTTGTAATAGTGATTATATAAGAGAGTAAGTATGCGTTAGTATCTGTTTGAATAAATGAGGTGGTGTGTGTGTAACTGTGTAGGTGAGTAAATGGAACTGTGATTGAGTCTTTGCATGACTGACTAGGATAAGTGCATGATTGACTAGGATGAGTGGTGGTGTGTGAGTGTCTGTATAGGTGTATCAATGCATGTGATAGTGTTGTATTGATCAGTGACTATATGTATGAATGGTTGTATGGATGAATGAGTGCATGTGTCTGTATACCTAGGAATTAGTGAGTGCATTTGTAGTAAATGGTATTGATGTGTCTGTGGTTTTGAAAATGGTAGTCTGTATTTTACAGGGGGTGTATCAAAGGTTATATTAGGGTGTGAGGAGGTGCATCAGATTGTCACGTAGATGATGTCATCAGTGATGTCATTTGAGATGTCATCAGTGATGTCACTGACCATGTCATGAATGATGTAATATGTGACGTCATCAGCAGTGCATTGCGTGGGCGCGAGTTATAGTTAGCTTAACTAACTATAACGGTGGAATTTTTATGGTTTTGTATGAGTGAAATGTCCAACTAACTATAACGTCCCTAAAACTTATGGTTTTTTCAGTGAATTTCAAAGGTTTTTTAAATGCTAATATGTAACTATAACTTCCCTGAAACCTATGTTTTTTTCAGTGAATCTCAAAGGTTTTTTAAATGCTAATTTGTAACTATAACGTACCTGAAACCTATGGTCTTTTCAGTGAAAAAAAAAAATATATATATATATATATATATATATATATATATATATATATGTACAAAGTTTTATTGCACATAAAAAGCAAGACGACGCGTTTCGGCGTTAAGCCTTTTTTGAGTGAAATAAAATTGGCAAATTCCCTTAGCTAATGAAAATGTATAAAATGGCTATAGGATCACAAAATTCTAATGCGTCTGGCAAAAGTACATCTCCTGCTGAATTCCAAGTGGCTGATATTGGCATTATGTGTGACCTTTATGATTTAGCGATGGGAAACAGTGAACAACAAGAAAGAAATGTAACACAAATGCTGGAATATTTTGATGTGGAATCAAACCAAACCTATCATAGCGGACTGAAGTTAAAATCGAAATATAACCCTAATGTCCCACATGATAATATTGAAGCCTTCAACTCAGCTGTAATACAGGGTCTCAAGCGATTGTGTTCCAAAAAATCAAATAGTCAGTATGAAAATCTGTCCAAAGACCAACGGGAAGCCTTACAAGCATTGGAAAAAGACCCTACCATCATTATCAAGCCCTCGGATAAGGGGGGCAACATTGTAATTATGGATCAAAAACAGTTTCGAGATGAGGCAGAACGTCAACTTTCCGATCATACCTGCTATGAAGAGATTAATTGGGACAGATACAAAACATCTATCAAACGTTATCATGATCTACTGATTAACTGGCATCTGTGTGGTCTCTTGGATGAAGAGGAGTACATGTTTCTTAAAACCGACAACCCACGTATCCCCTGTTTGTACCTCCTCCCAAAAATCCACAAGGACGCCACTAATCCACCAGGGCGTCCAATAGTTTCCTCCAATGGGGGATTATTGGAAAATACTTCAATATTTCTGGATTTTTATCTTTCCAAATATGTTGTCAATTTGAGGTCCTATTGTAAGGACAGTACAGATTTTTTTAAAAGAATTTACGATGTACAATGGGAGGACAATTTTACAATGATCGCACTTGATGTATGTTCCATTTATACATGTATTGAGCAAAAAAAAAGGTGTAGAAGCGTGCATGTACTTTCTTAAAAGCAGACACATTACTATGTGGGAACACAATGCAATGTTAGAAATCATGATGCTTTATTGCCTAGAAGAAAACATCTTCCTATTTGAGAAAAGTGTTTTGATGGCATTTGCATTGGAGGGGATTTTAATGCTCATATGTATCGTAATAGTCCCCCGTGCAGAAACGGTGAAGAGCTGAAAAATCACCTAGCCTCCCGTGATTTAGCAAATGCAATGGACACTGCTGGTTCTAGTGTAAATAATATATTAACACCTACATATATAGGCCAGGGTTGTGCGTCCACGATAGACTATATACTTATCTGTCCCTCACTGTGTGATATAATTTCTAAAGCTGAAGTTATCTGTTCCGCTTATAGTGACCACTATCCTCTTAGAATATGCCTAGATAATCCACAGACCTTGAAGGTTACATCGAGAACAGTGTTGGGGGAACAACATTATTTGGATCTATCCACTGACAGACTAAGACTAATATGGAAAGGGGTGGATAATAAAGATATCCTAGCTAGAGTCATCAAAAAGCACCCTATGATAGTAGAGACCTGTCTGTCGCATACCAGTCCAGGCGAGGATGTGGTCATTGCCTTTGGTAATCTTTGCTGGGCTATTAAAAGAGAATGCTCTAAACCAGCCAGGCCTAATATAGATCATGGCCCTCGCTGGTTCGACTCCTCCTGCTCTAGGGCCAATAGGGACCTGAGGGCAGCCTTAAAAACCAATCCGAGGGATAATCAATTAGTGAGAGAACTAAGATTAAAATACAAATCTGCATTACGCCTTAGATCTGAGGCCCTAGTGATTAATCACTGGGAATCCCTCACACGCTTTGCCTCACTAAAGGATACGACTGGTTTTTGGAGAGAAGTCAAGTCCCTAAGATCTTTTGGTTCTAACATCAAACCAATTAACTGTAATATAACTAGTGAAGCGTGGGTAGAGCATTTTTCTAAAATCTACGCTATATTACCCTCTTCCCTAGATATTGATCACTCATTTAATACTGTTGATCGACTGAACTTTTTATTATCCGAGGTGGAGGATGCTATACTCAAGAGCACTAGCAATAAAGCCCCAGGCCCGGACGGCCTTTCTATCGACCAGATTAAATCTGAAATTAATTTTTGGGCCCCCTTATTATGTAATCTATTTAATAATTTGGCTGACAGCTCAATTCCTGATTCCTGGTCGAATAGTATCATCGTACCAATATTTAAAAAAGGTGACAGGTCGGATCCTGCCTGTTATCATCCGATTTCACTGATCGACAATACGTTAAAAGTTCTCGGAAGGGTAATTTTTAAAAGAATACGTAATTGGGCTGAGGATAATAATATTCTACATTGCAGCCAACTGGGATTCAGAAGCCATGTGGGTACAGTTGAACAATGCCTTAACCTGAATTTAATTATGGCCAAATACACTATTGTTAAAAAGTCCCCGCTTTATTTAGGTTTTATGGATCTGAGCTCAGCGTTTGATTTCGTTAATCGTTCTAGGTTGTGGTCACTTCTGCTGGATTATGGTTTAGATAGTTCACTGGTTTATTTTCTTTCCTACCTACACAGGGATCTAAAGGCGAGAGTACGCATCAACAATGATGGCGAATTATCAGATGATATTTTTATTAGCAGAGGAGTAAGACAGGGCTGTGTACTCGCCCCACTGCTTTTTATTTTGTATATTAACGGGTTGAGCCGCTCTTTGAGCACGAACACTAAGGACGTACCAATCATAAATGGTTCCCCCATTTCTACCCTTCTCTATGCGGATGACGCAGTACTAATGGGGCGTACTCCGAATGCTTTACGCATTTTAATAACTGGGTTTGTTGCTTTTATGTCTGATTTGGGCCTAAGTACCAATTTTAAAAAATCTTTCATCATGAATTGTGGGCCAAAAAAGTATAATATCACTTCGATAAAATCGGGGGACAACGTATTAAAATGCACCAGCACCTTCCTTTATCTAGGGTTATTATTCTCTAACACAGGCTCATGGCAGCCACATGCTGCCTATGCGAGAAATAAAATTGGTAAATCGATCAATTCAATTTTATCGCTCCAACAACCCAAACTGGCCGATGTCATTTCCCCCCTGCTTAACATTTACCGTACCCAATGCCATCCAACTGGGACATATGGAGCAGAAGTGTGGGGTTATTGTAACAGCACCCCCCTCCAGCTGGAGGAAAATAGATTTTGTAGAAAGGTACTGGGGGGTGTTCCCTGTGCGCCCACATTCATTTGTCATAATGAACTAAGGATGCCATACATTTCCGATTTCATTAGGTCAAGGCCTGCACTTTTTTGGATAAAAATTTGGTCCAACCCAGCTGCACTCCTAACACGCAGCATAATATCTGATTGTTTACTACTTGAAAGCTCCCACCTTGTCCCCAGGTTAAATGCAGTTAACAACAGCCTGCTGAGTGTGGGCCAAGGTCTCCTGTTTAGCTCCCCTAATATCATTGCCCCTTCTCATAAGAACGTTGTAAAACGGGCACTATTTGATCTATATAAGGAGGAACGTAGGAGATCTGAATTGGTAAAACCTGTTGTTATTAAATACCTGCCACTAACTGACCCAGACAATGTTAACCTAGCCAAACCCCGCAGATACCTGTCGATCCCAATTGGTAGATGGAACCGGAGTCTTTTATTCAGGTTCCGAGAAGGAAGTATCGTCAATTTACTAAGTTTCCCCCTTGGCTTTAATAAAAACCTAGAAGAGCTGGATTGCCCTTGCCCAGAAGGTGGAAAACAAAGTTTGTTGCACTTCCTTTTTTTTCTGCGGCTATTATAAGTTGTATACCCGTCAATATCTAATGCCGATTTTTCGTAAATATAACATAAGAGACTTTACCCTGGCATTAAAATTTTTACAAATGTTGTCGACAGACGAGGTTATACACATGGTAAACTGCTTTATAAAAACCTGTATAAGATCTAGGTCTAGCATGGAACATACATAATTGGCTACTGAATGTATACTGCATTTTAGCATTATTTTATTACAAATAGTAAATTGAATTAATTATTTTATGCGTGTTTGGACCTGTGTGATTTTTATAGAAATGGATAAGGTGGCATTCACAATCTCATATATTAATAGATCATGTTTGTCCCTATTGTGCACCTCGTACTTTATGCTTATTTGCTGCTAAACCCAACTGGTAATCTTGTTAGACTATGTATATCCTTTCTGTGTATTAAGCACTTTATGTTATATATGCTGCTCTAACCCTATTGAAAAATTATTGTTTTTAAAAATATTTGTATACATGTTTTTATGTGTGTTTTTAACCTGGATGTACTTTTATGGAAATACAAATTCCGAATAAAGATCATTTGACTTGACTTGAAAAGTGTTTATCGTCAATGTTCAGGTACGGCGATGGGCACTTGCTTTGCCCCCAGCCTAGCGAACTTGTTCCTAGGCTGGTGGGAGGAGCAAATTGTTTTGGCTGAAGATAACGAACAATATACTGATCATATACCCATTTGGATAAGATATATTGACGATTTGTTTCTAATTTGGGATGGTCCTGTTGAACAGGCCATTCAATTTATACACAAATTGGAAACAAATGATCTCAATCTCAAATTCACATACAAACTTAGCAAAAACTTCTGTGAATTTTTGGATATTTGCATACAGATAGTGGACAGTAAAATAACAACACGTCTCCATAGAAAGGAAACAGCAGGGAATACCATCCTACATGGGTCAAGTAATCATCCCGTTCCCCTTATTGAGAGTATCCCCTATGGGGAGATGCTGCGGGCCCGTCGTAATTGTAACACAACAGAAAACGACATTGCAGAGCAGACTAATATGGTAAACAGATTTAAAATCAGAGGCTATGGCACCAAAACTCTGCAAAATGCCAAAAACAAACTCAAAGGCATAACACAGAGGGAACTAATTTTCAAAGACCTATCTAAACAAGAATCAGATCCCCCAAAAAGAATGATAAAATACCAAGAATGATAACTACTTTCAGCAAAGGGGCATCTGATCTGAGAAAACTTATGAAGGCACATTGGGGTTTACTTACAGCAGACCCCATAATTGGCAAGCATGTTGGCCAAAGTCCCAAAATAACATATAGGAGAGCTAAATCCCTCAGAGACTCTCTGGTCCATAGCTATCCTCAAGAAGCAGTGGGCCTCAATTGGTTAAATCCTCCCAATTGATTCACCACGTGTGGATCATGTAAGGTGTGCAAAAATGGGGTGAATCGTACAAAGTACAAAACAATAACTGGGGTAACCAAGAAAATCACGAAAATAATTAATTGCAATAGTGACTATACTATCTACGCTTTGTGATGCCCGTGTGGGTATTACTATATTGGTAGCACTAAGTTACCACTGAAAACACGTATTTTTCAGCATCTACGGGCAATAACTAATCGAGATGGGAATTACCCAGTAGCCCGACATTTTGCACACAAACACAATAGTGATAACAAACTATTGCGTTTTTTCGGTATTGACCGAATTTTGCCACATGTTCGGGGTGGAGATCGGGAGCGCAATTTGAGAATAAAGGAATCCAGATATATAATTGACTTAAACACAAAAACCACAAATGGTCTAAACAGTGGGGAAGAATTGGCCACCCACATAGGTTGAATCTGATGTAGCAGCAGTATCTCGTTCTTCATTTCAATATCAATTGCACTGTCTCACTGATTTTAATTGGAATTAGTACAGGGCTAATCCCCCAGTTTTCCTTGTAGATTATCGCATGGAAACATTTATGACTATAAATCTCTTAATATAAGAAAATATCTTTTCTTTGAAATCTCTTCTTCATATGGGAATTGTCATTAGCGATAATGCCAATTATATAGCCTGTCCAGTTCCTTTTATGAGCACCATCAGCACTTTTACAGTTCAGACATCACTTATCACACTTTAGGCACATTAGTTTGTAGCGGGTATCCCCTAGGATACTTAAGAGGACCAGTAGGCTAATATGAAATATGTATAGGTGACAATATGGTTGAGATGGCTGCTTACATGGTTTGCAGCGACAGGGTACATTACCCCTCACTTTATTACTACTATTATTATGATTATTATTTTTGTAGGGATTTGAGCAACCAGTATAGAGATAAACAAGGGTACATTACCCACAATACATTGTCTTGACGTTTATGATTGCTATATGTTGCGTTGTGAATTTCATAGAGTGCATGACCATTGCTGGCGTAATTGAAGATGGAATCTATGTTGACAGGGCAATATTCGCATATATGGTATTTTATCATTATTATGGCGGAGTAATGTCCAATATCTGATTCCTAACGCAAATTGCATATGGTCATCGATGATTGTTACTGTTGCCTATTCCCAGCATCTATGCCTTTATAAATGGAAAATGTCCAGATTAATGCATATCAACAGAGCGTTTGCATACATAACTAATAACTTTATTGTATATACTGAGGCACGGACAAAATGTATATTGTTTGAAAAGTGCAACTCAGCATGATCTAATTGTGTTATCTTAATTTTTGGGTATCTTTTATTGTTATGTCTACACAAACAAGTACCGGAGACCAGTGAAATGAATAGGATTTATCGCTGATACTTAATTTCGTTACTGATTGAAAGATCGAAGCTCCGTACGTGATTGCAGTATATCTCTTCTATGTTTTTCTTTATTTTGAAAACAATGGTGCCTATTTCTAAGGGAATTTGCCAATTTTATTTCACTCGAAAAAGGCTTAACGCCGAAACGCGTCGTCTTCCTTTTTGTGTACAATAAAACTTTGTACATTCTCCTGGTGTGCCGTTCCTCTGCTTTATCACCTTCGGTGGAAGGACGCTTGAAGCTATTCTTGGGATATATTTCGGTTGCTGTAACCGCTGAATCGGCACCAACATCGTGGGACTGGTGAGCCGCTAAGCACAGCAGTTTGGACATATATATATATATAACCCACCAGAGGGTAGTGAAATGAGCGACGGAAATACATTTCCCAACATGCACCGTGGCAAATTAACTCTACTTAAAGAGATTACACCTGAGACTATTGGGAGTCTCTGTAAAGCATGCTGGGAAGATACAGCGTCAATGAAATTGGTTTCCTGCATGTGCACTCTGATGAGAAGCGCGAATGCTTCGAAACGCGTAAGGCCAATGGGACGAATTACCGTGAAGGGAAGCTGCAATGGTTTGAATAAAGGTTTTGAAAACCTCCTGCAGGCGAGTTGCGGCCTCATCTCTGAGCAAATTGGTGACAATATATCAGTCAGTCAATACTTTATTTCGGCTAACAATAGCCATAAAAGTCAACACATAAAACATAATACATAAATCCATAGTGCAGACACACAGTTCATAAGTCCATGTTGAACAAATTACATACAATTTATGATGGTGAGTTTTTATCCATGATTAAGCAATACCAGGTAAAAATATAAATATTACATTAATTTAGCTAAAAGCCAGAGTTCTTGTAATAACAATGTTAAAAATGAGGTAGACTTGAGGATAATCTGGTAACTAAGTAGTCCATAGTTCCTCTTTCTATAGTTACAGTTTGTGACCACAGCGTTTCCTAATAAGGTATACATTAAATAAATATCTACTTATACCATATACCATTACTTGAGAGGAATTAAATTTTAATATGCGCTCAGCTACTTTATATGACTCAATCCCCATATTCCTACAAAGGGGTTTAATCCAAGAAGTCCTTGGTTTCTTATAGGCCGGACAAAAAAAGAGTATGTGGGATATATCTTCCCTGGCCCCAAGGGGACACATAGTGCACAAATCCAATCCATTTCCTCCAGCCCACTTGCATGTGTAGGAATTTAACAATAGTACCCCATACCTAAATTGTAGATAGAGAGATTTTGCTAAGGGAGGAGCAATCTCATCCATAAATTCCTCAAAATTAGGTGAATCTTTTGCGTTTAAAAAGATCTGGGTCAAGGTACCAATACAAGGGCTCAGAATTAGTTCACTATTAGCGTGGGACCAGAAGGTTACCTTGAGGAGTTTTTTGGAAGACTGAGTCAAATTATGGGGCTCCTCCCAAAAAGTAAAAAGCCCCAATCTCTTGAATGATGTACAGATATATTTCAGCCATGGGGTTTTCAAGTGAACATCCAATTTAATAAGTTCAATCAACCCATCCTTATAATCTATCAGCTCAGGGGTCGACCATATCCTAATCCAGTACAATAATGGTCTTATAGAAGCCAAGTGCTCTGTTCTTTTAAGATCAACATCTAAAAACAGGGGGACAACTGGAGTACGAGTCGGTATTTTAAGTAGACTACGCACAAATGTATTTTCTATCATCCCAAATTTGGAAGAATTACTATATCCCCATATTTCAGCACCATAAAGGGCTGCTGATTGGGCCTTGGCTTTAAAGACCTCCAGTGCTGGAGTAACGGCTTTCGAACTACTTGCTCCGTGCACCTTTAGGATAGGGAAAGAATTCTGTTTGAGGCACAGTAAACTTTTGTTTAGCTGGCCTTGCCAGGACAGCTTGTTGTCTAATATCAACCCCAAATAGTTAAAACTTTCCACCTTTTCTAATGTACGATTCTCTAGGAGCAAGTTTTTCCTAAACGTTTTAGTGGGGTTTATGGCCATGTACTTTGTTTTCGTTGGGTTAATTTCTAGCCCCTTCCCCACACAGTAATTGTGAAAAGTATTCACCAAATTTTGCAGCCCTCTCGGAGTCTGGGAGATAAGGATAGTATCGTCGGCGAAAAGTAAAGAAGTAATTGGTTCACCGACTAGTTTTGGGGAGTCATGAGCACAGTTCCTCAAGTATGTTGGAATATCATTAACGTACAGTGAGAACAACGTGGGTGCTAACACGCATCCTTGACGCACCCCTCTATCCACAAAAATCGCTTTAGATAGTTCTCCTGCTTTTCCCCATCTAATTTTTGCATAATTCCCTGTATGGAGTTTAATGAGTTCATTTAGTAACTCGCCAGGGATGTCTAGCTTCTTTAGTGTAGACCACAGCAGCTTCCGGGGAACAAGATCAAAAGCAGCCCTTAAATCTATAAATGCAACATAAAGACTACCCTGTCTGATCTTTACGTATTTCCAACAAATGCACATAAATCTGAACACCTGGTCAACTGTACTTACTCTAGATCTAAAACCAGCTTGGTATTTTGACAATAATTTTGTCTCCTCAATCCAAATTAAAATCCTATTTAAAATCTGTCTGGCAAAAATTTTTTGTAAAACATCAATTAAACTGATGGGGCGGTAATTGCTAGGATCATGGCGGTCACCTTTTTTAAAAATTGTAATAATTTCTGCCCCTTTCCATGACTCTGGGATAGGTGTACCAGCCAAAATTGAGTTACTTAGAAAGTTAATATACGGCCCCCACACATTAACATCATGTTTCAACAAATCCCCAGGAATTTTATCAGGGCCGGGGGCCTTGCCTACTTTTACAGCTAATAGTGCCTGAACTGTTTCTTCTAAGGTAAAGTGTAATGGTACAGTACTACTAACTGGATCAACATCTGTATTAGCTAGGGACAAATCATCCTTACTAATCGTGTAAAGTTTAGAAAAGTGATCACACCAGGTCAGTTCGTCCAGAAAAATATCCTTGGGTGATCTACCCTTTTTATTTCCCTTAGCAATTAGATTCCAGAAGGCACTTTGGTCATGTAATTTTGCTGCACTCAGTAAGTCATCCCAAAGGTTAGCATCCCATGCTTTTTTGACTTTACTCAGGGTATTTTTATATATTAATCTTGCATTTTTTATATCACATTGGCTCCCATTTTTTACTACATGAATCAGTTGTGATTTAGCAACCCTACAATCTTGGTTATACCATTGATTTCCTGATTCGGCCTGGTCCGTAGTTTTATTCCCTTCTTTTTTATAGACCTTGCTCAGAAGGGGAGATAGTGCGTCGACCAATTTCAAATGTAAATCAAGAACTCCCTGGGTGCCTGAAGGTGGAATTTGGGGAGTCCCTATAATTTCGCTAAATTTATTATAAATGTTGACGAGCGCTTCTTCTTTGCCCGCAATATAAGACCATTTTATGGCACGTCTATTATTAGAAATCTGTATATCTCCAATTTGGAGATTCAGTGGGTCTTCTGCAGGTAATCTCAGATGAAATAGGGCAGGGTCTAACCATAGTTGGAGGGGGTAGTGATCACTCTCTATTCTGGAATCAACCTTAAAGTCAATTAGTGATCTCCATAAATTCCGAGAGGCCATTACGAAGTCAATATGTGATCTGCTACTTCCCTTAAAATAAGTGGGAGCTGAAGGAATGTCTGAGGGAAACCGACCATTACATGATCTTAGGTCGTGTGATACAGTCATCTGTAGGATCTGTATGGAGGCTATAGTACTTTTTGCATAACTTAAGGCCTCCAGAGGCATGATACCACTAGCAGTATCTTGTTCAACAAACAGGCTATCAAGAACCTGGATAGGTTCGTATTTACAGTTAAAATCTCCGCAAATTAAAACACGAGCATTAACTCCCAGTCCATCTAAGGTGGAGTCCAAGGTGTCTATCAATTTAGATTCTCTGTTTAGTGGATATGGTCTGTTATATATGTTTAATAGGTAGATAACACTTTTGTTACTGGTCACAATTTTTAGTCCTAGCAAGTCTGGGCAGGTGCTAGGCAGCTGGCTAACCTCTATTTCTAGGGAAACTTTAACCCAGATAACCAGCCCCCCGGATGCCCTTCCCCTATTCGATGGCATCGCTTTGGTGCAATAAGTTTTAAATCCTACTCTATGGGGGGGTTCTACCATCCAGGTTTCCTGAAGGGCGATTATATCATGTTTTCCAAAGAAGGAACATACTGCCACGTCCATCAGGTTCCTAGAGAGTCCAGCAATGTTCCAAGACAATAAGCTAACATTAAAATCTTCAGTTGACTTTGGGGAAATTCCCCTTAGTCCGGTCTCATCACTGGTATTATCGTACCCTGGCAAGTTATCTGGTACCATTGTTTCTTGCTCAATGGCAGTTTCATTGCCTAATATCCCTGCCTGTACTATACTTATCTTGGAAACGATATCAGACCCAGCTTCTACTTGCACTTGCCGCTTAATTCCAAAATGTCCATCCTCCTCTGGCTGTTCATCCAGAGGGTTAAAGGGAACCCCCAGTGCCACCGTGTTTTTAAAACCAGGGATTCCACAACCACTATGAATCTCTAGAGGGTGGGTGGCCAGCAATGTAACTAAGCTCTTGTTTATATCAGCCTCTGGGAGTCAATCATTTTCATCTAAGTCCCTTAACGCTGCATATCTATTAGTCATAGGGATTTCAAAATGTGATGATTTATTATCAGTACGAATAGGACTATCCTTAATTGTTCCTTGGAGTAATCTGTCTGGATGTCTGTAAAAATAACCCAAGGGGTGAACACGTACAGCATCTCCTCCTATAGCAAGCGAGGCTGCCCTTAGGAGTGTAGTTGCCACATGCTGGGGATGTCTGAAGTTTATTATAACGCAATCCCCCTTGCATGTTTTCCTTGTATTACCTAACCATGCAACTCTTCTAGTAGACAGTATTTGGTTTGAGAAGTCCGTGGGGAAACCACAGTTTTTATTTAGCCAAGCAACTGATTTCCTCTTAAGTGAATCATGAGATTCAACCGAGGCTTTAAGAGGGCCTGGAACAAGTGGGGGAACATTAGACAAAATAACCACATATGGTTCACAAGCTGGTGGGAGGTTGGCACATATAGGCTTTTGTGCAATAGTTATAGGACCCTGATTACTAAATGGATCTGTGTTGATTCGAGTACCACCACCAGCTGGTTGTAATATTGTCGTGCGGCCAGTTGAAATGGAATTTCCCCCCTCTAAATGAGGGTCCTGGGCAGCATGAGCAGGTTTCGGTGGTACCTTAGGCAATATAATAGGCGGTATAATGTGCTGTTTCAAACCCTCAACAAGACCACCCAACCTTGATACCTCTAATGTCAGGGTTTCTATTTTGTCTACAAAAGGTTTAATCAAAAGCACCAATTTTTCCTCCAAAATTTTAGCTATGGTCTCAACGAGAGTAAAATTATCTGCTTCATTACGGGTTTGTGTTTTAGCATGAGCCACAACGGGCCTCCGAGGTTGATCTGACGCTGATTTATGATAAACACTACCCTTCTTAATTTGAGACTTCCTACATTTCCTAACGGCTCTTTTCGGAGGAGAAGGAGGGACTTCAAGCTCGCTCTGGGACTCCGGTATATCTTGGCTAACAATATTAACCTCATTGTCCACAATGCAATCTGGTAACTTCCCCACTAAGGTGGCTTCAATGAATGAGTTCCCTATAAGTGAACCGTGGGCACCATCATCTATGCATAACTCACAATTATCTTCCAGGGTCACCTTCCCAAGGGACTTCCGTCTCTCGCTATTTATCATACTGACCCTTTTGACCAAGTAATTGTCCATCGTTACTTTCGCCTTTGCCATCTTAAGCACAGGTTAGGTCACAATGATCACAGTGTAGTTAAAATCACAAATAGACCCAAGGAACAGGGTAGTACTAGTACTAGTACTCTATAACAATAATAAAAACCATCCAGATAGAATTTTTTTAACAGCAGAGCAGTAACCAACTGTATTACACCTAAATGTATAACCTGAGACCGTACGACTCTGACACAGTCAGGAGGAGCTCGTGTCTGACTGAAACAGTTCGAGGAAAATACTTGCGGGAACGTGTCCACACAATCAAGGGGGGTTGGCCCAACCCGACCACCTACGACCTCCTAATGGCCTCACAACGGTCCGCCCTTTGTCCGGGCTTCGTCCGGCGCCCGCCCGCGCGCGTCCCGCGTCGCGGGGGCTCTCGTTCACTTTATGCGCTTCAGGCGCGCTTCAGGCGCGCTTCCCGGTGACGTTGGCGGGCTCGTCCCGCAGGGGCCGCCGGGAGCTGTGGTTCCCCTGCACACAGCGGCCGTTTGACTGGTAAATACGGCGGCGGCAGGGAACCCCAAGGAGTGATGATAAAGCGCGTCCCACAAGCGCTAGTTAGGCACCGTGGTTCTGGAGACAAGGAGCAGAGAAACCACCTCGCTGACACACACCCCCCATATATAATAACAATATATATATATCCAACAAAACTCCTTCCCAATGGTTGCGCAGGATGCAAGATGTTATGCAAAGCTTGAAACCATTTTCCTGCTTGTGTACAGTAATGAAAAGCGCCTCCTCGTGTCCCCACCGCCTCAGCCTCTGGGTTCAGGAGTCCATTCAACGGGGGCAAAATGACAATGCATGCCCCCCTGCATAAGGTGGAATACCTCACAACCGCCTTTTTCTCTTCCCAAACGTTTGAGGCATGCCCAGACCATCCGATACCTCGGAAAATCAAAAACTGCAAAGACAGAGCCAGTGAAGTCCGGGCCGCTTGTGAAGCAGGGGCCTCTGTACCATGTCTCTGGCTGACGTGGAACCATATCCAACAAAACTCCTTCCCAAGAAAAGAGCAGAAGCCACACAGGGGAAAGTCGAGGAAGCCCTTTATTTTATGGTAATGGTGAATGCATTTCGGCAAATTGTTGCCTTCTTCAGCGCCCAAGAATTTCAGGAGGCTTTGCTTCACATTTGTAAAAGTCCTGCCGCCCTTTGATTTGTTCAGGCATGCTCCGCCCCCACAAATGTCAGCTCACCTGGTTCCAGTCCTCGGTTCTCTTGTGGACTGCACAGCCCAGAATGCACTGTAATGCTTTCAGGTAGGTGGTGCTTGGGGGTAATTTTGCCATATGGTTACGCAGGATGCAAGATGTTATGCAAAGCTTGAAACCATTTTCCTGCTTGTGTACACTAATGAAAAGCGCCTCCTCGTGCCCCCACCGCCTCAGCCTCTGGGTTCAGGAGTCCATTCAACGGGGGCAAAATGACAATGCATGCCGCCCTGCATGAGGTGGAATACCTCACAACCGCCTTTTTCTCTTCCCAAACGTTTGAGGCGTGCCCAGACCATCCGATACCTCGGAAAATCAAAAACTGCAAAGACAGAGCCAGTGAAGTCCGGGCCGCTTGTGAAGCAGGGGCCTCTGTACCACGTCTCTGGTTGACGTGGAACCATATCCAACAAAACTCCTTCCCAAGAAAAGAACAGAAGCCACACAGGGAAAAGTCGAGGAAGCCCTTTATTTTACGGTAATGGCGAATGCATTTCGGCAAATTGTTGCCTTCTTCAGCGCCCAAGAATTTCAGGAGGCTTTGCTTCGCATTTGTAAAAGTCCTGCCGCCCTTTGATTTGTTCAGGCATGCTCCGCCCCCACAAATGTCAGCTCACCTGTTTCCAGTCCTCGGTTCTCTTGTGGACTGCACAGCCCAGAATGCACTGTAATGCTTTAAGGTAGGTGGTGCTTGGGGGTAATTCTGCCATATGGTTGCGCAGGATGCAAGATGTTATGCAAAGCTTGAAACCATTTTCCTGCTTGTGTACAGTAATGAAAAGCGCCTCCTCGTGCCCCCACCACCTCAGCCTCTGGGTTCAGAAGTCCATTCAATGGGGGCAAAATGACAATGCATGCCGCCCTGCATGAGGTGGAATACCTCACAACTGCCTTTTTCTCTTCCCAAACGTTTGAGGCGTGCCCAGACCATCCGATACCTCGGAAAATCAAAAACTGCAAAGACAGAGCCAGTGAAGTCCGGGCCGCTTGTGAAGCAGGGGCCTCTGTACCACGTCTCTGGCTGACGTGGAACCATATCCAACAAAACTCCTTCCCAAGAAAAGAGCAGAAGCCACACAGGGGAATGTCGAGGAAGCCCTTTATTTTACGGTAATGGCGAATGCATTTCGGCAAATTGTTGCCTTCTTCAGCGACCAAGAATTTCAGGAGGCTTTGCTTCGCATTTGTAAAAGTCCTGCCGCCCTTTGATTTGTTCAGGCATGCTGCGTCCCCACAAATGTCAGCTCACCTGTTTCCAGTCCTCGGTTCTCTTGTGGACTGCACAGCCCAGAATGCACTGTAATGCTTTCAGGTAGGTGGTGCTTGGGGGTAATTCTGCCATATGGTTGCGCAGGATGCAAGATGTTATGCAAAGCTTGAAACCATTTTCCTGCTTATGTACAGTAATGAAAAGCGTCTCCTCGTGCCCCCACCGCCTCAGCCTCTGGGTTCAGGAGTCCATTCAACGGGGGCAAAATGACAATGCACGCCGCCCTGCATGAGGTGGAATACCTCACAACCGCCTTTTTCTCTTCCCAAATGTTTGAGGCGTGCCCAGACCATCCGATACCTCGGAAAATCAAAAACTGCAAAGACAGAGCCAGTGTATATATATATGTTCCCACAAAAGTCCAATACCATGTGCTCTCAGTCACCAAGAAAATTCAAATCCAAAAATATCGACAGGGGTGTTTATTTCTCACAACGCGTTTCAACTCGTTGCAGAGCCTTGATCACGTGGTCAAGGCTCTGCAACGAGTTGAAACGCGTTGTGAGAAATAAACACCCCTGTCGATATTTTTGGATTTGAATTTTCTTGGTGACTGAGAGCACATGGTATTGGACCTTTGTGGGAACATTTGCAAGCCGGCGTGCTCCGCCGACGTATGCGCCACCTCTCTTGGGTCCAGCTGTCCGGAAGGAGCGAAATTTGATATATATTCACTGAAAAAACCATGGGTTTCACACACGTTATAGTTAGGAATTAGCATTTTAAAAACCTTTGAAATTCAGTGAAAAAACCATAGGTTTCACACACGTTATAGTTAGGAATTAGCATTTAAAAAACCTTAGAAATTCAGTGAAAAAACCATAGGTTTCACACATGTTATAGTTAGCTGGACATTTTACTCGTAAAAAACCAATGAAATTGCCCCGTTATAGTTAGTTCAGCTAACTATAACTCGCGCGCCCGCAATGCACTGCTGATGACGTCACATATTACATCACTCATGACATGGTCAGTGACATCACTCATGACATCACTGATGACATCTCAAATGACATCACTGATGACATCACTGATGACATCATCCAGTGAATGTGGGTTTTTCTGAAAATTAATTATGTTTTATATATGTAAATCTCAAGGTCGATGGAAGAATAAATGGGTATATAAGTGTCTAAATGGATGATTTGTTTTTGAAAAATTGATTGTTTAACTGACTGATTAAGTGTATCATAGTGAATACATGTTTTAGTGAGTAATGTTTAAATATGTATATATCTGTATCAGTCTCTCACTTTGTGTATAAGTGGCTGCATGGGTTGGTGAGTAGATACATGGGTGTCTATATAGGTTATTAGTTGGTTTTTTGAGTATCAGTCTGAGTGTCTGCATGGTTCGGTGGGGGGTATTACGTAGTGCATAGGTGTATGAATGAGTGACTCACTGTTTGTATGTGTTGAACACAGCATGTGTGCAGGACTGTATGGGTGGATGAGTGTGTGCATGGATGTGTTAGTGAGTGAATGACTGTCTCAATAGTGTCTTTATGAGTAACTACATATGTTTTAAACTAGTATATGTGACTATTTGTGTATATATGTGAGTATATGTGAGAGTGAGAGATTGAAAGAGTTCTTTTATGAATAAGTATGTGTTTCTATAAGTGATTGTTTAAAAGACTAAGTATGTGTAAGTTTCCGTAGAAGTAAGTGTGGTGGTGTGTGTATAACTGTATATGCAAGTAAATGTATGTTTGATTCTTTGTTAGCATGAGTGACTATGTGTGTGAGTAACTCTATGGATGAGTGGCATTGTGTAACAGGATGTATAGGTGTATGAGTACATATGATGAGTGAGTACATGTATGAGTGACTGAATTGGACTGTTGGTGAATGAGTGGATGTGTATGTGGGTCTTAGAATTACTGAAAAGGTTGTTTTATCTGGTATTGGTATGTCCATTGTTTTGAACATTGTAGTTTCTATTTTTGAATGTGTGTGTCAAAGGTTATATTAGGGGAAGAGGAGGTCTGCCACTCTATCACAAGGATGATGTCATCAGTGATGTCATCAGTGATGTCATTTGAGATGTCATCAGTGATGTCATGAGTGATGTCACTGACCATGTCATGAGTGATGTAATATGTGACGTCATCAGCAGTGCATTGCGGGCGCGCGAGTTATAGTTAGCTGAACTAACTATAACGGGGCAATTTCATTGGTTTTTTACGAGTAAAATGTCCAGCTAACTATAACATGTGTGAAACCTATGGTTTTTTCACTGAATTTCTAAGGTTTTTTAAATGCTAATTCCTAACTATAACGTGTGTGAAACCTATGGTTTTTTCACTGAATTTCAAAGGTTTTTAAAATGCTAATTCCTAACTATAACGTGTGTGAAACCCATGGTTTTTTCAGTGAATTTGCAAGGTTTTTTAAATGCTAATTTTTTTTTTATTCTTCAATTTTTTTCAAACATATTTTAACTTTAATTTACTTACCTTTTATAAAGACTATGCTTTAATTTTTAAAATCCTTAAATATTTTTTTTTAATATATTTTTTAAAATAAACATGTAAAATTTATTTCCAGTTCTTTTTTTTTTTTTTTTTTTTTTTTGGTACGCGTACCGTAAGCTCACGGTAAGCGTACGGTTTACGCAACGTCCGTAATCTATCTACGCTGCTTGCGTATAGTTACGCACTTTGCGTAGCCGCGCGTACTGCGCGTGGGACGCGTGCGCGCTTACGCCACACGCGCACGTTACGCGGAAGTGCCGGGAAATGACTGTTATGCGCATGCGCGCAAGCGCGTGTCTTTTTTACGCGCACGCGCACTTTTGCCGTAAGCGTACCGTAAGCGTACCGTAAGCGTACGGTAGGTCATGTGATCTTGAAACACAACTTTTGATTGGTTGAAACTACTTTCAGTTCTAGAACTCTCCTACACCACACCCATTCCCCTCATTTCTGCTTGTGATCCCTTGGGAGAAGGAGCTGGTTTGTCTTTGGGATACGATGGCAGAACAGCAGAGCTCTTCTGAGAGTGAGGCTAGCACTAGCAGCACTGTCTTGAGGCAGAGATCGAGGAAACAAAAGCCTTCTTATGTTTGGGATTATTTTACTTTTCCAGAAGGCCAGCAAAAGGTGAATGCACCCTTAGTTACTTGCAGGCTGTGTAAGCGTGTACTTTCTAGAGGTAATCCTGACAGGAAGTATTCCTTTGGGAATCACACCATGAAGAGACACCTCCAGGATGTACACAGAAGGACACATGGTCATCTTTTTGGAGGTAACTCTTCAGAAAGACGAGCCAGTACATCCACAGCAGCTCAGCCTGGACCATCATCTGCAGGGCTGACTCCTTCTTCTGCAGGTCAGGTGAGCCCTTCATCTGTGGGGGGAGAATCTCCTTTTGCTGGCCCTCTGGAAATTAACCCTCGGTTTGCGAGGGTTGAAGTACGGTGCGCCACTTGTCACGATCTAATTACTTATAGGGAGACCAGTGTTTCCCTGGTGAACAGTAAAATAGATCAGCACACTTGTCGTACCGTCTAATATTCCCAATCTTTCTTTCCTCTGTCCCTGCATGAACACAACGGTTCTTTTAAGAGCCAACCTTATCTTTCATCTTTTTTTTACATATGTTTTTAAAAACTTTTTTTTATTTTTTTTTACCGTACGCGTACGGTGCGCGTACTTTTTTTTTATTTTTTTAAAAAAACACTAAAAATCATTTATCACATTACATTGTCCTTGAGAGACTACAATTATTATTATTGACTTACCATACTCACTGAAAAAATATTTATTCATTTCTTTTTATAAAAAATAGTTTTAAAAATGTTTGTAGTTTTCGAAAATTTTCTATATCTATCTGGAAAAAAAGAAAAAAGTATTAATATTTTTTAAACATTTTATAATACAGTACACATATTTACATTTTTTACCAAAAAATCTTTTTGCCTTATTTTTGCTGTTTTCAGAATATATTGCATTTCACTATAAATTGTGAAAGCAATTGCATTCATCATTTTACAGCGGGCAAAAAAAAATACCAATCACAAAGATTGTATTAAAAAAGCCCTGATTCTTTTTTTAATTAAACTTAACATTATAGAAATGCATAATATTGTAAAAAAATATCATCTAATACCAATACTTATTTGTTTTAAATACCGTCTGATATGTTTGTTTCAGAACTATAATCACAATATTATATCTCAAATAACTCCAAAATACATCCGTACGCTTACCGTAAGCTTACCGTACGCGTACCCCGTGATTTTTTTAAAAAATCAATAAATGTTTGTTTTGTACTTTACAGTCCTTCTTTGACCCCCTCACAAATGTAAGGGGGTCTGTAACTCTCCTCATTGCCCCCTTTTCTTGTTTTCACTCTTTTTTTTTCAGAGTGAAACACAGAAAATGGCGGCCGCCGCTTCCTGGTTTTCGGCCGATTCGAATGTTTACTAAGATCTAAGAGCCAATCAGAATCGCGCTCGCGCACGCCACCGTACGCTTACCGTAAGCGTACGGTAAGCGTACCGTAAGCGGGCTCAGATATATATATTGATTTAAAGGCTATTTTCTCAGAATCTACTGAACAGATTTACACCAAACCTACAAAAGGCACTTCCTTGACCTAGGGACTACCTCTCTGCCAAATTTCTAGTAATTCTGTTCAGCCGTTCGGGCTGTAGGTCGTTCTAAAGGTCCTATGGAAAAATGCATGGGAAAAACGCGTTTTGGGACCCCCCTTTTATCTCAGCCCCCGCTTGACGGATCCCCCCGAGACTTTCAGGGTAGGAGCGGAGCGTAGCGCCCCACCTATTTTGAGAAATTCGCGAGGATTCGTCGACCGGCGCCAAAGTTATTCAAAATAGAATGTTGAGGTTATCCTATGGAAACGTGGTCCTAACTATAACTACCTACTGGCGACCGCCAGTAGGTAATATATATATATATATATATATATATATATATATATATATATATATATATATATATATATATATATATATATATATATAAGCAATTGGCAGAAGAAATATAATTGCACCGTCAGGCTGGTAAAAGTATTAGTGATACTGGGTGAAATAACGCTGTTGAGCAGAAAGACACCAGTCCAGTACACACCTGCGGATACCTACCTGATGCATGCTGGGACCCGCAGTTTAGCAACTGCGGGACCAAGCCCACTTGGAAATAATTAAGACACACCTACCTATGATTAAGGCGGAGTAACGCTGAAACTGGTCAGGACTACTTAAGTTTGTCACAAGCTGCAGTGCTCGAGACGAATAAAGTCGGCTTCTTGCTGTCAGACGAAGTTGGGCTCTGGTGTGTTTTGTGAGAAGTTACAAGCGGCAGGATCTCCATTCCTGCCTTTGAGAGCCCGCCCTGCAGGGTCGGAGCCCCCGGTAAATGGAACTCTTTTGAAATATATATATACTTTGTTTGTTGTACTATATGCGGCCGACCCGGCTGCAAAAGGGCTGCCACCGCGAAGCGGGTCCGTGGAGGTGCCAAACGCACTTCCAAAGGAAGCAAGTTGCAGCAGTGAAAGGCACAAACAAAGCAGCATGCCACATTATGGATTGAAACGTCAACCCACAAGCGGACTCACTTGAGTTTTTATTACTGGCACTACATGATCCAGAATGCCTCTGGCCACGCCCACTGGGGCAGGAACAGTGAAAATCAAGGTGTACCTGTATTTCTGTTTTTTTACAGTCAACAGTTTGCCATTGAGGAAGAGATCAAGTCTCGAAACGCGTCTGGCTGGCTGAATACTGTGATGTTCTTTCCGCTGTGTCTGATTGCTGCCTTTCACGTAATAAAGCGGATTATCACACTTGCAGTGCGGGTAACTTTGTTTGTTGTATATATATATATATATATATATATATATATATATATATATATATATATATATATATATATATATATAAAATCTACTGGCGGTCGCCAGTAGATAGTTATAGTTAGGACCTATTTTCCATAGGAAATTTGCAACATTCTATTGGGAATATCTTTGGCGCCGGTTGACAAATCCTCGCGAAATTCTCCAAACTTTTGGCCAGCTCTGCTCCGCTCCTACCCTGAAAGTTTCGTGGTGATTCGTCAAGCGGGGGCCGAGAAAAAAGGGGGGTCCCAAAACGAATTTTCCCAAAGCAATTTCCCATAGGATCTGTTTTCGCAGCTACAGCCCGAACCGCTGAACGGAATGACACCAAATTTGGCAAAGAGGTAGTCCTCAGTTTGGACTCATGCCTTTTGCATATTTGGTGTGAATCTGTTCAGTAGTTCCTGAGAAAATTTGGGTAAAAAAGTTAGTGATATCTATGGCCGCGGAGCATCCGCGGACCCTACCCGCACCGTACGCGAACCCTCCCCGAACCGAGCGCGCACCCTCCCGATCGCGCGCTGAATGCTAATTGGCTGTCGAGCGCCTCTCTACATTCGAAACCAGGAACTGTTGGCGGCCATTTTCTGCCTCGGTAGAAGCGAGGCTGAAGAAGCAAGGGGAATAAGTGCGTAAAACATATAAAGGGGGCAGAGTGGAAATACTCTAACCCTCTAGAGGTGCTTAGGGGGTCCCAGAAGGAACCCCTGGGGCCCCCCTTTTTAAAAAAAAAAAGCAGTGAAATGCGCGCGCGGTGCGGGCATCCTACCGCATTGGATGCACGGATCCTCTCGCGGTGGGTGCGCGGATCCAAAACCATGGAATAAAAATATATAAAATAAAGTTTTGCACATATAGTTAAAAAAATATTTTGAAAAATATAAAAAAATATGTTTGAAAAACCCATTAAGTTCAAATAATATTTTTAAATTTTTAAAAGTATTAATTGAAAAAATAAGTTTAAAAAATAGTGATAAAAAAGTATTTAAAAAAAATTTAATTAATGAAATGACACACTGCATTTGAAAAATATAGAAATCCAATCAAAATCATTAAACATGATATCTTCAGAGATAAGTTATAGATAGGAATTAGCATTTAAAAAACCTTTGAAATTCACTGAAAAAAACATAGGTTTCAGGCCTGATATATTTAGGAATTAGCATTTAAAAAACCTTTGAAATTCACTGAAAAAACCATAGGTTTCATGCACGTTATAGTTAGGAATTGGCATCTAAAAAACCTTTGGAATTCACTGAAAAAAACAAAGGTTTCAGGGGCGTTATAGTTAGGAATTGGCATTTAACAAACCTTAGAAATTGACTGAAATCTTTGAGATGTCATCAGTGATGTCATCAGTGATGTCACTGACCATGTCATGAGTGATGTAATATGTGACGTCATCAGCAGTGCATTGCGGGGGCGCGAGCTATAGTTAGCTGAACTAACTATAACAGGGGAATTTCTAGGGTTTTGTACGAGGGAAATGTCCAGCTAACTATAACGCCCCTGAAACCTATGGTTTTTTCAGTGAATATATATATATGTGAATCCCTCTTGCTTTACAACAAAAAGGTAAGAGCCACACTCAGGATTGCAAATAAGAGAAAGATTTATTGACTGACGCGTTTCAACCTCACGGTCTCTGTCAAAGTCACTTCAAAGACAGGAAGTGGCTACTTATAAATGTGTTTACAACCAAGCATGACCAAGCAAACTTTCAAAACAGACTTAAAAGAAATAGTCATGGATATGCATGAAAACAGATTCACCCCACATTTAAGCCAGCATTTGTCAAATATTATTTATAAAGAATATACAAAATGC
Source organism: Triturus cristatus (assembly GCF_964204655.1). Taxonomy (NCBI): domain Eukaryota; kingdom Metazoa; phylum Chordata; class Amphibia; order Caudata; family Salamandridae; genus Triturus; species Triturus cristatus. Next base: position 1,081,283,613 of record NC_140591.1, read on the forward strand.
CTTTATTATATATGCTTAGTGTGGGAAATGAAAAATAAAATGAAATAAATTAAATATAAACAGACCAGAAAAAAGCGCGAGCCATCTCAATAGCGCAGGCGTGAAACGCTGTGTGCAAGAAAATGCTCCCATCAAATGTGAACCAGGATAAAATGGTTCACATCTGCAGGCAGTGAAAATGCCAAGTGGCATTGTACATATAAGCAGAATTAAGTTGGTGTGAAATAGACACCAAAGAAACATATAAATCAATATATTTATAGTAATACCTAACAAATGGTAGGTTGTATGATATACTATTACTCTGCGGGTATCAACTGCCCGGGAATGAGCGCCAGATGGCATGGCTAAGTAATGGAAATAAAAAAGGTGAATAGAAAAATTACACAGTGAGTGTGGCAAAAGCAAAAGTGAAGAATGGCTTTGATAATGCTGGGAAAAACCCACCCCAGTGCTTTAAATATAAATATCAAGACCATGAAGATTCTCAGTTTTTCGGCACAGTCACTTTCGGCAAACAGAGAACCATGAACCACCGGAGATATAGTCAATGAATCTTTTATTATCCTCAAATGACGCGTTTCAGGCACCACTTGCCCTTGATCACATATTCGAGAGAGCCGTACTTCATCTTTTTTAAATGCAGTGAACTCAAACCACGTGGTAAAACAAAAGAAGTAAATACAGAAAACACACTTGCACATTATTCTGCTGGTTATAGAGTCTGTTTTCATAACCTCTATCATAGTGGCTTAACAATATTCAAAAGCAATTTTGTAAATGGCAATGAAATACGCAAAATTAAAATGAAATAAACAGTATGAGTTAATATATGCCTCAATTAGATGATATATACACAAGATGATAAATTGATTTAAAACACCACCATGTACAATACATCATGATAAAATATATTTGTAAAAATACAATAGATCGGGCGCATTAATCCATATAAAAGAAGTCATAATATTGTTCATGACCCAAAATATTTGTGCAAACCATCGCAACTCGTATTGTAAACCATCACACTGTGTAAACAATAGACCAAATATATTATATCTTTTGATATATATTCCTTCTTTAAATGCTGATACAATAGGATAAATCCATACTAAGTCACCTCGTTTCCATATTTTTGGGATAAATCCCCAAAATAGTCACAATCAAAAACCTTCAGAATTTATTCAAAAAGTGCTGAGTGCTAAAGTGCTACCCTATGTGCATATAACAAACATTATTGAAGTGCAAGTGCAAAAATACATACCATCGTTAAAATCTATATCACAAAAAAGCATGTATGAGCAATGCGATCCTTAAATAATTAAATTCAATTAAAACTGAATAAAAATCCAGTAAATTCAATTAAAATTCAAATCAATTAAAGAAGGGATGCAGTGAAAACTGATACTTATTTGCAAAACCTAGTTAGTAGTAAATACAGGAGTCATGGGAAACCAAAACACCAAACATCCAGAAGAACTTTATATGCTCGGTTTTGGTTTGTTCCAACTATTTTTTATAAAAAATGATGCAAGTCCTCTGTGTTGTTAAGACCATATGGGAACTTACTATCAAGCTCTACAATCATTCTGGACTCCATCTGCCTTAGAACTCTTTCTCTGTCCCCCTATGAAGTTTTGGAATGGTCGCCGCTACAAAATAACTCAAGCAGTTAAGATCATTATTGTGTACCTGCTTGAAATGGCAAGCCACTAGATAGATTGAGTCATGGTTCATGATGGCCCGCAAATGCTGTAAGATTCTGCCTGGCACCTGCAATATATATTACCTACTGGTGGCGGTCGCCAGTAGGTAGTTATAGTTAGGACCTAGTTTCCATAGGAAAAGCATTTTTTTGTTTTCCCAATAACTTTGGCGCCGGTTGACGAATCTTCGCGAGATTTTTATAACTAGTGTCCCACTCCGGTCAGCTCCTATCTTGAAAGTTTCAGGGTGATTGGTCAAGCGGGGGCCAAGAAAAAAGGGGTTCCCAAAATGCGTTTTCCCCCATGTTATTTTCCATAGGAAACTCTAGACAAAGCTACAGGCCGAACTACAGAACGAAATTACACCAAATTTGGAAAAAGGTAGGTCTTGGTTCAGAAAGATTTCGTTTTGTTAAATGGTGTAAATCCATTCAGTAGTTCCTGAGAAATTTAAAAAAGAAAAAGTTTCAATATCTAGGGACGCGGTGGATTTGTGAACCCTCCTGAGCTTCACTCTCATTGGTTGCCAACACTCCAAACCAGGAAGTGTTGGCAGCCATCTTGTGACTCGGTAGAACCCAGTCACAAGAAAACAGAAACACCCTGACCCCCTAGGCCTGTTCAGGGGGTCCCACACAGACCCCCATGGCCAAAAAAGGAATTTTTAAAAAATAATTTTGGTGTAAATTGCGAGGGACCACCACCTCCCCCTGGGCTTCGAACAAACAACAGCAGGGGCACACAGCTGGCGGTCCCCAGGGCTGTTAAAAAAAGCATGGGGGGTCCCAATCCTCCCACGCTGCCCCGGGGACCGCCACCTCGGCGGGACTCTTTTAATAAATAAAACCTGTGTGGGGGGCTCGAGTTCCCCCACACGCCCCAGGGACCACCACCTCCCTGGGGCACTGAATATGTAAATGCGTGGGTCTGTTACCGACCCCCGAGCCCTGGGGACCACCACCTCCCCAGGGCTTTGTAATGGTAGGGAGTGGGACAGTCCCCCTCCTGGAGCCTTTTATGGCCCTGGGGACCACCACCCCCCAGGGCCGGCTCCTGCAGTGTCCTGGGGTGCCCATCCCTGGGACACTGCTGTTTGATATGACAGGGCGGGAACCATGTGGCTCCAGCCCTGTCATAGCAAACACTGGTTTGGATTTTGGAAGCAAGAGCAGGTTTCCTGTCTCTCGCTTCCAGAATCCAAAGCAGATTGCTTTTCCACGAGGGAGCTGCATGTTAGCAGCTCCCCTTGTGGAAAAGCAATGCCGGAGGAGGCAGGATCGAATGCCATTCTGTTTATAGAAAACCTGTTTCATGTTTGGGAATGAAACCTACAAACAAGTTTGTGGAACGGCCATGGTCACCTGCTTCACCCACAGCTATGCTAATTTGCATGTGGGCTGGTGGGAGGAGCAGGTGCTCAGGGTTGATTATGCCAAGGAGTAGAATAAGAACGTGATTTTGTGGACATTTTTTATTGATGAGCTTTTTGTGGTCTGGGAAGGATCGGTGGAATCTGCAAAATGTTTTGTTAGTCAACCTAACAATAACACATTAAATTTGAAATTTACAGATACCATTAGCAGGTCCCAAGTAACATTGTTTGATCTAGAAGTATATGTAAGAGACAACATACTACATACACGCACATTCAGAAAAACCACGGCAGGTAATTCAATTTCACATGCAAATAGTTTTCAACCGACTAGATTAAAAATGAGCATCCCTTATGCTGAGCACCTTAGGATGAAACAAAATTGTAGTGAGAGGCAGGCACTGGAGGATGCTCAGAACAGTTTGACCAGGAGATTCTCGAAAAGGGGTTACAAAGATCATGTTGTTAATCAAGCACTACAGAAGGTCAGTGGTATCAAAAGAGATGTCCTACTTAGACCAAAAGAAAGAAAGGAGGGAATGAAAAGGCAGGACAATGCGGAAATGAGGTTGATCACCGGGTGCCTACCACACACGGGTGAAAGACTGTGTGAGTAGGTCACTTGCACCTGATAAGAAGTGACCCAATGCCCAGTACAGTAGTAAAACGCAGGCCACAGGTGACATTCAAAAGAGTTAAATCTATGAGGCAAGAGCTGGTGGACAGCACTCCGAAACTAACAAAACCGGAGAGTTGGCTGAGGGCGAATCCAGGTTTTTATAAATGCCAAAAGTGTAGAGCCTGTACAGTTTCCCAAAATGCCAAATTAGCTATGTCTCCATTAATGGCGACCCCATGGAAAATTAGATGCTTTCTGAACTGCCAGAGTGACCATGTAGTTTACATCTTACAGTGCTCCTGCCCAAAGTTATATGTAGGAAGCACCATCCACATGGTTAATGTTTGTATACTCCAACATATGCTGGCAGTCAAAAACAATGATAAAACTTATCCTGTGGCACGCCACAGAAATGAAATTCACAAGGGCAAACTAGAAGATCTAACTAATTTTGCAGTTGACCAGGTGGCCAAAATAAGAAGAGGAGGCAATAGAGAGAAAAAATTGCGACTGACAGTTGGAATCAAATACATAATGTTGTATACCAGAATCCTGTCAGGATTGAATACAGACAAGGATCTACACATACACTTAGGCCACTAGTAGTATCCGGGTCAGATGGCTCATTTTAACAACAAGCTCCTTAATCCATAACAAGATTGACAAATGTGTTAGACGTGTTGAGAAAAAATGTTGCACAATTGTTTGATGAAATTGTATGATATTAGCATTTGGAGTCAGGATGGTAATATGTTGGAATATTATTGTAATTAAACGTGTTTATTTATATATACATATATTTTTTAACTCTAAGGTGGGTGTCATTGGAGATTATGAAAGGAGGTCATTGTGAAGGTATATTTTAAAATGCACTATCACTTTACATATTGTTCCATGGTGAAATATGGTCTAGTAGGTGGCAAATAATGGATTAATTGTTGGCAAAGCACTTGCACTTAATGATTTCATGTACTGTACTGACTATATGTCTGCACTTGCACCTTATAGTTGAAATTGAAAGAAGCACTTGCACTTTGCCATATACTACTTCTGACAGATTGCCGCGAAGTTGACATTATTTACTTATTTATTATCCATATGGACAAAATGAGAATGATGTTTGTTTACAATGCGCTTGCACTTTATCCAAGTTGACCCGCCTGGAGAACCTTTTTGGATGTTTTTAGTGTTTGAAAAATTTGAAATATGTATGATTTTAATATTTATTTTGATGTTTTTAATATTGGAACATTTAATGATATTTTACATTTTGTATGCAGATTTTAATTATTTATAAGATATGCATGTAGAATGTAGGATTCTAGAATCACTATACATAAAATAGTTGGCTTGATTGAAAGCTGAAGGATGAATTAGGCACTTGCCAAAATTCTCAGCCCGAATTGGAATCAAGGAGTGAGATAATTTTTATCATTGACTGTACATTGAATATACAGGAAATGTAAGACTCCAAATTATTGATACTTTTGGAAAAGTTCTGCAATGAATCATCAGTGCAAAAAATGAATTTAGGATGATTGTACAACCACCAACACGACATGTCTGATATGGTTGGTTTACTCACGGAGTGTTGCAGAGTCTGTCTTCCAGTTTTATATAGCGCGAACTAGACCCAAAGATATCGGGTATCAGAGCACTATACATAGCGCCAGTTTCATTACACAAGGACATATTAATTTTTTTGTTAGGCACGAGGAGACTAAGTGATTTGCCCAGAATCACAGGATGTTGAGCGTTGTTGCCGAGACTCGAACCCGGTTCCCCAGCTTTGAACGACGACCGCTCTAGCCGTAAGGCTACATCCTCTCCCCGAGGCTACATCCTCTCTTCCATTGTTTTGGAAGTAGTGGACCACGTAATTGGGAGCTTGTGATTTTAAAATGGAGTTATGGCAATGGCGTTTATTGTGTGAGCAAGCCTGCTGAGACAGGCAAAACGTGCTACCAAGAAATAAACAAAAGTTTTTAAATCGTCGGTATCCAGGTTCTGAAGGGAAACTGGAGTGGGTGTTCATGAATATATATATATATATTACCTACTGGCGATTGCCAGTAGGTAGTTATAGTTAGGACCTTGTTTCTTTTCAAAAAGTGTTTTTTATTTTCCCAATAACTATGGTGCTGGTTGACGAATGTTCGCGAAATGTTCAAACCTTGTGGCCGCTCCGGTCAGCTCCTATCCTAAAAGTTTTGGGGTGATTCGACAAGCGGGGGCCGAGAAAAAGGGGTGTCCCAAAATGCATTTTCTCCATGTTATTTCCCATAGGAAACTTTAGACACGACTACAGCCGAAACTACTAAACGGATTTACCACAAATTTGGCGAAAAGGTACTGCTTGGCTCAGAAAGCGATATTTTTAAAAGTGGTGTAAATCCGTTCAGTAGTTGCTGAGAAAATCAAAAATAAAAGTTTTGATATTTAGAGGTGCGGTGGATCCGCGCACCCTCCCAATCACGAACTGCATTCTAATTGGCTGTCAACACTTCAAACCAGGAAGTGTTGGCAGCCATCTTGTACCTCGGTCGAACCAAGGCACAAGAACTCAGTAAAACAAACACGAAAAACAAGAAAAGGGGCAGGGTAGAAACACCCTGACTCCCTAGGCCAGCTTAGGGTGTCCCACAAGGACCCCCAGGGCCAAAAAAAGCATTTTATTTTTTAAATCGCGAGATGAGCGGAGGATCTGCGGATCTGGCCACGAAATAAACAAAACAAAGCGCCGACTCCCGCGCTTCGTTATTAATTAGTCCCCGGGTGAGCCAAGTCCCTGAGGCATGTGAAAAATAAATTTGCGGGGGCCCAGAGGGACTCCTGCAGCCCAGGGGACCGCCATCCCCTGGGGCTTTCTATACATATTTATGGGAGGCCTTAGCCCCGGGAACCACCACCCCCAGGGCTTGTATTGTAAATGGGTGGGGGCCCCCAAGGCCCGGGGACCGCCACCCCTGGGGCTTTCTTTACATATTTGCGGGGGGCACATGGCCCCCCACAGCCCCGGGGACCACCGCCCCCGGGGCTTGTTTTAAAAAAAAAAAACTACCTGTGTGGTGGGGCTCGAGTCCCCCCACACACCCCGGGGACGGCCAACTCCCCGGGGCACTAAGTATGCAAATTTAGGGGATCCGTTACGGACCCCCGAGCCCTGGGGACCACCACCTCCCCGGGGCTTTTCTAATGTTAGGAGGGGGGCCGCGCGGCCCCCTCCTGAAGCCAGTGATGGCTCTGGGGACTGCCACCCCCCAGGGCCAGCTCCTGTAGTGTCCCGGGGTGCCTCCTGTTTGCAATGATAGGGTGGGAGCCTTGTGGCTCCCGCCCTGTCTTTGCAATTAATTCCCCAACTTAAAACGCGCCTGAGGGCGTGTTTGCACACATGTCACCTCAGGCCCTGCCCCCTTCCTTCAACACTGTACAAACGCGCCCCCTGGCGAGTTGTAAGTTGGGGATTGAATTCCCCTTGAATACTGAGGGTCCCTGGGGCCAACTAGCCCACCAGGTACCTCCAGTATGCGCCAGGGAGCTGCGTTGCAGACTGGTGTTCAGAGGCCACGCCCCTTTTTACACCACTCGGCAATGCAGCTCTGTGGAGCTTACTGGATGTAAGTGGTGGGCTAGTTGGCCCCCGGGGACCCTCAGGACTCAAGGGGACTTAATCCCCCAATTTACAACGCACCAGGGGGTGCGTTTGTGCAGTGGTGCAGGGAGGGGGCGTGGCCTGATGTCACACATGTGGAAAAGCGCCCTGTGGCGCGTTTCAAGTTGGGGAATTATGTCCCCTTGAATCCTGAGGATCCCTGGGGGCCAACTAACCCACCAGGTATGTCCAGTAAGTTCCACAGAGTTGCATTGCAGAGAGGTGTAAAATGGGGCATGGCCTCGGACCACATCTCTGCAACACAGCTTTGTGGTGCTTACTGGAAGTACATGGTGGGCTAGTTGGACCCAGGGACTCTCAGGTTTCAAGGGGACTTAATCCCCCAACTTAAAATGTGCCACAGGGCGCCTTTGCACAGTGGTGAAGGGAGGGCCCGGGGCCTGAGGTGACATATGTACAAACACGCCCTGTGGCGCATTTTAAGTTGGGTAATTAAGTCCCCTTTAATCCAGAGAGGTGGTCCAGGCCAAGCCCCTTTTTACACCTCTGTGCAACGCAGTTCTGTGGCGCTTACTGAAGGTACCTAGTAGGCTAGTTGGACCCCAGGGACCCTCAGGATTCAAGGGGACTTAATCTCCCAACTTGCAGTGCATTGCAGAGGCGTGAGTTATAGTTAGCTCTACTAACTATAACGTCCGAATTTCTCTGGTTTTGCACGAGTGAAATGTCCAACTAACCATAACGTCCCTGAAACCTATGGTTTTTTCAGTGAATATCTAAGGTTTTTTAAATGCAAATTTCTAACTCTAACGTCCCAGAAACCTATGTTTTTTTCAGTGAATGTCAAAGGTTTTTTAAATGCTAATTTCTAATTATAATGTTAATTAAACCTATAGTTTTTTCAGTGATTTTAAATTATCATTCCATTCTCAACCTGGTGAAAACAGCCAATATCGCCAGTTTTCCAGCAATAGCTTCCGCAAATAAAAAAAATCGCCACAAATGAGAGCAACAAGTAACGCTAATAATATGCAGACTAGGCGTTCCTATGCAAAAATAACATGAAAACACCACTTCCCGATATTTTCAACGAGCAGCCAAATCTACTGTGCGATCCAAAAACAGGCGATAAGCTGCGTTAGCAGTAGAAATGTAACATCTGCCTTTTACTGGTGTAAAGTGGGACGACTACCTACAGTGTGAAAGGGAGCCCAGCCAAGAATCACATCTGAAAACTAACACATGTCATAGAGCTACTGATCATGCACCTCCCACACCCAAGAAGGCCACAAAACCCACTGCCACCACCCTTAGGACCTCCCCCCAGGACCACCCCCCCTACCGTCACCTGTAAGCGGAAGCACAGTGGACTGGTCCAACGTACGCCACGCCAGCGTAGAAGTGTGAATAAATAGGGCGGGGCTCTGGGCATAGTTCACTTGTGTGAAGGCCAATGCGTCTGCTAGAGCGGCTGCCCTCACCCTGCCACGTGGCTGCCGCCATGACTGCAGGCCTCCTCGACACAGGCCCCCTGTGAACACAGCGGCACAGTGCCGCAGAGTTATGTGTACACACTACTGCCTTCGATCTACACTGCGGAAAGCAGGGCTCACAATTCAGATGGAGTCACGATTGCAGATGCCACAGTCTAGTAGGCATGACACATTGCTCCCAGTGCGGCCCGCCTGGACCACACGACATCGCAGGCTGCGTACACGCTGAGTGCCAGAGGTACCTCTAACTCAGTGCACCACAAGACAACACCACGTGGCCTTATTAAGGCAGAATTCAATAGACAATAGACATTGCTACCAGTGTGGCCCGCCCGGACCACGCATCATCGCAGGGTGCGCACACTCTGAGTGCCTCAGGTGCCACTAACTCAGTGCACCACAAGTCACCGCCACGAGGCCTTACTGAGGCAGAATTAGTTACACAAAAGACATTGCTACCAGTGCGACCCGCCCGGACCACGCATCCTCGCAGGCTCCGCACACGCTGAATACTTCTGATGCCACTAACTGTGCAGCTCAACTCAACGCCACGTGGCTGTGGGCCCCTGCTGACCGCTGCCTCTGGACTACACTGCGGTGAGCACGGCTCACAATTAAAATTGAGTCTTGATTCATTAATTACAAAGTCCAGTAGGCAATTAACTACAACATCCCTGAAACCTACACAATATCCTTTAAGTATCCTTGCTTCAAGAACTTTTTTGATATCAATTATAGCTTTAGTACAATGACCAAATTCATCTTGCAAGTCCAAAAGAACACTGAATGGCAGTGTACACTGCGGCCAGCAGAGCTCACAGTTCAAATTCAGTCTTGATTCATTAATTTCAGACTCCAGTAGGCAACTAACTATAACGTCCCCGAAACCTACACATTTCGACAATGTATTCCATACATATTTCATCTTTTGTTACCTACACTGCTGTCAGCAGAGCTCACAATTTACATTGAGACATGATTTATTAATTACAGACAGAATTGTAATCTATGTCCTCGGATTTTATCAAGAGGAAGTGACAAAAAGCATTTCTCGATGTCTGTGCTGACTACTGCCATTCCATCTACATTGCGGACTGCAGGGCTCACAATTCAGATCAAGATGCGATTGCAGATGACGCAGTCCAATAGGCAACAGACATTGCTACCAGTACGGCCTTCCCGGACCACGCATCATCGCTAGCTGTGCACACGCGGAATGCTTCTGATGCCCCTACCTCAGTGCACCACAACTCATGGACCCTTTATGATAGAATCTTTTGTGTATGATTTCAGATCTGCTACCCCTACCTCAGTGTACCACAAGTCATGCACCCTTTACAATAGAATCTTTTGTGTGTTATTTCACATCTGGTGCCCCTAACTTAGTGCAGCACAAGTCATGGACCCTTTATGATTGAATCTCTGTGTGTGATCCGATGATTACTGTTGTACTTGTTGCCAGCACCAACCATTCCCTGAGGGCTGGCTTACACTCACCCCACACGCCTCCAGCACAGACATCACTGAACATGTGACCCTGGTAATAAAAAGGGGCCGAGCGCACGTGCCCGTACCCAGTTCCACTATCTATCTAACTGTGTCTGTGTGTTCATTATGTATGCATGATGCTGCCCCTGGGCCCTACCACATTACATTCTGCTGTGGACAGCGCTCGCAACCATGGTACCTCTGGCAGTGGGGAAAACTTCGGTTATGTAACTTTGTTTCGGTCATTGCATAAGTACATAGGTAGAGACTGGATCATTGGAGTACTGCACCGAGAGTGTATAGTGAATTTATAAGTGCTTCGAAATTGGCGGAGTGATTGGATAAGAACATATGTTGGCAGAGCCTAACCCCTGAGCACGAGCTTGGCTCTAATTGGTTGCCCTCCATGTGCCAACAACGGAAATTTGGACTTTGCATGGCCCTGTATTGCTACAGCTGCAACACTCCACTGATTGTGCAATAAACATTCATATCCACACAGCTATGTCATGTGCACGATCTTTCATGGGTGGAAATATGGATGAATGTAGTGTCAGTGATTCCCCCTACCTTCCATGTTGGTCATGTTTTAGGACTTGGGTCACAGGGTGACACATTGGCGCTTGCGGCCCGGGTGGCGCCAGCACTACAACAGGGACACCCGCATCAGTTGATTCCTCATACAGCCCAGGATGGAACCACGCCCAGAGCTCTGGAGTCATTGTTCACAGCCTCACGCAGGACTGGCATACGCCAGGCCAGCCCAATTCGCTTATGCATACAGGCCGGGACAACAATGCTACGTGGCCCAGATTTGCATTGTAGTGACCTGCTGCTCTCAGGTCTAGTTTTCAGTACGCCACAGCCACTCCCTGATGGCTGGTTTACACCCACATCACACCCATCAAGCACAGGCATCACAGGACACGTGACCCTGCCAATAAAAAGGACCGGGCGCACGTGCTCCACGCCATTTCAATTTCAGACTTGGTGTACCAGATGCAGTGCGGCCGGCACAGGCACACCGCCACAGGACGGTGACTTTCGGGGCACTGAGGTAGGGGCACTGTAAGTGCTGAGTGGGTGTGTGACCTGCGATGATGTCCTGTCCCGGTGGTCCGGACAGGTCAGGTTTTGTGTGCCCTGCTGGACCACAGTGTAGGCTTGAGCCATCGACCAGCGGGGGCCTACCACCACATTGCGTGGCCTCACTGGTCACAGAGTTAGTGTCACCGCAAGGGCTGAGCGGGTGTGCAACCTGCAATGATGGCAGGTGCACTGGTATGTCCTCTGCCCATGGTAAAATCAAGATGCAGCACCAAATGTGAGACCTGGTGGCCTGCGGAGTGGGGCTGCATGATGTGGTGGGTGCTGTGTCCGCGGAAAGGTGAGCAGTGAGGCCTGGGTGCGCAGAGGTGGTCAGACACCTCTGGGCGGAGGGAGTGGATGGGGTGCAGCAGCCTGGGTGCGCAGCGACAGTCAGAAACCTCTGAGCAGTGGAAGTGGATGGGGTGCAGCAGCTTGGATACACAAAGGCGGGACAGTGATTTAGGCATGCGCAGTCGTTTGTACTCTGCCATTACTGATTCTGTACTATGTTTTAGATGAGTGAGCTTGAGGGCTCCACTATGTCCCGGCACGTGGTTGGAGATACACCGGTGGCAGAAAGGTGAGCTGTGAGGGTTTTGTCCACAGTGTGGGCACTCACTGTCCCTCTCCATCTCTTCCTTTCTCTCCCTTACACTCTTTCTCTCTCTCTTTCTCTCTCTCACAGTGTTTCTCTCTTTCTCGCTCTCTTCCTCTCTCTCACTCTTTCTCTCTCTCTTTCTCTCTCTCTTTCTCCCTCTGTTTCTCTCTTCCTCTTTCTCACACTGTTTCTCTCTTCCTCTCTCTTACTGTTTCTCTCTCTCACTCTTTCTCTCTTTCTCTGTCTTCCTCTCACTCTTTCTTTCTTTCTCTCTCTCTCTTCCTCTCTCTCACTCTTTCTCTCTCTCTCTCTCCTTTGATGGACGCATGACACACAATATTACCTTGATTTTTGTCTAGCAGGCCTGCAATGATGCGTGGCCATCCTGGCAATCAACACCCACTCGGAATTGTGAGCTTGGCTTGACCGCGTGTATGCAATGGCTGAGGAGGTTGTTTCTTACACAAACGCCGGTGGCGGAAGGTGAGCAGAGAGGCTTGTTTCCGCAGCAGCGGGCAGTCACCTCTTGGTGGTGGGAGTGGATAGTGTGCAGCAGCCTGGGTGCACAAGAGCGGGCAGACACCTCCGAGCAGTGGGAGTGGATGGGGTGCAGCAGCCTGGGTCCACAGGAGCGGGCAGACTCCGTTAGGCAATGTGAGTGGATGGGGTGCAGCAGTCTGGGTGCGCAGGAACGGGCAGTCACCCCCGGGCACTGGGAGTGGATGGGGTAAAGCAGTCTGAGTGCGCAGAGGTGAGCAGACACTTCTGGGCGGCAGGAGTCGATGGGGTGCAGCAGCCTGAGTGCACAGGGCAGACAGACACCTCTGGGCGGTGGGAGTTGATGGGGTGCAGCAGCCTGGGTGCACAGGAGAGAAACAGAGAATTACACATGTGTAGTTATATGTACTCTTCCATTACTGATTCTTTACTATCTTTCAGATGACTAAACTTGAGGGCTGCACTATGTCCCGGCGCGTGGTTGGAGACACACCGGTGGCAGAAAGGTGAGCTTTGAGGATTTTCATGCATTTTTTTAGTCTTCTGGAAAGATTCCTGAAGTTAAAAATTATTGGGATTCTTCTTACTTGTGTGGCAGAAGAGGTGGTTAAAAGAATGATCCTGAAGATTTGTGGTAGAAAAAGGGACAGAAGGGCAACTGGCTGGCCTGTTTGCTTTGAAAACATCCATGAATTCACTTTGTGATATTTTTTGAAGGAATGCAGAGGCTGGGTTAACATACCCTTGCAGAGTATAATTAGACATGGGATGGTGCTTGTGGTTTTCCTTTGTTTTAATTAGGAGCCCAAAATGTCTGCTTTGGTTATGAAATGGTTTGCCAGTTTGTCAGTAAATTCTTGAGTTATGGGAAGAGTTCCTTCTGTGTATTTAGGTTATGAAATTAAGTGAAAATGTTATACAATTTTCTATTCGCACATTTAGCATTTTGAATTTTGTCTGACTATTACCTTTTTTTTAGCTTTTCTGATTGTAGACTTCTAAATTCTGTTAATTTTATATAGGGGAAGTTTGTCTTGATTGCTATTTGTGTTGAGCCAGGTGTGTTGCGGCTTTGCAATTTGTTGTTTTATCTTTTCTAGTTCTGCATTTCTCCAAGGTGCTTGTTTTTTGGTCTGTTTTTATGTTCTTAGTGTTATTAGGATATCAAAAGCTTCCTAGAGCAACTCATAAAAATTTTGAACAGAATGTATTGTGTCTAGATCTGTGTTGGATGTTGGTTGTGTTCCTAAGTATTGAAAATTGAGTGTGTTCCACAGTTGATAGGTGGATGCATGTAGGGTGGCCTTAGGTCTATTTATTTCTGACCATATAACTGGTTTAATCCTTTGAAATGTAACTAGTTCTGGATTTGCAAAAATGACATCTAGGTTGTGCCAAGCGATGTCTGTGGGTTTGTGGACAGCCTGGTGCAGGTTTAGTGTGTTTAGGTCAGTGATGATAGTTTTTGGATGGGGCATATTGAGTTTGTCAAATTATATGTTTAGTTCACCAGGAATGCATAGGATTGGAATTTAGTGTCATAAGTCTAGAAATGTGTCTAGGAATGTTGCATTGCTAGGTGGTGGTCTGTAATGAAGGAGGAAGTTACAGTATGAAGTTGGTGTAGGGTGGAATATGGTGATGAGAGCCTCACAACTTTGTATGGAAATGTTGTCAGCTTTGGTGAGATTTATTGTTTACTTGAATGTAATAGCTAGTTCATCTCCTCTTTTGCCTATGTGATTATGCATGACAGTTTGATAGCTTTGGAGGAACAGCTCATACATGTCATTTCCCAACCATGATTCAGTTATGAAGAGTAAGTCATGTTATGTACCAGTGAGTAGGTCGTAAATGTGGTGCTTGTTTTTACAGAGTGATTGAGCATTTATTAGTAGGCAGTCTAGAAATTGTGTTTTGGTGGTGGCATGACTGTTTTCTAGAGGAGTGAGTAATAATAATAATAATAGCCTTTATTGCGTGATTACTTAAAACCATTGCAACCGTAAAATAAATGTATCGAAAGAAAAAAACAGTTTCAAATGTACAAACATGTTTAAAAAGGATGTGGGGTGTTGTGGTAAAATAGGCATAGCCGGGTGATCAAAGGTCAGGGCTTAGTTTGTGGAGTAGCGCGTTTCATTTCATAAGCCTCCAGGTTTAAAAAGCGATCTGCTAAAAAAAAATAAAGGATAGAAGAGTTCAAAGTTTTGCGTTTATATGATTTCAAATAATGCTGGTTTTCCATTGTTTCTTACCAAAAGGCAGTGAGTATTAGGTATGGCATAAAATATCTTCGCCTGATTACTCCCTACTAGAGTTCAGCTTTTCTCCTGCTTTATCTAGAAATTTGACACGGCTAGTTGGATATTTTTGCCTTCAAAGCATGCTTTAAAAGCCTGCCTGTATGTTCTTATTACCATTTCCTTTATGGCAGGTTTTAATAGGGATCTGCAATCCTTATCCAGTTCCTTGCAGATGCATATTAGATGAAGAATATCCTCTTTCGAATCCCCACATAGGCGACAGTTATTTATTGTTTGAGGGTGTTTCCATGGGGGCCGATGATGTATTGATGGAAGGATGCCCAACCGTAGTCGTAGGAACTTCTCCTTCACAATCCGAGTGAAGCCGTCACCTAGATAGGTTTGGTGGGAGCCACTGGTGTAGCTTTAAATGACAGTCCAGCCATGGGCCCTGTTGGTTAGCATTGCTTTATCCTCTACTTGTGAGATGATCCTTACTGATTTGTTTACCAGTTGTTTAAATGTGTTGTGCGATCCAGTGCTTTCCCAAAGGTCTTGTAGATCCAGGGTGTCTATTTATTGCTGTAGGTAGATTGTAGCTGTGCTCCCTTTTTCCTTTCTAGCTCCTTCCAGAGATACTGATCCATTGTTGTTGCTTCGGCTCCCTGTATTTTATGCAAGCATTTGGCGTAGGTGCCCATTCGTGCTATTCTTTGGTTCCTCAGGCCAAATTCAAGCCTTAGTTGTGCCTGAAATGTATACTTAGGGAGGTTAAATATCATTTGCATTGCCCTGGCTACTGTATAATCCACGGTCCGCGCATCACTGCCTCGTTAGCATTCACTTCCAAAGGCGATGGCCGGTAGAAATTTAGCTTGGATCACCTGTAGCAGAGGGGTGAAGGTGCGGCCAGCCGTTTTCAATTTGAGATTTTTCAATGCGACCGCTGTTGCAATCCGTCTCCTCGCTGCTGCTTCTTTCTGTGGCTGGAATGTCCCTTTACTGTCAACTATTACACCCAGATATCTGTATTCATCCACAATTTCCAGTAATAATCCTCCCAGTTGCCAGAGGAACCTGGGCATAGACCTCTTAGTGTTTATTCTCATCGCTTTTGTTTTGAATTGATTAATGCTTAAGCCATTTTTGCTGAGTACTTATATGTTGTATCAATTAGATGTTGTAGCCTGATCGGCGTACGGCTGATTAACACAATGTCATCCGCATAAATTAAATTTGAGAGGTTGAGACTTCCTAGTTTAGGGGCATGAGAGTTGCAGTCGTCTAGCTCGGGGAAGAGTTCGGACATGAAGATGTTGAAAAGGGTCGGGGCTAAAAGGCACCCTTTTTTAAGGCCCATGTTCGTCTGTATTTTCCTTGACAAGCAGTCACCTGATCCCAGCTGGATTTGCAGCCATGTGTCCATATGTAGTAGCATCAGTTGCGATAGTAAGTTTGATGGCATTTTTCTGTTGGGCAGCTTCTCCCATAATGTATTTCTATTGATGTGATCGAAGGCGGAGGTGAAGTCAATGAAGCATACATAGAGTGCGTGGTTGGCAGATTTGGTGGCATCTATTAGGAGTGATAAGGCCACGATATTTGTTGTTGTTCCCGTATGTTTGCGGAAACCTGTCTGGTTGAGGGGATCACTGCATTTTCATCAGCCCAGTCTGTAAGCTCTTCTAATAGAAGGCCAGCATAGTATTTAGCGTTGTTGTCTATTAGGCCACGAGTATGTAATTTTTTGCTTCGTTTATGCTGCCTTTCTTGTGGATTGGGGCTATTATTGAACCCTTCCATGAATCGGGAATTATCTCCATTTCTTAAATGTAATTATAAAGCGGTAATAAGGTCGCTGCCCAATATTCCGGGTCTCACTTGTAGAGGATGGGGGGATACCGTTAGGACCCGGTGCCCCCTCTGTCTTGCCTTTCGCTATCCTTCTTATAATTTGTTTTTCTGTGAAGGCCATCCTAGCTGGCTCCGAAGAGAAGGCCCGATTTGATGAGCTTCTAGTAGGCACCGGTGGCCTAGTTGTTTTGTCCCTTGGTGCTGCATTAAAGTGATGCCAAAGGTAATCAGCCCAAGCTTCTTCGGTTAGATGCGAATTGATGCAAGGTGCTCTTGGATTCTGTAGACTGTTCACAGTTAGCCAGAACCTTCCGCTGTTGTTTTCTTTCACATCATGGAGCAGCTTGGCCCATAACTCTTTCTCCGTTTCCCTTTTTGAGTGCCAAATTAATTTCTTTTTGGAGATTTTTAAATTTTGTAATTCCATTTGAACAGCCTTGTCCAGCCGCAGTAGTTTGTTAATGCTTCTCTTAAGGAGCATTAGGTTGTTTTTTTGCTCTGTTGACATGCCGTGGCCTTCCGCACTATGAGATTTGGGTAAAGGGCCTTTTTGCTGTTGTGCTTCAGTTGTTGTTCGGTCCTTTTTAGGTCTCGCCTGATCCAGCGCATGCGCTGGACTGGCCGAGACATTTAGTAGCTGCTTTGAAAAGTGCTACCAAAGCGGCCACCAGCTTACCGCACTTTAGCGCGTCATCGCAATCGCGATGACTTTCGCTTTCAGAGTGATCACGATGACTTTCGCTTTTACCGCCGTGAGGCGTTACTTTTACTGCCGCGCGGCCAATGCTTGTTCTAATTAGGAATTCCTACCTAATCCTTCAATGACAAGGTAACTGTGGCAGCAGCTCTATGTACTTTGCATACACGGTTATGCTAATGTGCTATTATATTTCTTAGGGCGCCGGTCTTCCATCATTTCAGCGCTTCATTATCGGATGCTCCGTTATCTTATCATAATTACTGATTATGAGAAATAATTAACTTTGCTACCCTTTTCAGTCCACGGGCAAAGAGGCTAAAGGCACATATTCTATTGCGTAAGACGATTTTTTGTGTGCTTGTTTCCGAATGCTGCAGTGAATGCGCTGCTTTGGGAAGAAAGTGGTTTTAATATGTATGCCAAAGTTATTTACCTGACTAGGAATTGTCCATCAAAGCATTGACGCTGTCAGAGACCCCAGGGAAGCCTTTGTCATTTAAAACCCCTTTTATGTCCTTGAATTTTTGGAAAGATCCCTTACTAAAATAGTGTTAAATGTAAATGCACAACAGTTCATATAACCGATTGCCTGTGTCAGTGTTTAATTTTGGAGAATCAAAACTTTTTTTTTTGTAAGAAGCGAAAATGCCATGTTTGCTGTATACCCAGGACTTTTCTTGATTCTAACGCATGCTCCTTTCTTCCACACCTACACTTCTGTCTTTTTCTTACTAACAGTTCTTTTTCGATTCCTGCGTTCTCGCTGTTTTCCTGTCCTTCTCTTTCTCTGACTTTCATCACTGTCTGCCTTTCTCAAGCCCGAGGATGAAAAATAAGTTGGATACCTCTAAATGAGTGTCTATGCTCAGCACCTGCAACTGCCTGCACAAGTTAACCACCGGACTGTGTGGGGTTTGTGTTCCTTTTTACAGTGCTGCTTTTTGTAGAAGTTGTATGATTCTGCCAGTTTTACAACTGCGATTGTAATCCGTTCCTAAACTGTAGCTAAAACCCATTAGAGAACAGTCTGTCAGGTCCATAGAGTTGGCAGATTCACAAAGCCATTCAGGGTTGTAAGTTCAACCTAAATGTGTAATGGCTTAATTAACGTGTGCAAGGGTAAGTGTCATTCCTCGGTCAGGATACCCAGGGAAGTTTGTGAACACTCGCAAACGTGAGAGTTTGAGAGTATTCATAAACATTTTTTCAATCAATTTCCCCACTAGAAAGAATCCGAGATTTACTCATCACCACACACCTCCGAAACCTCCACTGGCTCCCAGTTCAGAAGAGATGCCAGTTCAAGTTTCTCACGCACGCCTAGAAATACTTAAACAGCCAGGGACCGTCCTACTTAAACCATCAACTGAAATTCCATCAGCCCTCAAGACACCTGCATTCCACCTCACTTGCCCTCACCCTCACCCCACGCATCCGATGTAGTGGGAGGCGCTCCTTCTCCTACATCTCTGCCAAGACCTGGAACGACCTGCCCCTCTACCTCCAGACTGCACCCACCCTGGAAGTCTTCTAGAAGAAACTCAAGACCTGGCTTTTTGACTAAGCTCAGGCAGCATCAGCGCCCAGATACCCCTAGGGGTGATAGTTGCGCTATTGATTGATTCCTGTTGAGGGCAGGACTGAATCCCTTTACACAGTGGTAATGGGAAGGTAACATACGCAGTTTGCGATGGTTAAGGGCAGGGATCTTCAAGCAGGGGGTTGGGCGATTGGGGGGGCAGGCTCTAGCCAAAAAGAAGCATTATGCTGATAACAGTGCTATAGTCAAAATAATTAGGGGTATGCCCAAATGACCCTCCTATACCTGGGCAAGGGAACATCTAAGGTATATGTACAAATGATATAGAGGGATAGATCATATTTACTTTCTGCACAAGAGTTTATTAATTACCTTGGCAAAAAATCAATTTCTTCTGGCAAAATTAAATAATTATAATACAGGCACAAGTATCCATCGGTGAACATCCAAACACATAGTGTACCGCAATACACACAATCAATACATCAAATACAATTTTTTTTTTCTATTTACACTACAACACGTATATACAAACTCATGTGTAAAGTAACTCAATCAAAAAATCCTTTCCCCTATAAGCTTATTCCATAAAACATGTGTGCACTTAACATTGCCTAGTGCTACATCAGAGGGTAGTCCTATCAGCAATACAAGGATATAAGTATTTCATCTAAATTTGTAATGCCAATGCAACTCATGTATTTATTCCACAATACGGTGGACTCCTCCTTTATCAAAATGTCCAGGCGTTCGCGTTTCAGCCTCCACTTTCTTTATGGCTTCCTCAGGACGGGGATATAATCTACAAAAATAATAACGCTAAAATGAACTTTTAAAACCTTTGTTTTAATTTTTATATTTGCGCTGTGTTCTATCCCTTATTTGCCCAGACAGTGTTGTAAGAGGAGGAGAATCCGCAGGGATGCGTGAACTGATGGCAGGTTAAAATATAACCTCCAAGCTATTTGTATAAACGTTACTGGAATTGAAAAGTGAAACGTAAATAATAAAAGAAATCATAATAATTGAATTGATCAGCGTCAATACTATTACTCAAAAGCGCACTTATAATAATGACATGGTTCGAAGCGCAACAGCACCCAGCCAGTGGATGTAGAAAGAACGTAAGGTCCTGCACCCCTTATGTACACCAACACCGATAGAGTGAAAAACATAACCGAGGAAACCCAAGATAAACAAGTCCTAGCCCGGGTCAAGGCTGGAATACCTGTGGGTTCTAATGAAACAACCTGGTCTCGTAATTTACATAGCCGGGCGGCTTATAATCCGGTCCCACTCATCAGTTTGGAACTCCTACATAGGGAGGGAAAGAACTTAGAAACAACCCATATGTATCAAAAAGGACACTATATCATAGCTACTAAAATTGGGCACCGAACCTCAAAGCTTGTGTCTTCTCGGGAGCCCTGGGTTTCTTCGACTCCTTCAAGAAATTTCCAGTTGCTAGAACCAACAAGAAGAAACAAACCACCTGTCATCCAAATGTCCGGAAATTCTATGAGTCTAAAAACTCTACTACGTATCTCAGACTAGGGGGCACAAATGATCAAAACTTACGCTTGTTATTAGTCCTTTTCACCGACACTGTGCTCCTTCACCGTCCGTCATCTCAACGAGCTGGCGTTACTGATTCCTAACGGGCCGTCACTAAATACGTAAACACGTGATTACGTGAAACGTCTCTAGGTGACCAAACACAAATAAAGGACTATTTTTCGGATACTCGTACAACTCATGTACTTACTGGACAGGAGAATAAAACTCTGTCCATGTCCACTATTGCCGTGGCGAAATGGCCCTACTATATCCACTCGCAAATAAGGGAGCAAATTCCAACTCCGCAAAATCGAAACAATAAACAAAAAACATAATCGTGTAAAAACAAATTAAATGAATGGCAACACAACCGAACCTGTTCTCAACTCCTCTACATATGTCTAGAGCTATGACACTGGGTGGGATGATAACAACCCCAAGTATATGGTGAATTCTTCTCGACAAAATTGCACCCTCAATAATATGCTGTAAGTGGGGGCTAGAGCTATTTTCTTCAAATAATTGACGTGTCTCATCAGCCAATGGGACAGTGGACCCACTTTTGGGTCATAACTGCAAATCACGTAATTCACTCCGCAGTCACTCAAGGTTACATAACAACAGATCGTACGCTTCAACGACTCAACCGAGAATCCTCAAACAATAGAAAGACAGGTCTAAAATCCAAATTGGATGAATCCAACGTTATGCATCCCGGATGTCGTCCATTCTACAACACTATATGTTCAAAGATATGGGCTTACATTCTGAAGGTAGACAGCTTAAAATCCTCGTCCTGTTTGAATAACATGTCTGCTTCTCACAGCATGGAAGAGAAGCTCAAGGTCAACATTATATTCTAAATATTATGGTCAAGTTTAATAATGTCTGGAACCATCACGCAATTTAAATCAGAGCCCATAGTTCATCTCTTTCATTCAGACCCTCCGTTGCTGTATGGTATCTTTCGATGAGTCGTGCTTCTATGCGGTTAAGCCTCATCTCCAAATCACCCTTATTACTAGCTTTCACTACAGCCAGGATTGTCCACTCCAAGTCGTTCTCAGTGTGGCCACACTCTGTAAAATGCTGTACAAGGGGAGCTCCCTGGATTTTACATTTAATGCGGGATTTATGCTGTATGATCCGCATCTTCACCTTTTGTATTGTTTGCCCTATGTACATCTTCCCACAGGGGCAGATCACAGCATACACCACATTTTTGGTGTTACAGTTAGAGAATGATTGCATCACGTGCATCTTGTTTTTTATCATCAATGTTTTACATTCGTTTGTGCTCGCACACGCCACACAATTGTTACAACGGTAATGTCCTAACAATGCAGGTAGACCCAATAAGGTTCTAGTGTCTTTTTTCGGTACATCTCTCATTGCTTTTACCAAATGTTGTTTCAAGTTTTTACCTTTTTTGAAGGCAAATAATGGTTTAGGTATATTGAATTGGTCAATTAACCTCCAATTTTTTAAGATAATGTTTTTCACCTTGTTTGCTTTCGGATTGTAGGTCAAAATACATGTCAAAAGGTCAGTCTTTTCTTTTATTTTGGGAGTAAGTAAACTCTCCCTTGGCGTGAACCAAGCTCTTTTCAAAGCTGTTTTCACAAGTTTTTTAGGATATTCTCTAGCGCATAATTTGACCTGTAATTTTTCGGCGTTATGGAAATAGTCATCTTTGTTAGAGCAATTGCGGCGTATTCTTAGAAACTGCCCATAGGGCAGATTTTCTTTGAGACTCCTAGGATGTCCCGATGAAAACTCCAGTAATGTATTCCGATCAGTAGGTTTTGAGTACAAACTAACCTCTAATCTCCCTTTGTTATTAACGATCCATAGATCGAGAAAGGTAATACGTTCATTACTCATACTTTTAGTGAAATTTAAATCGGGCGTACATCCATTCAACCAAATATGAAATCTCTCTAGGTCCTCAGCTCTACCATTCCAAATGAGGAAAATATCATCAATGAAGCGCACCCACTTATGGATGTATGAAAAAAATGGTGTCGCCTCATTGTAAATATATTCCCTTTCGAATTGATCCATCACTAGATTTGCTATTTCTGGGGCAAAACAACACCCCATCGCCACGCCCTTTACTTGGAGGAATAACTCGTTCTTAAAGGAGAAAAAATTATTTTTCAGACAAATTCTGGCCAAATCAAGTAGAAAATCCGTGGGGACCTGGTGTGGCCTAATTCTTTGATCTAACACCAATTCCATTACTAGAAGAGCCTCATCTTGAGGTATATTGGTATACAGGCTTTCGATGTCAAAGGAGACCAACAATTGTTGGTCTCCATCGAAAACCTGGTCCTCAATTTTGGAGATGAAGTCCATGGAGTCCCTCACATAAGCCCGTGTAGTGCTTATGAAGGGTTTAAGGAATGTATCCACATATTTTGCCAGTGGTTCCAGAATCGAACCACAGGACGAGATGATCGGTCGTCCAGGGGGGTTAGTGGCATTTTTATGCACTTTAGGCAGTACATAAATCAGCGGTACTTTTTGCTTGGTGAAATTCAGATAATCGTATTCTTTTTTACAAATATACCCGTATTCTAAAGCCTTAGTTGTTAAGTACAAAATTTTTGCTTTTAGAATCGAGGTAGGATTTTCACATACCTTCCTGTAGTGGGCAGGATTATTTAACTGCTTAATCACCTCTCTGTCATATTCATCGGTGTCCCAGACAACAATTCCTCCTCCCTTATCCGCTGGTTTTATTATCGTTAGGGGGTTGTCTATCAGGCCTTTCAGGGCCATATGTTCCTGTTTATTAAAATTAGACTTAAATGTCAGATGTTTACAATTTAAACTGTCTATTTCTTTAAGTACCTGGTTCTCAAACAGTAAGATCTCTTCAGGGAACAACTCACTTTCGGGACAAAAAGAAGATTTATTCTTTAGACCACTTACGTTGTATTCCTGTGTATCTTTTTGGTGTGCAAAGAACACTTTTAATCTAATCTTCCTTAGAAATTGTAGTATCTCAGTCTTCGTGTCCACTGGATCTTGCAAAGACCGATCATCTCGTCCTGTGGTTCGATTCTGGAACCACTGGCAAAATATGTGGATACATTCCTTAAACCCTTCGTAAGCACTACACGGGCTTATGTGAGGGACACCATGGACTTCATCTCCAAAATTGAGGACCAGGTTTTCGATGGAGACCAACAATTGTTGGTCTCCTTTGACATCGAAAGCCTGTATACCAATATACCTCAAGATGAGGCTCTTCTAGTAATGGAATTGGTGTTAGATCAAAGAATTAGGCCACACCAGGTCCCCACGGATTTTCTACTTGATTTGGCCAGAATTTGTCTGAAAAATAATTTTTTCTCCTTTAAGAACGAGTTATTCCTCCAAGTAAAAGGCGTGGCGATGGGGTGTTGTTTTGCCCCAGAAATAGCAAATCTAGTGATGGATCAATTCGAAAGGGAATATATTTACAATGAGGCGACACCATTTTTTTCATACATCCATAAGTGGGTGCGCTTCATTGATGATATTTTCCTCAGTTGGAATGGTAGAGCTGAGGACCTAGAGAGATTTCATATTTGGTTGAATGGATGTACGCCCAATTTAAATTTCACTAAAAGTATGAGTAATGAACGTATTACCTTTCTCGATCTATGGATCGTTAATAACAAAGGGAGATTAGAGGTTAGTTTGTAATCAAAACCTACTGATCGGAATACATTACTGGAGTTTTCATCGGGACATCCTAGGAGTCTCAAAGAAAATCTGCCCTATGGGCAGTTTCTAAGAATACGCCGCAATTGCTCTAACAAAGATGACTATTTCCATAACGCCGAAAAATTACAGGTCAAATTATGCGCTAGAGGATATCCTAAAAAACTTGTGAAAACAGCTTTGAAAAGAGCTTGGTTCACGCCAAGGGAGAGTTTACTTACTCCCAAAATAAAAGAAAAGACTGACCTTTTGACATGTATTTTGACCTACAATCCGAAAGCAAACAAGGTGAAAAACATTATCTTAAAAAATTGGAGGTTAATTGACCAATTCAATATACCTAAACCATTATTTGCCTTCAAAAAAGGTAAAAACTTGAAACAACATTTGGTAAAAGCAATGAGAGATGTACCGAAAAAAGACACTAGAACCTTATTGGGTCTACCTGCATTGTTAGGACATTACCGTTGTAACAATTGTGTGGCGTGTGCGAGCACAAACGAATGTAAAACATTGATGATAAAGAACAAGATGCACGTGATGCAATCATTCTCTAACTGTAACACCAAAAATGTGGTGTATGCTGTGATCTGCCCCTGTGGGAAGATGTACATAGGGCAAACAATACAAAAGGTGAAGATGCGGATCATACAGCATAAATCCCGCATTAAATGTAAAATCCAGGGAGCTCCCCTTGTACATCATTTTACAGAGTGTGGCCACACTGAGAACGACTTGGAGTGGACAATCCTGGCTGTAGTGAAAGCTAGTAATAAGGGTGATTTGGAGATGAGGCTTAACCGCATAGAAGCACGACTCATCGAAAGATACCATACAGCAACGGAGGGTCTGAATGAAAGAGATGAACTATGGGCTCTGATTTAAATTGCGTGATGGTTCCAGACATTATTAAACTTGACCATAATATTTAGAATATAATGTTGACCTTGAGCTTCTCTTCCATGCTGTGAGAAGCAGACATGTTATTCAAACAGGACGAGGATTTTAAGCTGTCTACCTTCAGAATGTAAGCCCATATCTTTGAACATATAGTGTTGTAGAATGGACGACATCCGGGATGCATAACGTTGGATTCATCCAATTTGGATTTTAGACCTGTCTTTCTATTGTTTGAGGATTCTCGGTTGAGTCGTTGAAGCGTACGATCTGTTGTTATGTAACCTTGAGTGACTGTGGAGTGAATTACGTGATTTGCAGTTATGACCCAAAAGTGGGTCCACTGTCCCATTGGCTGATGAGACACGTCAATTATTTGAAGAAAATAGCTCTAGCCCCCACTTACAGCATATTATTGAGGGTGCAATTTTGTCGAGAAGAATTCACCATATACTTGGGGCTGTTATCATCCCACCCAGTGTCATAGCTCTAGACGTATGTAGAGGAGTTGAGAACAGGTTCGGTTGTGTTGCCATTCATTTCATTTGTTTTTACACGATTATGTTTTTTGTTTATTGTTTCGATTTTGCGGAGTTGGAATTTGCTCCCTTATTTGCGAGTGGATATAGTAGGGCCATTTCGCCACGGCAATAGTGGACATGGACAGAGTTTTATTCTCCTGTCCAGTAAGTACATGAGTTGTACGAGTATCCGAAAAATAGTCCTTTATTTGTGTTTGGTCACCTAGAGACGTTTCACGTAATCACGTGTTTACGTATTTAGTGACGGCCCGTTAGGAATCAGTAACACCAGCTCGTTGAGATGACGGACGGTGAAGGAGCACAGTGTCGGTGAAAAGGACTAATAACAAGCGTAAGTTTTGATCATTTGTGCCCCCTAGTCTGAGATACGTAGTAGAGTTTTTAGACTCATAGAATTTCCGGACATTTGGATGACAGGTGGTTTGTTTCTTCTTGTTGGTTCTAGCAACTGGAAATTTCTTGAAGGAGTCGAAGAAACCCAGGGCTCCCGAGAAGACACAAGCTTTGAGGTTCGGTGCCCAATTTTAGTAGCTATGATATAGTGTCCTTTTTGATACATATGGGTTGTTTCTAAGTTCTTTCCCTCCCTATGTAGGAGTTCCAAACTGATGAGTGGGACCGGATTATAAGCCGCCCGGCTATGTAAATTACGAGACCAGGTTGTTTCATTAGAACCCACAGGTATTCCAGCCTTGACCCGGGCTAGGACTTGTTTATCTTGGGTTTCCTCGGTTATGTTTTTCACTCTATCGGTGTTAGTGTACATAAGGGGTGCAGGACCTTACGTTCTTTCTACATCCACTGGCTGGGTGCTGTTGCGCTTCGAACCATGTCATTATTATAAGTGCGCTTTTGAGTAATAGTATTGACGCTGATCAATTCAATTATTATGATTTCTTTTATTATTTACGTTTCACTTTTCAATTCCAGTAACGTTTATACAAATAGCTTGGAGGTTATATTTTAACCTGCCATCAGTTCACGCATCCCTGCGGATTCTCCTCCTCTTACAACACTGTCTGGGCAAATAAGGGATAGAACACAGCGCAAATATAAAAATTAAAACAAAGGTTTTAAAAGTTAATTTTAGCGTTATTATTTTTGTAGATTATATCCCCGTCCTGAGGAAGCCATAAAGAAAGTGGAGGCTGAAACGCGAACGCGTCGACACTTTGATAAAGGAGGAGTCCACCGTATTGTGGAATAAATACATGAGTTGCATTGGCATTACAAATTTAGATGAAATACTTATATCCTTGTATTGCTGATAGGACTACCCTCTGATGTAGCACTAGGCAATGTTAAGTGCACACATGTTTTATGGAATAAGCTTATAGGGGAAAGGATTTTTTGATTGAGTTACTTTACACATGAGTTTGTATATACGTGTTGTAGTGTAAATAGAAAAAATTGTTTTGTATTTGATGTATTGATTGTATGTATTGCGGTACACTATGTGTTTGGATGTTCACCGATGGATACTTGTGCCTGTATTATAATTATTTAATTTTGCCAGAAGAAATTGATTTTTTGCCAAGGTAATTAATAAACTCTTGTGCAGAAAGTAAATATGATCTATCCCTCTATATCATTTGTACATATACCTTAGATAACAGTGCTATGTCAGCAGAAAATGAACATTGGCATGGCCAATAGGTCTTGCCTTTGGGACATTATACGTATTTAGCCAGAGCTATTGGCTTTGCCAATGTCTTTAAGCTATGTTGTAGAGTAGCGTGGCTGCTGTGCAGCATGTTGAAAAGTTGTAATAAAGTGGTATATGCATTTTTAAAACCATATATATATATATATTACCTACTGGCGGTCGCCAGTAGGTAGTTATAGTTAGGACCACGTTTCCATAGGAAATCCGCAACATTCTATTTTGAATAACTTTGGCGCCGGTCGACGAATCCTCGCAAATTTTTCAAAATAGGTGGGGCGCTACGCTCTGCTCCTTCCCTGAAAGTCTCGGGGGGATTCGTCAAGCGGGGGCTGAGATAAAAGGGGGGTCCCAAAACGCATTTTTCCCATGCATTTTTCCATAGGACCTTTAGACAGGGCTACAGCCCGAACGGCTGAACAGAATTACTAGAAATTTGGCAGAGAGGTAGTCCTCAGGTCAAGGAAGTGCCTTTTGTAGGTTTGGTGTAAATCTGTTCAGTAGATTCTGAGAAAATAGCCTTTAAATCAATATATATATATATATATATATATATTATCTACTGGCGGTCGCCAGTAGATAGTTATAGTTAGGACCCTGTTTCCATAGGAAATCCGCAACATTCTATTTGGAATAACTTTGGCGCCGGTCGATGAATCCTCGCGAAATTTTCAAAATAGGTGGGGCGCTACGCTCCGCTCCTACCCTAAAAGTCTCGGGGGGATTCGTCAAGCGGGGGCTGAGAAAAAAGGGGGGTCCCAAAACGCGTTTTTCCCATGCATTTTTCCATAGGACCTTTAGACACAGCTACAGCCCGAACGGCTGAACAGAGTTACTTGAAATTTGGCAGAGAGGTAGTCCTCAGGTCAAGGAAGTGCCTTTTGTAGGTCTGGTGTAAATCTGTTCAGTAGTTCCTGAGAAAATAGCATTTAAATCAATATATATATGTGGGCGGAGCCTAACCACACATCTCATCCTGAGATCTGATTGGCTGTCAGCACTTCATCCAAGAAGTGTTGGCAGCCATCTTGGGACCAATATACATGATAGCACCTCATTAAAAAGCATTGCAGTTAATAGAAGATTTTAAGACTTTAGTTACATTATAAATCATTTGTTGATGGTACCATACTCATTTTAGGAATTGTGGTATGTTCTAAGGTGATTTCACCATGTGAAAAAGCCTTCTGCTGGGATATCATGATTGAGAGAAAAATATTTTCTCATGCTTTTACCACAGAGGTTTGGAAGGTGATCTATAAGCTAAACTGAGAGCTTATTTTCTGTAAATTCACATTATCTTTCTCAGTCATGTGAGAATGAAGTCTGACATTCTCAGTAAAACATGTACATCCAACAAGGGCAGAGACTGTCAGTTGATTCCTTTGTGTTCTACTGCAGCTTTCCAGAGTGTTCCAAAGAACTACTAGAGCGCTAACCGTCCTACTTATGATAAATGTATGGCACACCTGAAGCCATCTTGCTTGGATTAAAGTGGTAACTCTTAAAAGATTTAATTTAAAAAGGAACAAAATGAGGGGGTTCATTTTTCCATAAAAAGTATGATTAGTGCTGCAGAAAGAAAAATTAGGGCACATTTTGAGTGACTTCTCAAATCCTGACATGCAGACTGAAACATGCACTTTCAATACCAGCAGCAGTTTTCCCTGGTGAGCCGTAGCTTTACTACAGTGATCTAATGAGCAAAAAGAGTGCTAACATTCTGATTTTATGGCAAATGTGTGACACATTTGAATGCCTTCTTGATGGAATCAAAGTAAAAAACTGAAAGTATTTCCTACTGAGGAGACTGCAGTAAATGAGGAAATTAGGAAACTTCATAACAAATAAGTCTCCCAAGATGGCCACCAGAGACAAAAGAGCCCAAATGTAGCCCAAATATCACCCAGATGTAGCCCAAGTATAGCCCAATGACAGAATGTCCAAGAATGTTCTTAAAAACAACTAGAGCACTTACTGTCTTCATTATGACAAAAGTATGGCACACCTGAAGCCATCTTGATTGGAATAAACTGGTAACACTTAAAACATTTAATTTAAAAAGGAACACAATGAGGGGCTTCATTATGCCATAGAAATTATGATTAATGCTGAAGAAAGAAAATGAGGGCACATTTTGAGTGACTTCTCAAATCCTCTTCTATTTCATTAAAAAATTCTGACATGCAGACTGAAACATGCACTTTTAATACCAGGAGCAGACTTCCATGGTGAACAGTAGTTTTACTACAGTGATCTAATGAGCAACTAGAGTGCTATCATTCAGAATTCATGGCAAATGTGTGACATATCTGAATACCTTCATGATGGAATCAAAGTAAAAAACTGAAAGCATTTCCGACTGAGGAGGCTGCAGTACATGAGGAAATTAGGAAACTTCATAACAAATAAATCTCCCAAGATGGCCACCGGAGACAAAAGAGCCCAAATGTAGCCCAAAATCACCCAGATATAGCCCAAATATAGCCCAATGACAGAAGTGTGCAAAACACTTATTATTTTGTGTTTTTGCAGTGTTATATAGTGCAGACTTGTCAGGTATTGGAGTGCTTTACATGAGCATTGGTTACATCACACAAGAACAAATTCATTTTGGTTGTAGACATGGGGAGACTAAGTGATTTGACCAGAATCACAGAATGTCGAGCTGAAGCAGAAACTTCAACCTGGTTCCCCAGTTGCAA
This sequence comes from Triturus cristatus, assembly GCF_964204655.1. NCBI lineage: Eukaryota > Metazoa > Chordata > Amphibia > Caudata > Salamandridae > Triturus > Triturus cristatus. The sequence continues at coordinate 1,081,313,507 of NC_140591.1, forward strand.
AGTCTGCAGTTCTGGAAGTAACACCACATCCTCTCCCCTAAGTGCAACATTTAATCAAGTTGTCAACTAGATAAAAAAACATAAAGATAACAAATAATTTAAAAGTGCTTTGTCGCTATTTGAAAACTCAGAAAATATGTCCTTATTTTAGTCTTTTAGAGCACTAACCATAATTTTGATGCCAATAAGACCCTCTCATATATGTAATTTCTAAAGGAATGCTCTAGGTATTACAGTTTTGATTACATCAAGATGATGTCAGGCGTTCCACACTTTTGTAATAAATATAGAATGTTAGCAATCTAGTTGTTCATTAGGATACTGTTGAGAGGCAGAGGCCAGGGGCACGGACTCTGAAAATTGAAGGCAGGTAGGAGGGTGCAAAGGCAACAATTTAACCACACTGAGCAGGCAGGAAGGGCCGTGGAAGCACAACAGACTATGGAGGGCAGTGGAAAGGGGGGCAGGGGCAACAAACCAACAATACAGGACTTGCAAGAGAGGCTGTTGGAGGGAAGATCTATTACGGGTCAAGGAAGCTAGGGGCGGTCCCCAGAGCCCCGGGAGCCACCACAGAACTGAGCAGGAGAGTGAGTCAGGGACAAAAGGGGCACCTTAATTTGAGCCGGGGTGCCTAGGAACGCTTGCTCCAAAAATGAAGAAAACAGACATATGAGACATGGAATTGGAGGCAGAATACGATGGCAGTTTAATGAGAAGATGCAACTTCATAAAGTACAAAATACAGAATCCAGATAATCATACAGCTGTCATGATATTCTCTGTATCTCAATTAATGGACTGACAGAGAGAGAGAGAAAACACATCTATAAATGCATCATGAGAAACAAGTTACACCAAGGAAAATGTTACCTAGGGACACTCACATTTACTCTTAGAGCAAGCATTCCTGCAATTACAATACAACATCTTTTAAATGCAAAAGTAAAGAGAACAATGGTTAAACATAAACATGACATTTCATATAGGTAAAATAGAATAAGATACTTCAAGCAAAGCAGAGCAAGACATTTTAAGCAAAGGAAGACAAGAGCTCCCAGTTCTTGGGGAAAACCTGCACAGCCTGTTAACCTACATACAGACGGCGAGGTTGTCCGTCGATATCTGTGGGTGCTCCCTTTTTATATCATTTTGTGGGCTCCTTTGCACGCTACATCTACCTACGTATGCTACCCAAAAGCTTCGTCTGCAGATTTTACCAGACATTTCGTCATTTACCCACTTAATGCTGACAATGGACTGGGTGAAAAGGTCAGTCTCTCAGGCCAATCGCTTATCGTAAGTTCCATAGAGCAAGCAGAAAATAATGGGTATTGTACAGGAATTCAATATATTCATGTATAAAATCTCCTCTGTTCTCCTAACTTGACGCTCTGCGGTTGCCACTTCCTTAACCCCTTCAGTGCCCATGACGAGCTGGACTCGTCATGGGCTGCGGTGGCGCTGTGCCCATGACGAGTCCAGCTCGTCATGAACTCCGCCCGCTAATGCAAGGCGCGGCACTGGGCGGGGAAAGGGGCGGGCATGCAAGGGGTTAAAAGCGGGAAACCTGTCCAGGAAGCAAGTACCAGTCCAGGATGCAGCCTACTGTATGTCGACAGCTTCAGGGGGATGTTGAACTTTGATACCGAGCACGGAGCACTCGGGTAGGGTGGGGGCTACTAGTTTGGAGCAGAAGGCCTCGCAGACCTGCCTTCAGACTGCTATACACTAAAATTGCAGAGCTATGGTCAATTTAACAAAGAGGCCTACATATTGAACAGAAGGGCCTACACAGGGGTTTTATGCTGGCTGAGTGGTAAGGATGTCTCAGGATAATTATATAGCAACACAGGACCCGCTGGTCAATTTAATACGGCCTACAAATGCGGCTGGCAAGGCAAGGACAAGGGTCTCATACTTCAGGTGTGGACAGAACGGGCCAGGGGCCCCCTGTGATACAAAATCTACCCTCCTTCAAGGCTGTGGCAATGTAATAGACCATTGTGGGCAGAAGGAAGAGGCAATGGTAGTACAACCATACATGCCAACAGACCCGATTCAGCCAGGAAACGTCCAATGTTTTTAAGCTCAAATGGGCTTTATTTGATCTGTCTCCTGTCTACAATATCCTCTTTTTCAATGTAACTCAAAGGGGAAAATCAATACCCCAGTTTTTTTTCAAAATCTCCCTCTTACCAAGTTCAAAATTTTCGCAAGTATGGTACATTGGATCATGGAAGGAAATGGGATAGGGACATGGACTTGGATAACAGAGGACAGGAGAGACATGGAGAGGTGCACCAAACTGACCCTGCAGGGCAGGCATCAGGGTTTGCAGCAGCACAATACACCACACAGGGCATGCAGGACGGGAGTGCAGCACAACAATCCATAGAAAGCAAGAGGGAGGGGACAGGACCATGCACATGGACAACAGAGAACAGAGGGGCAAGAGGCAATGGTAGCTAGCTGACCATAATGGACAGACAGGAGAGAAGGCTGCAGCATAACAGACCATAAAGGGCAGGAGGGACGGATCAGGGGCATTACAATGGAACAGACAAGCCAGGAGGGAGGGAGTAGGGGTCTGCACATGTAAACAGAGGGCTGGGGGAAAGGGGGCAGGGCAGGAGCAGCAAGATAGCCATGGAGGTCAGGCAGGATGGGCACTAGAAGCAAGACACAACATGAAGAGCAACAGTGAGACTGTGATGGCATACACACAGACCATGGAGGGAAGGTGGGAGGGGGTCAGGGGCAGCTAACTGACCACACAGGGAAGGTGGGAGGGGCCATGGCAGCACAGAAGACCATGCATGGCAAGTGGGAGGGTTCAGTGGCAGCACAATGGCTATGATGGGCAAGAAGAAGGGTGCAGGGGCATGCACAAAGGACGATGGAGGATAGAAGGGAGGGTCAGGACCTGTGCACAGACAAGAAAGTTCAGGGGAAGGGGCCTCACAACAGACCACACGGGGCAGGCAGGAGGAGCAGTTGCAGCACAACAGACCAGGGAGGGCAGAAGGGTGTGGCAGTACAATGGACCATGTAGGACAGTAGGAAGAGGATAGAGGCATGGCATGTGGACAGGCAGGGTGGAGGTGGCAGGGACAGGTTACAGTCATCTGACAATGCTAGGCAGGTGGAAGGGGAGTGGCAGCTCAACAGAACACTCAGAGTAGATAGGAGTGGCAGGTCCATGGGACATGGTGGGCAAAAAGGATGGAGCAGGGGCATGCACAAAGACATCGGAGGGCAGGGGGAAGGAGAATAGGGGCAGCAAGCTAAGCACAGAGTTTAAGCAGGAGGTCAATGATGGGGCATAGAATTGGGCAATGGAGGGCAGGAGGAGTGGACTGGTACATCATACTAAATTGAGGGCAGTGGCAGCACATCAGACCATGCATGGCAGGAGGGAGGAGGCTAGTCCATGGATTCACACAACAGAGGATAGGGAGGAGGGGGATGGGGCAGCAAGCTAACTGTTCAGAGAAGGCGGGTATTAGAAACTTTATTGTTTTTAAAACATTTTGTCTGTGCAAACTACTTAAAATATGAACAAGTATGCAGCATAATCTCACTTTTATTCAGGAAGAAGAAGACGTTAGTGACTGTGACTCTGGGCTCACTTGGCAAAAACACCCCCTGACCCTCCACCCCCTATCGCAAAATGTAATGCCCGTGAAAAGGGTAGGTGAACACAGTGTTATATAGAACATAGTCCTGAGAGCACGATTGAAAATGAAAACTAGATATAGTGTATGGTATAAACTATGCACCAAAAAGTGTGATATAAGATGAACCAGGCGTGAAATATAATATGCAATACATTGTGCGCAATGACAGATTCATTGGAGAGCGCGAGATAGCACAGGCACTAGCGCGTGCTATGCGATATGCGCCTTGGAGTGTAATATGCACAGGGCAGTGTTGTGTAACCTAACTAGTCTCTAAAGTTGTAATATAAAATATGTGCTGGGGAGTGTAACGTTGCATATGCACTGTGACAAAGATATGGATCCCAAATTGTAATATGTATGGCATAGCACTGTGCGTTATAACATAGGCATCGAGGAAGGCACGTTAGATGGGGCAATATAACCCGTGCGAAGACAAGTGTGGCATGACATTTTCACGGGGTGGTGTTACAGTGCACATGGGCTAGAGAGTGTCATAGCATATGCACTAGCTAGTGGAATACAATACAGAGGTGTGGCACTCGGCAGGCAATGGTGGGTGTAACACAGCATTGGGCTCTGTCAGGAGCGCGCTGTGACTCGCAAGTGATGTTCGTCCCCTTTCCAGAGAGTAAAATAAAAAGTATTACACATCCGGCAGTGGATGTGTGTTTTATTAACTGTGAGGGGGGTTTCTTGCATAGTTTTGGTCGAATTTTTGTCGAATCCCCTTTGAATGGCTTGGTGTGCATGTGTATTAAATGTGCCCGTCAATAGCTACCCATGTTTGTATAAATAAACGACAAGGGTGTCTACCGGCATTAGGCACGGTAGAGCATCAGACATGTCAGAGCTTCACTAGTGGTGTAAATACATTCCACGTGGATTAATTGCATGCATAGTCGCCTTTTAATGAATATCACGCAAATCGTCATGGTGATAGGTACGTACGGTTTGTCCAGCATGTCCTAGGTGTGTCTATAAATATATATTTTTTAAAAATAATAAAAAACAGTGGCCGGCCCTGGGGATTGGGGTCAAAAAAATATAATTAGGAGACAGGCCCTGGGGGATGGGGTCATCAGGGCCAATAAATTAGAATAAGAAGGGGAACCACACAGCCCCCCTTCTTAAAAAAATAAAATAAATAAAAGACTGGCATCGTGCCGGAGGCCATGCCCCCTCCATGCAGCACTCTGCAAACGCGCCCCCAACAGGCATCTCCAGTATGCGCCAGGGAGCTGCGCTGCAGACAGGTGTTCTGAGGCCAAGCCCCTTTTTACACCTCTCTGCAACGCAGCTCTGTGGCGCTTACTGGAGGTACCTAGTGGTCTAGTGTGACCCTAGGGACCCTTAGGATTCAAGGGGACTTAATCTCTCAACTTAGAACAGCCACAGGGCGCGTTTACACAGTGGTGAAGGGAGGGGACGGGGCCTGAGGTGACGTGTGCAAACACGCACCATGGCACGTTTTAAATTGGGGATATAATTTCCCTTCAATACTGAGGGCCCCTGGGGGCTAACTAGCCCACCAAGTGCTTCCAGTAAGCGCTACTGAGCTGCATTGCAGAGAGGTGGTCCAGGCCGTGCCACTTTTTACACCTCTCTGCAACGCAGCTCTGTGGCACTTACTGGAGGTACCTAGTGGGCTAGTTGGACCCTAGGGACCCTCAGGACTCAAATGAACTTAATCTCCCAACTAAAAACGGACACAGGGTGTGTTTACACAATGGTGAAAGGAGGGGACGGGGCCTGAGTTAACGTGTGCAAAAACGCCCTGTGGCCTGTTTTAAGAGGTAGTTTTAATCCCCATGCCCTATTATATACTAGGGGCTTATAGAGGAGGTAAGGCTAATCACAGGGGGACCCCAACGCATAATGTTCCCTAGTGTATGTAGGTGTTTTCACTGTATTCTAAGTGTCTTTTAACATAGCACTGGCTCTAGGACTGGTTAGTCAGACTCAGTTACCATCAGTATCCGTCTGAAAAAGTTGAGGGTACAGGATGATTTTGCAACAAGGCTTCTTTCTGCTCTTCTTTTTGTTCTTTCTGCACGTTATCCTTCTTCCTGCACTTATCTTCGTATTTGAGGACTTCTGTTGCTTCTTTCTGCACTTCTTTTGTTTCTTTCTGTGCATTTTTTCTTCTTTCTTCACATGTCCTATCTCTGTAGGCATAGTTAGAAATTAGCATTTAAAAAACCTTTGAAATTAACAGAAAAAACCATAGGTTTTAGGCACGTTATAGTTAGGAATTAGCATTTAAAAAACCTCAGAAATTCACTGAAAAAACCATAGGTTTCAGGGGTGTTATAGTTAGCTGGACTTTTCACTTGTACAAAACCATTGAAATTCCCCCGTTATAGTTAGTTCAGCTAACTATAACTCGCGCGCCCGCAATGCACTGCTGATGACGTCACATATTACATCACTCATGACATGGTCAGTGACATCACTCATGACATCACTGATGACATCTCAAATGACATCACTGATGACATCACTGATGACATCATCCTTGTGATAGAGTGGCAGACCTCCTCTCACCCTAATGTAACCTTTGATACACACATTCAAAAATAGAGACTAAAATTTTCAAAACAATGGACATACCAATACCAGTTACAACAACCTCTTCAGTAATTCTAAGATCCACATACACATCCACTCATTCACCAACAGTCCAATACAGTCACTCATACATGTACTCACTCATCATATGTACTCATACACCTATACATCCTGTTACACAACACCACTCATCCATAGAGTTACTCACACACATAGTCACTCATGCTAATAAAGAATCAAACATACATTTACTTGCATATACAGTTATACACACACCACCACACTTACTTCTACGGAAACTTACACATACTTAGTCTTTTAAACAATCACTTATAGAAACACATACTTATTCATACAGGAACTCTTTCAATCTCTCACTCTCACATATACTCACATATATACACCAATAGTCACATATACTAGTTTAAAACATATGTAGTTACTCATAAAGACACTATTGAGACAGTCATTCACTCACTAACACACCCATACACACACTCATACACCCATACAGTCCTGCACACATACTGTGTTCAACACATACAAACAGTGAGTCACTCATTCATGCACCTATGCACTACGTAATACCCCCACCGAACCATGCAGACACTCAGACTGATACTCAAAAAACCAACTAATAACCTATATAGACACCCATGTAGCTACTCACCAACCCATGCAGCCACTTATACACAAAATGAGAGACTGATACAGATATTTACATATTTAAACATTACTCACTAAGCCATGTATTCACTATGATACACTTAATCAGTCAGTTACACAATCAATTTTTCAAAAACAAATCATCCATTTAGACACTTATATACCCATTTATTCTTCCATCGACCTTGAGATATACATATATAAAACATATTTAATTTTCAGAATAACACACATTCACTGGATGATGTCATCAGTGATGTCATTTGAGATGTCATCAGTGATGTCATGAGTGATGTCACTGACCATGTCATGAGTGATGTAATATGTGACGTCATCAGCAGTGCATTGCGGGCGCGCGAGTTATAGTTAGCTGAACTAACTATAACGGGGGAATTTCAATGGTTTTGTACAAGTGAAAAGTCCAGCTAACTATAACACCCCTGAAACCTATGGTTTTTTCAGTGAATATATATATATATATATATATATATATATATATATATATATATATATATATATTACCTACTGGCGGTCCATAGGAAAATCGTAACATTCTTTTCCCAATAACTTTGGTGCCGGTTGACAAATCTTCGCGAAATTTTCAAAACTGGTGGGGCACTCTAGTCAGCTCCTATCCTGAAAGTGTGGGGGTGATTCCTCAAGCGGGGGCCGAGAAAAAAGGAGAGTCCCAAAACGACTACAGCCCGAACTGCTGAACGGAATTTCCCCAATTTGGCAAAAAGGTAGCCCTTGGTTCAGAAAGCATCCTTTTTTTTAAATGGTGTAAATCCATTCAGTAGTTCCTGAGAAATTAAGAAAATAGCGGTCAAAAAATCAATTTCCCATAGAAAACTTTAGACACGGTTGTAGCAAAAACTGCGGAACGGAATTACACCAAATTTGGCAAAAAGGTACTGTTTGGCTCAGAAAGCGACATTTTTAAAAATGGTGCAAATCCTTTTAGTAGTTTTTGAGAAATTATGAAATAAAGATAGTGATATCTAGCGGCACGGAGGATCCGCGCACGATCCCGATCACAAGCTTAATGCTAATTGGCTGTCGACACTCCAAACCAGGAAGTTTTGGCATACATCTTGTGCCTCTGTAGAACCGAGGCACAAGAAAACAGTAAAACAAATGCACAAAACAAGAAAAGGGAACAGGGTAGAAACACCCTGACCCTCTAGGCCTAGATTTTTTTTTAATCGCGGGATGCGCGGAGTATCCTCGGATCCAGCTGCGGAAATTAAAAAAACAAAGCACGGGCTCCCGCGCTTCGTTATTAATTAGCCCCCGGGTGGGCCAAGTCCCGGAGGCATAGGCAAAAAATAATTGCAGGGGCTCATGAGGACCCCCGCAGTCCCGGGGACTGCCACCCCCGGGGCTTTGATTAACTATTTAGCGTGAGGACCCCCGCAGTCCCAGGGACCTCCGCCCGCAGGGCTTTTAAAAAAAAAATAGTAGACCTGTGTGGGGAGGCTTGGCCCCTTCCCACATGCCCTGGGGACCGCCACCTCCCCAGGGCTGTGCAATTGTTAGGAGGGGGGGCGCACAGCCCCCCTCCTGGAGCCTTTCATGGCCCTGGGGACCACCACCCCCCAGGGCCGGCTACTGCCGTGTCCCGGGGTCCCGCCCTGGCATTGCAAACTCTGCTTTGCTTCATTGAAGCAAGAGCAGGGAAACCTGCTCTCGCTTCAAATAGGCAAAGCAGAATTGCTTTTCCATAAGGGGAGCTGCATGTCAGCAGCTCCCCTTGTGGAGAAGCAATGCTAGCTCCCGCAGGAAGGGGGTAGCAGGCAGGAACATGGGTGGATTTAGGACCCCCCACAGTCCCCAACAAGAGGCCAGGCCCCGGGGGATGGGGTCCCCATGGCCATGAGTGGCCCGGGAGGGGGGCCACATGGCCCCCTCCCCCATAAAAAAAGAAAATTAAAAAAGAAAAAACTACGCAAAGGCCAGCCCCGGGGGATGGGGTCCCCGGGGCCATAAAGGGCTGGAGGAGGGGGGCCAGGCAGCCCCCTCCAATTATTTAAATAAAAAAAACAATGGCCATGCCCCGGGGGATGGGGTGCCCTGGCTGAAAATGGCCTCAGGAGGGGGGCCACGCGGCCCCCCTTCTGTTGTTTTTTTAATTAATTTAACAAAATATGGGGTCAGGCCCTGGGGGATGGGCTCCCAAGGGCCCAAAAATAGGAAAGGAAGGGGGCCACACAGCCCCCCTTCTCAAAAACAAATGAAAAAAAGAGACCGGCATCGCGCCGGAGGGCCTGCCCCCTCCCTGCAGCACTCTGCAAATGCACCCCCTGGCACGTTGTATGATGGGAAACTAATTCCCGTTGAATACTGGGTGCCCCTGGGGGCCAACTAGCCCACCAGGAATCTCCAGTATGCGCCAGGGAGCTGCGTTGCAGAGAGGTGTTCAAAGGCCACACCCCTTTTTACACCTCTCTGCAACGCAGCTCTGTGGCGCTTACTGGAGGTGCCTCGTGGGCTACTTGGACACCAGGGACCCTCAGGATTCAAGGGGACTGTATCGCCCAACTTAAAACGTGCCACGGGCGCGTTTGTAAAGTGGTGAAGGGAGGGGGCGGGGCCTGAGGTGACATGTGTGCAAACATGCCCTGTGGCGCGTTTAAAGTTGGGGAATTAATTCCCCTTGAATACTGAGGGTCCCTGGGGGCCAACTAGCCCACCAGGTACCTCCAGTATGCGCCAGGGAGCTGCGTTGCAGAGAGGTGTTCAAAGGCCACGCCCCTTTTTACACCTCTCTGCAACGCAGCTCTGTGGCGCTTACTGGAGGTACCTGGTGGGCTAGTTGGACCCCAGGGACCCTCAGGATAAAAGGGGACTTTATCCCCCAACTTAAAATGCTCCACGGGGCACGTTTGCACAGTGGTGAAGGGAGGGGGCGAGGCCTGAGCCGACGTGTGCAAACACACTCGGTGTGTTTTAAGTTGGGGAATTAATTCCCCTTCCATCCTGAGGGCCCCTGGGGGCCAACTAGCCCACCAGGTGCTTCCAGTAAGCGCCACTGTGCTGCGTTGCAGAGAGGTGGTCCAGGCCATGCCCCTTTTTACAGCTCTCTGCAACGCAGCTCTGTGGCGCTTACTGGAGGAACCTGGTGGGCTAGGTGGCCCCCAGGGCCCCTCAAGATGGAAGGGAAATTGATTCCCCAGCTTAAAACATGCCAACGGGCGTGTTTGCACACGTCACTTCAGGCCCCGCCCCCTCCCTTCACCACTGTGCAACCGCGCACCGTGGCGGGTTTTAAGAGGTAGTTTTAATCCCCCTGCCCTATTATGTACTAAGGACTTTACAGAGAAGGTCATGCTAATCACAGGGGTACCGCAACACATAGGTGCCAATTACGATCCGGTAAAAAAATTCCCCGTGCGACTCGTATCCGGTCTTTTTACCGTACGAATCGTACAAGTGCCGTACAAACTGCCAATCACGATTCGCATGGTAAAAAGTCCATACGAACCGCATTGGGAATGATTTCCCACACGTCCTCGGGTCGGAAAATGTGTCCGACACGTCCTCGGACGATTTACCGTACAAATGTGAAAAGTGAAGTCCGACCGAGGAATCACGATCCATCCCGTGCGTCCGATGTTACAACCGTATGGAAAAAACACCGTCTGCACCGAACTCCCATAGCAACCATGGAGGCATGTGCCCGCATACAGCCCAACACTCCCCCAGCCCCCGTACGTCCGAGACGTACCCCCCATGTATGTACACCCCCACCCGTGTATGTACACCCCTGTACGTTCGAGTCGTACCCCCACCCGTGTACGTGTCGTACCACCGTGTATGTACACCCCAGTACGTTCGAGTCATACCCCCACCCGTGTACGTGTCGTACCACCGTGTATGTACACTCCTGTACGTTCGAGTCGTACCCCCACCCCTGTACGTGCCCTACCCCCGTCTATGTACACCCCAGTATGTTCGAGTCGTACCCCCACCCCTGTACGTGTCGTACCACTGTCAATGTACACCCCAGTACGTTCGAGTCGTACCCCCACCCGTGTACGTGTCGTACCACCGTGTATGTACACCCCTGTACATTCAAGTCGTACCCCCACCCCTGTACGTGTCTTACCACCGTCTATGTACACCCCAGTACGTTCGAGTCGTACCCCCACCCCTGTACGTGTTGTACCACCGTCAATGTACACCCCAGTACGTTCGAGTCGTACACCCACCCCTGTACGTGTCCTACCCCCGTGTATGTACACCCCAGTACGTTCGAGTCGTACCCCCACCCCTGTACGTGTCGTACCCCCGTGTATGTACACCCCAGTACGTTCGAGTCGTACCCCCAGCCCTGTACGTGTCGTACCACCGTGTATGTACACCCCAGTACGTTCGAGTCGTACCCCCACCCGTGTACGTGTCGTACCACCGTGTATGTACACTCCTGTACGTTCGAGTCGTACCCCCACCCCTGTACGTGTCCTACCCCTGTCTATGTACACCCCAGTATGTTCGAGTCGTACCCCCACCCCTGTACGTGTCGTACCACTGTCAATGTACACCCCAGTACGTTCGAGTCGTACCCCCACCCCTGTACGTGTCCTACCCCCGTGTATGTACACCCCAGTACGTTCGAGTCGTACCCCCACCCCTGTACGTGTCGTACCACCGTGTATGTACACCCCTGTACGTTCGAGTCATACCCCCACCCCTGTACGTGTCCTACCCCGTCTATGTACACCCCAGTACGTTCGAGTCGAACCCCCACCCCTGTACGTGTCGTACCACCGTCAATGTACACCCCAGTACGTTCGAGTCATACCCCCACCCCTGTACGTGTCCTACCCCCGTGTATGTACACCCCAGTACGTTTGAGTCGTACCCCCACCCCTGTACATGTTGTACCACCGTGTATGTACACCCCAGTACGTTCGAGTCGTACCCCCACCCGTGTACGTGTCGTACCACCGTGTATGTACACCCCTGTACATTCAAGTCGTACCCCCACCCCTGTACGTGTCTTACCACCGTCTATGTACACCCCAGTATGTTCGAGTCGTACCCCCACCCCTGTACGTGTTGTACCACCGTCAATGTACACCCCAGTACGTTCGAGTCGTACACCCACCCCTGTACGTGTCCTACCCCCGTGTATGTACACCCCAGTACGTTCGAGTCGTACCCCCACCCCTGTACGTGTCGTACCCCCATGTATGTACACCCTAGTACGTTTGAGTCGTACCCCCAGCCCTGTACGTGTCGTACCACCGTGTATGTACACCCCTGTATGTTCGAGTCGTACCCCACCCCTGTACGTGTCCTACCCCCGTCTATGTACACCCCAGTACGTTCGAGTCGTACCCCCACCCCTGTACGTGTCATACCACCATCAATGTACACCCCAGTACGTTCGAGTCGTACACCCACCCCTGTACGTGTCCTACCCCCGTGTATGTACACCCCTGTACGTTCGAGTCCTACCCCCACCCCTGTACGTGTCCTACCCCCGTGTATGTACACCCCTGTATGTTCGAGTCGCACCCCCACCACAACCTCCTAAGTACGGAGCGCACCCCAGGCCCCAACATCACAACCGCATGTACGAGTCGTACCAAGCCACACACAAGGACAGCACCGTACAACCAAATGGCCCATGTACACACCGTACACACGCTAAAAACGCACGTACACAACCAGGACAAAACAAAATAACACAAAAATACACCATTCGAATGGCACAAAGCCACAAAACATGTCCAACAAACACTAAAAAAACACATTCACTGACCTGCAACTGCCAAAAACAAACAGAGGCCCAAAACACCACCACTCCTTATAACACACCCACCCAAACTTCAAACACAGCCACACCCACCAATGGACCAATAAAAAGGGCCCACACACAAAAACCATGAGCCTTTGCAACAGACTCACTGCTGCCAGACCCCTCAGACAACCTACAGCACCATACTACAAGCTTCACCACACCTTACACTTGCACACCTTCACACAACCACCTTCACAAACACACCCTCATCACATTCACACACACACACCTGCACAACCACACCCACACACCCACAACCATCCACACACCCCCCCCATCCACACCCACACCCCTCACCATGCCCACTAACAAGAATCCAAAGTTCAGTAACCGAGAGTTGGAGGTCCTTGTCGATGAAATCCTCAGAGTCGAGCCACAGCTCTTTGGAACATTGGTCAGACAGACCAGCATGGCAGCGAAAACAGCCATGTGGCAGACCATCGTCGATGCTGTGAATGCTGTTGCAGACACCAGAAGGACCAGGCATGAATGCCAAGCCAGGTGGTACGATCTGCGGAGGAGGGTCCGAGCCAAGATGCTGGAGTAACACAACCAGGCCAACGCCACTGGAGGAGGGCCCTCCCGCAGACCCGTACACTACCAGCCCTGGGAGGAGAGGGTGATGGCCATACAGCCGGTGGAGGCAGTCGAAGGATTAGGAGGACTCCGAGACCCGGGTGAGTACACAAACAACGCACCTCACATGGGGGGAACGTCATCCATAACCAAAATCACTAACAGGCATGCAACCACCCCAAGCTATCGCATGACTCAACCACACTCCATGAACACGCACATGCCACTGGCGCCACCATGCCCCATGCACCCAGCTGGACAATGTCAAGTCACAGGCCACAGAAGACACCAACACATGACACGGTAACCCGGATGGCGGGAGGGTGGGCCACAAAATTCACATAGTGCAACTCAGAAGCAGACAACAATGCCCTCTGCCCATATGGCCTAGGTCACAGCCATACAAACACTGTGTCCCCACACAGGAAAGACTCGCCAGCAAATGGGGGACGCCTTGCATCAACACATGGGGGTGAAGGCACTGTTTTGCACATGACAGCAGCTAATGAACAGCCAACATTGTGAAAGAGTGGCAGCACACACCACCACAGCAGCAGCGCAGAGACAGACACTACACCCAATGGGTGCCTGGAGATCAGAAACAAACTCACATCAACAAGCCAAGTGCCATTCAAAGATCTGCTAACAGTGTGTGCCCAGGAAGCTGGGCTGAGGTGGCAGAGGGTGACACACAGAGGGAGGGAGAGGGGGACAGAGAGGGAGGGAGAGGGGGACAGAGAGGGAGGGAGACACAGGGAGACGGACAGAGGGAGGAGGCTGACACACGGAGGGAGGGAGAGGGGGACAGACAGGGAGGGAGAGGGGGACAGAGAGGGAGGGAGACACAGGGAGAGCTAATCAGCCGTGTGGTGTATGGGAATGTCTGCTCGTCAGCAGGTAGACTGCGTGCATGTAGCCAAGGGTGGCCAGTGCCAGAACCCCCCCCTCTTCCCCATGGCAAAACACAGGGCCATGTCACAACCTGTTCACGAGCACAACGACAGCTGCCTGCATTATATAAGTGTGTGGATCCACTCCATGTGCACATGTACAGTGCTACACGGAAGGCGCCAATGCATGGCTCGCCACACCTGCCCACTCCACTGCTGACTGCAGTCACACTTGACGCAGCAAGTAAGACTGTGCCACACATAGTGAAAGGGGCAAAAGTGGTGCCCAAGGGACACACCCATCCACAAGTGCACTGTGAGTGGAATGCAAGACAGATCCTAATTCCAAGAGGAAATGTGTCAACGTTGAAACTGATGAAACATGGATGTGGCATGGACCAAAATTAACATTGTCTCTCTCACACACAGGTCAACGTCGTGGTTCACCCCCCAACACTGGGGGGGAAGACTCACAGGACCCGGATCTGCGGGAGCCCGATCCCACCGGCAGCGACGACTCTCACCACTCTGTGGATGACCCCGACCAACCTGGCACCTCTGGTGTCCAACCACCTGCAGCACCTGCGTCAGGTACAACGGGGCCAACCACCACCCCCACTCCTGCCACATCCCAGGAGACACCCAGGATCCCTGCCCCACCACCACAAAGCAGCCAGGCTGGCCAGGAGGGACACGGTGTCCCGGGCACCCAGGAGGAGGCAGGCGACAACGCCAATGCCACCCCTCAGGGGTCCCGGAGACCCGATGTGCCCACAAGGGCAGGCCAGGTGCAAGTGGGCAGGGGTGGTGGGAGTGGAGGACGGCGGAGGCACCAGCCTGACCAGTTGGCTGGGGATCCGGTATATTCCCATGTCCGTAACATCCTGGACTCATACCGGCAGGACACCACGGGCATGGCCCAGGTTGTGTCCGTCCTCGAGGGGATCAAGACCCAGCAGGCCCAGCAACATGCCTGTCTACTGCAACACCAACGGAGGATGGAGGACAGACAGGCTGAGCAAGTCACGGTGTTCCAGGGGATTCACGATACACTCCGTCGGATGGCCGACAACATGGGCAACCCTCCCTGTGCCAGAAGGCGTAGAACATCACCACCCACAGGGAGGGATCAGGAGGAGGAGGAAACATCCGATGGAGCATCCCAAACATCGTCAAGGCCTGCTTCTGAGGGTCCCCGCAGGAGGCCGGGTCGTCCACGGAAAGGACCGTGAGGGTCGGCGCTACATCACCATCTCCCAGGACACCTGGCCTGGCACCTGGCCCACTGGAGCAACAGCATCACAGCATCAAGAGACATTCTCTGCCACATGGCCTTGCTGGTCACTGTCTGACCAATGTGGACAAAGACTGTGGCATGGACTCTGAGGATTTCCAATGGCAAGGACACCAACTCTCCTACTGAACTTTGGATTCCAAACTCCCGGGAAGCCCCTCACGTCATACACCCCCCCCCCCAAAAAATAAAAATTCTCACCATGAAGAGAAGATGCTTGCTGGTTGCATTATTACCTTACATGTGTCTAGTAAAGTCTAAACATGCCTGAGTTCTCTTTTGACTTCAACCATCCACACCCTGGGGCCTGAGTCTGGCACAGGACACACGGGCCACAGTGTATTAGGCAAGACAGACATGGAGCACCATACACACCCGTGATGGGCCCAACCAGCTGAGGGGGTGGCCGCACAACCGTGCTGACAGACACATTGAGTACAGCAACAGTCATGCGCAGAGGTCAGGGATCCAGTCCAGTGTCCTGGGGGGCACCCGGGTATGTGTAGACAGGTGGCAGAACCATGTCCTGCAAGCATGAGTCCGGTGGATGCAGAGAATGGGGGCCTGGCCAACGTTGGATGCATGGGGATAGCACATGTCACAATACCCACACAGTCATGGACATCATGCATAATACACAGTCTCAGCCCACACACACAGCTTGCATCTTGCTACTCGACACATAGACACATGGCCACTATCAGGGACAACCATGCCAGACATGCTGGATGCACCGTGGCAACACACCAGCATTAACTGAGAAGAGGCACCTTGGAGGCATAGGGACACCTTTATTAGTCATGTTTTCGGGATTGCAGAGGCAACTTGAAGTACACATGAACACTTCATGTGGAGTAACATGTGGGTCCAACACTGGCACCCCCCTTCTGCAGCACAAATGCGTGATAGCCATGGAACTGGCACACAAAAGTCGGGCAACAGCTAAACACCCACAGCTGCTCACGGAGAGACAGCCATACACCATAGATCCGCTGATGTAGAAGTCCCACACCATGTCAAGCCAATGCAAACCGTATGTGTCCGAGGGCAGTGTTACACACATTGATGCCATCATCACAATCCACTATCCCATCACTGATGACTGTCAACCAGTCAGACCATCTATTCAGGTGTACACAGCTGCATGTCGTGTCCCATGGTGATGCTACATGGCTGCAGAGGAACCAAACATCGACAGTGGCAGTGTGCATACATCGTGAACAACTGCCACACCCAATACACCCCTGATGCATCCCTTACCCTAAGGAGACTTCCAAACTTGTCCGTGCGTGTAACGCTGAGTCAGCACACGATGACGTGTCCATGAGGAATAGCAGTGCCACAACAATGCAACCAGCAGACGGCATGCGCAAATACCTGGGGATGAGAGACACACAAGAAGTCAGCCACAAAAAGCACAGCCACTTGCATGTGCATGTACTTGACACATGTATGGATGACAACATGATAGTTCACAATTATGACTGGGGAAATACAACCATCACTGCCACCATAACTCCAGTGACACACCCACACACACCTCTGACTCACGTGCCATACATGCAGGTGGAGACACACATCACAACACATGCCACACGGGGACCAATGCGTGCACAATCAGACACTGGTACTCACCACTAAGCGAAGAAGTCGCGTATGAGCCGAGTCCGGATGTCCTCTTGCGGCTCCACATCCTCCACATCACTAGCCCCATTGCCAAGCCCTTCGTCCCCCACGGGTGGATGGTCCTCGTCATGTTGATCCAGGATGAGTGGCACAGCTTTCCCAACTGCCATGTTGTGCAGCATGCAGCAGACCATGAAGATTTTGCAGACCTTCGCAGGGGCATATGGGAGCGCGCCGCCGGTCTTGTGGAGGCACCGAAATCGGCTCTTCAGCAGGCCAAACGTCCTCTCTATCACTCGCCTTGTCCGGCCATGGGCGGAGCTGGGCCGGTGTGATGGGGTTGCGGAGAGGTGTGAGCAGCCATGGCATGTTGGGATAGCCAGCGTCCCCTACATGGGAAGCACATGGACATCGTTAGAACTGGTGAAGCGGTCGTGCTGGTAGGCTATCCAAAATACAGGACAGACAGACTGTACCCACCAACAACACATGCTCGTTCGTTGCGCAGCTGCATCATCATTTCAGGCATCCTGCTACACCTCATGATGTAGGCATCGTGTGCTGATCCTGGAAAACGAGCACAGACATGTGAAATCACCATGTTGGATAGACACACCACAAGGGCATTGATGGAGTGGTAGTGCTTCCGATTGCGGTACGCTACCTCCCGTGCGTGTGGTGGTACCAAAGCTACATGTGTCCCATCTATGGACCCAATGACATGGGGCATCCCTCCCAGGGCATAGAATCCACGCTTGACCCCAGTCAACATTTCAGGGGTTGGGAACTTGATGAAGGCATCCAGGTGAATCAACATGGCCTCTAAGAAATCATGCAGCACACGGCAGAACATGCTCTGGGACATGCCACCAACATGAGCTATGGTATATTGAAAGGTACCCGTGGCAAGAAAATGTAGGGCTGCCATTACCTTCAGCTGGGGTGTCAGTGCCGTAGGATACCTGTGCTGCGGTTTCAGGTGTGGAGCCAGTCTCGCCGTCAACTCCAGAATCAACGGTTGGGGGAAGCGGTAGCACCGGATACTGTCATTCTCCCGCATGCCAGCCAAGTCCGGAATTGGTCGGGCAAGAGGCGGCGCTCTGCAGTAATTTGGAAGTGACAAGGAAGAGTGAGTGCACTACGACAACAATTTATATGTACTGAGCACATGTTAATCTGTCAATACACATATGCTACATAGGGAGTCAGGTATGTGCTACATGCCCTGGACACGTATGGCTGCCAGGTGACACTCCTACCAAGACCCAGCTACACACGGAGATTGAGAACCTCCCCATGCCATGCCATGGGATTAGCTGTGTCCCAGTGCAAGTGAACAGCCAGACGCAAGACAGGAGTGACATACGTCCACACATCAGCAGAAGTAGGAAGCCGATTGCAGAGACTGGTAGCGGAACACTAGAGCCACAGGTCACATGACATTACACTAGGACAGCCCACACACCTTGCCATGAAGGTGCACATGTCATGACTCACCACACATTCATTGAGAGGATGCAGACATGTCCTTGTCACGCTACTCCGTGTCCCATGCATACATGCGCACCTCACATCCGATACCACATGTGGCATGGTGTGCGGAACAGTGTGCAATGTCAATCTACACACAGACACATGTTGGTTGCTGCAACAGCTGCAGCTTTTGAGGGTGCTCCAACATCAATCTGATGGGAAGCCCCCACACATACATGACATAGTCACATCGTGCACCGTGGGTAGTGACAAGTCAGGTGTGGTAACCCCTGTACCGGGCATCATGGGACACTTCTGTGTGTTGGTGTCCGTGCCATGCCAGTGACGCTCATCCCAAGTGTGCAGTACGACATGCACACATGTCAAAGGAGTCAAGGGCATGCCTGGCACACATTGCACCGTCACACAGTACATCTGTACACATCTCATCATACATCTGGTGCCTTCTCGACTCAGGAGTAATGTTCCACATCACAGCATGTCACACCTGTGCCCCACACATGTAGTAATGCACAGACGATGCCTTGATGTCCATTCATGGACAAGTATGTCCATCCATGGACAAGTATGTCTGCCCTATTCCTTCCTGTGTGCTGCCTGTCACCACTGTGATGTGTGAAAACCGCCGTACTCCTGCTAAGAGGGCCTGTGTACGTTCCCATATCACTATGGGAGTGCTGCCGTATGTGTACCCATCGTGATGGCGAGCGTACAGGCATGTGTACGGTCCGTACCACTACGAGTACGCATACGCAAGAACACCCATAGTGGTAGGGCCGTACACACGCCTGTACGCTCCTTATCACTATGGGTGTCCTCGCGTATGCGTACTCGTAGTGGTACGGGCCGTACACACACCTGTACGCTCCCTATCACTATGGGTGTCGTCGCGTATGCGTACTTGTAGTGGTACGGGCCGTACACACGTCTGTACTCTCCCTATCACTATGGGTGTCCTCGCGTATGCGTACTCGTAGTGGTACGGGCCGTACACATGCCTGTACGCTCCCTATCACTATGGGTGTCCTCGCGTATGCATACTCGTAGTGGTACGGGCCGTACACATGCCTGTACGCTCCCAATCACTATGGGTGTCCTCGCGTATGCGTACTCGTAGTGATAGGGAGCGTGCAGGCGTGTGTACGGCCCGTACCACTACGAGTACGCATACGCGACGACACCCATAGTGACAGGGAGCGTACAGGCGTGTGTACGGCCCGTACCACTACGAGTACGCATACGCGACGACACCCATAGTCAAAGTGAACGTAGGCACGCGTGTACGGCCCGTTGCTATGCATTTGGGGTGCCCTAGGGCCCCGGAACGCACCGTACCTGTGTGTGAAGCACCAAATTACATAGGGGACACATGAGGGACAAGTATTGAGGCCTACATGCATGCTGGTTGTCATGGAGACCAAGTTCAAATTTTGAATTTGTTCTGGAAGGTGCACAGCAGAAGTCAGTTGGAATTAATCTTCTTTGTTGCAATGTGTTTGTGGGGCTGACATCATGCAGGAGAAAAAAACAGATTGAGAACCCACAGACTGCTAGGTTTGAAGGGATTGGAGGAAACATAGGATGCAAATGTGAGTGACCAATCACTCTGTACTCCTGTGCATGAGATGGGCCAGCAAGGCAGATATAAGGCAGCCAGGTCCCATCAGGGAGCACTTGCCTGCACATCTCTGTATTCCACGACCCAGCTGCTGCTACTGATTCCCTGGAACCATGTCAAGGGCTGTGGAGAGGTCACAGCCATTCACCCTGGAGGAGAACATGGCTTTGGTGGATGTGATCCTCCCACGGTACCCCATGCTGTATGGGCGACCAGGTTATCAGGTGAGTGCAGTGTCCGCTGGCACAGACTGTGTCCCTTTTTTGTGACTGTGACTTCTGCCATTGTGTCCAGGTGTGACACACATGCTATGTACTGTAGGGGGGGTCCCAGGGGGGGGAATGCCTGATGTCTCCCAGCAGTGCCCTGAGACAGGAGGGGTGGGTGCAGAGTCCTCCCAGCAGTGCCCTGAGACAGGAGGGGTGTGTGCAGAGTCCTCCCAGCAGTGCCCTGAGACAGGAGGGGTGTGTGCAGAGTCCTCCCAGCAGTGCCCAGAGACAGGTGGGGTGGGTGTGATGCACAGTGTGAGCCGGGCTCATTGATTGTGTAGTTGCCCTCATTCCACCTGTGTCCTTTCAATGGCACGTACTGCTTTTGGCCTTCCCCCAGAGGATCATGTCCCTATGACAAAGGTGCAATGCGTTGGATGCACACTATGCCTTGTTGTAGACAGAAAATGTGTTCTAATCTGTGTCCCTGTGACATGTGCCAGGTGTATTGATGTAGTTTCACTTGTTCATCCTCACAGGTAGACGCCTCTGCCAAGGAGCTGATATGGCTGGACGCCGTCAGCGCCGTGAGGAGTGCGGATGGTCGAAGGCGGCACCTGTCCCAGGTGAGGAACCGCTGGCAGGATATCCGGTGCTGGACGCGGAGGATCGCACGGGTCCTGCTGGGAGACTCACCTGAGAGCCATAAGAACAGCGGGCGCCACCGTCTCTCCCACATCCAGAAACGTGTGCTGGCGGTGGTCTTTCCAGACTTGGACAGGCATCTACAGGACATGCAGCAGCCGGAAGGGGGTAGGTACATGTGTGTGTTTGTTGTGTTTCACCAGCATTTGTAAGTGCACTGTTCCATGGATACACTTCCAGGGTTTATGGTGCTGTGCAGATCCTGTTCCCCACAGTATTGCAGTGCTCTCCTGCCTCCCTTCCCCTCCTTGCAATGTGTTCCCTGGTCTGTGTATAGTCACTCCATCACAAGGTTATGTAGCCTGACACCTTCTCCAAGTGTACAATGCCTGCAGCATCATGTGTGGGGGTGGTGTGTAACAGGTTTTGTGACCTTGCCTGTGCCCTGTCCAGTTCTGGACTTGTGGGTTCCATGTCAGTTGGCACAAATGCTGAGTCCAGACATGGGAGTTAATCTCTTGAGTGCCAGGCCTTCCAGCAGGCATGTCCCATGTGGTGGCCTGTGACATGAATTGCATGAGTGTGCATTACTCATAGTGCAGGAATGTTAGCGTGTGTTGCAGTCATTCCCATTCAGGAGCATGGAGTTGTGTGGCCACAACTGTCCCCAGGGGCATATTTACCTAGGTATCATGTGTGTAATCCGAGAATGTCGACAATCTCTGTGTCTACAGCATGGGTTGTGCTCTGTGCCATTGTCCCCTGGCACCATGTTTATTGACGTGAGATGTATTACAAGTGTCCACTGTCCAGCCTGACCTGATTTTCCAAGTACATACTCACGGTGGCCATTGCCTGTGTGTCTTGTTGCAATCATCTGATGATGCCCATTTGTACATGATTATTTGGACAGGCGCACCTTGGGTATTTGGTGTGCAATCTTGAATTATTGCATCCCATGTGTATTTCACCCAGACTAAGGGATGTAAGTGCTTCCTGTGTCTCCACAGATTTGTCTCATGTAGGGGGTGGGTGGTGCGGGCATGGCCTACATGTCAAGACCTGTGATCTCCTTGCTGGGCCTGGCCAGTGTGTGATGTTTGTCTGGACATACACTCAAGGTGCAGTGTGCCAGTCAGGGTGGGCATGTTATCAGTATTACCTATGCTGCATGTGCCTCTAGTTCCTGGATATGGTCCCTGCTCATCCCAATTTCCTGCCACGCTGTGTGGTGCAGATGCAGTGCTGTATTGTCCCCAGGGCCTTGCTCCTCAGTCAAAATTCCATGTCATCTCATTTGCTATTGTGTCATGCTCTCCATAGTTTTTCCATGGCATGGTGGGTCACACAACTGTGTCTTGCAGGGCCTACATATGTACCTTGTTTTGGAATTGTAACTCTTCCTTTGTTTCAGGCTATGCACTGTAACCTAAGTAGTTTTGACTCATGTGACATATGTATACAGGTGTATGATTAATTTCTGTCTCTTCACCCTGCCCACAGCATCGTCGGGGGACACGGAGGGAGACATGGACACAGACGGCGTGGAGGGACCGAGCACCAGTGCCAGCGGTGACATCGGGGCTGGCACTTCGAGTGGGACTGAGGCGGAGGAGAGTGAATCCGGGGACCTGTCGACTGGCACAACAGAGTATGAAGCTGACGGGTCCGAGGATGATCTCTCCGAGTGGGCGGTGGCTGCACCACCATCTGACAGCAGCCCTACATCTCGCACCACCCCCTCCATTGGCATCAGCCGCCTCCCACGTGCTCGTGTCCCTTCCCAACGTGCACGGTCACCACATGTCTCCTTCCTGCCAGGCACCGCACCCCCTGCCCCTGTCTCCACTGCTGCCGCCAATGCTGAGTCTGTGGACATCCAGCGGCAGTTGCAGATTGGTCAGACTGCGATCCTTAATGTCCTCCATGGCCACAGCCAGGTCCTCAACAACATGGAGGCATACTTGGAGGGCATTCATTCATCGCAGGCTGACCAACGCAACTTGCTGAGGTCCATAGACTCCACACTGACTGCAGCAGTGGGTCTCCTGCAGCGCTACGTCCCACCCCCTACCCCTGCCCCTTCCACACTTCCCACTCCCATGCCTGTCCCACATACACCCAGACGTAAGCATGCACCCACCACAACACACACAGGCACCACACCAGCAGGGAAGGTCTGCCGCACACCTCCTGACACGCACACACAGGGTGAAGTAGGCACACCCACTGGGTCGGGGGGCAAACGTGTGACACGCAGCCAGAGTGGGAGTCCGCATTCCACCCAATCCACTCCCTCCAAATCCCCTCCCCTCAGCTCTCCGGGCCAGATCTCCCCCAAAGACTCCTTCATGGCCGCTCTGTCCCTGAGCCCCACAGTGACACCACCCCGCAAGCGGTCAAGGAAGTCCACGGTCAGGGTGCTTGAGTCCCCCCCCTGTCCACACCCTCCCCCAGTGGCGCAGAGACCCATCCCTCTGACCCCCCCCCCTCCTTGGGGCCTGTGGTTCCTTCGGGTGCAGGGGAGTCCCTGGAGGACCTTGCCAAGGTGTGCATCGCGCTCCTAGAATCCACCTTTGGCCCTGCCCCACCCCCTGTGGTGGAGTCCTCCATCCCTGCACCCACGTCGCCTACCCTTCGCCCTCCTATCCCTGCGGTGCCTGTTCCTTCCCCCCAACATGATGCCCTCACCCCTGTGGAAGACAACGGCTTGTAACTGTGCAGGCAAGCTAGGGGACACGCATCCCACTGTGTCCCCATCCAGCTGTGACTCCTGGACTGCCCTATGGGCTTTGTAAATATTGGACTTACTTCATACCAGTTTTTTGCTCATGCTGAATAAAGCTATTTATTTTTTGCCCTTGGAATACTCCTGCTTTGCTGGCATTGCTGTTGGTGGGGCTGCTACATGGTTGTGGGTGTTGGTCATGTGTTGGGTGTGTGGGAAATGTAGTAGTGTGCAGCTCATGGGGGGACCCTGAGATCTGTGTGCCATCACACGGTGTCAGCTAGCTTTCTCCATTCATGTTAGCAGTTCCTGCATGTTGCAATTGTCCCAAGGTGTATTCCTTCCTCTGTGTACCATGACTTCTTCCCTGCAGGGTGTCCCCTGACTTTAGCGCAGAGCTGTGTGTACATTAGCTGGGTGTGTGACGTAGTCCTTCACCTTTGCACATGCATGCTGAGCCATTCTCC
This sequence comes from Triturus cristatus, assembly GCF_964204655.1. NCBI lineage: Eukaryota > Metazoa > Chordata > Amphibia > Caudata > Salamandridae > Triturus > Triturus cristatus. The sequence goes on from NC_140591.1 coordinate 1,081,337,780, forward strand.
ACCTGCATCATTCGTGGCATCCTTGGTAGTCATTGTACTTGTGTATGTGGACTATTGACATGACTTCATGTGGACATGTTTTCTTTTTGGCCCTATGCATGCATTTACTCCCAGCCTCGCACACATGTGGTACATGTACTGCAGGGTCTTTGTGCACCTGACTGACATTTGTGGGCATGGTATCTGTGGCTACTCCACCCTTTGCGTTCCATGGGCACTGCTGGGAGTGATAGGCACCCACCCCTCCTGTCTCTGGGCACTGCTGGGAGGACTCTGCACCCACCCCTCCTGTCTCTGGGCACTGCTGGGAGTGATAGGCACCCACCCCTCCTGTCACTGGGCACTGCTGGGAGGACTCTGCACCCACCCCTCCTGTCTCAGGGCACTGCTGGGAGGACTCTGCACCCACCCCTCCTGTCTCTGGGCACTGCTGGGAGTGATAGGCACCCACCCCTCCTGTCACTGGGCACTGCTGGGAGGACTCTGCACCCACCCCTCCTGTCTCAGGGCACTGCTGGGAGGACTCAGCACCCACCCCTCCTGTCTCTGGGCACTGCTGGGAGTGATAGGCACCCACCCCTCCTGTCACTGGGCACTGCTGGGAGGACTCTGCACCCACCCCTCCTGTCTCTGGGCACTGCTGGGAGGACTCTGCACCCACCCCTCCTGTCTCTGGGCACTGCTGGGAGTGATAGGCACCCACCCCTCCTGTCTCTGGGCACTGCTGGGAGGACTCTGCACCCACCCCTCCTGTCTCTGGGCACTGCTGGGAGTGATAGGCACCCACCCCTCCTGTCTCTGGGCACTGCTGGGAGGACTCTGCACCCACCCCTCCTGTCTCTGGGCACTGCTGGGAGGACTCTGCACCCACCCCTCCTGTCTCTGGGCACTGCTGGGAGTGATAGGCACCCACCCCTCCTGTCTCTGGGCACTGCTGGGAGGACTCTGCACCCACCCCTCCTGTCTCTGGGGTCTGCTGGGAGTGATAGGCACCCACCCCTCCTGTCTCTGGGCACTGCTGGGAGGACTCTGCACCCACCCCTCCTGTCTCTGGGCACTGCTGGGAGTGATAGGCACCCACCCCTCCTGTCTCTGGGCACTGCTGGGAGTGATAGGCACCCACCCCTCCTGTCACTGGGCACTGCTGGGAGGACTCTGCACCCAACCCTCCTGTCTCAGGGCACTGCTGGGAGGACTCTGCACCCACCCCTCCTGTCACTGGGCACTGCTGGGAGGACTCTGCACCCACCCCTCCTGTCTCAGGGCACTGCTGGGAGGACTCTGCACCCACCCCTCCTGTCTCTGGGCACTGCTGGGAGTGATAGGCACCCACCCTCCTGTCTCAGGGCACTGCTGGGAGGACTCTGCACCCACCCCTCCTGTCTCTGGGCACTGCTGGGAGTGATAGGCACCCACCCCTCCTGTCACTGGGCACTGCTGGGAGGACTCTGCATCCACCCCTCCTGTCTCAGGGCACTGCTGGGAGGACTCTGCACCCACCCCTCCTGTCTCTGGGCACTGCTGGGAGTGATAGGCACCCACCCCTCCTGTCTCTGGGCACTGCTGGGAGGACTCTGCACCCACCCCTCCTGTCTCTGGGCACTGCTGGGAGTGATAGGCACCCACCCCTCCTGTCTCTGGGCACTGCTGGGAGGACTCTGCACCCACCCCTCCTGTCTCTGGGCACTGCTGGGAGGACTCTGCACCCACCCCTCCTGTCTCTGGGCACTGCTGGGAGTGATAGGCACCCACCCCTCCTGTCTCTGGGCACTGCTGGGAGGACTCTGCACACACCTCTCCTATTTCACAACATGTACGCTCATTACATACACGGATTTGGGTACGCTCCATGCATTCGAGGTGGGGGTACGTGTCGTACTTACACTGTTGGGGTGGGGGGTATGCTCCATGCATTCGAGGTGAGGGTACGTGTCGTACTTACACTGTTGGGGTGGGGGTACGCTCCATGCATTCGAGGTGAGGGTACGTGTCGTACTTACACTGTTGGGGTGGGGGTACGCTCCATACGACCGCGGGTGAGGGTACGGGTCGTACTTACACTGTTGGGGTGGGGGTACGCTCCATACGTCCGCGGGTGGGGGTACGGGTCGTACTTACACTGTTGGGGTGGGGGGTACGCTCCATGCATTTGAGGTGAGGGTACGTGTCGTACTTACACTGTTGGGGTGGGGGTACGCTCCATTCGTCCGCGGGTGAGGGTACGTGTCGTACTTACACTGTTGGGGTGGGGGTACACTCCATACGTCCGCGGGTGAGGGTACGTGTCGTACTTACACTGTTGGGGTGGGGGTACGCTCCATGCGTCCGCGGGTGGGGTTACGGGTCGTACTTACACTGTTGGGGTGGGGGTACGCTCCATACGTCCGCTGGTGGGGGTACGGGTCGTACTTACACTGTTGGGGTGGGGGGTACGCTCCATGCATTCGAGGTGAGGGTACATGTCGTACTTACACTGTTGGGGTGGGGGTACGCTCCATTCGTCCGCGGGTGAGGGTACGTGTCGTACTTACACTGTTGGGGTGGGGGTACGCTCCATACGTCCGCGGGTGAGGGTACGTGTCGTACTTACACTGTTGGGGTGGGGGTACGCTCCATACGTCCGCGGGTGAGGGTACGTGTCGTACTTACACTGTTGGGGTGGGGGTACGCTCCATGCATTCGCGGGTGGGGGTACGGGTCGTACTTACACTGTTGGGGTGGGGGGTACGCTCCATACGTCCACAGGTGGGGGTACGGTCCGTACATATCCGTCCCCACGCTATGTGATGCTTGTGCGGGCCGTCCCCAGGCCTTTGCCACGTGGGTACGAGCCGTCCCGCCATTGTTGGGGTGACGTAGGTGTGGGCGTGGTACGACTCGTACCCACGCTCTTAAGGCGTGGGTACGGGACGAACCTGTCTGGTTGTGTTGCAGGTTCGCGTCGTCAAGGACTTCCGTTGTGGCGGTCGCTGGCTTGGCTGGACACGGCCCCACCCCCTCGTAGTGACCAGGGCCTGGGAGTCAGGTATGTCCAGGGCATGTGTGCTGTGTGACTATGGTGGGGGTTTTGTGGCCTGCCCCTGGTCCTGCCCCCCCCTTTCCCCCGTCCCTTAGTTGTTCTGACCTTCTGCGGCGTCTGAGTCGTAACCTGTAGAGGAGGTCGACTGCTATGAGGGCCGGGATGACACGTAGGTTCGGGTCCATGTCTGTCCGTCGCGTACGGGTCCTCCATGTTCGTGTCGTCCTGTCTGTCCGTCGCGTACTGGTACTCCTTGTTTGCGTCGTCCTGTCTGTCCGTCGCGTACAGGTCCTCCTTGTTCGCGTCGTCCTGATTTCCCGGCAGTTTTTAGCAGCCGGAAAATATTCACCGTGCGGGATGACGTCGGTGCGAATAGTAATTCCTGGTTCGTGAATGGCAGGCTGCGTGCGTCCCGACGTCAGGTCGGCGCTTTCCCGGATCGCATTTGTACGTTTATTTTAGTCGGTCGGTGTTTTGTACGATTCGTACGGAAAAGGTGTTTCCGTCCGAATCGTAATTCCATGTTTGTATATTTACACGACCGGGTACGCGTCGGACGGGGAATATGCTCCGTCCGACGGTTCGTACCCGGTTTTTACCGGATCGTAATTGGCACCATAGTGTTCCCTAGTGTATGTAGATGTTTTCAATGTATTCTAAGTGTCTTTTAGCATAGCACTGGCTCTAGGCCTGGTTAGTCAGAGTCAGTTACCACCAGTACCCATCTGAAAAAGTTGTGGGCACAGGATGATTTTGCAACAAGGCCTCTTTCTTTTCCTCTGTTGGTTCTTTCTGCACATCTTGCTTCTTCCTGCAATTTTCTTCATCTTTGTGGACTTCTGTTGCCTCTTTCTGCATTTCTTTAGCTTCTTTCTGTGCATTTTTTCTTCTTTCTTCACATGTCCTATCTCTGTAGGCATAGTTAGAAAATAGCATTTAATAAACCTTTGAAATTCACTTAAAAAAACATAGGTTTCAGATACGTTATAGTTAGAAATTAACATTTAAAAAACCTTTGAAATTCACTGAAAAAACAATAGGTTTCAGGCACGTTATATTTAGAAATCAGCATTTAAAAAACCTTAGAAAGTCACTGAAAAAAACATAGGTTTTAAGGAAAGTTATAGTTGGATGGACATTTCACTCGTACAAATCCATAGAAATTCCCCCGTTATAGTTAGTTCAGCTAACTAAAACTCACGCCCCCGCAATGCACTGATGATGATGTCACATATTACATCACTCATGACATGGTCAGTGACATCACTGATGACATCACTCATGACATCTCAAATGACATCACTGATGACATCATCCACCTAATATAACTTCTGATACACCCACTCTGAATTACAGACTGCCATTCTCAAAACCATATACACGCCAATACAAATAACTAGATACCCACTCACTAATTCTTAGGTCTACACACACATCTACTCACTCACCCATACAGTCACTCATACTTACGGTCACTCAGTACAGGACAATCATATGCACTGATACACCTATATAGACACTCACACACCACCACTCATCCATAGAGGTAGTCACACACCTAGTCAGTGATGTAAAAAATTAATCACACTCCCATTTACCCATCTATACAGTTATACACGCACCAGCTCACTTACTCATACAAATACTAGCACATACTTAAGCTCTTATACAGTCACTGATACAAGCACAGACTCATCCATACAGCCACTCTCACAATCACACACTCTCAGTTATAGCCATTTATATACTCCAACACACATATATACTGCCTTTCACATATGTAGTTACTCACACATATACAACTGAGGTATACATGCACTCACTAACACACCCATACACAAACTCACCCACCCATACAGTCCATCACAGATGCACTCTTGAAACCATGCACCCAGTTAATCACCCACTCACACATCTATGTACAGAGTCACACTCATCCCACCTACACAAACACTCAGGCACCCATACAGATACTCAGACAACCAATCAGTAACCCAGATAGACACTCATGTAGCTATTCGCAAACCCATGCAGCCACTTACACACCAACAGACAGGCAGATACAGACATTCACACAGTTTACTCACTGACCCATGCATTCAGTAAGATAAGTTTAATCACTCACTTATAGAGTCAATCACTCACCTACTAAATCATCCATTCAGACACTTATACACCCACTCATTCTTCAATATGCCTTTCCCTATATATATTAAACATATTTAAATTTACAAAAACACACAGTCACTGGATGATGTGATCAGTGATGTCATCAGTGATGTCATTTGAGATGTCATCAGTGATATCATGAATGATGTCACTGACCATGTCATGAGTGATGTAATATGTGACGTCATCAGCAGTGCATTGCGGGGGCGCGAGTTATAGTTAGCTGAACTAACTATAACGGGGGAATTTATCTGGTTTTGTACGAGTGAAATGTCCATCTTACTATAACTTTCCATAAAACCTATGGTTTTTTCAGTGAATATATATATATATATATATATATCAAACCACAAGCTGCTCAGCAGATGAGGGTGCACTCAGGGGGTCGCAATCTTCCGTGGGCGCCACCAGCACCTCGACCGGCGAGTGTGCCTGACGCGTTTCGGGAATTACCCTTATTCATAGGCAAAAAACACTCTGAAGTTAACTCAGCTGCAGGCTTTATTCAAAAATGGCTGCCCACCAATGGGCTTCTAAATAGAAAGTCCCGTTGAATGCTGGGACTTGTAGTATCGCAGCCAGTCTTTATACCCAAATGGGCGGTATGTGTCCATCATATCAGCCCTACATGGGCTGCGAGGCGTCAGTGGCATCCAAAATCCATGGTCGACCTCCCTGCATCGGCAACGATGATATTCATCCCACCTCTTGCCCCCATTCAATCCTCGGGTGGTGCAACCCTCCGCGCCCGAAGCCGGCGCGCATAACATCAAACCACAAGCTGCTCAGCAGATGAGGGTGCACTCAGGGGGTCGCAATCTTCCATGGGCGCCACCAGCACCTCGACCGGCGAGTGTGCCTGACGCGTTTCGGGAATTACCCTTATTCATAGGCAAAAAACACTCTGAAGTTAACTCAGCTGCAGGCTTTATTCAAAAATGGCTGCCCACCAATGGGCTTCTAAATAGAAAGTCCCGTTGAATGCTGGGACTTGTAGTATCGCAGCCAGTCTTTATACCCAAATGGGCGGTATGTGTCCATCATATCAGCCCTACATGGGCTGCGAGGCGTCAGTGGCATCCAAAATCCATGGTCGACCTCCCTGCATCGGCAACGATGATATTCATCCCACCTCTTGCCCCCATTCAATCCTCGGGTGGTGCAACCCTCCGTGCCCGATGCCGGCGCGCATAACATCAAACCACAAGCTGCTCAGCAGATGAGGGTGCACTCAGGGGGTCGCAATCTTCCGTGGGCGACACCAGCACCTCGACCGGCGAGTGTGCCTGACGCGTTTCGGGAATTACCCTTATTCATAGGCAAAAAACACTCTGAAGTTAACTCAGCTGCAGGCTTTATTCAAAAATGGCTGCCCACCAATGGGCTTCTAAATAGAAAGTCCCGTTGAATGCTGGGACTTGTAGTATCGCAGCCAGTCTTTATACCCAAATGGGCGGTATGTGTCCATCATATCAGCCCTACATGGGCTGCGAGGCGTCAGTGGCATCCAAAATCCATGGTCGACCTCCCTGCATCGGCAACGATGATATTCATCCCACCTCTTGCCCCCATTCAATCCTCGGGTCGTGCAACCCTCCGTGCCCGATGCCGGCGCGCATAACATCAAACCACAAGCTGCTCAGCAGATGAGGGTGCACTCAGGGGGTCGCAATCTTCCGTGGGCGACACCAGCACCTCGACCGGCGAGTGTGCCTGACGCGTTTCGGGAATTACCCTTATTCATAGGCAAAAAACACTCTGAAGTTAACTCAGCTGCAGGCTTTATTCAAAAATGGCTGCCCACCAATGGGCTTCTAAATAGAAAGTCCTGTTGAATGCTGGGACTTGTAGTATCGCAGCCAGTCTTTATACCCAAATGGGCGGTATGTGTCCATCATATCAGCCCTACATGGGCTGCGAGGCGTCAGTGGCATCCAAAATCCATGGTCGACCTCCCTGCATCGGCAACGATGATATTCATCCCACCTCTTGCCCCCATTCAATCCTCGGGTGGTGCAACCCTCCGCGCCCGAAGCCGGCGCGCATAACATCAAACCACAAGCTGCTCAGCAGATGAGGGTGCACTCAGGGGGTCGCAATCTTCCGTGGGCGCTACCAGCACCTCGACCGGCAAGTGTGCCTGACGCGTTTCGGGAATTTCCCTTATTGATAGGCAAAAAACACTCTGAAGTTAACTCAGCTGCAGGCTTTATTCAAAAATGGCTGCCCACCAATGGGCTTCTAAATAGAAAGTCCCGTTGAATGCTGGGACTTGTAGTATCGCAGCCAGTCTTTATACCCAAATGGGCGGTATGTGTCCATCATATCAGCCCTACATGGGCTGCGAGGCGTCAGTGACATCCAAAATCCATGGTCGACCTCCCTGCATCGGCAACGATGATATTCATCCCACCTCTTGCCCCCATTCAATCCTCGGGTGGTGCAACCCTCCGTGCCCGAAGCCGGCGCGCATAACATCAAACCACAACCTGCTCAGCAGATGAGGGTGCACTCAGGGGGTCGCAATCTTCCGTGGGCGCCACCAGCACCTCGACCGGCGAGTGCGCCTGACGCGTTTCGGGAATTACCCTTATTCATAGGCAAAAAACACTCTGAAGTTAACTCAGCTGCAGGCTTTATTCAAAAATTATTAGCAATTCAGTAATTATTAAATATATATATATATATATATATATATATATATATATTCACTGAAAAAACCATCAGTGATGTCATTTGAGATGTCATCAGTGATGTCATGAGTGATGTCACTGACCATGTCATGAGTGATGTAATATGTGACGTCATCAGCAGTGCATTGCGGGCGCGCGAGTTATAGTTAGCTGAACTAACTATAACGGGGGAATTTCAATGTTTTTTTACGAGTGAAAAGTCCAGCAAACTATAACGCCCCTGAAGCCTATGGTTTTTTCAGTGAATTTCTAAGGTTTTTTAAATGCTAATTACTAACTTTAACGTGCCTGAAACCTATGTTTTTTTCAGTGAATTTCAAAGGTTTTTTAAATGCTAATTTCTAACTATGCCTACAGAGATAGGAGATGTGAAGAAAGAAGAAAAAACATAAGTCCTCAAAGACGAAGAAAAGTGCAGGAAGAAGGATAACGTGCAGAAAGAACAAACAGAAGAGCAGAAAGAAGCCTTGTTGCAAAATCATCCTGTACCCTCAACTTTTTCAGACGGATACTGGTGGTAACTGAGTCTGACTAACCAGTCCTAGAGCCAATGCTATGTTAAAAGACACTTAGAATACAGTGAAAACACCTACATACACTAGGGAACACTATGCGTTGGGGTCCCCCTGCGATTAGCATGACCTCCTCTGTAAGCCCCTAGTATATAATAGGGCGGGGGATTAAAACTACCGCTTAAAACGCGCCACAGGGCGTGTTTGCACACGTCACCTCAGGACCCGTCCCCTCCCTTCCCCAATGTGTAAACACGCCCTGTGGCCGTTTTAAGTTGGGAGATTAAGTCCCCTTGAATCCTGAGGGTCCCTAGGGTCCAACTAGACCACTAGGTACCTCCAGTAAGCGCCACAGAGCTGTGTTGCAGAGAGATGTAAAAAGGAGCATGGCCTAGACCACCTCTATGCAACGCAGCGCAGTGGTGCTTACTGGAAGCACCTGGTGGGCTAGTTAGCCCCCAGGGGCCCTCAGGATTGAAGGGGAATTATTTCCCCAACTTAAAACACGCCATAGGGCGTGTTTGCACACGTCACCTCAGGCCCCGTCCCCTCCCTTCCCCACTGTGTAAACACGCCCTGTGGCCGTTTTAACTTGGGAGATTAAGTCCCCTGAATCCTGAGGGTCCCTAGGGGCAAAATAGCCCACTAGGTACGTCCAGTAAGCGCCATTGCAGAGAGGTGGAAAAAGGGGCATGGCCTGCACCACCTCTCTGCAACGCAGAGCAGTGGCGCTTACTGGAAGCACCTGGTGGGCTAGTTGGCCCCCAGGGTCCCTCAGGATTGAAAGGGAATTATTTCCCCAACTTAAAACGCGCCACAGAGCGTGTTTGCACACGTCACCTCAGGCCACATCCCCTCCCTTGACCACTGTGCAAACGCGCCCTGTGGCCGTTCTAAGTTGAGAGATTAAGACCCCTTGAATTCTAAGGGTCCCTAGGGTCAAACTAGCCCACTAGGTACCTCCAGTAAGCGCCACAGAGCTTCGTTGCATAGAGGTGTAAAAAGGGGCGTGGCCTCAGAACACCTGTCTGCAACGCAGCTCCCTGGCGCATACTGGAGATACCTGTTGGGCTAGTTGGCCCTCAGGGACCCTCAGTATTGAAGGGGAATTAATTCCCCAATTTACAACTGGCCAGGGGGTGCGTTTGCAGAGTGCTGCAAGGAGGGGGCGTGGCCTCCGGCGCGATGCCGGTCTCTTATTTATTTTATTTTTTTAAGAAGGAGGGCTGTGTTGCCCCCTTCTGTTTCTAATTTATTGGCCCTGGGTACCCCATCCCCCAGGGCCTGCACCACCCTAATTTTTTTGGTTGAAAAAAATTAATTTGGGAGGGGGCCGCGTGGCCCCCCTTCCAAGGCCTTAATCAGCCCCGGGGACCCCAACCCCCGGTTCATGGTCTTTTTTTTTTTTATTCCTTAGGAGGGTGGCTGCGTTGCCCCCCTCCTCAGGCCACTTATTGCCCCGGGGACCCCATCTCCCGGGGCCGGCCTTTGTTTTTTATTATTTTAAAAATATATATATTTATAGAAACACCTAGGACATGCTGGACAAACCGTATATACCTATCACCATGACGATTTGCGTGCTATTCATTAAAAAGCGACTATGCATACAATGAATCCATGTGGAATGTATTTACACTGCTAGTGAAGCTCTGACGTGTCTGACGCCCTACCGTGCCTAATCCCGGCGCCCCCGCCGGTGGGTACTCTCCAAGTAGACACCCTTGTCGTTTATTTATACAAACATGGGTAGCTATTGACGGGCACATTTAATACACACGCACACCAATCCATTCAAAGGGGATTCGACAAACATTCGACCAAACTATGCAAGAAACCCTCCTCACAGTTATTAAAACACACATCCACCGCCGGATGTGTAATACTTTTTATTTTACTCTCTGGAAAGGAGACAAACCTCACTTGAGAGTCACAGAGTGCTTTTGGCTGAGCCCAATGCTGTGTTACACCCACCAGTGCCCGCCGAGTGCCACACACCTCTGTGTTGTATTCCACCAGCTAGTGCGTATGCTATGACACTCTCTAGCCCATGTGCACTGTAACACCACCTCGTGAATATGTCATGCCACACTTGCCTTCGCACGGGTTATATTGCCCCATCTAACGGGCCTTCCTCGATTCCTATGTTATAACGCACAGCGCTATGCCATACATATTACAATCTGGGATTCATATCTTTGTCACAGTGCATATGCAATGTTACACTCCCCAGCACATATTTTATATTACATCTTTAGAGACTAGTTAGGTTACACAACAGTGCCCTGTGCATATTACACTCCAAGGCGCATATCGCATAGCAAGCGCTAGTGCCTGCGATATCTCGCGCTCTCCAATGAATCTGTAATTGCGCACAATGTATTGCATATTATATTTCACACCCCGGTTCATCTTATATTACACTTTTTGGTGTTTGGTTTATACCATATACTATATCTAGTTTTCATTTACAATCGTGCTCTCAGGACTATGTTCTATATAACACTGCGTCCACCTACCCTTTGCACGGGCATTACATTTTGCGATGGGGGTGGAGGGTCAGGGGTGTTTCTGCCAAGTGAGCCCAGAGTCACAGTCACAAACGTCCTCTTCTTCCTGAATAAAAGTGAGATTATGATGCATACTTGTTCATATTTTAAGTAGTTCGCACAGACACACATTTTAAAAACAATAAAGTTCCTAATACCCACCTTCTCTGAACAGTTAGCTTGCTGCCCCATCCACCTCCTCCCTATCCTCTGTTGTCTGAATCCATGGACTAGCCTCCTCCCTCCTGCCATGCATGGTCTGATATGCTGCCACTGCCCTCCATTTAGCATGATGTACCAGTCCACTCCTCCTGCCCTCCATTGTCCAATTCTATGGCCCATCATTGACCTCCTGCTTAGCCTCTGTGCTTCGCTTGCTGCCCCTATTCTCCTTCCCCCTGCCCTCCGATGTCTTTGTGCATGCCCCTGCTCCATCCTTTTTGCCCACCATGTTCCCTGGACCTGCCACTCCTATCTACTCTGAGTGTTCTGTTGAGCTGCCACTCCCCTCCCACCTGCCTAGCATTGTCAGATGACTGTAACCTGTCCCTGCCACCTCCACCCTGCCTGTCCACATGCCATGCCCCTATCCCCTTCCTCCTGTCCTCCATGGTCCATTTTACTGCCACACCCTTCTGCCCTCCCTGGTATGTTGTGCTGCAACTGCTCCTCCTGCCTGCCCCGCGCGGTCTGTTGTGAGGCCCCTCCCCCTGAACTCTCTTGTCTGTGCCCAGGTCCTGACCCTCCCTTCTATCCTCCATGGTCATTTGTGCATGCCCCTGCACCCTCCTTCTTGCCCATCATAGCCATTGTGCTGCCACTAACGCTCCCGCTTGCCATGCATGGTCTTCTGTGCTGCCATGGCCCCTCCCACCTTCCCTGTGTGGTCAGCTAGCTGCCCCTGACCCCCTCCCACCTTCCCTCCATGGTCTGTGTGTATGCTATCATAGTCTCACTGTTGTTCTCCATGGTGTTTCTTGTTTCTAGTGCCCATCCTGCCTGACCTCCATGGTCATCTTGCTGCTCCTGCCCCCTTGCCCCCATCCCTCTGCTTCCATGTGCAGATCCCTATTACCTTCTTCCTGGCTTGTCTGTTCCATTGTAATGCCCCCGATCCGTCCCTCCTGCCCTTTATGGTCTGTTATGCTGCAGCTTTCTCTCCTGTCTGTCCATTATGGTCAGCTAGCTACCATTGCCTCTTTCCCCCCTGTTCTCTGTTGTCCATGTGCATGGTCCTGTCCCCTCCCTATTGCTTTCTATGGATTGTTGTGCTGCACTCCCGTCCTGCATGCACTGTAGGGTCAGTTTGGTGCACCTCTCCATGTCCCTCCTGTCCTCTGTTATCCGAGTCCACGTCCCTACCCCCATTCCTCCTGCCTACCATGATCCAATGTACCATACTTGCGAACATTTTCAACTTGGTAAGAGGGAGATTTTGAAAAAAAACTGGGGTATTGATTTTCCCCTTTGAGTTACATTGAAAAAGAGGAGATTGTAGACAGGAGACAGATCAAATAAAGCCCATTTGAGCTTAAAGACATTGGACGTTTCCTGGCTGAAACGGGAATGTTGGCATGTGTGGTTGTACTACCACTGCCTCTTCCTTCTGCCCACAATGGTCTATAATATTGCCACAGCCTCTCTTGCCAGTCCCGTATTGTTGGTTTGTTGCCCCTGCCCCCCTTTCCACTGCCCTCCATAGTCTGTTGTGCTGCCACTGCCCTTCCTGCCTGCCCAGTGTGGTCAAATTGTTGCCTCTGCACTCTCCTACCTGCCTTCAATTTTCAGAGTCTGTGCCCCTGGCCTCTGCCTCTCAACAGTATCCCAATGAACAACTAGATTGCTAACATTCTATATTTATTACAAAAGTGTGGAACGCCTGATGTCATCTTGATGTAATCAAAACTGTAATACCTAGAGCATTTCCTTTAGAAATTACATATATGAGAGGGTCTTATTTGCATCAAAATTATGGTTAGTGCTCTAAACTACTAAAATGAGGACATATTTTCTGAGTTTTCAAATAGCGACAAAGAACTTTTAAATTATTAGTAATCTTTATGTTTTTCTATCCAGTTGACTACTTGATTAAATGTTGCACCTAGGGGAGAGGATGTGGTGTCACTTCCAGAGCTGCAGACTTTGCAACTGGGGAACCAGGTTGGAGTTTCTGCTTCAGCTCAACATTCTGTGATTCTGGTCAAATCACTTAATCTCCCCATGTCTACAACCAAAATGAATTTGATCTTGTGTGACGTAACCAATGCTCATGTCAAGCACTCCAATACCTGACAAGTCTGCACTATATAAAACTGCAAATACACAAAAAATAAGTGTTTTGCACACTTCTGTCATTGGCTACATGTGGGCTACATCTGGGTGATATTTGTGCTGCATTTGGGCTCTTTTGTCTCTGGTGGCCATCTTGGGAGATTTATTTGTTATGAAGTTTCCTAATTTCCTCATTTACTGCGGTCTCCTCAGTAGGAAACGCTTTCAGTTTTTTACTTTAATTCCATCAAGAAGGTATTCAGATATGTCACACATTTGCCATAAATTCTGAATGTTAGCACTCTAGTTGCTCATTAGATCACTGTAGTAAAGCTACTGCCCACCGTGGAAATCTGATGCTGGTATTAAAAGTGCATGTTTCAGTCTGCATATCAGAATTACTTAATGAAATAGAAGAGGATTTGAGAAGTCACTCAAAATGTGCCCTAATTTTTCTTTCTTCAGCACTAATCATACTTTCTATGGCAAAATGAACCCCCTCATTGTGTTCCTTTTTAAATTAAATGTTTTAAGTGTTACCAGTTTATTCCAATCAAGATGGCTTCAGGTGTGCCATACTTTTGTCATAAGTAAGACAGTAAGCGCTCTAGTTGTTCTTAAGAACACTCTGGGACATTCTGTCATTGGGCTATACTTAGGCTACATCTGGGTGATATTTGGGCTACATTTGGGCTCTTTTGTCTCTGGTGGCCATCTTGGGAGATTTATTTGTTATGAAGTTTCCTAATTTCCTCATTTACTGCAGTCTCCTCAGTAGGAAATACTTTCAGTTATTTACTTTGGTTCCATCAAGAAGGCATTCAGATGTGTCACACATTTGCCATAAATTCTGAATGTTAGCACTCTAGTTGCTCATTAGATCACTGTAGTAAAGCTACTGCTCACCAGGGAAGTCTGCTGCTGGTATTCAAAGTGCATGTTTCAGTCTGCATGTCAGAATTTTTTTATGAAATAGAAGAGGATTTGAAAAGTCAAAATGTGCCCTAATTTTTCTTTCTGCAGCACTAATCATAATTTCTATGGCAAAATGAACCCCCTCATTTTGTTCCTTTGTAAATTAAATGTTTTAAGTGTTACCACTTTATTCCAATCAAGATGGCTTCAGGTGTGCCATACTTTTGTCATAAGTAAGACTGTTAGCGCTCTAGTTGTTCGTTAGAACACTCTGGAACATTCTGTCATTGGGCTATACTTGGGCTACATCTGGGTGATATTTGGGCTACATTTGGGCTCTTTTGTCTCTGGTGGCCTTCTTGGGAGATTTATTTGTTATGAAGTTTCCTAATTTCCTCATTTACTGCAGTCTCCTCAGTAGGAAATACTTTCAGTTTTTTACTTTGGTTCCATCAAGAAGGCATTCAGATATGTCACACATTTGCCATAAATTCAGAATGTTAGCACACTAGTTGCTCATTAGATCACTGTAGTAAATCTACTGCTCACCAGGGAAGTCTGCTGCTGGTATTGAAAGTGCATGTTTCAGTCTGCATGTCAGATTTTTTTAATGAAATAGAAGAGAATTTGAGAAGTCACTCAAAATGTGCCCTAATTTTTCTTTCTGCGGCACTAATCATACTTTCTATGGCAAAATGAACCCCCTCATTTTGTTCCTTTTTAAATTAAATGTTTTAAGAGTTACCACTTTATTCTAATCAAGATGGCTTCAGGTGTGCAATACGTTTGTCATAAGTAGGACTGTTAGCGCTCTAGTTGTTCTTTAGAACTCTCGGGGAAGCTGCAGTAGAAAACAAAGGAATCAACTGACAGTCTCTGCCATTGTTGGATGTACATGTTTTACTGAGAATGTCAGACTTCATTCTCACATGACTGAGAAAGATAATGTGAATTTACAGAAAATATGCTCTCAGTTTAGCTTATAGATCACCTTCCAAACCTCTGTGGGAAAAGCATGAGAAAATAGTTTTCTCTCAAACATGATATCACAGCAGAAAGCTTTTTCACATTGTAAAATCACCTTAGAACACACCACAATTCCTAAAATGAGTATGGTACCATCAACAAATGATTTATAATGTAACTAAAGTCTTAAAACCTTCTATTAACTGCAATGCTTTTTAATGAGGTGCTATCATGTATATTGGTCCCAAGATGGCTGCCAACACTTCTTGGATGAAGTACTGACAGCCAATCAGATCTCACGATGAGATGTGTGGTTAGGCTCCGCCCAGATATATCTAACTTTTTAACACTAATTTTCTCAGGAACTACTGAACGAATTTACACAATTTAAGCAAAAGGCACGAGTCTGAACTGAGTACTACCTCTTTGCCAAATTTGGTGTAATTCCGTTTAGCAGTTCGGGCTGTAGCTGCGTCAACAGGTCCTATGGGAAAATGCATAGGGAAAACGCGTTTTGGGACCCCCCTTTTTTCTTGGCGCCCGCTTGACGAATCACCATTAAATTTTCTGGATAGGAGCGGACCGGAGCTGGCCAAAAGTTTGGAAAATTTGGTGAAGATTCGTCAATCAGCACCAACGTTATTCCAAATAGAATGTTGCGGATTTCCTATGGAAAATAGGTCCTAACTATAACTACCTACTGGCGACTGCCAGTAGGTAATATATATATATATATATATATATATATATATATATATATATATATATATATATATATACACACACAGTTATACCTTCCCAGGAATAATCAATCTATGATCAGAAATTTTGTAATAGTCTTGTTAGCCATAAAGATGAGAACATCCTTCCATCTTATTTGCAAAATGTATTTGTTATGACTTATAGCTCAGATAAATTAGGTCTGTGACATAAGAATTAGCTTTAAAGTCATTTGTGTATATATATATATTGTTTCCGAAGTATAATTTTCATATACTTCTTTTGCACAGGCACTTTAGTATTTTTAGCACCGGTTCTTTAACTTTTTATATCTATATTGGGTACACTGTTATAATTTATGGTTGGCACACAGGGTCCAAATCTATTTAATAGACATCGATTCAAAACATAATGTCTCTCGCATTTATGCTGTTATGTTGTTAGGATTGACACTAATTAGATTATATATAAAACACAAATATAGAGTAGCTACAGAACTCCGGTCATTGAAATGTAATATGCATTTAAGCAATTAATTTTCTTTGCGTCAGGTATGCATCTGTGTATATATATATACATACTTTTTCTATGTCTATTGAAACATGTGACCCGGCACTTGCACTTTAAAAATGGTGATCCTCCATGTGAGCGCTGTCATGGGATCAAGGCAGAGGAGCTGTCGAAACGCGTCATGGCGGACTGTTGCTTGCAATAATAACAAGTTAAGCACTTAACTGGGTCCATTCTCATTCTGTTCCAGTACAGCGGAGTTGCAAGGCGAGCTTCCTTCATATATGTATATATATATATATATATATATATATATATATATATTCACTGAAAAAACCATAGGTTTCAAACACGTTATAGTTAGGAATTAGCATTTAAAAAACCTTAAAAATTCACTAAAAAAACCATAGGTTTCAGGGGCGTTATAGTTAGCTGGACTTTTCATTCGTACAAAACCATTGAAATTCCCCTGTTATAGTTAGTTCAGCTAACTATAACTCGCGCGCCCGCAATGCACTGCTGATGACGTCACATATCACATCACTCATGACATGGTCAGTGACATCACTCATGACATCACTGATGACATCTCAAATGACATCACTGATGACATCATCCAGTGAATGTGTGTTTTTCTGAAAATTACATATGTTTTATCTATGTATATCTCAAGGTCGATGGAAGAATAAATGGGTATATAAGTGTCTAAATGGATGATTTGTTTTTGAAAAATTGATTGTATAACTGACTGAGTAAGTGTATCTTAGTGAATACATGGCTTAGTGAGTAATGTTTAAATATGTAAATATCTGTATCAGTCTCTCACTTTGTGTATAAGTGGATGCATGGGTTGGTGAGTAGCTACATGAGTGTCTATATAGGTTATTAGTTGGTTTTTTGAGTATCAGTGTGAGTGTCTGAGTTACTGTATGGTTCGGTGGGGGGTATTACATAGTGCATAGGTGCATGAATGAGTGACTCACTGTTTGTATGTGTTGAAGACAGCATGTGTGCAGGACTGTATGGGTGGATGAGTGTGTGCATGGGTGTGTTAGTGAGTGAATGACTGTCTCAATAGTGTCTTTATGAGTAACTACATATGTTTTAAACTAGTATATGTGACTATTGGTGTATATAAGTGAGTATATGTGAGAGTGAGAGATTGAAAGAGTTCCTGTATGAATAAGTATGTGTTTCTATAAGTGATTGTTTAAAAGACTAAGTATGTGTAAGTTTCTGTAGAAGTAAGTGTGGTGGTGTGTGTATAACTGTATATGCAAATAAATGGATGTTTGATTCTTTAATAGCATGAGTGACTATGTGTGTGAGTAACTCTATGGATGAGTGGCGTTGTGTAACAGGATGTATAGGTGTATGAGTACATGTATGAGTGACTGTATAGGATTGTTGGTGAATGAGTGGATGTGTATGTGGATCTTAGAATTACTAAATAGGTTGTTGTAACTGATATTGGTATGTCCATTGTTTTTAAAATTTTAGTTTCTATTTTTGAATGTGTCTATCAAAGGTTATATTAGGGGGAGAGGAGGTCTGCCACTCTATCACAAAGATGATGTCATCAGTGATGTCATTTGAGATGTCATCAGTGATGTCATGAGTGATGTCACTGACCATGTCATGAGTGATGTAATATGTGACGTCATCAGCAGTGCATTGCTAGCGCGCGAGTTATAGTTAGCTGAACTAACTATAACGGGGGAATTTCAATGGTTTTGTACGAGTGAAAAGTCCAGCTAACTATAACGCCCCTGAAACCTATGTTTTTTTCAGTGAATTTCAAAGGTTTTTTAAATGCTAATTTCTAACTATGCCTACAGAGATAGGATATGTGAAGAAAGAAGAAAAAACGCACAGAAAGAAAAAAAAGAAATGCAGAAAGAAGCAACAGAAGTCCTCAAAGACGAAGAAAAGTGCAGGAAGAAGGATAACGTGCAGAAAGAACAAACAGAAGAGCAGAAAGAAGCCTTGTTGCAAAATCATCCTATACCCTCAATTTTTTCAAACGGATACTGGTGGTAACTGAGTCTGACTAACCAGTCCTAGAGCCAGTGCTATGTTAAAAGACACTCAGAATACAGTGAAAACACCTACATACACTAGGGAACACTATGCGTTGGGGTCCCCCTGTGATCAGCATGACCTCCTCTGTAAGCCCCTAGTATATAATAGGGCAGGGGATTAAAACTACCTCTTAAAACGCGCCACAGGGTGTGTTTGCACACCTCACCTCAGGCCCCGTCCCCTCACTTCTCCACTGTGTAAACACACCCTGTGGCCTTTTTAAGTTGGGAGATTAAGTCCCCTTGATTCCTGAGGGTCCCTAGGGTCCAACTAGACCACTAGGTACCTCCAGTAAGCGCCACAGAGCTGCGTTGCAGAAAGATGTAAAAAGGGGCACGGCCTAGACCACCTCTCTGCAACGCAGCGCAGTGGGGCTTACTGGAAGCACCTGATGGGCTAGTTGGGCCCCAGGGTCCCTCAGGATTGAAGGGGAATTATTTCCCCAACTTAAAACGCGCCACAGGGCTTGTTTGCACACGTTAACTCAGGCCCCGTCCCCTCCCTTCACCACAGTGTAAACACGCCCTATGGCCGTTTTTAGTTGGGAGATTAAGTTCATTTGAATACTGAGGGTCCCTAGAGTCCAACTAGCCCACTAGGTACCTCCAGTAAGCGCCACAGAGCTGCTTTGCAGAGAGGTGTAAAAAGTGGCACGGCCTAGACCACCTCTCTGGAACGCAGCGCAGTGGCGCTTACTGGAAGCACCTGGTGGGCTAGTTGACTCCCAGGGTCCCTCAGGATTGAAAGGGAATTATTTCCCCAACTTAAAACGCGCCACAGGGCGTGTTTGCACATGTTACCTCAGACCCCATCTCCTCCCTTCACTACTGTGTTAACGCGCCCTGTGACTGTTCTAAATTGAGAGATTAAGTCCCCTTGAATCCTAAGGGTCCCAAGGGTCAAACTAGCCCACTAGGTACCATCAGTAAGCGCCACAGAGCTGCGTTGCATAGAGGTGTAAAAAGGGGCGTGGCCTCAGAACACCTGTCTGCAACGCAGCTCCCTGGCGCATACTGGAGATACCTGTTGGGCTAGTTGGCCCTCAGGGACCCTCAGTATTGAAGGGGAATTATTTCCCCAACTTACAACTGGCCAGGGGGCGCGTTTGCAGAGTGCTGCAAGGAGGGGGCGTGGCCTCCTGCACGATGGCGGTCTTTTATTTATTTTATTTTTTTAAGAAGGAGGGCTGTGTGGCCCCCCCTTCTTTTTCTAATTTACTGGCCCTGGGGACCCCATCCCCTAGGGCCTGCACCCTAATTTTGTTTGTTGAAAAAAATTAACTTGGCCCTCCCAAGGCCTTAATCGTCCCCTGGGACCCCAACCCCCGGGTCATGGCCTTTTTTTTATAATTCTTTAGGAGGGGGCTGCGTTGCCCCCCTCCTCAGGCCACTTATGGCCCCGGGGACCCCATCCCCCTGGGCCGGCCTTTGTTTTTTATTATTTTAAAAAAATATATATATTTATAGAAACACCTAGGACATGCTGGACAAACCGTACATACCTATCACCATGACGATTTGTGTGATATTCATTAAAAGGCGACTATGCATAGA
Organism: Triturus cristatus; assembly: GCF_964204655.1. Classification (NCBI taxonomy): domain Eukaryota; kingdom Metazoa; phylum Chordata; class Amphibia; order Caudata; family Salamandridae; genus Triturus; species Triturus cristatus. Next base: position 1,081,357,739 of record NC_140591.1, read on the forward strand.
ATGAATCCACATGGAATGTATTTACACCGCTAGTGAAGCTCTGACGTGTCTGACGCCCTACCGTGCCTAATCCCGGCGCCCCTGCCGGTGGGTACTCTCCAAGTAGACACCTTTGTCGTTTATTTATACAAATATGGGTAGCTATTGACGGGCACATTTAATATACACGCACACCAAGCCATTCAAAGGGGATTCGACGAAAAATTGACCAAACTATGCAAGAAACCCCCCTCACGGTTAATAAAATACACATCCACCGCCGGATGTGTAATACTTTTTATTTTACTCTCTGGAAAGGGGACAAACCTCACTTGAGAGTCACAGCGTGCTCCTGGCTGAGCCCAATGCTGTGTTACACCCACCTGTGCCCACCGAGTGCCTCACACCTCTGTGTTGTATTCCACCAGCTAGTGCGTATGCTATGACACTCTCTAGCCCATGTGCACTGTAACACCCCCGTGAATATGTCATGCCACACATGCCTTCGCACGGGTTATATTGCCCCATCGAACATGCCTTCCTCGATGCCTATGTTATAACGCACAGCGCTATGCCATACATATTACAATCTGGGATCCATATCTTTGTCACAGTGCATATGCAACGTTACACTCCCCAGCACATATTTTATATTACAACTTTAGAGACTAGTTAGGTTACACAACACTGCCCTGTGCATATTACACTCCAAGGTGCATATCGCATAGCAAGCGAATGTTCCTGTGCTATCTCGCGCTTTCCAATGAATCTGTCATTGCGCACTATGTATTGCATACTATATTTCACGCCCCGGTTCATCTTATATCACACTTTTTGGTGCATAGTTTATACCATATACTATATCTAGTTTTCATTTTCAATCGTGCTCTCAAGACTATGTTCTATATAACACTGCGTCCACCTACCCTTTTCACGGGCATTACATTTTGCGATGGGGGGTGGAGGGTCAGGGGGTGTTTCTGCCAAGTGAGCCCGGAGTCACAGTCACAAACGTCCTCTTCTTCCTGAATAAAAGTGAGATTATGCTGCATACTTGTTCATATTTTAAGTAGTTCGCACAGACACACATTTTAAAAACAATAAAGTTCCTAATACCCACCTTCTCTGAACAGTTAGCTTGCTGCCCCATCCACCTCCTCCCTATCCTCTGTTGTCTGAATCCATGGACTAGCCTCCTCCCTCCTGCCATGCATGGTCTGATGTGCTGCCACTGCCCTCCATTTAGCATGATGTACCAGTCCACTCCTCCTGCCCTCCATTGCCCAATTATATGGCCCATCATTGACCTCCTGCTTAGCCTCTGTGCTTAGCTTGCTACCCCTATTCTCCTTCACCCTGCCCTCCGATGTCTTTGTGCATGCCCCTGCTCCATCCTTTTTGCCCACCATGTTCCATGGACCTGCCACTCCTATCTACTCTGAGTGTTCTGTTGAGCTGCCACTCCCCTCCCACCTGCCTAGCATTGTCAGATGACTGTAACCTGTCCCTGTCACCTCCACCCTGCCTGTCCACATGCCATGCCCCTATCCCCTTCCTCCTGTGCTCCATGGTCCATTTTACTGCCACACCCTTCTGCCCTCCCTGGTCTGTTGTGCTGCAACTGCTCCTCCTGCCTGCCCCACACGGTCTGTTGTGAGGCCCCTTCCCCTGAACTCTCTTGTCTGTGCCCAGGTCCTGACCCTCCGTTCTATCCTCCATGGTCCTTTGTGCACGCCCCTTCACCCTCCTTCTTGCCCAATATAGCCATTGTGCTGCCACTAACCCTCCCGCTTGCCATGCATGGTCTTCTGTGCTGCCATGGCCCCTCCCACCTTCCCTGTGTGGTCAGCTAGCTGCCCCTGACCCCCTCCCACCTTCCCTCCATGGTCTGTGTGTATGCTATCATAGTCTCACTGTTGCTCTCCATGGTGTTTCTTGTTTCTAGTGCCCATCCTGCCTGACCTCCATGGTCATCTTGCTGCTGCTGTCCTGCCCCCTTGCCCCCAGCTCTCTGTTTCCATGTGCAGACCCCTATTCCCTCCCTCCTGGCTTGTCTGTTCCATTGTAATGCCTCTGATCCATCCCTCCTGCCCTTTATGGTCTGTTATGCTGCAGCTTTCTCTCCTGTCTGTCCATTATGGTCAGCTAGCTACCATTGCCTCTTTACCCTCTGTTCTCTGTTGTCCATGTGCATGGTCCTGTCCCCTCCCTATTGCTTTCTATGGATTGTTGTGCTGTACTCCCGTCCCGCATGCGCTGTGTGGTGTATTGTGCTGCTGCAAACCCTGATGCCTGCCCTGTAGGGTCAGTTTGGTGCACCTCTCCATGTCCCTCCTGTCCTCTGTTGTCCGAGTCCATGTCCCTACCCCAATTCCTCCTGCCTACCATGATCCAATGTACCTTACTTGCGAACATTTTGAACTTGGTAAGAGGGAGATTTTGAAAAAAAACTGGGGTATTAATATTCCCCTTTGAGTTACATTGAAAAAGAGGAGATTGTAGACAGGAGACAGATCAAATAAAGCCCATTTGAGCTTAAAAACATTGGAAGTTTCCTGGCTGAAACGGGTCTGTTGGCATGTATGGTTGTACTACCACTGCCTCTTCCTTCTGCCCACAATGGTCTATTATATTGCCACAGCCTCTCTTGCCAGTCCTGTATTGTTGGTTTGTTGCTCCTGCCCCCCTTTCCACTGCCCTCCATAGTCTGTTGTGCTGCCACTGCCCTTCCTGCCTGCCCAGTGTGGTCAAATTGTTGCCTCTGCACTCTCCTACCTGCCTTCAATTTTCAGAGTCCGTGCCCCTGGCCTCTGCCTCTCAACAGTAACCCAATGAACAACTAGATTGCTAACATTCTATATTTATTACAAAAGTGTGGAACGCCTGACGTCATCTTGATGTAATCAAAACTGTAATACCTAGAGTATTGCCTTTAGAAATTACATATGTGAGAGGGTCTTATTTGCATCAAAATTATGGTTAGTGTTCTAAAAAACTAAAAAGAGGACATATTTTCTGAGTTTTCAAATAGCGACAAAGAACTTTTAAATTATTTGTAATCTTTATGTTTTTTTATCCAGTTGACCACTTGATTAAATGTTGCACCTAGGGGAGAGGATGTGGTGTTACTTCCAGAGCTGCAGACTTTTCAACTGGGGAACCAGGTTGGAGTTTCTGCTTCAACTCAAAATTCTGTGATTCTGGTCAAATCACTTAATCTCCCCATGTCTACAACCAAAATGAATTTGATCTTGTGTGATGTAACCAATGCTCATGTAAAGCACTCCAATACCTGACAAGTCTGCACTATATAAAACTGCAAATACACAAAAAATAAGTGTTTTGCACCCTTCCGTCATTGGGCTACATGTGGGCTACATCTGGGTGATATTTGGGCTGCATTTGGGCACTTTTGTCTCTGGTGGCCATCTTGGGAGATTTATTTGTTATGAAGTTTCCTAATTTCCTCATTTACTGCAGTCTCCTGGGAATACTTTCAGTTTTTTATTTTGGTTCCATCAAGAAGGCATTCAGATGTGTCACACATTTGCCATAAATTCTGAATGTTAGCACTCTAGTTGCTCATTAGATCACTGTAGTAAAACTACTGCTCACCAGGGAAGTCTGCTGCTGGTATTCAAAGTGCATGTTTCAGTCTGCATGTCAGAAAATTTTTATGAAATAGAAGAGGATTTGAGAAGTCAAAATGTGCCCAAATTTTTCTTTCTGCAGCACTAATCATAATTTCGATGGCAAAATGAACCCCCTCATGTTGTTCCTTTGTAAATTAAATGTTTTAAGTGTTACCACTTTATTCCAATCAAGATGTCTTCAGGTGTGCCATACTTTTGTCATAAGTAAGACTGTTAGCGCTCTAGTTGTTTGTTAGAACACTCTGGGACATTCTGTCATTGGGCTATACTTGGGCTACATCTGGGTGATATTTGGGCTACATTTGGGCTCTTTTGTCTCTGGTGGCCATTTTGGGAGACTTATTTGTTATGATGTTTCCTAATTTCCTCATTTACTACAGTCTCCTCAGTAGGAAATACTTTCAGTTTTTTACTTTGATTCCATCAAGAAGGCATTCAGATGTGTCACACATTTGCCATAAATTCAGATTGTTAGCACTCTTTTTGCTCATTAGATCACTGTAGTAAAGCTACTGCTCACCAGGGAAAACTGCTGCTGGTATTGAAAGTGCATGTTTCAGTCTGCATGTCAGAACTTTTTAATGAAATAGAAGAGGATTTGAGAAGTCACTCAAAATGTGCCCTAATTTTTCTTTCTGCAGCATTAATCATACTTTCTATGGCAAAATGAACCCCCTCATTTTGTTCCTTTTTAAATTAAATATTTTAAGAGTTACCACTTTATTCCAACCAAGATGGCTTCAGGTGTGCCATACGTTTGTCATAAGTAGGACTGTTAGCGCTCTAGTTGCTCTTTAGAACCCTCTGGGAAGCTGCAGTAGAACACAAAGGAATCAACTGACAGTCTCTGCCCTTGTTGGATGTCCATGTTTTACTGAGAAAGTCAGACTTCATTCTCACATGACTGAGAAAGATAATGTGAATTTGCAGAAAATATGCTCTCAGTTTAGCTTATAGATCACCTTCCAAACCTCTGTGGGAAAAGCATGAGAAAATAGTTTTCTCTCAAACATGATTCATGATATCACAGCAGAAGGATTTTCACATGGTAAAATCGCCTTAGAACACACCACAATTCCTAAAATGAGTATGGTACCATCAACAAATGATTTATAATGTAACTAAAGTCTTAAAACCTTCTATTAACTGCAATGCTTTTTAATGAGCTGCTATCATGTATATTGGTTCCAAGATGGCTGCCAACACTTCTTGGATGAAGTGCTGACAGCCAATCAGATCTCACGATGAGATGTGTGGTTAGGCTCCGCCCAGATATATATGTGATTTTACTTTTGATTTTCTCAGAAACTACTGAATGGATTTACACCATTTAAGCAAAAGGCACATGCCTGACCTGAGGACTACCTCTTTGCCAAATTTCAAGTAATTCTGTTCAGCCGTTCGGGCTGTACCTTTGACTAAAGGTCCTATGGGAAAATGCATGGGGAAAACGTGTTTTGGGACCCCCCTTATTACTCAGCCACTGCATGACGAATCACCCCGAGACTTTCAGGGTAGGAGCTGAGCGGAGCGCCCCATTAGTTTTGAAAATTTCACGAAGATAAGTCAACCGGCGCCAAAGTTATTCAAAATAGAATTTTCAGATTTCCTATGGGAACTCGGTCCTAACTATAACTATCTACTGGCGACTGCCAGTAGATAATATATATATGTATATTTGTATATTCATATAATAAGCAAGAAGACATGTACAACTGAACAACCCTAATAAACAAGCATTGGCATAGCCAATAGGTCTTGCTTTTGTGACCTTATAAGTGTTTAGCCATGCAACAGTTGATGTTGTTGCATCAAGGATATTGTGCTGCATAACTAAATACTTATAAGGTCCCAAAAGCGAGACCTATTGGCTATGCTAATGCTTGTTTCTCTTTGTGAGAGCAACCCCAAGGCTGTTGGTGAATAGCTCCCAGAGACTTAAGTTATCAATTTGAATCGCTGTGCTTTTTTCCCATAGTATTTTTGCTTCCTTCTCCAGGCCTTCCAAGTTGCATGTGTTGCATTTTATTCTTTTATGTATGACTGAGAGCGAAGATCTCAGGTTTGCTGCTGGCAAAGTTGGCACTGCCCCTTGAATATTTAACGTGATCTCTTGCGGTAGATGATCGCTGGCGTCCATTGTTCCTATTCTGAAGTCACAGATTTTACTGAACAGTTATAATTATATAAATGTATAGTCTATGGTTGTACTTCCTGTTGAGTTGTGAAGGGTGGCTGCCGGCGGACTATTGTTTGGAAAGCAGCCGTTTAGTGCTGCTAGATTAAGATGTTCTAGGTCCTTTAAGCTTTCCCTCGCTAGTCTACATTGTTTGCCCCATTTGCTCACCTCCTGTTGTGGGATGCCCCATGATAAAAACTGCTCTTCCAGAAGTGGATCCCTTGTCAGGGGCCCTACGAGGTACATATTAAAGTCCCCTATTATAATGATGTTAGATGTTAGCTCCTCTGACAGTATTTTTGACAATTCTGCGATCAAGAGTTTCATCCCTGCTTTTTTCTCTTGAGGGTGCAAGTATATATTTAGCAGTAATAATTTTTGATTGCGGTTAATCCCCCCTAGATCCAGTTTTATAGCATTCATGCCGTTGTTTGCTGACTGTTTAACTTCTAGATTCTCTATTTCATTTATGCTCTTTATTGAGGAGTATATTGTTTGACCTCCTTTTAAGTCGCCGTATTTGTCATTTCTGATCGCCAGTAGGTGATATGCTTTGAAGCCCTGTATTTGATGTGGTTGGTCTGACCGGGTCTCTTGGAGGGCAATTAAGTCAAATATTTGTAGGTATAATAGTAACTGCGTGTCATTGACTTTATTCCCTGGACCATTTAGTTCCAGGAACATAGTTTTAGTTGGTGTTTTGTTGTGGGGTTTTGTTGCGTGTCTTGTCACGTTTTCATTGCACGTGTATTGATGGTCCTTGCTATCCACTACCAGTTGTTTTGTTTGAATGTTCCTTGTGCTTGCTTTGGGCTCCGTAGGTTGATTTTCGTCTGCAAAATAGATGTGCTTCAGGCCCCTTTCAGGACACATGACGTCTTGCCTCTCCTTTCGCCATTTGACAGTCTGCCGTCATCTCTCTCTTGCTGTGTTCGGGACAGCGGATCTGGAAACCCAGTTTTTTAATGCAATTTTAGTTGTATCCCCCAGGCATGAAAACGACGTTCCTCCTTCAAAATTCTCTCACCAGTTTCCCGCGTGTCCCACGTTGTCTTTGTGAACTCTTGGTCTGACAGGTAATTCAAGTGTTCGAACTCAACAGATTCCAAGTTGTTTGTGCTTATGTCAGTCAGGTTGCTGATGGAAGATAGTAATCGAAGAATATTGCCTTGATTGAGAGTGTTCCCCCTACCTTTTGATTTGTACTCTGGGATGAGCAGGATTGTGCAGCTATCGGCCTCCTCCTGGATGCAGTCCCTTAGTTTAGGTTCTACTATGAGCGGATGTTCCTGGGTCCAGACAGCTCTTTTTACTCTGTTTAATGGTGGTGCTTCTGCCTGCAGTGCTGCTACCTCAATTTCTGCTGCCGATGGAGAATCCTGGTTCAAGGGAGCTCTCTCTCATTAGGCGTTTGGATGGTCAGTGATTTCAACCCCCTTTGTTGGACTAACGGGATTGTTTAGCCGGTGATTGCTCCCAGTTTGACCCTTGTGATTTGTACCTTTATCTATGTTTTTATGCTTCTGAAATTGAGCAGACTCCTTGGCCAGTGGAGTTATTATAGCTTAAGTTAGCTTGTCTGTTTCTTCTTCCTATTCTGGGGTCACTGTTACAGCTTTGAAGAATGCTCTTATGTTGGTGGCCTTTTTTCTCCCTTTCCTTTTCTGTTTTCAACATCTTTTGGTCTGCTCCCTAGATTTTTCCAGGCTTCCTTTCCCCCTGCATTGACCCTGTGGGCTATGGTGGCCGGTGTCTACGAGAGCACTCTTCTGTTGCCTCTGGGTTTTGCAGTGCTGTGTGTTTAAATGCTCAAGGCATTCCTCTTGCTGTGTTTCTCTAGATTACTTTGGGGCTTTTGCTGCAAATGCAGCATAGGTTTTTTCTTTGGTGTTCTCCGATGGGTTCGTGCTATTCCTGTCCCCCTCACTTGAAGTTTTGATCCTATAGCCCGTTAATCAACCCGGGCTTTGGTGCAGTAGCTTGGAGCCAAGTCTCCTTTTTTGCCGGCCCAATACTGCATGATTGTTGGAGTGACGTTTTGCGTCTTTATTCTGTTGTTCTTTTGTCTCAACATGGACTGCTAGGGGGTTCTCGCACAGGTCTCTGCTGATTTAAACTCCCTATATAGCCCCCTGGATAGCTGGAGTAAGGATCTATCAATTCTTCCGCGAACCCAGGGTGTGATTCTTTTTTTGCATTGTTGGTTGCCTTTTTTAAGTCAGACAGAAGCCCCTCCAGTAATGATGGAATTGTTGGGAGTTTGTCCAGGATATTACTGCTAGGCTGCGTTATTTTTGTTTCTGCTTGGACCCTCTTGACCATGCTATTCATATATGCTAACTTGTTGTCAATGCTAGACACATGTACTGCTAAGACGTTTAGGAGGGATAGTTGAATATCCATTTTGTCGGAGTGGTACTGCATGGCTTTTATTGATAGCTGTAGAGTGTTTAGTAAGGAGGAACATACGTTTTCCACTCCCTTTGGAGACTTTTCTGTGGCCGAGTTTATATCGTATTCTCGCTTGCTGTTTTCCTCCTGTGGGATAACTAAGGAATATGAGGCTACTAGTCTCTCCCAATCCTCTGTTGTAAGGTGAGAGGTGTTTCCTGATTTGGAGTTTTCCGTTGAATTGTACTCTGTCTCTTCTGTTGTCGCACTTTTCGCTGGCTTTTTCTCTGACCCCTCTGAATCGTGGTCAGGTTGATTTTGCTGGTCTGGGGCCGGGTCTGTAGTAGGGCTTGCCGCCAGGCTGGTGGCGTTGGTTCCTAGGGTTTCTCCTGTTTGAGCCGAGGCGTCAAAGTCCATGGTTCGAGGCTGTCTTAAGGCTTGTGGCTCAATGTTGATCTGTGAACAAGGTAAGTCAGATGTTTCATATTTAGTAAGCACATGGCTGTTGTACTCTGCCCCTATTTCTACGGTTGTTGGCCATGGATTTGGCAGGATTATGATCTTTGGCCCGAGCGCATGATCCTGTTTGTCATAAAGGGCTCTGCTTCCAATACTATAGTTTTCCCCATGGAGATTTGTGATCGCCATTCCTGCTTGGGTGGAGCTAAGTGAGGTTATAAGTGTGTTAGATATGCCCTCTGCCACTTCCTTGCCTTCGGTGCCACATCCTTGATCTTGTCCTTTTCCAGCCCCTGTAGGAGTACCTCTTGCATCTTTTGTCTTGTCTTGATTTCCATTTATTTGCCGTCAGAGGCATCATTGTGCAGTAGTGGCGCGGTTCCTGTTGCATCCTCTCCTTCTTTTTGCATTCCCCCCTCGGGCTCCATGGGAGAGGGGAGTCCCTTGAGGTCGCCGATGGAAGAGCTTAAGAATGAACCAGTGTCTTTCAAGAATGAACATTTTGAGTAAATCTTTGGCTTAAAGCCCTTAGTTGCTGTTTTGTACAGGGTGGCGGAATCTGTCTCTACCAGCATCAGATTTTCCAATGGAGTCTGCTCCCGTGCCAGTGGTTTATTTGTTTCGCTTAGGGGGTTGCTCTTCCTGTTTCCTTGCCTTTTAACCAGCACCGTCTGGATATGTTTGCTTGCCTGGCCCCCCCAAACCTCTCCCGCCTCTTGCTGTGCTGTTTCTGTTGTTGCGGCCGGAGGGCTCTCGCTCTCAGAGGGGCTTGTCTGGGAGACCCCCAGTCAGTCAAATGTACCACCACCCTGCTGCCACTTGCCTATTGCCAATTGACTTGCAGCTTTTCTGCTGCTTTTTGCTCTTCTTCCTTTTCTTGCAGCTGTGCTGTGCTGGTAGTTCTTGGGTCCCTTGGGGCCCCTTCTCCACTCCTCCTCTCCTGCTGCTGTGTTGGTGGATAAACTGGGATTAGTGAGGAAACCAAGCAGTGATTTAAACAGTGAGCCTGCACTCGATCCTGGCAGGCCGCCTCCGCAGACCGCCGAGACTCCTTTTGCATCAATCCGCTAATGTTCCTCCTCCTCTCTGCCAAACCGCTGTTTTCCACGCACTCCAAGACCCTGCGAGACTCTGAGTACAGTACGGGTGCAGGTTGGTGCGGGTGGGTGGGCGGGTGCGGGTGAGCTGTAGGTGCAAAGGTCTCCAGCGAAACCAGGACCTAAGCTCCTAAGCTCCCTTGCACTGTCTCCACCCCTGCGGCACATAACCTCAGGTGCAAGCTCTGTGGGGATTGAGCTACACATGTCCAGAAACTGCACAACCTCGGAGGTTGATGGTTGGTGGTTGGTGGTGACCGGCAGGGTCCGAGGTCCGGTGGTGTCAGGCACCCGGTCACGTCAGTGTTAGCATCTCGGAAAGCTCCACAGCTCACGCCGAGCTCAGCGATGATGCTGCTGCTCGCACACCACTTCTACGGCTCTCTGCTGCTCTTTGCACATGACAGGGATAGAGGAGTGAGTAGTTTTCTTTGAACTTGTAGCAGGTGTGCTATTAGTTCTGGTATTAGTTGTTTGAGTATAGTAATAGTGTTGTTTGTCTATTTCGCAATCCTAGTTGACAGGTTTAGAAAGCATTTTGTTGGGTCTGAGTGTGTAGGTGGTGGAGATGATGGTTAAGAGTGAATTGGTGAGCTGTGTATTTTTGTAGCATAGTATTGTTGTGTAACAGTCAAGCAGCAACAAAGCTGTGAAGAGTGGCATGTTGTTTATTCTGTTTGAGTCTGTTTAGATTAGAAGGTGTATAAGTTAGGAGGGGTGGTGGAGCATGCTGGTCATTTTTTAAGGCTCCAAAACAATGGATAAGAGGCGGGAGAATGAGAGTTGTTCTGTTGGGTTATTTGTGATATGTGTTGGTGAAAATGGAAAGTTTGGAAAGTCCCAATACTTTTGACAAGTACAGACAGGAGCCTCTGATAAATGGTCAGAAGATTGTAGCCTGTAGAGACACAGCGGCTAGTGTCACCATGGTGACAGAGAAACTAGTGCCCCCCTGCATCACTTTTTAGCAACATTCTGAGGTCCTGAAGAAGGCATAGTATCTAATTGATCCGTTTATGCTGAAACATGTTGACCCTTTACATTCAGTCATTTGTTGAAAACTGTCGTCTTGCACTGTTTTTAATTTTGATCTCTGAGAGATATTAATAAAAGTTCTTCTCTCTCAACGGTCAATTTTAATTCACCAAATTCACACCAACTTCGCACTGCACCTAATATTCCCACACAAATCGACAATTCACGTCTGTAGGTCTATCGCTATAAAGAGCTCCAATTAAAACATCCGTGAGCTCCCCTTTCCTTTTCAAAGGGTTGCAGCCCTTAGTGCCACTAGAGTGACACTAGGAGGAGACCCAGATGATGAAGCATGTCACCACTGGTGAGTGATGGGAACCCGTCCTTTAATAGGATTTTTCCTTCTGTAGTCTGCTAGAGATATATAGGTTTCTGGTCACTGTCTATAGATCTTATGTGGTTATAACAGGCTGTCTAGACCCGTGGATATTGTTGTGTAGTCAGCTTGTGATTGGGGAGTGTATCCACGCTAGGTCTTAAAATTGTTCCCTAGGTCCCTATATACGCTGTAGCTTTTTTCTTCTTCTTATATATAAAAATAGCCTTTGTATTATTATTAAACACATTAGAATAGTAATCACGCAATATACACTGTGCCAATTGGCACTAGGCAATATTTACAGGGGATTATATACACATGACAGGGCCACTTGGACCACTGTCAGAACCATCACAAGGTGAACATAGTAAAGGTAGAACTTCTAATAAACGTAGAACCCAACCAGTAATTACTGGCAAACACTGTACTCAGCATTATCCTGCAACATAAACCATATTTTGCACAGTATCACATTAGGCGCAAACTACATTATGCGCCAACCTCATAAGCCTAAACACATTAGACCATAACCTCCTAAGCATAACTCACATTAGGCATAAATCACAGCAGAGGATAACCTCACAAGCAAAAACCACAGTATGCAAAACCTCATAACATAAACCATAGTAGAGTCATAAATCACGGTGCATAAAACACAGTACACAAAACCTCATAACATAAACCACAGTAGAGGCATAAATCAGGTACATGAATAACAGTACATAAATCACATTTCCTGCGCACCACATAAATCACATTAGGGCCTGGTGCCCTATCAACCTAAAAGTCCCCCTGGCCAACTGGCCTCCTCAGAGGGCTCAAATGCCCTATGTCCAAAAGTGGCAGGGCAGCTGCCAATGCAGCCTAATTCGCAGGTTTGCAATTGCGCTGGAGCAGAAGAGTGTATCTCTCTCCTATCTCATACAACATTACCCTCCAAGAAATGTTGGCCTAAACGTAGCAGCTGACGCTAATTGCCGTGCAGCTGTGAATGAAATAAAGGTCCTGGCACCACTGTGCCTCTTCTGTCCCCCTCAGGAACTCTACAACAAAAATATGCCCAACACGTTGCAGCTGCCCGCGCTGGTGCGGCACAGCTGGGAATAAGCAAATAGGCCCTGGCACAACTGTGCCCTGGGGGCCTCCACGGGGCTCTCTGAATAAACTGCCCCTATCGTTACTGTCAAGCGGGGCAACTGTGAACATATAGAAAAAGTGGGGAAAGTATGGGCCCCTCTACGCCCTCTCACAACCAATATGCCCCTTCATTGGAGAGGCCCTGTGTCATGAGGGGCCGCTCAGAAAATGGCCATCGACACTGTGCCTCGATCGGCACAACCAACATAGAGCCCTCACTCACCGGCTCTTGTGGCTCTGTCTACTCTGGAACCCGTGGGGCTCTCTTCCACTCACGGGAGCCCCGCACTGGCATGCGCCAACCTTCTCCTGCATGCGGGGGCTTCCCTTGCTCACGGGAGCCCCGTGCTCCATTCGGCGGCCTTGGCCGCCTCTCCTCGCTTCACCCAGGCCCCCTCCTGGGACTTCAATGTGGAGCCCGCGAGGATCCGGACTGCCAGCTTCCGGCGGTGCTTCCCTCAGCTGATGTGGAAGTCCCGCCCCTTGTCAGGCAAGGCTGCCTGGTTTCCTGGTCGCCGCGCGATCACGGCACAGCCATTTCTCCTTCTCACGGCGGTACCATGCGGGGTGGGCACCCCCTTTAGAGTGAAAGCTTGAAGTGGGGTGGCCACCCACCGTCAAAGGTGCCTGAGAGCGGGGTGGGCTACCACTCAGGGTAAATAAGCAAAAACGCAGGGTGGACACCCGCAATTAAAAATAGCGTGAGAGCGGGGTGGGCACCCGCTCTCCCAAATAAAATCAACAATGCGGGGTAGGCTCCAGTTAAGGCAACCAATGCGGGGGTGAGCCCCCGCAATTAAAGAAAAACAAGGGGTGGGCAGCCGCAATTATACAGGCATCACGGGGGAATCCCTACGATGGGGATTCCCTCCCAGACGGCTGCAGTTCAGCGCAGCCCAGGCTCCTCTCTTCTCCAGGGGGAATAAAAATATAGCGCTCAAGAGGTGCTAGATGCAGTCAAAGTCCTCAATGTCCTGGAATATAAAAGCAAAGCGCTCACAGGGCGCAAGAGGTCCCATCAAGTCATTAGGCATTAAGGGGACAATGCTGGGCCCAGGGAGGCAAGCCGTCATGGCGATTCCTCCTGGGCCCCGGCAGAAGCACGCCCCAACAAGGTCAGAAACAGCCCAGAGCAAGAATAAGAACATTTTCATGGGGTTACAGCCCCTATATTTATATTATACCATCTCTTTGTCTGCAGTACAGGGCATGCGGAACCAGATGCAACTGGTTCAGGGGGGAATTGGAGCACTTTGTTTTCCAAGCTCCTCTTCCCCTTTGTCAGGTGGGGGCTAGGTGATCAGATGCACCACAGGGGGTGGAGCCAGCATTAAAAAGGCTGGGCACAGTCGTATTCAGAGTCAGGGGATTACTCCTCCCACTACTCCCACTGCAGATGTCCCATTCAGCCTCATGCTGACTCACCCTGCCTCTCCTGAAGCCGCACACACCTCCCAGCCCCTGTCACTCACAAGCCAGACATGCAATTCACATCAGGCAGGCAGACACATAGAACACATAAATGCCAACTTCTAAAAGTGACATTTCTCCCATAGTCATAATAAATCTGCGCACACCATTGTGCAGCATTTATTCTCCCAATTTCATACATACTAAACTTGACCGCGCTGCTCGTCCCAACTCAGGAATTACCACTGACACACTTAATCAGGGAATCCCCAATGCATTCCTATGGGAGGGCAGGCCAACCTTACCAAATGCACACAGAGAGTGCACGCACTTTACACTGGACCACAGTCCTAAAGTGCCCAGAGGCCTAAAACTACCAACACCAGGTCACAGAAAAGGAAAAGGCAAAAAGTTTAGGGCTGGACATGCCAAAAGGGCCAAGTCCAACAGCCGTTTAGGAAAAAAAGTCTCAACTGGGCAAGGTTAGCCTTATCTTCTTTCGTTTGGGGGTATTATGAAGGACACCAGGATCCTTCGGCATGTGTACCCCCACTTTTTGCCTGGTGCTAAGCTGGTTTTTGACTAGTCTGACTGGTATACTGCTAATCAGGAGCCCAGTCTATCTGCTTTCTCCCTAAACTTTGTCAGTCCCTAGTATATGGTACCCATGTACCCAGGGCGTAGGTACCCCAGAGGCCTCCCATGGACTGAAGCATGTATTATGCCACCCATGAGAGGCCATGCAAAATGGAACTACAGGCCTACCATTGCAGCCTGTGTAATGTGGTGCATGCACCACTTACTTAAGATATAGGTTTACTATATCTAAGGGTCACTGCACCTAAAACATATAAGTCACGCCAATAGCAGGCCTTAATAATCCTGAATACAGGGTGCTTGGCTCTAAGTAAGAGGGTGCCACTGCATGAGCAGGACACCCCTGCAGCCTACGGAGTCCATTCTCCTGGGTCAGTGAAGCAGCAATTTACGAAATATAGATTGGCATTATGCGACTGCGTGATGACCAACTCTAAAACGGCTGAAACAAACCCTATCGAGTATGGTTTCACCGGTGTGGGAGTTGTGATTCCACCCCTCAGAAGCAAGCTTCGTAGGGTCCCTGGTGTTCCCAGTTCCAGCCTTCTAGTCCCGGGCAGCACAAAATGGTTGCTGCCGACCAGAGACACATTTCTGCCCTCCTGCTGCTGAGCCAATCTTGAGCAGGGGAAGGCAGAACAATAGGCATCCTATCACACCTCCCATACAAAATTTAGTGTATTAGGGCTGGGTGAGTGCGCTTGCCAGTGACCGAAAGTCTGCATGAGGGGCACATTTGGTGTCCCTGTGCACAGTCCAGTTCAAACCAGTCCTGGGAGCCGTTGGCTCCTGCTCTGGTGCAATACTGAACAAAGTACTTGGGAGTAACCTCCCCACTGTCCAGACCCTCCTTGGGAGGGTCCCCTGAATCTGTGCAATCCTCTCCCATGGGTACAAAAGAGCTTAACTGGCTGTAGGACCCTAGATTTGATGTGGATAAGATTCTGAACCAGAAACCACTGCCCTTCGACTGTCTGGACACTCTAGACTTCACTGGACTTCGTTTGGGTCTGACTTCGTCTCCCTCTCAGTCTGCAGCATCATCCGTGCCTGTACACCCTACAGGTTCCATGCAGGACCTGTGGAGCATCAAGGACTACCAAAGATCTCTCCCTTAGAGTGAAGGAGTCACTCCCCTGCATCCGCAAGCACCACATCATGACTGACCGGTCTGCTGCTCCTGAGCTCCTACGGACTACAAAGGCTCCAGCAACACAGGAGGTGGGTTCCTATGTCCCTTTAGGTCTGAGCTGCCCTCTTACCTAGTTTGAGGACAGAATCCCTCAAGGGGGCTGTAATACCCGTACCCCTGTGCATGGCGTTTATTTGCAAGTGCATATGCTTGTTGACATTTTCCGAGCAAGTGCATGGGGATCGAAGTAGCCCCAACCTCTGGTACCATTTCCTACCAAGAGCTCCAGCCTCCTTGCACCGAGTGCTCTGTGGGCTGCTGTTTAGTGAAATCGCCCGAGGTCCTCTTACGACTCCTGTGCCCCCGGCCTGTGAGTCCACTTGAGGATCAACGTTGCTTTTTTGGGCTCCCCTGGTTGCTCCAGGCCGGCCCTGACTCCCTTTGCTTTGGTGAGTCTCCTGGACCTTTCTGGTCCAAACCGTATCCTTCTTTGATCTTCTGCATGGGTTGCCGTTGCCAAGGCTAGTTGGTGCTCTTGCCAGACACCGACCCCTCAGCACTTGACATCCATCGTGGGACAGCTTGTATTCAGCTCTTGGTTGTCCTCAACATCTCCTGGTCCCCGTGGCTGCAGAGTCAAGAACCCCCTTAACTCACCTAAAGGATCCAACATCGGTTGGCATTTGTCTACCGAGCCCCTGGTCACTCCTGAGTGACCTATACTCTGTCCCCTCTGCTTTCAGGTACTCTTTGACAAGAATCCACCTTTGGATTCCAACGGGCACTTTTCTTCCTTCCAGCAGTGGCTCTTCTTCAAAGTCCTCCATTGAGCTCGACGGCGGTTCCCAACGCCACTTCAGCCTTATGCACCCAGCTCCCCTGGGATAGGTCACGCTGGTACTATGGTATCCATGGGTGGAGTGGCTCTCCAACCTCCTAACTTCCACAGAGTTTCTTCGAAGCCCACTGGGAAGGGTCCTTAAACTCTAAAACTTCTACCGCGACTTTCCCATAGACTTGTACAGAACACGCAGTCGTGTTCCCACACTGCACCCGTCCTCCGTGGGGTCCCTACTTACTCACCTTGGGTGGTTCCTTGAGGTCCGAGGATTCTACATCCTCTAGACACTGTCTTAACTCGAGTTGTGGTTCTTATACCACTATTTTTGTATATGGTTTGCCCCCCCCGGGCCCACTGTGTATTAGTGTGATTTACTATTGTTTCTGTGCTACAGTATTGTGTGCTTTGGGAGTATCTTCATGTAGAAGATACTGTGTCGTACTAGGGGTGTTATATTAATAAATACATATTTTTATAACTACAGTGTGGTTCTCCTTTCACATAACCAATACTATAAGGTTGCATTTTGGTAAAGCAAGCTGCTTAACATTCCTTGAAGACTAATCCTGAAGGCTGCTCTCCACAGCTACCACTTGGATAGCTTTCTAAGGTTAACTGTGACCTCTTAAATCACCATAAGAGTTGTTTGGACTGGTGCAAGGTGCCCACTTTAATCTCTGTATAGCATATTCCAGACCAACTTCTCACACAGATATATTTTAATTTAAAAAATATAAATATATGGTAGCCCGAAATCCTACTGAAATGCTACTGAAATTTTGAACCAGGTAGTGTTGGCAGGCATTTTGGGACTTAGTTGAACCGAGTCACACAAAACATTTAAAGAAAAGGGGGCAGGGTAGAAACACCTTGACCTCTTAGGCCTTTTGGGTGGTCCCACTGGGACTACACAGGGCCAAAAAAACACTTGTTTTTTAAACATTTTTGGAGGGATCCGCGCTTCATTCATTTTCTGCCCCCGGGTATGCCAGGTCCCGGGTCAGTTTTTACTAATGAAGGGGGATGCACGGACCACCCCTCCTGGGGCTCATTATACCCTGGGGACCACCACCTCTCAGGGGCTTCTTAAAATAACAATGCTGGCGAGGTTCATATAGCCTCCCCCGCTGGCCCGGGAACCACCACCTCCCCGTGGCTTTTTTCCTTTTAAATGGGCAGCTTTCAGACCCCCTCCAGACCTGAGGACCGCCAACTCCCCAGGGCTTTATTTTAAATTAAAGCGGAGTACAATTTGCTTTTACACACAAGGAGCTGCATGCTAGCACCTCCATATGTGTAAAAGCAATGCCGGCTCCTACAAGACACGGGGAGCCAGCAGGGACCGCGGGAGCCCAAAGGCTCGACCAGGGCACCCACACTACAGGCTGGGCTCCAGGGAATGGGGTCCCCAGGACCACATTTGGCCTAGGAGGGGGAGCCAGATGGCCCCCTCCTTTGTTTCATAAATAAATAAAAACATTTAAATAAAGGGCTGGCCCCGAAGGATCGGGTCCTTGGTGTGAAAATCAGCTCAGGGAAGGGAGGCCACGCGGCCCTATTCCTTTAATTTAAAAAAAAGAATAAAAAAAAAAAGAAACACAGGGGGTCCCCGGGAACATAATTGACCTGGGTAGGAAGGGGCCACATGGCCCCCTTCCTTTATAATTTAAAAGAAGAATATTCTACTGGCACGACACTCGATGCTCTGCCCTTTTTCTGTACAACTCTGCAATTGTGACTCCTGGCACACTGCTGCTTTAGTAATGAAGTCCTCTTGGTCACTGAGGGCCCTTAAGGGCCAACAAGGCCTCCTGTTACCTTCATTAAGTCCCATTCAGTGGAATTGCTGAGAGGTGGTCAGAGGCCACACCCCCTTTCTCCACCACTCTGCAAACGCGCACCTCGGTACACTGCTGGTGGGGGATGACATTCTCTTGCCTCATGAGGGCCTCAGGAATAAAGTGGACTTCTTGCTCCAAGCCAGTAGTGCACGAGGAGGTACATTTGCAGAGTGGTGGAGAAAGGGAGCATGGTCTCCGGCAACCTCTTATCAATCCAGCTGTGTGGTACTTACTGGAGGTAACAGGAGGTATAGTTGGCCCCAAGGACCCTCAGAGGTAAAGTGGACTTCATCCCCCAGCCAGTAGTGTGTCAGGAAGAGTGTTTGCAGAGTGATGGAAAAAGGGGGCATGGCCTCCAAAGACCTCTCAGCTATCCCACTGTGAGGAAATTACTGGAGGTAACAGGAAGGGTTGTTGGCCCCCAAGGGCCCTATGGATCCAAGAGTACTTCATCCCCCAGCAAGCAGTGCACCAGGAGGAGCGTTTGTGGAGTGGTTGAGAAAAGGGGCATGGCTTCCAAAGATCTCTCAGCAATCCCACTGTGTGGGACTTACTGGAGGCAACAGGAGATGGTGTTGGCCACCAAGGAACCTCTGGAGCCAAGAGGACTTCATCCCGCAACCATCAGTGTGCCAGGAGGTGCATTTGCAGAGTAGTGGAGAAAGGGGACAAGCCTCCAAAGACCTCTAAGCAATCGCGCTGTGCGAGACTTACTGGAGATAACAGGAGTAGTTGTTGGACCCCAAGACTGTCCTTGTGGGCCAACTACCCCCCTGTTACATTCAGGAAGTCCCTTTCTGTACCACTCTGCAGATAAGCCTCTTGGTGCGCTTCTAGTTGGGGGATAAAGTCCCCTTGGCGGCTGAGGATCATTGGGGATGAACAAACCCTCCTGTTACCTCCAGAAAGCCCCACACAGTGGGATTGATAAGAGGTCTTAGGAGGCCATGCCCATTTCTCCACCACTTTGCAAACGTGGCTTTTGGTGAACTACTGGTTGGGGAATTAAGTCCTCCTGGATGCTGAGGGGCCTTGGGGACAAGAAGCCCTCCTGCTATTTTCTGTAAGTCCTACACAGTGGGATTCCTGAGAGCTGGTCAGAGGCCTCACCCCCTTTCTCCACTACTCTGGAAATGCCAAGGTTAAAGGTATGTTATTTATATTTTGCCAAATACAAAAAGCAAAAGAAATCACAACAAAATCAGTTACAGTCATACAGCGACATACACATATTGACCATGTTTCGTACAATCTCATGTCGCAGCCCCTCAGGGCATCTTGAACAATCAATTTCTGCCTATTCACATGTCCCCATTTTAGTATTCCATGGTTGCTCCTCTTCTTGGATGTTTGAAAGCTAGGGGGCCAACCCTTATATGTAAGATTAAAGGAAGGGCCCCTCAAAGGCCCGCTAACCATTCCCCACCCCCGTCTAGACCATAATACGCCCTCCATTTTCCCCACACCTTGCAAAACTTTCTCAGGCACCCCCTCGCCTTATAGGTGACCCTCTCCGCCGCCATGTACATTTCCATCCCTTTTTTCCACTCACAGAGCAGGGGAGCAGTTGTGGCCCCCCACGTTTGTCCTACGTCACTTTTCGCCACCACCAGGGCCAACATAGTAAAAAAAAGGTGCGGTCAGCTCAGATCTACATCTCCGGGTATGCCCAACAGTATAAATTTAGGGTCCAAGGTGATAATTATTTCTAGAACCTTGCTCAGTCCCCCCACTACCCTCTCCCAGTAGGCCCGTATCTCGGTGCAGTTCCATATGTTATGGTAGAAATCTCCCTGTTCGTAGCCACATCTCTGACAACTAGGGTCTCTGGCTCGCCCTATTCGGTGAAGGCTATTTTGTATTGGATGAGGCGGAGACAGGATTTAACACCCACTTCCCTGTGATGCATCAGGACTCCTTCCCAATCTATGTTCTCAAGGGCGCCTAAGTTCTGTTCCAATGTCTCCCTCAGCCTGCCCAACCTGTCTGGTGCATTGTTATTTAAGGTTCGATATGTAAGTGATACCTCCTTGGCAAGCACATGCTCCTGTAGCAGGCGCCTCTAGTGGTGTGTAGTCTGGTAACAAGGAGGAGAGTAAGGTCTCTGCCTGCCAAGCATGTCAGAGTTGCCGGTACTTGAAAAACTGTGAGGTATGCAATTCAAAGTCTGTCTGCAGCAAGTGGAAGCTTTTGAGTTTACCCTTGGCTACGATGTTACCTATGGTAGAGATGCCTATGGCGTCCCATCCCTTGAAGCCCCTCAGTTTTTGGATCTCTTTTAGCCAGGGGCAGTGCCAAAGAGGCGTCTGCTTAGTAGGTTTGCGATCCCATCCCATTGCCTTTTTTGCTTTCTCCCATGCTACTATCGTGGCTTGGGTAGCCGGGAGAAGCCTCCCCTTACCTTGTCTCCCATATAGATAATGCAGGCAGGTACACCCCGCCATGGTTTCCCTTTCCAGTCTGTAGGTGGGATGGTCTGCTTTGGTGTGTATCCACTCATTCACCAGGGTTAGGTGTTCCGCCCAATTGTAGGCCTCTATGTCTGGCAGCTAAATCCCCCCATTATATTGGTTACATTGCAAAGTGGACAGAGCAATCCTTGGTTGTTTCCCAAGCCATAGGAGGGAGCGCAATTCCGCTTTAATAGCCCGGAAATTTAGTCTTGAGTGGGGAAAGTACGTGTTTTATAGCGCATATATGAAGCGAGGCAAGGCAATCATTTTAAACATAGCAGCACGGCCTAGAATAGTGAGATGAAGGGTTTTCCATCTCTGTGCGTCCTCTGCAAAGTTTGTAAGTACCCAGTGAATGTTCCTCTGGTAGTAGAGGGTCTTATCTGTAGTGAGGTAGATTCCTAGGTACGTGAACCCAGTGAAATTCAGCAGTTATAGTTAGCTGAGCTAACTATAACTCTGCCCTGCAATGCACTGCTTATGACCTCACGTATTACATCACCTGTGACATGGTCAGTGACAACACTGATGATATCACTGATGACATCTCAAATGACATCACTCATAACATCATCCACAAAATCACTAACGCACCCACTCACACCCCATAGAACCTTTCATAAACCCACTCACACACAACCATTCACACATTCATTCACAGACCCATACCAGTGCTTACACACCCACTTACTGATTCATAGATCTACATGCACATCTACTCACTCATCCATACAGCCACTCATACGCCCACTCACTCACTAATACAGCCACTGACATCTCCACTCATACACCCATACAGCCACTCACACACTGAGTCAGTCACCCATAGAGCTACTCACCCACCTACTCACTCACTCATAGTCAATCATACAGGCTTACTAACCCATAGTTACACATGCACCCACTTACACATACAGATTCTAAAGCATACTCACTCACCTATATAGTAATTCACAACAGCACACACTCATATATATACAGACTTTCTTACATTAACTCACTCACCCATATAGTCACACATACAACCCATCACTCACCTATACTGCCTTTCACAAACCCAGTTACTGACCCATATATCGCTGCCACATTCATTCACCAACAAAGCAATACACACACATACAGCCCCTCACATACACACTCACTAAACCCATACAGCCTCTGACTCACCCACTCACTCATCCATACAGGCTGTCACATACACCCTCACCAACCCACACAGACATCCATACAGGTACTCAGACAACCAATCAATCACCCATGCAGCCACTCACGTACCCACTCACACACCCATACAGCCACATAGACACCAACTGACAGACTGATACATTCACACAACCAGTCACTCCCCCATACATTCAAAACAACACCTAATCACTCACTTATACGGTCAGTCACGCACCCACAAAATCATCCACAGAGACACTCATACACCCTCTGATTCACCAATACACCTTGGTATGTATTTAACACTCATAAACTTTTTAAAAACAATCACAGTCACTGGATGATGTAGTCAGTGATGTCATTTGAGATATCGTCAGAGATGTCATCAGTAATGTCACTGACCATGTCATGAGTGATGTAATATGTGAGATCATAAGCAGTGCTTTGCAGGGCTCGAGTTATTGTTAGCTCAGCTAACTATAACTGCTAAATATCACTGGTTTTGTTCCAGTGAAATCTGAGCCTAATTATAATGTTCTGTAACCTTTTTTTTCAGTGAATATATTGTATATGTTGCGCTTAGTCTCCAAAAGCAGTCGTGATTTTTACTGCCTCAAATCAGAGTGCGGACCACAAAATCCTTTACGCCATTAAAAGTTTTTATTCAGCCTCAGCTCACACGATCGACATCTGTGTGTGTGTGTGTGTGTGTATATATCCCTGAAGTCCCCTGTTTATGGTTATCTCCTCAATCTACATCCAGGGCCGGAGAGGGTTTCTGGGCACCGCGGTTTCAGTGGGCTAGCCGAGTAGAGGCCAGTTTCACTGCCGGGGGAGCAAGTTTTGTTGCTTGTGTCCTGCTGACCACGTTCCTACTTGGACCACTTTTAAAAGAAAATGCAAAAACAAATGCTTTCAAAGTATGACTTAAGCATTCTTGAAAACCATTTGTTTTTGCATTGTTTATTTTGAAGCGCTGCAAGTAGGAATGAGGCTGGCAGGTCCCCAGCAAAAAGAAAATAGCCATCACCAGCAGTGAAACTGGTCACAACGCTGCCAGCCCACTGAGATGGTTCGTAGTCAGTCAAGCCTTGACTGCATCTCTCAGAACTTCCATGAGAGCTATAAACTTGCATTGAATGCATTAACCATGACCTCACCCTTAACGTAGCAGAGGACTTCACAAATGACATTAATGATCACACTAGTGACAAGACATATTACCGCACCAATAAGAATGGTAAAACTATGAATACAATATTATCTCTTTGTATGTTTTGTAATTTACAAACATGGTGAAGTCTTATTTCTTGTTAGAAATATTGTGACATCATAAGCATTACCTCTGGTTTGTGAGTTATGTTGTAAATATGGATGGCCGCTTACATCAATTCTATGCCATGTAAACCTGGGAAATGAAAATACTTGCTGGAACTGCAGAAGTGAAAGTGAAAGCCTGAAACACATTTGGATGCAGATTTATTGACTTAATTTTGGGAGAGAGTATTTGATAGATTAGACATGTTTTACAGATGTCAAAAATTGGCTGTTATAAAGAATTTAGACCTTATTAGTGTGTTCACCATACATTGGAGGATATTTAGTGATGATGAAAGTGTGATGTCTGCGGGGAGGCAGATACTAATGAACTGGGGGGCAGATTTACGAAGATTTGATGCAATGCAGTAAGTCACTGTGTCTAATTTAGAAAACAGGAATGTGCCATATTTACTAATATATGGTGCATTTCTGCTATCTCTGTGTGCTAGTGTGCTGTGTGCTGCCTAGCACCATTGCACACACC
Source organism: Triturus cristatus (assembly GCF_964204655.1). Lineage (NCBI taxonomy): Eukaryota > Metazoa > Chordata > Amphibia > Caudata > Salamandridae > Triturus > Triturus cristatus. Next base: position 1,081,381,230 of record NC_140591.1, read on the forward strand.
CTTGTGCCATGTTGCAAGGCTGTCTCCATTGCAGACAGGATTGTTTTTGTGCAGGAAAGGAACACCTTCCTGCACAAAAACAATCCTCAGAGGCATATTACTCTTTCTATGTGTGCTGCAGAATGCACACAAATAGAAGGAGGAAATAACGAGGAGAAATAAACATATTTACCTCTGTTGGGGTGGTGTTGCATTTTGACACATTCATAGGTTTACTATCCTTAGTAAATCTGAGAACGTGCCAAAATCCATGGGTGGATACATGGGAGAATCCACACTCCACCCATGGAACGCCTTACCAAAACACAGAGTAACCCAAGGCAATGATTTGTGTTGCCTTGTATTGCTCTGAATTTACTAAGCCAAGCCAGGCAGGCCACAGAAGGTAGTTTTGTATGGCTTGTTAAATCTGATTTAAGCAGTATCGCCTTACGTGACGTAAGGGTAACACAAGGGCTTACTAAATCTGGGCCTGGATTTTGAAGACTAATTTTAAGATTCATGTATGGGTGAAAAATCAGAGCAATCAAGCTGCAGTGGGGATAATGTTCATGAAGCGAGATCCTATTTATAAATGTGAACACATTTAGATTGTTTCTAGATATACATCCTTATGTATGTGTTATGTCTTCATCACAGCACTCATGGCCATTGGAAACTACACAGTAACTCTTGCCGCAGTTATCTGGAGGCACTGCCGGTGCGGGATACCATAACGAAGATGAAACATCAATCTTTTCAACTCATCTCATGATTGAGATTACCAATCATGTTATCTGGAGGTGCAGCACACCATGAGCAGTGCTACAAGTTTTAATATGGATACAGACCATTTAACAAGAGAGATTATTGGCAAGTCCTTTTTCTCATCCTCGTACTGTGAATATCTAACGTTAACTGTGTCCTATACAACCTTTGGAGAAGTCATTTGGAGTTGGCAGGTCTTTGCCGAAACGCGCGTAGAGATGTTATGAAAACCACCCGTCAATTATAATTATCTTGTTGTTGTGTCTATCCTTTGCAACTTACTCCATCAGAACATTCAATCGTGTTGACATAACTCAGATTATTGTTCCTTTTGGTCAAATTATTGTGTATTAGGAAGATTCCAACAATTTACTAGTGTGAACAATCTAAACATTTGAATGATACGTATGTATGGATAGGTGGATGAATGCAGCAAGTATGTGATTTAACTATTTACTTCTCTGTTATAAACTGTATATATTGAATTAATATAAGAAAATAAAAAATATTTTTGTATTTTTCTAATTTAGAGTGTCAGCTTTTCTCTCTTATCCATTTTTAGGTCTCGCCTGAGCCAGCGCATGCGCTGGTCTGGTGAGACATTTAGTGAGTGGGGCTTTAGAAATCCAACCACAAGCTTTTGCTTGTGGTCTAAAGCTTGCGGTTACGCGCACGTGCACACACACAGCCGCCATCTGCCTTTCCTATCTCTTCCTCATTTCCTCGTCATGGTTTATTAACTCTCTCGTCATGGCTTATGCAGCTCTGCCTGGCATCTCTCACGACTTTGATGTTTCTGTTCCCCCTAATTAGCCGCCTGCAGCAAAGCCCTTATCAGCTCCTAGCAGACTGCAGGCTGGGCACCCTTTCCATAGCAGAAATATCTGACACACATGAGGAGCTCCTATTGCCACAAAGGACTGTTGCCTCTAGTACCCTAAATAACTTTTAACTGGCACTAAAGCATACAATTAGGGAAGAGGCAGCTCACTGTCTGCGCTCTGTCAGTAATACACAGTGTTTTATAGTATGTGTGCAATTTATGCTGAGCCACACAGTAACACCATAAAATGCAGAAATAAAATAATTTGCCCTCATCATTTTAGTAACCTGCTTCTATTTACAGTCCATGATTATGATAGTACTTTTAATACAGCTTTAAAGCATCCTAAAGGTGCCTTCAGCAAAGCTTCTTTACAGAGTAGAACATTTTGCATGTCAACATGCACCAGTTGTGTCCTTATGTGATGCTGGAGGACACTAGAGATCATAGAGGTGCTGGTATGCTGGAAAATATTAGCATTATGTCCTGCCATACTGATGTATCTGAAACACCTTAAGGTTGGGGCAAATTAGAACAGATACAGGTGTCTCAGGTGTATGACTAGCTCAGCCACAGTCCACTGGACCTTTCGCAAGCATAAATCTTGTATGCAAGTTAGCAGCTTGAGCTATATTTGATGATGGGTCAGTGGCATTATCAACAGCCCTTTAGAAACTTGAGTCAATATAACCAACTACTATCCTTAATGACTTTAATATCTGGGTTTACAAATTACTTGGATCAGACTGCACATTTTTAACTTTACACTTACATATGCTGCCTCATAATAGTTAACTGCTGAAATAAAACAGGTACACAAATGTCATGACACTGGAACTATTGCCTTTTAGCTACAGAGATCTACATTTCATCGTAAAAATCTAAACCTGTTCAGCCTATCCAGGTTCTCGTGCATCAATCAGAGCCAGCACAGTATCACTCAGCGCAACCACAGCATCACTCAGCGGCACCACAGCATCACTCAACGCCACCACAGCATCACTGAGCGCAACCACAGCATTACTCAGCACAACCACAGCATCACTCAGCGCCACAACAGCATCACTCAGCACCACCATATCATCACTCAGCACCATCACAACATCACTCAGCCCCACCACCGCATCACTCAGCACCATCATAGCATTACTCAGCACCACCACAGCATCACTCAGCACTACCAAAGCATCACTCAGCACCAGCACAACATTAATCAGCGTAACAACAGCAACAATCAGCACCACCACAGCGTCACTCAAGGCCAAAACAATATCTGTCAGGTCCACAACAACATCACTCAGCGTAATCACAGCATCACTCTACTCCACCACAGCAACACTCAGCACCACCACAGCATCACTCAGCACCACCACAGCTTCACTCAGCGACACCACATCATCACTCAGGGCCAACACTGCATCACTCAACAACACCACAGGATCACTCAGCATCACCACAGCATCACTCAGCACCACCACAGCATCACTCGGGGACACAACAATATCACTCAGCGCCACCACAGCATCAATCAGCACCACCACAGCATCACTCAGCACCACCACAGCATCACTCAGGTCCACCACAGCATCACTCAGCACCACAACAGCATCACTATGCGCTACCACAGTGATGGAGCAGGTGGTACAACATTTTGTATACCTCCCCCATTCCGTATGAAAATACTAATTAAATAATCTATTAACTATAATATTATTAAACGAGTTTGCATGTTTATTAATCAACATTACTAATATTAAAAGTACACGTGGGATTTGCATTTGCATGGCTAAAATAACTCTGATGACTAAAATATGTACGCATATTAATAGTAGTATATGTGGTAATTAGAATACTGCATGATATATGTTGCTTTTGTAATGTTTTGTAATGTGGCCCAAGAGGAGGATCAAAAAGGTGAATATAAATGCTTTAAATGTTGCTATATGCTGGATAAATACAAGCACATAAAGGGATTAGATTTATTATTTCTTTATATTAATTACTCTTTTGTGTTTGTTTCGCTTAAGTTAGCATTTGGGCCTAAATTCAAGATGGCTGCTGACACCACACGACAAAGTGGCCATTTTCTCATGTGGCGCGGAGTGAACTGAGCCTGCGCGAGAATCTTCCTAATCCGTGCAGTAACCTCTGAACAGACTGTACCCTAATAAGGATGACAAATTGAACTGAAAGAAAGAGGAACAATCGTCCTTACATTAAACTGGAATGAGTCGATACTTCTTTTACCGGTGACCTCACCCCTCGAACTGTACTGAAAATCCTGGGAAAGGGATCGGACGATCTCAAACAGCAAATCACGACCACTCTAAAGTTACATTTTGTATCTTCTATGTTTAAGTTTTATTATAAACGCTTAGCAGAATAGGGACTAAGGACTGCCCGCCAGACTGGCTGCTGCCTGTACGCCTAACTGCCTGACTTAGATGCTGCCTAATTACCTGATGACTGCGAACTTTTAACAGATGCTTGCATGTCTTTGGTCCTTTGCCGATCTTTGGGACTGTAACGTACTGAGCAAAGAACTTTGAGCTTTGGCTTGCTCTCGGACGATCTATGACAAAGACTATGCAGAGCCAATGAATTAGAGGTCCCCAGATAGTAAGATTAGGTAAAAATGAAGTTCTGTGATTTTCTGAAAATTTGATATCAAACTTTCTAAACTTTGACGAAACAAATGCGTACTAAAAGTTCTTATGAAATTTAGATAAACCATTATTGATTAACAATAAATAATGAGTTTAACAAGAATTAATGATTTTGTGGTTTTTCATTAAGGAGGAAAGGATTCTGAATCTTAAAATGTGTTTTAGCTGGTTCTTAATCACCATCAACCAATCCAACTAATTTGGTCCATCAAGTGGGAGGAGTGCCTTGATGTTTTGGAATTGAGGATCTGCAGGCGAAAGGGCATTAATGTATATTTGTAAATGACTTTTCCTTCATATAGGTTATAAGGTATTCCCCCCACATGTCCAGCGCCTGAATTACTCATCCGCCCTGTGTGTGCAGACTTAGTGAAAGAGACGTGTGAGTGTTGGTTTTATGGGCCCCACCAGCGAATGTGTGTGTGAATGAGCCAGTGTGACGTCGGGTCTGCAACGCAGCGATGGTATCGGTAAAGTTTTTTCCCCATTTCCCGTTTTGAGCTGGATCAGTTTTTCTGGTAGCAGAGTTATGGTTTTTATTGTTTTGGTTTGGTGATTATTGCTTGTAAATAGCTTATTGATTATTAATTGTGGGAAAGTATTGGTTTATGTATTAACACTCTATGTTGACTCGCATCGAGTTCTATGTTGTTTGACAGCTTCTGGGATGTAGGAAGTCGGAAGTTTGTAACGGTTCCGTAGTAGAGCAGAGGTTAGCGCTGCTCTCGGGAAAGACGGAATTGTGTGATGATTGGAGTTGCACGACGCATTGTCTGGGTTCGATTCGGTAACATCGTCGTGTGTTGCCATTAGGGATATTTTCTGTATGAGAGAATTGTATGGTAGTGAAGGTCTTTTTTAACGAAAGAGGAAGGTGCACCAGTAAGAAGTCCAAACATGAAAAGAAGTCCTTAAAGTTCCTTTAATTCTTGTGTGTATTTTTTCATAAAATCAGACATCAGCCAGCGCGTTTCGTTCTAAGAGGCAAGAACTTCTTCAGGGATGAAACAAGTAACAAACAAATATACAGACATAACTACATGTATATGTAACATATATAATCATCCTAAAGATTACAAAAAACAATAAACACATAGGACCATACTCAAAGACTTTGATATATACAAATATAAATTACGATACATATATATATACGAAGACACATCAGACAATTTTAATATAAAAACATGATAATACATTCAAATACAAAAATGATATAGGATCTAATAGAAGACATTAATTCGAATAGAATACAGTGTAAATACTAATAAATCATTTTGAATACTGGTATATTCATAAATTACATGAGCATATATAGTAGTATCAAGATCAATAGTCTATATTGATATGAAGTATCTCAAATACGCCCCAAGATTAATATCAAAAAGTAAAGGAGTCTCACCTCTACTTTGACAATGTAGGGTACATACAATTGTCAGTGTGACTCCACACGTATATGAATCAGATATAATCACACGATCGAGTAGAGAATTCCACGATGTGAATTCAAGCAAATAATAAAGATGGCTTTCACAGCACTGTCATTTATGAAACAAAAGAGAAGTAAAAGACAAAAAATAAAAATAAACAAAAAGAATAAAATTTGCTTAAATATATTTATCAATATTGTTTTTAGTAAATGCCAGAACGCAATGAGCGACAAGGTTTGCATAAATTATGCCAGAACGCAAAGAGCGACAAAGTTTGCATAATACATTCCAGAATCACATCGATATTAAAAGTATCCAATAATATTGAACATCTACAGTACGTACCAAGCGAAAAAATAAGATAATCTCTCACCTAAAATATTTGGATGTTCATTGGAGGAATATAAATTAGGCCATCGACATGAGTTACGAGTATATCCTTCTAGTCAGAAAGCCAAGTGGCATTTATAATTGACGAGTACGTATACGTTCCGACTCGCTAGAATATAGGCAGAGCAAAAGGAAAAAAGAGGGAAAAACACAAATAAGCGGAGATGTAACAACAACCAAAAAACAGAAAAATAATAATAATAATAAACAAATAACGCTAAGCGTAAAAGTTTAAGCGTCCAAAACACCATTATGGTCTCCAATTGCAATAATCCTCAAGAAGCATGATCATGAGTTGTCTCCAAGACATTAATAGAGCAATTAGTCAGAAACACACACATAACCTAGAATCTCCCCTTCATTGCGACCCGTATTAGTATATTGTCAAATGGTAATTAACCCAAAATTACGGGAAAAATAAGTCCCACACAGTTACCAACACCTAGTCAAAAGAACACAAGTAATTGCGCAAAACCGTATGACAGGTCAAAACGGCTTACCTTTTCCAAATATGAAAAGCGGAAAGTGAGTAACGGGGTCAAACAGCACACCGGTATTTTCAAAAATTCCGTAGTAGGGCAGAGGTAAGCGCTGCTCTCGGGAAAGACGTAATTCTCATAAGAAAGGTCATTAACTATACTTGGTTAGCGAAACAGATAATGGTGGCATATTTATGTCGTTACTAACTGATTTGTGAGTCAGAAAGAACGTAAGAAAAGTTTGCCGATAAATTTTGTAAAGGAGGGGTCAGTAGAAGCAGGAGTAGCGAGAAAAGCTGATGTCAGAAAGACCGCGTTGGGATTGGCTAGTCAGTAAGAAACGTAGATGCTCCAGATTGGTGCGTTAGTGTACCCCACGCTAGGAGTGGAGAATTGCATTACATCATGATAGCCAACACATTTTCGCGTTCCATTTTGGTGAACGTATCTTGGCATGGTGCCGAATTCCACAGGGGTATACAGAAAGCCCCTCAATATTTAATCAGATATTGAAAAAGTCCTTAGAAGATTTGCAGATGCCCGAGAATTCAGTGCTAGTTCAATATATTGATGATTTGCTTGTAGCGTCAAAAACTCGAGAAGCTTGTGTAATGGACACCATAGCATTGCTAAACCATTTGGCAGATGGAGGACTTAAGGTATCCCCAATGAAACTACAATTTTGTCAGAAAGAAGTACAATATTTAGGCCACAAAATTGAAAAAGGACTGAGGAAAATAACTACAGACCGAATCAAGATAATAAAAGGAATGAGAGCCCCAATGACGCAAAGAGAAGTGAGAATGTTTCTTGGAATGGTTGGATATTGTCGTCAGTGGATAAGTAACTTTTCCCTGATTGCAAAACCTTTGGTACGCCTGACGAGAAGTGATGTAAAAGACCCCATTGACTTAAATAAGGAAGAAATAGCAGCTTTTAAACAATTGAGAGACAGTTTGTGTGAAGCACCAGCATTGGGTATGCCTGATTATGAGAAAGAGTTTGAGTTGTACTCCAGTGAAAGGAATAGATGTGCACTTTCTGTACTGATACAGAAACATGGAGAATTGAGAAGACCAATTGCATATTTTTCAGCTATGCTAGACCCTGTAGCTGTAGCATTGCCAGGTTGTTTGAAAGCAGTAGCTGCTACTTGTAAGAGTCTGGAACAAAGTGAAGGAATTGTAATGGGATATCCTGTACGAGTGTTTGTACCTCATGATGTGACAATCCTTTTAACAAGGAGCCACACTCAGTTCATGACACATGAAAAAGTCATTTTAGGTGCAACCAATGTGAGCCTGACGAAATGCTTGAATGTAAATCCTTCAAAGTTATTGCCTGACACTGAGAATGTAGAAGTCAGAGATAAAGTGGATCATGATTATTTGGATGTACTTGATTTCTGTACCAAACCACATCCTGATATAAAAGATGTACCATTGACAGAAAGTGATTTTGTGATGTTTGTGGACGGGTCATGCCTGAGAACAGAAGAGGGAATTCTAAGTGCAGCATATGCAGGATGCACAGTTGCAGCAGTAATGGAAGCATCTTACTTGAAGGGAGTAAAATCAGCACAGGTTGCTGAACTTGTAGCCTTAACTAGAGCATGCAAGTTGGGAAAGAATGTGAGAGTGACTGTGATAACTGAAAGTCAGTATGGCTTTGGTGTTGTGCATGATTTTGGTCAGACATGGCTACAGAGAGGATTTCTGACTTCAAGTGGAACTCCTATAAAGAATGCTGAAGTGGTTGGGAAGTTGCTAGAGGCGATACAGCTGCCTAAGCAATTGGCTGTTATGAAGTGTGCCGCACATTCTAATACAGGAGACTATGTTGCAGTTGGTAACAAGTATGCCAATGATGTGGCTCAATACTGTGCTCGTAACCAGAACTCGATCAACAGGGCGAAAGAAAGGGAAATTAATTCTTGTCCCCTATTGTTGACTAACATTGTGAGTACCTGGGAAGAAGTGAGGCAGATGCAGGAAGAAGAAGGAGATTAGCAAATGAGACAGTGGGTAAAAGCAGGATGTGCACCAAGAGAGACAGATCATGTGTGGGTCTATCAAGATGGAAGACCAGTCATGCCTGACAGCATGGTGTCTGCCATGGCACGGATGTATCATGGACAAGCACACATAGGGAGAGATGCCATGATTAGGTCATTTAAGCAAACATGGTACAATGCAAAATTCAGACTTGGAGCTGAGAGCCTTTGTCAAAGATGCCTCATATGTCAGAAGTTCAATCCTGGAAGGAAGACAGTGGTAAGTCTAGGAATGATAGGTCGAGAAGGAGAGCCTTTCACCAGAATGCAGATTGATTTCATTGAGATGCCTCCTTGTAACAGATTGAGGTATGTTCTAGTAATGGTCTGCTTGTTTTCTAGATGGGTAGAAGCATATCCCGCAAGAAGAAGTGATGGAATCACAGTGACAAAATTGCTTTTGAGGGAATTCATCCCTAGATTTGGGTTCCCAGTCACAATTGAATCAGATAGAGGAAAGCATTTCCATAATGAGATCATGAAATTGATTTGTGAAGCATTGAATGTACAGCAGAAATGACATTGTGCCTATTGCCCAGAGGCTTCTAGTGTGGTGGAACAAATGAATGGCACTATTAAAAACAGATTGGGAAAAATGTGTTTAGCCACAGGTTTGAAATGGCCTGATGTCTTGCCTCTGGCACTCATGACTATTAGATCTATTCCAGATAGGAACACAGGTCTGAGTCCCCATGAAATTGTCATGGGAAGAGCAATGTGACATGTTTTCATTCCAGTCAACAAGCTGTTGCCTATAACTGATGAATTGGTGTTTGGATTACTGTAAGGGACTGGCTGACGCAGTTCATGATCTGAGCCCAGGAGACTGGGTGAGAATTAAAGTACACAGAAGAAGGAACTGTCTGGACCCACGTTGGGGAAAACCACAACAAGTGATTTTGACCACAACCACAGCTGTAAAGTGATCTGGAATAAAGAACTGGATACATGCTAGTCACACATTGAGAATCCCAAATCCAGTGGATAATAAAGAAGGAGAATATTTTGAAGAGTCAGAAACCAGTTCGGAATCAGATGCTGAAGAAACAGGAACAGGAGAGAACCCTGAAAGGGGGGAATCAGAACCAGATGTGATTGTTGCCCCCGAAAACATTCCCTTGAGAAGGAAATTACAGATTTCTGATACCAGCTCAGACTCAGAGACTGAACAAGCACAGGTACATTGGGGAAAAGAGAAAAGCAGTGAAGAGACAATAAAAGAGATTCTTGATAAGGAGAAATTCCACCTGAAGTAACAGAAACAGATGGTCAGGTGCCAGATACAGAGAGTGAGGGAAAGATTTTTACGGAAGACCCCCGAGGAGTTGTAGGGAATGCAAACATCCAGTTAGAGGAAGGGATAGTTAGTCAGCAGGAAGATTGTGTGCAAGAACCACGAGGAGGGACAGAAGTAGGGAAAAATAAAGTGGTGAAAAGAGAAACAGCTGAAAGCAAAAAGTAAGTTGAAACAGAATCAGAAGATAGTGATGAAGAGATACCACAAGGTCGAGTCTTGAGAAAGAGAGCATGGAGAGTTGAAAAGAATAATAAAGTAAATAATTCGAAAAGATCAGCAAAAGATTAAATCTGGCCAAACAAAATAAAGAGATTGAGATATCGACTAACACAAGTAAATTCAGCAAGAGCAGAACAAGTGAATGAAGTATCTAGTCAAGGAAATTCGAAAAATGAGAAAATAACTACAGCAGAGGAAAACAAAAGAACGAGAAAACCTAATCAGAAGTATAAGTCGCCAGAATGGTCGTATGTGGCCCTGCCTGAAAGCAAAGAAGAGGCAAATAGCCAAGAAAATCCAGAGGTGATTGTACAAGAAGTGGTTGAGGAGGACGAAGAATCGGAAATCCTGAGAGTTATCTTGTCCGATATTGGAGAAGAGACGGATGTTCAGGAAGTTCTGTATCAAGATTATGAGAGAAAAGTGAAAGACGATCAAATGCCAAACTGAAAAGACCAAAAGCAATACCGATGGAAAGACAATAAAATACTGGAATAGACATAACTGATAGAACCAAGTAGGCGCTTAGAGCCTTGGGTTAGACAAACTAGTTGTGAAGTAGAAGAGGCTAAGTCAAAAGACACTGTTCATTTTTCGAAATGGCAAACACAGAGAATAGAAAAACTAAATGTAGTTTTCTTAGAAGGTGGTTAAAGATGTGTTGTTGTTGTACAGGACTACTAATGCTTCTATGGAGTGTTTTAGCTTTGATGATCTCATTTAACCCTTTCGCTGCGGCGGGAATTCCGCCGCAGCGCTGGGGGGTGCGGGGGGGCAGCGCGGTGGCGCTGTGCTCATGACGGAGCCGCTCCGTCATGAGCCACGGTTGAGCTGTGCTCATGACGGAACGGTTCCGTCATGACTCCGCCCATTTGCGTTGTCCCCCCGCACAGGCGGGGAAACAGCGCCGCGTAGGCGGAGCGGCCGCCAACGGCCGTGACATGACGGAACCGTTCCGTCATGAGCACACGGCCACCGTGGCTCATGACGGAGCGGTTCCGTCATGAGCGGGGAAGGGGTTAAAGTTACATTAGATACAATAGAAGGACATAGTGAAAATAAAACTAATGTAGAAAAGTTTCAGAAAGTATATCCGACTAAAATAGATAGAAATTACTTATACAAGGACAGGTCTATAAATGATTTTTCTAGCAATGTATTTTCAAAACTATTGTATGAATATGTAAAGACAATGGATGTGAGGGATTGCTATGTCTGCATGCAATTACCTGCATCTGTATCTGAGGGAGTGACATGCCATCACCTTCCAGTAACGTATGGAATAACACGTAGTGTAATAGCAAGTTTGTTTTACAAAATAGGGAAATTAGAATATTATTTTTCAGATGTAGATAATGTATTTTCACAAGTACCTGTAATTAACAAATTGAATAAAGTAAAACCTGCAAAGGTATTAGGTGAATTTTTCTTAGAAACTAAAAAGTTAACATTAGAGTCCATATTTAGAAATAATCTAACTTGTAGTTTAAAGAAGGAGGCGAAAGTGTTCTTGGATATGGTTGAAGAAAGGAGATTGAAAATGCAAAGGAAAGTACCTGAGGGAAGTGAAGAAAGAACAGTCTGGGATGTTGAGAAAAAAAAGCATTTGAAAGGGGAAGCTAGTTCAACAATGGCCTCAGAAAGGGAAGTTGTGTATTAGAAGGAATCAAACTGCGTATGATAATTACTTTGTAGGTAACAGTGATTGCCATGATACATATCGAATCATGAGTGGCTGGGGATTTAAAGGTGGAAATGATCCAGTTTTTCCTGGATTGTATTTTATCTGCTGGAACAAGGCATATTATCGTTTGCCAGATCATTGGTATGGCACATGTTATGTAGGGCTGGTTTTTCCAAAGATATTCCAAATGGGAAGAGGAGAAGATGGTGTACATAAGTTAGGAAGTCTACTAACTCGTAGAAAAAGATAATCTTTGTCAGAAATTGTAGGAGACATTTTTGGAGCATTGATACCAGCAGTGGGAATATCTCTAAATGCACATAAAATTAGAATTTTATCAACAGTAGTGGATCGCTTGTCAACAAGCACAGCTGGAGGATTCTTATTGGTAAATACTGAAATGGTTGCCATGTGTGCCATGGTAATGCAAAATCGACTTGCCCTTGATATAATATTGGCAAAAGAGGGTGGGGTCTGTGGAATGCTGAAAGTTCAACATTGTTGTACTTACATTCCGGACGAAAGTAAAGATCTGAAAATATATATAAAAAATATAACTGAATTGCATGAGGAAATTGCACCACTGGAGGTTGAAAGTGTTTGGGAAAAGATTAGAACGAAACTTTCTTCCATTAAAGATTTCTTATTTAACTTAGGTAGTACATTTATAGGTAGAATCTTATTTCCATTAACATGTGTGATTTTTCTAGTATTAATTCTAAGACTAGGATGTTTATGTTGCAAAAGAAAGAAAATACAGAAAAATGTAAAAAGAAAAAATTTAAAAAGAAGTCAGAATAAGAGACAAGAGACGGAATATGAAGAAGTAGAATTAGAAGAAATGAAAGATAATATGTATAAAACAGCAAGAAGAGAAGAAAATGGGGAAACAGAAATGTGAACTAACTAAAGAATTCATTTCGCTTTCTATGACGAATTGATACAACATTTTTATGATGTGGTGATAAAAATCACCAAAGGGGGGATTGATGGAGCAGGTAGTACTAAATTTTGTATACCTCCCCCATTCCGTATGAAAATACTAATTAAATAATCTATTAACTATTATATTATTAAACGAGTTTGCATGTTTATTAATCAACATTACTAATAATAAAAGTACACGTGGGATTTGCATTTGCATGGCTAAAATAACTCTGATGACTAAAATATGTACGCATATTAACAGTAGTATATGTGGTAATTAGAATACTGCATGATATATGTTGCTTTTGTAATGTTTTGTAATGTTGCCCAAGAGAAGGATCGAAAAGGTGAATATAAATGCTTTAAATGTTGCTATATGCTAGATAAATACAAGCACATAAAGGGATTAGTAAGGGGTAAACATTAGATGTATTATTTCTTTATATTAATTACTCTTTTGTGTTTATTTCGCTTAAGTTAGCATTTGGGCCTAAATTCAAGATGGCTGTTGACACCACACGACGAAGTGGCCATTTTCTCATGTGGCGCGTAGTGAACTGAGCCTGCGCGAGGATCTTCCTAATCCTTGCAGTATCCTCTGAACAGACTGTACCCTAACAAGGATGGCAAATTGAACTTGTGCCAAGTAAGAGGAATAATCATCCTTACATTAAACCGGAACGAGTCGATACTTCTTTTACCGGTGACCTCACCCCTCGCACTGTACTGAAAATCCTGGGAAAGGGATAGGACGATCTCAAACAGCCAATCACGACCACTCTAAAGTTACATTTTGTATCTTCTATGTTTAAGTTTTATTATAAAAGGTTAGCAGAATAGGGACTAAGGACTGCCCGCCGGACTGGCTGCTGCCTGTACGCCTGACTGCCTGACTTAGATGCTGCCTGATTAGCTGATGACTGCGAACTTTTGACAGATGCTTGCACGTCTTTGGTCTTTTGCCGATCTTTGGGACTGTAATGTGCTGAGCAAAGAACTTTGAGCTTTAGCTTGCTTTCGGACAATCTATGACAAAGACTATGCAGAGCCAATGAATTAGAGGACCCCAGATAGTAAGATTAGGTAAATATGAAGTTCTGCGATTTTCTGAAAATTTGATATAAAACTTTCTAAACTTTGACGAAACAAATGCGTACTAAAAGTTCTTTTAAAATTTAGATAAACCATTATTGATTATCAAGAATTAATGAGTTTGTGGTTTTTCATTACGGAGGAAAGGATTCTGAATCTTAAAATGTGTTTTAGCTGGTTCTAAATCACCATCAAATAATCCAACTAATTTGGTCCATTGACTGAAGTGGGAGGAGTGCCTTGATGTTTTGGGATTGAGGATCTGTAGGTGAAAGGGCATTAATGTATATTTGTAAATGACTTTTCCTTCCCTATAGGTTATAAGGTATTCCCCCCACATGTCCAGAGCCTGAATTACTCATCCGTCCTGTGTGTGCAGACTTAGTGAAAGAGACGTGTGAGTGTTGGTGTTATGGGCCCCACCAGCGAATGTGTGTGTGAATGAGCCAGTGTGACGTCGGGTCTGCGACGCAGGGAGGATATCGGTAAAGGTTATTCCCCATTTCCCGTTTTGCGCTGGATCAACAGCATCACTCAGTGCCACCACAGCATCACTCAGCACCACCACAGCATCACTCAGCACCACCACAGCATCACTCAGCACCACCACAACATCACTCAGGGGCACCACAACATCACTCAGTGCCACCACAACATCACTCAGCGCAACTACAGCAACACTCAGCACCCCCACAGCATCACTCAAGCACACAACAATATCGCTCAGGGCCACAACAGCATCACTCAGCGCCACCACAGCGTCTCTCTACGCAACCACAGCAACACTCAGCACCACCACAGCATCACTCATCACCACCACAGCATCACTCAGGAACACAACAGCATCACTCAGGAACACCACAACATCACTTTTCAGTGCCACAGCATCAATCAGCACCACCACAGCGTCACTCAGCAACACCACAGCATCACTCAGGACCACCACAGGATCATTCAGCACCACCACAGCTTCACTCAACACCACCACAGCATCACTCTGGGTCACAACAATATCACTCAGCACCACCACAGCATCAATCAGCACCACCACAGCGTCACTCAGCACCCCCACAGTGTCAATCAGCACCACCACAGCATTACTCAGGGTCAGCACAACATCGCTCAGCACCACCACAGCATCAGTCAGCACCACCACATCATCACTCAGCACCACCACAGCATCACTCAGGGCCACCACAGCATCACTCAGGAACACCACAGCATCACTCAGTACCACCACAACATCACTCAGCAGTTCCATATCATCAATCAGTATCACCACAGCATCTGTCAGAACCACAACAGCATCACTCAGGGCCACCACAGCATCGCTCAAGGCCACCACAGCATCACTCAGGGCCAGCACAGGATCACTCAACGCCACCACAGCATCAGTCAGCACCACCACAGCGTCACTCAGCACCACCACAGCATCACTCTGGACCACCACAGCATCACACAGCACCACCACAGCATCAGTCAGCACCACCACATCATCACTAAGCAACACCATAGCATCACTCAGGGCCACCACAGGATCACTCACCTTCACCACAGCATCACTAAGCACAACCACAGCATCACTCAAAAACACCACAGCATCACTCAGTACCACCACAACATCACTATGCGCTACCACAGCATCACTCTGCAGCACCACAGCATCAAAAAACATCACCACGTCATCAGTTGGCACCACCAAAGCATCACTCAGGGCCACACAGCATCACTCAGGGCCAGCACAGCATCACTCAACTCCACCGCTGCATAACTCAGGGCCAGCACAGCATCACTTAACCACCGCAGCATCACTTAGTGCTTCTTACACTTTTTAATTACAACTTCTCAACATGCTGCACAGCAGCAAAACGTCTCTACAGCACAGCTTAGAAACATTGGCAAAGTCAATAGCTCTACCTAAACACTTATAAGGCCCCCCAATGCATAGCCAATAGGTCTCACCTTTATAAGTGTTTAGTTATCCAGCACAATATCCTTCATTAAAAAATATCAAGTGTTGCATGGCTAATCACTTATAAGTTCCCAAAAGCAAGACCTATGCCAATGCTTGTTGTCATTTGTGGTTATTTGAATATGTCATGAACTTGCCCTAGGAATTTCACAGTATGTCTTCATCAATGAAATCAGACAAACCCTGATGCTTTCGGAATAGTATATTTCTTAAAATGTCAGACACAAAAGTATCCATTTAGTGTTTTTTTAGTATTATGTGCTTTATTTATATATAGTTTGTGTATAGGACTTGATCCAGCAACAAAATATGCTAATAAAAATCTGCTTTACAAACAAAGACACGGTATTTGAAGTACTCAATTTATCTGTGGCCAATGGCAAATAACGTTAGGCCTAGGGAAGTAAAATCTCTTTCAATATCTGCCTTTTTATGAAATATGACTAGAGATGACATCAATTTGTAATGTCTCTTCAATGTATGGGTGGAATGTTATATTCATTACATCTCTTTCATAGATGCAGCCCTGGACCCGTTTCATGAAAGTTGGAATGTAATCAAAAACTGTGGATAAATATTATGTTAAAATCTTCACTGTATGTGATCAACATGCTTAAAAACATAGTAAAATCAAGAAGTAGTATTAAAAAATAATTTCCAAAAGAAAACAACAAAAATGTTATTTTAAGTACTTCTATGGTAAGAATTGTTTTTATTACACTTGATTTTGATTACATTTAACAATGATTTAACAGGTCACTCTGTCTTCTTATACTACTAAAAAAAATATTGATCATAATTGCGCACTTTCATTCGATCCCAACACATATTTTAGAGCTGCCAATTGCTCGTAAAAAAATCGAAAGTGGGTTAAATGGTGAGTGCCTGCCTTTCCATACTTGGATAGATGACGAAGGTCGACATGGGTTTTCCACTCCACTATGTAATTTTTAACAAATGAAACCCAGTTACTTATGATCATACGAAACGAAAAGGAAATGTAAATGTAAATAAAGTGAATCTAAGTTTCTCCTTTAATGTGCGTTAGGGCAAACTAACCCCACCTGATCTGGGAATTAAAATGGCGTCCCAAGATAACTCTGTTTAACTGGAACACTCTGTGGCATATTATCAAGGATGGCGTTAAAAATTATCGCCGCTTTAGCGGCAGAAAACTACCGCTAAAGCGGCGATAATGGGCTTGATAATATGCCCTTGAGAATTCCAATAGAAGTCCATGTTCTGGTGTGAACATGGGCTTCTATTGGAATTCTCCAGGGCAAATTATCAAGCCCATTATCGCTGCTTTAGCTGCAGTTTTCTGCCGCTAAACCGGCGATAATGTTAACGCTGTCCTTGATAATATGCCCCATAATGCTTAATTTCAAAGTTTGGAGTTAAGAACAAGATTGCTATTTATTAGTATAGTTTATTTTTAAGCTTCAAAATAAAGAACTTCGGTTCAATAAAGCCTTCTTGGCTTAACGCCGCGCTCCGCCACTTCTGAAACGCAGGGCTGCACCATATTTACAACAATATGGTGCAGCCCTGCGTGTTCCCCTGCGCTTGGCACTAAATTTAGCTGCCTAGCGCCAACCAAGGAACCCTTGCATCATAGTGCAAGGGTGTCTGCATTCAGCTGCGGCTCGCACAGGTAAGAACGGTGGGGGCAGTGGGGCAGGGTGGTGAAAGTCGTCAGACAACGGGATAAGTAATATTAAAATAAATAAAACCACTTACTTTGCGCTTGCCGCATCCCCACGTGTAAATATGGGTCAGCGTCAAAATCAATGGATATTGCAGGGGAACGACCACTGTAACACCCATTGCCCTTCCTTTTCATGCTAAGTATAGTGTGAAAGGGTTTCTTAACGCTGCCTTGTAAATAAGGCGAAACCCCTATCGGCACCACAATGTTGTAAAAAGTGACACTGTGGTGGTATAAGGGGTTTGTAAATATGCCTCTTTGTTTTTCTTTGATTAAGGCATATCCTTCACTGGGGTGGGCTCTCAGAATTATAACTACGCTGTTACACAAAACAAAGAACAAAATTATCTGCAACAAATTAAGCTACAACATACGAAAAAATGTTTGTGGAGAAGGAAGGAACAGAACAATGAACGAAAACAAGATGAAAAAGTGCCTTATGATGCATTGTAACTATCTTCTGGAGGAAGAAGTACATAAATCAAGCACTGGCATAGCCAGTAGGTCTACCTTTTTGTTATGATATCTGCTTCGGAATATGTGGGTGACTTTGTGTGTGATGACGACTGATGTCATATAAAGAAAATCCAATAATAAATTAACACGTTGGACTACAATGTGGAAGCTGGGAGTAGGGCCTCTTTCCTGATCTGACTGCAGTACTGGGTTAAACTGTGTACCCTCAAAGAAAAGCATTGGGAAAAGGAAGTTTGCATTGTAAGTGGTGAATATACAAGATCTACACAAAACATTTTGCAAAGTAGATACCTTTGACAAAGGGACGAGAGGGCATATTTAAGGAAGTGTGTGCCGGCAAAAGTCTTCTCATTGTGATCCTATAAACATAGCATCAAGTAATCAAGACAGCAAGGTAAAATAAATAAACACAAGCATGATTGGCGAATAACACTGTCTTTATAACAAAATAATGCATCCAAGCAGAAAGCACTCCCAATACAATAAGCCACAAATTAAAAAAAGAATAGTTATTGTGTTAGCACACATGGGACAATGTAACCATCAAAAAAATGCTAGAGTCTGGATGCACAGCACATACACACAATAGGAAACCATAGAAAGCCCATAAAGTATTGGCTGAAGTGGGTTTTCCCCTTGAATATCAAACCACCAATATTGTTGGGACATAATATCAAAGACAGAATATTGAAAAATAATATCGACAGATAGGTAAGTCTAAATGTTCTATACCTAACTACACATATATCTTCAAGGTATGTAGATGTAGAGTTAGGAATAGAAAACCTATACTTTCCTATATGCACTCACCTTTTGATATTTTGTCCCTCCGTATTCTGTCCTCTATATTCTTATCCCACTATATTGTTGGTGTCGATGTTCAGTGGTACAATCCTGAAGGAGGCTGACCTAAGGACCACTTTCTATCTGTCTAAATACATATGCCCTTTTACATCAACACTGTTCCATGTTTAAGGCAGATCTATCGGAAAGAAAATGCTTCAGGTAACTCAAAGGAATGATTACATGAGGTTTCAGATCCTACATACGTTTTAGCCAGACCAAAAAGGATAGACTAGAGCCCAACAACATAACTTCTCTGTAAGGATGCAATGCATTTGTACTGGACGGTACAAAAGGGAGCAAGATGGCAGAAGCTTACTAGATGTCGAATGGGAAATAAAGTTGTCTGCTGGTCAAGAGAATTGCTAATCTTGTGGAAACAGACAGGAAATATTAACTTTAGGTGGCATGGGCAGTTAAGAATAACTAGATAGTGCCTAAAACATAGATCTTAGCTTTGATTTGTGTTTTAGTATAGTCTAAATATAACATTTGGACATTGATAATTCTAGGAAGTTGCATAGAGGAGTTATGTATAACTTCATTTATGGCAATCACTGAGGTATCATTTGCATCTTATTTAGGAGAATATTTTAGAATGAGTTCAATTGTCTTTTTTTAAAAGGACACACATCTCTTCTCTCCAACGTATTGGTTAGACTATCCCAGTCTTTTCTCTCCCTCCCTTTACTACCTTCTGTGGATTCTGGGTCATTGTGATTTGGGCCTAGTATATCCGTTTGGGACTCCGCCCGGTTGTTAGGCCCATGAATTCTGAATATGGTCACAGCATGCTGCTCTGGCCGTATTCCAGTTAGGGACAGGGTGAAGAAGACTTCAAAGTGCTTGACTTTTGCCAGGCACAGCTTTTGTCTGCTTCACTTCCAATCACCCTGCCACTACAGGACTGGGCTGCTGGTTCTCCCTCTCCCTGTTTGCCCCTTTTCAACCTTGTGGGGTGATGTTGGAGTGTGTGTCAAGCACAAAATGGCAGCACATGCAGTTGAGCCAGATGCGGTGTTTGGAAAGCATCAAAGGCAAGCTCTCGGGTCCGGAGGGGGAACATACCAACAACTATTATTGTAAGAAAGTAGTTGGCACTAACAAAATGGAACTCAGGAAATTTGCAAAGGATAATGTAGTCATTGCTTCAGTTCTACTAAGCTTAGTTTGTAGTGGTGTTTGGTGGGCAGTATTGCAGGCAGGGTATCCTTTATATAGCTGCACAGAGACTAACTGAAGAGTTTACTAGCCTGTATAGATTCATGTCTTCTGATCGTGATTCATTTCCTGCCCATGTTTCAGTTACTTAGATGCCATCTTTCATTCTCAAGGACGTATGTCATTAGAATGTCATTCCATGAAGAATAGTCCATTAAATAAGAACATAGCCAATAAATGGGTAAAGACTGACATTTTTAAATGCTACTTAAATTTATATGGCCCTTCTCAGAGACGTTTTACATGCTATCTATGGTTGATCCCAATTTCCTAAATCCTGAGGTCTGTGTATGACTGTACAACTATTCAAGAAAGGGAGGAAGGACGATCCTCAGTATTACAGATCAATGTCTTTGTTGGTCTCTACGGATACATTGGTTGGTCAATTCTTATTACAATGCCATCAAAGTAGAACAAAAGCAAAGGACAGTTTTTTCAACATTCAATTGGGCTTCAGAGTGATGCTTACCACTTGAGATCAATGTCTCACATTCTATCTGATAACTGAAAATATGTTATCAACAGAAAGGGGTGTTCTAAGACCTTTCATCCTTGTTGTGGTCTTCCCTTAGACGTTTTGCTTTAACTCCTCCTTTCTGAAATCCGTTTTTGTTGGCATTACAACATGGCTAAAAGACATTTTTTAAATTTTTTACTTTTTTATTTTAACTGTTTTGTATAGCACGAACAAGACCCTTGTGGGTATCAGAGCGCTTTACAGGGCATATGCATGTGATTGTCAGATACATATAAATACGATAAATTATGCGAATACATTCCTGGTAACTGTTAGCTACTAGCACATACAAACAAGAGTGTATAAGAAAGTTCAGGTGAATTTGGACAAGAAAATCGCTTTCACTTCTTTTTTGAAGAAGGCAGCGGATGGATTCAGTCTTGTTTCTGGTGGCAAGGCGTTCCAAATCCTGTGGGCCATTCCTGAGAAGGTACGATTGTAAGTTTTTTTCGTGAAGAAACGTTGTGGTTTAAGTAGAAGATTATCAGAACTCCTAGTGGTTCTGCTACCACCCGATAGTACTAGTTTCTCCGCAAGGTATCTCGGGGTTTTTTGGTGCAATGCCTTATGTATCATACAGGCGATTTTTAAATGGATTCTGGCCTCAAAAGGTAACCAGTTGAGGGCACGAAGGTCAGGGGAGAAGTGGCAGTTTCTTCTGGAGCCTGTGATGAGTCTAGCGGCTGTGTTGATTGAGGCTCTTAGCTGAGCGGTTGTGGATCTGGGAAGGCCGCAGAGAGCGATACTCCCATAGTCCACTCTGGGAATTACTAGGGTTTGAACTGCCTGTTTAAAGTCATTCGCGGGTATGAACGGCTTCAGTTTTCTAAGGGTGTTCATCTGAAAATTGGCTCCTTTAGTTGCAGCGCTGATGTGTTTCTGCATGTTTAGTTTATTATCCAGAGTTATTCCAAGGGATTTCGCAGAATCAATGATGAGAGGTTGACCATCGAGTGCGGTTAGGTGCTGCATCCACTCGCGGATCATGACTGTTTGATTGGGGGGAGCGATAAGGAGGAATTCTGTTTTTAGTGTGTTAAGTTTTATATGGTTGCTTGCTAACCAGCTCTGTGCTTTTTGGAGCGTAGAGTTAAGGGACTTGCTGGCACATGCATCAACAAAGACTTTTGCGATTCATTAATTGCGATTATTAAGGAATCGCAATTAAGGAATTGCAAAAGCCTATGCATGTAGGAAACGCTATAAAAATAGCGATTCCTACAAATTCCTTAATTGCGACTCGCAAATTGCGAGTCGCAATTAAGGAATGCCGTCCCATTCATTCCTATGGGCCTCCGGGCCCATAGGAATGAATTGGAGATTGCATGAGCAATTTGCGAGTACCAGTAGGTACTCGCAAATTGCTCATGCAATTTCAAGGGTGCAAGGGTGTCAAAATGACACCCTATTGCACCCCTGAAATTGATCTGTGCACATATGTTGCACACACACATGCTCTAAGGGCATGTGTGTGCGCAACATGAAACTTTGAAAAATGCACAAAAGTGCATTTTTCAAAGTTTTTGCAAATTACCATGAAGTTCAACTTCATGGTAATTTGCTCCCCCTATTAGAGAAATCACTATTTTTTTCACTTTCATGCATTGCATTTAAGGAATCTCAATTTGGGATTCCTTAAATGCAATCGCAATTTAAGGAATCGCAATTTAGAGATTCCTTAAATTGCGATTTTTGCATTTGGGATGATGCATCCCAAATGCAAAAATACAGGTCGCAAAGGGGCAGATTCTGAGAATCTGCCCGTTTACAACCGGTTTTTACATTGATGCATGTGCCTGTTGATGTCTTCAAGAGAGTTGACCTTCATGTAGAGTTGTGTGTCGTCGGCGTACATGTGATATTGGATGTTTGAGGAATTGAGAAGCTCAGTGAGTGGTTCCATAAATAGAGTGAAGAGTGTTGGGGAGAGGGAAGATCCCTGGGGTACTCCCAAGGTGACTGGGGTGGGGTTAGATAAAGATTGGTTGATCTTGAATCTTTGAGTTCTGTCTTGGAGGAAGGAAGTGAACCAGTTTAACACTGTTCCAGATAAACCCATTCTGTGTTTCAGGAGGTCTAGTAGGTTGCTGTGTTTGACTGTGTCGAAGGCTGAGGATAAGTCAAGTAGGATTAACAAACAGGCTTTATTTTGGTCCAGTATTTGTAGAGCGTCATCTATAATGTGGGTCATGGCTGATTCGGTACTATGCCCAGAACGAAAGCCAGATTGGAATTGATCTAGCAAGTTGAAATAGTCAATGTGGTTACTAAGCTGCATGTGGACACATTTTTCGAGTAATCTGGCCAGGGTCGAAATGTTGGATATTGGGCGATAGTTATTCAGATCTGACAGGTCAGCTGATACTTTCTTTATGATAGGGGATACATTGCATGCACATTGCATACACAAGTTCTATTAGCTTTGCCAATGATTGTCCAACTTAAAATTGCTTTTCTGATTGTGGCCGCTTGAATTAAAGAAACAATGGGGAATTTGTAAAATGCACACAGTGAGAACATTACAAATAAAATAAAAATACTAAAAAGTGTTTTTATTTCTTTTGTAATGTACGCACTTATTCATTTTAATGACTGTGGTGTTTTATCAGCTGTTTTAGCGATGCTGTATGTATATAAACCTCTGAACTAAAATAATCCATTTATTAATTTGATTGATTTTTATTTTTTTTATTTTTTTTATGCTGTTTATATGATGACAATCAAGGTAAAGATTAAACATTATTAGAGTATTCTGCACTTGAAAATATGACCGGTTAGTTCTAACACTGAAGTAGCAGATTGACAAGCAGATTCTGTCGGACACTCTGAAGGCCAAGCACATTAGATTATGTGTTACTCTTTGAAAAAGATTACCAATCTAAGACAAATTGAAGGCCTTACAGATAAATCTATCTACACCAAATTATATAGCTTAATAGGAATTATTGCAACCCCCCCCATCCCCAAGCTGTTTCTGTGTCTATAGTACTGGAGAAAAAACTATTAATTTCTTCTGTATGCGGGACTAAGGCAGTGGCGGCTGGCATGTATTTAGAGTGGTGAGGCAGGCAAAATATGGGTGGTACAATATTTCAAAAAAATGACACTTACCCTTCTGACTGGCCGCACATCGTTCTCCTCGCTCAGGTGTCTTCTCTCCTTGAAGCTCCAGACTCAGGAAACTGTACTACCCAATCCTGGCACTGCTCTCATGTTGTAAACAGCATGGGAGAAGTGTCAGGATTGGAGGGAGTGGCCTCTTTCAACACTCTTAAGAGCACCAGAGGCCTGCACTTTCCCTAACCCAGCTGTCTAAGACATCTAAGTTAGGGAAGTTGAAAATGCGCATGTCTGGCTAGCTGTCGCAAGACGGCCGGCCAAAGGGACATGGGCACTTTAAACATAAGTGCGCAGCTCCCTGCTGCCACTCAGCAGCAATTGTCCTGCCCTGTCCTGACACTCGGTTCAGGACGGGTTGCTGAAAAATACAATTGTAATACATAAAATGTATTACCATTTTATTTTTCAGCTGCTCTGGGGCATTTTTTTTAGCTGGGCGATGCTTCTCTGCTCTCATGGAAGAGCCGCTCATAGACTAAGGTGCTAAATCTAGTTAACCTCTCAACTCATCTATGCCAAAGTCGGCTTCAGAAACTACTGCAGAATTGCTAAAGCTGCTAACCAGAAAATACACAGAAGGCAAGCAATATTGAAAATATAAAGAGATATCTGCCATAATAATTGTTCACATAATATTAAATCTATTTCCAAAAAGGGATATCAAAAAGCCAGTCTTCACTATACTTATATTTGACACAACTATGAGCAACAAGAGAAACATTGTAACACACACACTGCTACCTATAAACAACAGAAAAGTGGTTACCTGATCATGTCACTCAAATTTGTTGAAGTGACATTAATCTTTGTGTTAAAATGTTGCAGATGAAAAATATTAGCCATGCAAAGCATGCCCTCTGACATTTGGGTCATATCAGATTTAGATTGCATGATTTGTCATACCTGTGACCAATTAGTTTAAGGAATGTCTTTTTTTGTGGCTCTGTTTCACGATGCATTTCAAAATGTGTTTTATTGTGATGTACGGGTGAGTTCGTAACTGAAAAAGTGGTATTATTTTAGTGCAAGTGGTATTATTTCTTGAAGACATCAAATGGACTGTTTCATGTATAATGTTTGCTGATGCCAAAATGTGTAGCACATGTCCTCTTTCCCACTGATTAAAACAAAGACTAACTACAATTTCTCGTTTTTAAATGTTAGGTGTTTTTACAATTGTTGTTAAGAAGAGAGTGTTAAGTTCTCCGCTGTGCAAATTTATTTAGTGTTATTCGACTTAATAATTAAGTTGTGCATTTTAATTGTATCATTATACTAATCCGCTCCAAATGTTTGATATAGTTAGTTAATGAACCTGTTTACGCAGTATAATAAGAAAAATAATAATGTCTTCCTATTAAGGATGACACAGTTGACACCATTTGTGATTGTGAGCTGAAATATGTTTTGAACATCCTGGTTAT
Organism: Triturus cristatus; assembly: GCF_964204655.1. Classification (NCBI taxonomy): domain Eukaryota; kingdom Metazoa; phylum Chordata; class Amphibia; order Caudata; family Salamandridae; genus Triturus; species Triturus cristatus. Next base: position 1,081,406,319 of record NC_140591.1, read on the forward strand.
GAGAAAATCTTATTTATGAAGTTAACACTGTTTTATTTAGGACATACCAGCAATAATTATTAATTGATATTTCGGTCAATGATTCAATGTTTGATAAAAAATAAAAAATATTGCTAATGTAATACAGTATGTGTTCATAAACCCTATAGAAGCTCATATTGACACTTATGTCTAGAGGCAACCCTCCTCCAATACACCACCGTTTATTTTCAAGCCAGTTGTAGGTCTGAGGGCCGGCCTATGTAGGTGTTCCACTGTCATCATCCTTGCAGTCAAACAGTAATACCTACATGCATCTATCCCTTCATGCACACGCCTCTCAATATTTAAAGTTGATGGAGCCTGAGGTAGAACAACAGGGTGAATTATGGTGAAGATGTGTAGATGTCTAGACATACTCACAAGTTCCTTTGCTAATATTTAAACCCTTTTACTTCCATGGCTTTTATGCATTTCAGTGTATTTTGTGACATATTTAAACATTGACCGCCAATCTGCCTCTCAGGGGAGGCAGAAAGCTCACTACACACCAGGTATAAAAGAAAAGAAAAGATAGGGGTGGGGGCTGCCCACCATGGGCATGACCATGCCCTCACCCCACAAGGGTGCAACAGTCTTTCTACCTACCCCAGGCAGGCAGATTGGCGGTTTGCCCGAATCTGCCTCCCATGGGGGGCAGAAAGCACACTAGACACCAGGAATACTTACAAAAAAAGAAAGCATAGGGGGTGAGGCTGACCACCATGGGCATGGCCATGCACCCACCCCAAAAAGGATGCACCAGTCTTTTAGCCTCACCCGGAGACATATTGGAGTCTTGCCCGAGCCCTTTAGAGATCAGGGGTATATATTAACAAGAACGCATAGGGGTGGAAGCTGCCCACCATGCACAGGGTCATGACCCCATTCCAAAAGGGACAACCCAGCCATTCTGCCCCCAAGAGGCAAAGAGGGGTATTCCCCTAATTTGCCCTCCAGGGGCAGGAAGCCCACTGGACAACAAGGATTTCAAAATGGTGTCAAAACAAACAGGGGCAGCATACCCTGGTATCCAGCTGTACCCCCACCCCAAAAGGGACAATAGTATCTTTCAGCCCCTTTGGGGCAGATAGAAGGTTTGGCCCAATTAAGGATGTTGCACCAACTATACCTCTGGGGGCGGGCAGTTAGAAAGCTCACTTGACAACATGGAGTTTGCATTTGGGGCAAAAGAAAGGGCTGCAGATATCACACTCTGGAATTGGCCATTAACCAACCCTAAATGGTACAAATCAGCTTTATGTACCCCAAACTCTGCCTAAAATTACACAGTTTCTTTGCATTTCTGTAATGCAACCTCCAGAATACACTGGGAACCACAAAATTGTTACTGCCCACTGTTCCCCCCACAGATACAAATACCAACCTTCTTCTATGGATGGGGCTAGTGTCCACAACAGGGAAAGCCCCAAAACGTAATGTGGAGACATCAACATTTCTTGTAAAAAAAAACTGACCTAATTTGGCAATGTGGGTAGCTGCTTTAACTGGTCCCAGGCTCAGCAGCTACCTTGGAAAACTTACCAAACTCAGACATTTCTGAGAAGTCCAGGGTGTTGGGCTTCGTATGAATCCCAAATATTTTCTTACATACAATATCCTGCAAATCTCAAAGTTTGCCTAAAATTATGCATTTTCCTTGCAGTTCTATAAAGTAAACCTTTGGAATCTCCAGGATCCAGAAAATTCCTACCACTGAGCGTTCTACCACTAGTCCCAGTAAGAACACTACCCCACTTGTGTGGCTTTGCCTAGTTCCCAGCACAGCAACAGATCAAACCAGGGTCAATGGGAGTCCCACCAGTGACCAAATAGGTCAGTTCACAAAATCGCAGAAGTTCAGAAAACAACCTGCCTAATTGTTATTCATTTGGCAGGCTGCAATTTCCAACCCCCTGTGATTGGCCACAATCACCGGGACGGTGGCCTACAAGGGTCAGCTGACCGCCAAGTCTGTGACTGTGTGGTCAGCTCATATTTGAACATTGCTCTTTGATCTAGGTCTGAGCAGTTTCTGGATGAACCCGAGTCTCCTCACACCTGAATCAAAACGTGAGATCAAGCACATATTCTGGAATTTTATAAGGTACAAAGTAACTTCAAATAGTACACTGGGAAGGCTTACTATACAATTCCTCCAGTTTAAATTGACCCCTTGTTTTGAGCCATTTTTGGATGAAATAGAACCACAATTGGGTAAGTGTTTATACCTGAAATTTAGATATGAAATACTGCAGGTTAACACTTCCACCTTCAAATAGGCAACGCTACAATCTAAGGAGGGGGAGTCCCAGTTTAGTCTATGTCAATTGGGAGTAGAGGAGGATATTGCACATGTACTGTTTTTTTGTCCAACATACAAAATCGCCAGAACGAAATGGATAAAACCAATAGGTAGGAGCCTTAGCGTCAGGAAACTGAAGGAAATGCTGCAAATATTAAAAACAGACAATTCCCGCCTGTATTTGGGCTAAGCAGATTTTTACTGGCCATCAACTTCATAATGATAAAGAGAGGGCAAAAATGTTAATTTCAATAACAGGACGCTGGGTTGATGCTCGTATTTAGTGACCACGGTGTATTAAATAGTATTAAGTGGCCAGGCATGAGATAATCCAAGTGGATCCGATATTTTAACCATGTACCATACTGATGCCCTCGAATTTGTGTCTTTTGCTCAAATTTTGACTTGACATGCACTTGCACTTTCAAGAATTTCTTTTTTTTTATATTGAACATGGCCAAACATCTATTTTAGTGGGGAGTGAAAACTGGAAGTGTTATTGTCTAAGCTCACATAGCATTGAAATTGAAGTTGACAGTTTTTGTGTAACAACTAGTAGGTTTTTTATTTGTCATGCATTTTTATAAGTCCTTTACATTTTTAGAAACATTTTGATGATCCCATGAATTGATTGAGCTTGTTTTACACACACATTTTATTGAATCCAACTTTAAGAGCAATGTAAACGCCATTATCCCTCACACCCTTTGCATATGCACTTTAACCAGCTTACAGTGACAATCGAATGTAACTGACTATTGTAACAACCTCACCAGTCTACACGTATTGCACATGCACTTTATTTGAAGCTGATGCTTGGAATAAGGTAAACAGCTACATGCTGCTCATGCATTGCACAAGCACTTTATACACCAGTATGACAACAGGTTAGTCTCTCGACCATTGAGGCTAGCCTGTGGGACAGATGATACTTTTACTTAAATCCACTGTGATTTTTATCAATTTGATGTATTCTGGTGCCCTGTAATGAGCAACGGATGAGTGTATTTACAACCTATCATTCATGTACTGTATTCTATTTGTATTTATACGGCCTTACAGGCCGAAATAAAGTATTTTGAATTGAATTGAAATAAATAAATATTTATTTAAAAAGCACAGCACATTTTTTAAAGGAAGCTGCACAGCGTTTACAACAAAATATTGTCTTTTTGCAAAATGTTTGACTGAGAGCTGGCAGCGGACCACCGCCCGCGGACCACCGCCCACTCTCCCTTAAACCTTTTTTGAGATTCACAAAGAGTATGGTGTTCAAAGGGGACCCATTCCCCTTTCCGAGCCACTTACCACCTTAACTTTGGGGTCTGTAACTTTTCAATGTTTTGCGTCCAAATTATGGTTGTAAAACTTTGATATATCAGGGTCAGAATCTCTATTTAGAAGGGACGCCCCTTCCAAATAGTGATTCTGAAAACTTTCCTGTAGGTAGCTGGGATTCCGTTGTAGTACCCCCCCCCCCCCCCACTTTTTTGCCTAATAGTTGATGCAACTTTGACTGAGGGTGTACTGGGTTTCTGCTAACCAGGCACCAGTACTGGGGTTCCTCCCATAAGTTGTGCCATTCTTTTACACAATTGGCACAACACTGGCCTACCTATAAGACCCTTGTAAGGAGTATCTGTGGTACCAAAAGGCATGATAGCCAGAGAAAGGCCTCTGAAGGCTACAGCATGTATTCTGCCACCCGCAAAGACTTGTCACCCCAAACATGCACCACTGACATTGCAGCCTGCATGTTTTGGCGCAGCTAAAAGTGAAGAGTCCACATGGCACACATTCCTGTTTGCCATGCCTACCAGTCATTGCGTGAGGCATAGGTAAGTCACCCTTAAAGCAGGGTGTACTATACCTCATGTAAGGACCTATCAGCATGAGCAGATAGGCCCTTATAATAGCTAAGTCCATTCTTAGATATTATAAGTGCAGGAAAGCCATATAAGAGTATATGGTCTGGAAACTTATCATTAAGAGGTTCCCAGCACCATATCCTGGAATGTTTGGTATAAAACAGTGTCAGATTTTTTAACCCTTGCACTCAGGAGTCCCTTATGGAGGAGATGCCTAAACCAAACCAGCCTCTGGTGGATTCCCTGACTGGTAAACACCAGCCTGCCACCACGAGACTGGTTTTTAGACCCCTTAGGAGAGAGCCCTCACTCTCTGGGTCCAGAAACAAAAACTTTCCTGGTTGGAGGTCCTATCACCTCCCCATTGTCAGGAAGGGCTGAGCAGCTTTGAATTGCTCCTGCTGCCCCGCCTGCTAGCAGGAGGCCCCTTCCTGCCTTCTTCCCCAATTTTGGTGGGCAGACAGCCAGGGAAAATTATCAAGCCCGGGAGTCTTACCTACCTCTACCAACCCTACTCCTTAGGTGGGGGAGGCGAAGCCCACACCTCAGTGCCTGCCATCTTGTTGATGGAGGGATTCCCTCAATCAGGGTTAGGGAATGTGCCCATTCTAACACATAGGGTGAGCACATCAAAGGTGTAGTCCATTGACTGATAACTCAAGACTCCTAAAACACCCCCTAAATACAGTATTTAGGGGGCATCCCTGAATTCAGGATGCTAGATTCCTGCAACCTACGAAGATGAAGGATGGAAGAGGAGACTGTAGATACATCCTGACTTGGCCTCAGCCCTACCAGCGCATCTGCATTTTCCAGAGATCCTGCACCAATAATCGACTTGGTCTGCAACTAGTGACCGCCAGAACCCCTGGGAGGACTGACTGCCTTCAACAAAGACCAGATCTCCTGTGAACAGCAGCTCTGATCAGAAAGAACTCCAAAGATAGGCTATGAGTCTGCTGAGGACGAAGAAACCCGAGCCTGGAACTACCACTGAAACCATTGCCTATGGCCCGAGTCCAAGCGGCCCACTCATCGCAGCAAGGTCCCCAGTACTCCAAAGTCCATTCCACTGTGGATGGACCCCTCTAGGACTCTGGGACATCGCCTGCAGCCTGGAGTCTGGAAAGAACTGATGAGTCCAACAGCAATATGGAAGCTGTGGACCTCCATAAAATGTCCATTCCTGAGCCTGCTGAACCCTTTTCTACCCCTACCTGCTGTTAACAGTATCCTTTATTCTCAAAATTTCATATGGTTGCAATAGCTGCTAATACTGCTGGCCAAGCAATAAACACAACAACAATACAAACCAAACCAGCCCCAGCTCAACCGGTAAAGCCAAAGGAGACAGCAACGAACATTCAATCTGCTTTTCAATCTTCGACAATCACAGTAGTCAATGAGGATTCTTCCCAGGGGGTAGGAAATGGAAAATATCCCAATCCATCGGTTGAGGATGTTTGATGTGTTTTTATCTGTGATCAAAGAACTGCAGATGATACAATCACAGGAGATCATCTCGCTGCATACAGGACTGTAGCAAATTGAGGATACAATGGTAAAAGTCTCAGAGCAGATTGCTGAAGCCAAACAACAAGCAAAACATGGCTATGACCGCATTTTAATATGAACGTTGTAAATGCTACATAGCCTGATAAATTAAGTTAATGGAAAATACATTTGTAGGGTAACAGTAATCTAAACCATGTACCGCTCCATTTTGATCAATGTTTCAACACAAGAAGCTTCACACGCACTCCTTTCGACCATGTGTATGCCCTAGTGCAGCTTTCAGGAATCTGTTGGTGGGGACAGGGAAGGCTCTAGGGTGGTGCAACAAGTGTAATCACACCTGGTGCTGACCTTGGGGGGCGCCATGTTTAGAAATAACGCAGGGTTAAAAAGCACCTGTTACAGACTTCCTTGTGTGTCCAGGACTTTTCAGGCAACAATAAAAATAGCTCTGGTGATTAATGTTCCTGCTGGAGGGATTAGAATATTGTCTAGTGGCTGTTTCCACACCTGGTAAAATAGCACAGAGGGTTATCATGCCTGTTGAGTGGAATGTGTACCATGCAGATCACCCAACTGTATTTTATGTGGATCGCTCAGTAGGTTACTACTTTTTCCACAGAGATCCTTTTATTACTTGTACTTCATAAATTACAATCCTAATATAGAACAGTACGCTGAGAACTCTCATCGAAGAGCTGCATGCGAATTGCTAGGTATAGGTTAGAATGTTGTGGTTTTCCCAACTTTTTCATCATCCTAATGTTGCTAAAAAGGGTTTGTTAGGGTAGAAATATATTCTTATTAGGAAAGACAACGACTGGTGTAAGTTGTAAATCCTGAGTTTTGGCTTCTCCAGACCAAACACTCTTAAAATTAACTGCCTACTAGTATTGATGACATGTGACTCCTACACCTTGTAATTCGCATCATCTTGAGTAACATTTCCCATAGACTGATTTACACACGTGTGATTCATTGGCTCAATATAATGTGTGTGAGATGTAAAGTGTGCTCTGACACCCTCTACTGGTATGAGTAGTGTTATAAAACAATATAAATGCATGTGAAAGTGGGGCAATAGTGAGATGAGGGCCACAGGCAGATCATGAAATTAAGGAAATTCATGAAGAAGGAGGTTTTTTGTGGGGGAGGGAGCACAAAAGATGGTCACAATGGGCGCAACCAGCGCTAAAGCCGGCCATGGTTGGGGAGCCACAACTCAGGCAGTCCAATACTTGAACCCAGAGAGATGCAGGATTAGTATAGGACTGGTCTATCATAATGAAATCCTTGTGTATTCCAAGTGTTCCTGAATGCTTTGCAACTAATACACTGCCAAAGCATCTACCCATCCAGTATCCCTTTAAAGCTAGATTATGTCTAACTGGCTCACTTAACCCTGCAACACCAGGAATGAGCTAAGTGGAGTAAAAGCTGGAACAGCAGGGTTTCAGGAGGATGAAGCTAAAGGGTGCACAGAAGTAAGCATCCACCTTCCCACCCTATGAACATGTCAGCAATCTTGTCACTGCACTTTTGGCAGTGCATTATTTTGTATTTTGTAAACTCATTCACTAAATTTGGAAGAACATGGGTTTTATTTAGGAAGGATGTGAATCATTCCAAAGTAATCAGTCTAAAATCTTGTCAAGTCCAACACAAAAGTTTAATCAATAAAAATGGACTCAACACCTGTAGACAGGCGTAACATTCAGAAACATGTGTAAAGAATTTAACAGTGCCAAAACAAAAATTAAACACAAAACAATAACAATCCCACAACCAATTTCCAAAAATGATGACAAAACAAATTAATAAGAAAAATAACACAAAAAAAAAATACAAAAATGCAATTAGGTGAACTGGTGATAAGAATTTTTAAAGTTTATCTGCTGACTGAGACCTAGGCAGAATTTAAGGCCAACTGTCATGGAACGATGATTGGATAAAGCAAGCAGGTTAATCCAGTCAAAGTTTTTTACCTACCAACGTATTCTTTTTTATGGAAGTCAAAATCCTCCAGCAGGACACAGTTGAAGTCTTTACCTGACAAGAGCCACTCAAATTCAGATACGTTTTGGCTGATGTCCCATGGAAGCCATTGAATCTGGACAGAAAAGCTCCGTCTGGAAAAGTCAAATTTCACTCCTCTCATCAACCCGATATTTTTCGTACCTTTGCCTACTCAAGATCTCTTCACTGGGATATAGTCTCTTTTTAGAACTTGAAGCCTCCAACAGGATAAGCCTTGAAGACATATCCAGGGTCACACCAAAGCTGAATATTTTAACTTTGATGATTTGCTGAAGACTTCTTTAGGGAGGCAAAAGGTTTCAATTGGGACCAACCTTACTTTCTTGCCCAGCAAAGTTGCAACTTCGGCAGATAGTGTTGGGCGGTTGACCCTAGTCTTCCAGAGGTCAAATGTTTTTGAGGTCAACCTTTCAAGCATTTTGGAGCAGCTCCTCTTTGTCACTTATAAGGCTCCCATGACCTCAGAGAGGGCACCATGAGCCCTAGACCCACTCAGCTAAAGGCCACCTGTATAGTCCAATTCAGATCCACTAGCGAATGGTCAACTGGTCACTCCAGGGAAAGGCCTCTTGCAGCTTTTTATGTATTGACACAGGAGTTCAGTCAACTGACTCTTGGGGACCACTTCTTAGTCTTGAATACAACTGGGAGCATGCCTAGCCATTAGGTCTCCTCACAGGCCACAGATATACAATTTCATCCTCTTCTGTTCTTCTACAGGTCCAGATGTGCTCTAAGGATCTGGGGGTTTTGTGACTCTGCGCATTTCACAAGCCAGTTGCTGGGAGTGACTCCCGATCAATCTATAACCAACAGGCAAAATGTTCCCAACCAGCAACCTTGGACCCTTCCCCTCTTTGCAGTACATCCCTAACCTCACTGCAAGCTATAGCAAGGTGCACCATTCTCAAGGAAAATCAAGATGGAAGAACTTTCCCCCAGAGTAGGCTGGTTTCCCACCAAGGCATGCGTCATTGGAAATGAGCAGTCCTCTCCACCTCCACTGCATGAAACAGGTTCTAGTACCAGCTCCCCTTGCCACTTAAATGGAGACAGGCTGGCTGCTTGGCCCTGGGATTAAAGGATCATTCTTACATCATTCTCGTGGAGAAGTGTGGCTCAATCATTAGAGTGGCAGACCCTGATGCAGAGGTCTAGCCTGGGACCAGGGTTCAATTCCCCGCCTCGGCGGATCTTGGGCTCAAAAATTCCACGGACCTGATAATTCTTGCCTCGGTGCCTATTCCAATCATGGGGTCCCACTCTGCAACTCTGGGCAATAGCTTGCTTAATCTCCACAACAGCCCCCACAATGCTAAGGATGCCTGGCCTCCACCTTGGGGGTGCCCAGGAGTGGACGCCTCACAGGGAAAGCCAGGATGGGTTCCACAGCGGTATTCGTACAAGCGCCTTGAGACCCTTGTGGGTGAGTAGCGCGCTATACAAGTATCAAATTTACATTTAAATTTTTACACAGGAATCACTTTGCACTTAACTATGAATAGGCAGGATTCACTTTTGTTCCTTTCAAGTTAATTAATTTCCTGAACCCTCACCTAATGCTTTTCCTCTGAGGGGATATGTCACCAACTGCCACCCAGGTCTTTTTTGTCCAAGCATCCAAGCCATGGTCTCTGATCTGGAAACAGTTCTCACACCTTATCAATGGGAAGCACTGACAGGGAAGGATCCTGCAAGCAGAGTAACTAGCTTCAGGCAGGCAGTCTAACTTTTTAAAAGTTACTTTTCCTTTATATTTATCAGTCATCCACCATTGTCATTCAATTGTATTTTTAATGAATATTACAATGGTTCAATGGCTCTGTACCTTTTTTTTACTCACTGTTCTCATAGAGCCAGCTACTGCCTTTCATAGTGAAAATACAAGGGTAGCTGCATGTCAGCAGCTCCCCGTGTGGAAAAGCAATGCCTGCTCCCGCAGGAAGCGGGGAGCCGGCTGGACCGTGGGGGCATTGGGGCTCCCCCCACAGTACATGCAAACCCTTACTTTTAGGAACTAGGCTCCCTACCTTATGGGCTACGAGACCTACTTAGAGAAGACTAATCCAATATTTAAAAGCAGGGATCTTTCCTGTCAAAATGTATCATTTGGACAGGTTTGTATTAAGGATTAAAAGCTGCAACAGCTGGGCTACATATGTAGGCCTGAAGCCACGTTCTCCTTGACAGCTAACTGGATGGAACAAAATGTGCTTTAGTCCACAGGTTATGTTCACAGGTTATGTTTAGGCTTACTGCCCTTGGTGTATTTCCTGCACCATATACTATGATCGTACTGGAAAGTTAACAATGCCATTGGGGATTAGCCAATTTTAACATGTTTTAGGGATCAGACACATACATTGGGGACTGTACAGTAGCACTCCAGTGGGTGGGGTTCCAAAATACCAGTCAACAAAAAATGGGGATGACCATGCAAAAAGAGGGGTTTTCTCACAATATTGCTTTACATTTGCAAAAAAGTACATCAATGACAAGGTTAAATTATGCAAATTAAGCTGAATGAAGCTCCATAGAATCCCTTTAGAAAACAAATATATCCCAGAAAAGCACGATCCTAGTAATAGTAGCTCAAACATTAAAATAAATGTGTTTTGTGCCAATTTATGTGATTTGCCTATATCTTTTCTTTCCAATAAATTTTGAACCTGAGACTCAATGGTAGCTGAACAACAATGTAAACAATAGTAAAACAGGCAAACAGCTGGGAGCAGAGCAGTAAACAGTCTCACTTATTGGTTCTTCTCATAACCCCCAGCAAAGTAGCCAGAAATCCCAATGCCCCAAAGGCAAGGACTATGTATTCTTATCCATCTTTAAGTAAAACTCTGAATTGAGGTATATTTTCTAGGCTACACTATGGCTCACATCCATGTCTATTACAAACAGCTAAGTAGATCTCAGTGCTAGGGAAATTCAATATTTCACTTTACAGACTATTAGAACCACACATGTTCTTGGAGGTGACTTTGCCCCTCAAATAATGGAAAAGGCTGATTCACCAAGGAGAAAAAGGGAGGCTTGTAGCTTGGAGGTACAAGGAGGCAGGAAGAGACCACGTGCATGATTGCATGCCAGATTACTTCTTTGAAAATGTTGGCAGAATTCGAAAATACTTCCAGGAGATGCTAAAAGACAACAGCAAGGATGCTGAGTTAAATACGTTTGACTGTGTGAAGCTGTGAACCATGAAGCTCAACAAATTCCTTTAACTGTGGGAGCTACAGAAGGGAGCACTGCTGTGGTCGACATAGTAGGACTGGTGCTGCTCGGCAGCTGTTTATCACATATTGGGGCATATCAACAAGGGCTTTATCTCTGCTTTTTTTGCTTTAAAAGCCAAAAAAGGAGAGATAAAACTAGCACCCTATCAACAACAGGGTGCTAACATGCAAATTCACATGTTAGCACCCTTTTACTCTACGCTTCCCCTTGCATCTCTAATGAGATGCAAAGGGGGCGTTCCAGACTAAAATAATAGGAGAAATGTCGCTAAGCGACATTTCTCCTATTATCAAGAATATCGCTAACCCTGTTAGAGACAAAAAAAGCAACGCTAACCGCGGTTAACACTGCTTTTTTACGTCTGGTATTTTTCTGACTTAGCCACGATATCCTATGGAAGGAGGATATCATGGCTAAGTTTGTCTGTCCCTAGCAACAAGCTAACGTGAGATTATCGCTGGGTTTCCAGCGATAATCTCAAGTTAGCCACTTAGCGTGAGGATTTTTATCGCTATTGAGATAAGCGTTGCTAATAGCACGCTATCTCAGCGATAAAAATCAACGCTAGCCGGCGATAATTATCCTAGCGCTAAGTGCGCTTAGCGATAATTATCGCCGGTTGTTGTTGATATGCCCCTTGACGTTGAAAGCCCTAGGACCACCAGAAACAATCAGTGATTTCAGAGATCCTTGCACACAAACCATCAAACCAGTCCAAAACCCTCCCAAAAAGAATCTCGCCTACAGCCTTGTGAAAAAACAGTGTGAACAATTCATGGTCCAGTGCATGATTTCCCCCTCACAAACCACCACCCTGCTGCCAAGCATCTCTGTGGCTGACCTCCTCAACACATATGGTGGTTCCAGTAGCATGCAGCAGCACAGTTTTCCTCATTCCATGCAATGCAAATGGGATAGACTTTCAGTGCTACTGGTACTCAGAATTTGTTGCATCTTTGCCGGAATAGCAAAAATTAAACTCAGCACTCTACAAGAGCATCCTTGTGATGGTTACTACTTTTATCTCTCTTAAACTTTAGCCTGGTGAATAATGAGAAGCTTTTGAAGTGTTCATTAGTCACTGGAGCTGAGTCAGGGGGCCATCACGACATCCTGCATAACAGCACAGGTTGTAAAGAGAGAGATAGAAACGAGACTGAGAGTATGCTCTCATTGGAAGAAAAATGTTTTCCTCATTGATAGTGAAAGAAAGGCGATCGTATGCTTAAAGTAGGAGCTCCAATAAAAGTTAGTCCACCTTTATAACTTTGTAGGTCAACAAGACCTGCAAATTAGTCAGGTAGCAAACCCTGTCTCTCAAAATTCAGTTTTCAATTGTCTGCAACACAAACATTGTCCGTCCTCATCCAGAACCCAAAGTCAACAATCCCAGGGGTGAAGGACAAAGGAGAATCACAGCTTCCAACACTCCAGCGCACATGACATGAAGGCATAAAGGAAGCTACAGCACAGTCAACCACCAGTGCCTAAATGAGAGGCAACAAGAGCTTGTCCCTCCCACATCCCTCCCATGTCCCGGAATTGAAAGAAGTTAGAAAGTTCTTTGCAATCTGTTATTTGATTTGATTTTTTTACAGTTTTATAAAGCACTAGCAAAACCCGATGGGTTTCAGAAGACTTGACATAAGAACAGATTCATCTTGCTAAAAAGCAGCTTACACAAAACAGTTTCACAAGAGTTTTCACACTAGAATAGTTTTGTAGCTGCTTTAGAGAGGTTTACGTAAGAACAGTTTACACGAATTTCTACATAGCAACGGTATCATTATTGCATGGTGGCAAATTGCATGGCAACATATTACAGTTACTGTAAGATAAATAGACTAGAAATTCCATGTGAGCAAACAGTTGAACTAATTGTTTAAGCAGATAGGTGAGGTCAGAGGCACAACTAGAGGCAAATTTCGGGGGGGGGGGTAAGGGGGGCTACTACAAAATTCGGGGGGGGGGGCTGACTATTCCAGCAATATGCAGAGTGGGGATGCTGGGCTGTAAGAAGGGTGAAAAAGAACAAAACCTCGTTAACAAGCAAATGGTCTTTTAAAGAACTGTGAAGTACTCGGGTGTGGCTGCAAGAAGACGGACGCCAGCCCACAGCAGCCCAAAAACGGTGTGTGTGTGTGTGCCTGGGAAGCTCTCACGGCCGGGCTGACACACACGACGGGGGGAGGGGGGGCTGAAGCCCTTTGAGCCCAATGGGTGAGGGCATCCATACTCACCAAAGATGGCAAGATCGAGGTGATGTGCAGGATGCCGTTTTCACTTGCAGTCTAGCCTTTATGTTTGAGGGAGACGAAAAATGGCCATTACCATGAAAGTTAAAAGCATTATTTAGGACCGCCAACAAAACCGGGTTGAATTTGTTCTTTCCAGAGTGACTGAGGTGGGTGGGGTGGTGGGGGGGAGGGTCAATGGCTCCACAGGGACAAGCAACAGGTGATGTGCAGACTAGGAGCCTGAGTCAAACAGGTGGAGATCCATTTCCGCAGACGCCCTTGTTGACATCGCAGTAGGTGTTGCAATACGTCAGAAGTAAAGGCAATCACAGGGCCAGGAGTCCCTGCAGAAGGGATGATGGGGCATATCAACAAGGCGGCGCTATAAAATTATCGCTGCTTTTGTGGCCGTGTTCGGCCGAAAAGCGGCGATAATTTTATCGCTTTATCAGCAAGGTCACGCTATCGCGTGAATCCTTGCCTTAGTGCCCTGTCCCGTAACACCCAGCTTTGCATCTCTAATGAAATGTAAAGTGGGCGTCCGTCCCAAAATAACTGGAGAAATGTCACTAACTGACATTTCTCCAATTATCAATGGGCACGCTAACAAGCATAGCGATAAGAAAAGTAGCGCTAACCGCGGTTATCGCTACTTTCCTTACGCCTGCTTTCAGGTTGACTTAGCCATTATATCCAATCGAAGGTGGATATAATGGCTAAGTCCACCCTGCCCTATCAACAAGCTATTGCCAAATGTTGTGCGATTATCGCTGGATTTCCAGAGATAATCGTACAATTGGCAGCTTGCGCCTGGAATTTTATCGCTGTTGAGATAAGCATTGCTGATAGCGCGCTATCTCAGCGATAAAATTCGGCGTCAGCCGGCGATAATTATCCTAGCGCTAAGTGCGCTTAGCGATAATTATCGCTGGTTGTTGATGATATGCCCCGATAAGCGGTAGGAAGGCAATCAACCCCCCCGCAACTCAGCTTGTTCCTTTCATAAAGTGAGGCGGGGGCAAAGGTTGCCAAACCGAGCAAGCCGTGATCCTGGTCAGCGAGGGTGGCAGTGTGCCAAAGGCAGCCTGTTATGGAAAGTGAGCCATAAATAAAGCCCCACATAGAATATTTTCATAACTGATCTCCCAAAAATGTGAAGGCCTGAACCCTGGAAGGCCCGCATGAATGATGCCTAAGTATGACTGACCAAGAGCATGGGGGCTGGCATTTCGTTTTGGGAAGATCCTAAAATGTGAAAGAAAGAAACAATTGGGGACTTGGATAAAAAAACTGATTGTTACAGGCTGCTTGAATAGCAATATGCTGAGAAATGTCGGTTCTTTGGAATGTATTCACTTTAGATTTATCCTGACCGTCTATAAAGATCAAATCTATGCACTCAATACCAATAAAGGAGAAATTAAAGGTGACAAAAAGTACAGGGAGACGTTTATGGGGAAGTAGAATGTTGTTAAAATCAGTCTCCCTTTTCCGGATATGAGCATGATAGTAATATATTGTTTCAGAAGTTACTGGTAACAAGTGTCAAGACTCATCCATTTCTTACATCTCAGTTTCCTGTATCAGATTAGTTTTTACATTTGCCTATCAATGTTACTTTTTTATGAAGATTTGTTGCATGTTTAGAGGTACATTTTCTCTCGGCGGTATTTTGGCCCTCTAGACTACCCATATTCTTTCTTGGTCTTCCTATATTTTATTTTATTTTTTAAGTATAGCCTATAATTTGATGTTACATTGATGTTATATTTTTAGTTCTTGTTCTGTATAAAAAAAGCTAATTTCGCCAAGTGTATTGAAATAAATGTAAAACTTGGTGTTACTCTTGTGAAGATGAATGGTGTACCTGCCAGCAGAGCTGAACTGGGGCCAAAAATTATATTTTCTGCTGACCTAGAAGCTCATGTGTCACACACTTTCAACATGAGAAATATTTGGCTGCAATGAAAATATCCATCTCCAGAATCATACAAAGGTGCATATATACCTAACTGGACAGCTTGGTCATAACTACTATTACTCATTTAAAGTGGTGACTACATATTTTGGCACATGGATTATCACGCTAGTGACCTGGCAAAAAAGTCAGACCAGTCCCATTAAAACAGGCATCACTAGGAGTGAAGGGAAACACTATTTATAAGCATAACATGGGTCTAGGGTCTTAACAGATGTCCTCAGAATACATTACGAATACTAAAAAACATCCAGCACAACAAATAAGTTAACAAGCATTGGTAAATGCATTAGGTTTTGCCTATGTGAATAATAATAATTTTAAGTTGGTGAGCAGGTGTGCAATATAAGGGACGGTGCAGGGCTAGCCTAATCACAATCACAGTGCAAAAGCTGTTAAGGCGAAACCTAAAAAGTAGGCCCCTTCAGTGCCGGAAACAACTGGAACTGCGCATATAGTTATTTATTTCATCTACAAACAAAAAACAATTTAGTTTTTCTTTCTTTCTTTTTTTGTTTTGATTTGGAGAGGGGCCGGATGCTCCCTAACAGTACTATGGAGCTGTGTGAGTTACAGCATTGTGCTTAAGCACATTCCAGCAGCTCTGACATGCCCTTCAATCTCTGTAAACCCAGGTTCTCCAAAGTCGGTCCTGGAGGGCCAGTATCATGCCAGATTTTAAAAATAACTACATGTATCTAAATGGGGATATACTAAAAATCTGGCATGGATCCAACCCTCCAGGACCGACTTTGGAGAACCCTGTTGTACACACATGTTCCTTGTTGCATGGATATGAGGAGCAGCTTCTACAGTTCCATCTCACCTGCACTTGATAGCATAGTGTGTGTCCCAGCTGGTGAATGACTGCCTCCAGCAGCACCGAGAGCCATGTTCTGGACTGCTAGTGAAGGCTGATTCCCGTGTCTTGGAGGTTAGAAAGCATCCTCCAGCTGCATTCCCAGACGAACTCAAGCAAAACCCCTATCAACGCTGAACGAGGTCACTCGAATATCTGTTCCGCAAAAAGAATTGCAGTGCACCCCAATCTGACCTCATCAGGCTGTTTGGTCAGCAGAGAGGGTCATGGACATGCAGAAAGTGACTGGAAAAATGCCTTTCCATATGCACTTGTTACTAAGTAATATACTTTTTAACGAGTGGGAGCACGAAGTATAGTATTCAGAATACGTGCAAACTAAAAAAGAGGCTCTTTCCGGAGTGAAGCCACCCTTTTCCGTAAAAACACTAGCTGTTTGCACGGAGACAAGTCTTTTGTGGATTTTCTCCTCTTTGTACATGTGGTCATGAGAGCAGGTCCAACAAAGACCAATCAGGTTGCTCCGACATGCGAAACCCATTACATTGTGTTCCAGAGTTGGGTAGCCCAACTTTACAAAAAAGTGGTTGAGGTATTCGTGAGTTTAAGTAACTCAGCTGAGAATACATACTGCAGTTAATTAATTTAGAAAGTAAAAGAGATAATACAAGACATATATAGATAAGTCACCTATTTGAACGAAGCAATACATCTAAATGCTAGCATTTGAGCTTATGTTAAGAGGTGATTAGCGTTGTGTAATCTGTACATACACACTTTAAGAACAATTATAACAAGCCAAAGACCGCCCACGTTAGCTTACTCACCAGCATGGTCCAGTTCGTAGAAATTATGGCTGGCCTTGGCCCTGGCCTCCACCTCCCTCGTACATAGATATCACCAGGTCCAAAGTTCGTGTAAGTCAGAGTTGCTTAGTAAACAAGCACTGAAGTGGATGCCTGCTTGTGCCCCAGGGGTACTAGGTAGTGCAAGCTTCGTCTGGAGCATAGTGAAATGATAAAAGGAACATTGGTAGATAATATTGCTATTTTGCACAATAATTGCTACTAACAGAATCAATTATTTTAGCAGCTGCCATTTGATTTTAGCGAAAAGCTTTGATTTTTAAAACTTTGTACTGTTTGAATTTGATGTGAGGCGGGAGGGTGGAATCAAACCCTGAGTGGGGGTATCCGGTGCGAGGACTATAACTGTCATTTTGTGGAGTGAGGGGTCTAGTCATTAATCCTGTGCACCATAAGGATTGACGCTGTGCGAACGCTCAGTGGACACGCGCCAGTGGCGCGCCGAAGGCAAGCCCGTCTGCGCCCGTCAGCATTCCGCAGGCGGTTGGCGCCAGCCATGCTGCCAGTTGACCTCCCTGTAGAATATAGGGATGGGGCAGGCCTAGTGGGGGTAGGCGCCGCTAGCACAAGACGGGAAACAGCAGTCGGGGTTACTGGTGTGGGCCAAAGACCACGAGCGGTCTTGCACCCGTTTATTTATCCCTTCGGGCGTGCCCACCCTCCGGGTGCGTGGGTGCGTGACCTGCGTAACAGAACGGGCCGGATGGCTCCGTTACCACATCCCTCCAATCTTTCAGATACAGAGATCACTCGCTACGGAATAGTTCGGTTCTTGCGCACACCACGCAAAGTCCCTCAGTCTCTGATTAGGGGCCGGATTCGGCCGGAGGCCATACTGCTGATTCCGGGGGACGTCTCCTCGTCCGGTCCCACAGGTTCCATTACCACTGGGCATCACCGCACCTTCAGAGGACCCATGCTCTCGTTCTTCTGCGCCAGACGGTGGGGGCGCGCTCCGCTGTGGGCTCGCCTGCCCTCCTGGTGAGCTACCCTCTTCTCCGGCCTCCAGTTCTTCCTCCGGCGGGTCAGTCTCTTGTGGGGCCGTGGTGACCTGCTTGAACCAGGACGTGTTTCGGGTCACTGCCCGTGTTCCTCTCCGAACCGACACCATGGTGCCCTGCACCCCGACTACCTCCCACACTTCCGGTTCAAACGGGGTGCGATACTTCCAGTTCGGATAACGGTCTTTCATGATGACCTTGTCCCCCACCTGGAGGCTCCTCGCCTGGGCCCTCCTGGCCCGACTGGCGTTCTCATTGGAAGTCCTTCTGTCTTGAGCCGCCCCTTGGTCCAGCGGTCGAGGCTGCCACACCTGACTCGCCGGGATGTTGTCTCTGGGGGCCTTCTTGAATAAGAGGTGCGCCGGCGCGCACCGAGTGGTGCAGTGGGGTGTCCGGCGGTACGCGCTGAGAAACTGTGATAGGCATTGATCCGCATCTTCCCCTTGGTCTACTCCTATCCTCAGCGCCCGGTTCATTGTGCGCATAAACCGTTCTACCTCTCCATTGGCCTGTGGCCATTGCGGGGTGATCTTCCTGTGCCGGACTCCTCGGGCTGCCAGGTATTCTTGGAACTCTCTTCCTTGGAAAGGTGGTCCATTGTCCGACCGGACTTCCTCCGGCAGGCCCATCATGGCAAATATGCGGTCCAGTGCCGCTCTCACCTGGCTGAACGCTGTGGAGGATACAACTTCCACCACCGGGAATTTGGAGTGCGAATCCACTACTACCAAGGTGTGTCGCCCATCAGGGAAAGATCCAAAGTCCACACACAGCTTGGACCAGGGTTCTAGGCACGGGTCTTCCGTGATCACCGGATGTGGTGCCGGCTCGCCCCCGGTGATGTTGCACGAGTGACAGTTGCGGACGACTTCCTCAACCATGGCATCCATCCGAGGGAACCACACTTTGCTCCGCAGCCTGGCCTTGGTCTTGGAGACGCCTTGATGCCCTTGGTGAGCCAACCGAACCACCTCTCCTTGGAGACTCCTCGGAATGACGAGTGAGGCCCCTCTCATGACGACTCCCTGCGGCCCCTCGCTGAGTTCACTCTGCGCCTTCCACACCTGCTGCCGAAAAACTCTCTCGTCTTCCGTGAGGGCTTGCACCCCATCTAGGAAGTTCCGCCAATTGCGGTTCACCAGCGTGCGCTTCACTTTGACGAGGCACTCGTCCAGCTCCGTAGCCTTGCCAATGTCTTCCAGCGTGAGTGCCACCGGGCACGCCGCTTGTGACACCATCCGGACGAACTCTTCCGTGCCGCTCGCATCCGATGGGTCGGGGCCCGATTGGGCTGGCCCCGGGTGTCTTGACAGAAAATCCGCCGGGTTATTGGCCCCGGGCCGGAAGACAACCTCGAACCTGTAGGCTTGCAGCTGCACTGCCCATCTCTCGATCCGCGGTGGGCCCAACCGTGCAGTGCCGGCGAAGAGCGGGACAAGGGGCTTGTGGTCGGTGACCACCCGGAAGTCATGACCGTACAGATAGAGATGAAAATGCTGGCAGGCCCACTTGATGGCCAGCGCCTCTCGCTCAATTTGCGCATACTGCATTTCGACGGCCGTCAGGGCCCTGCTGGCATATGCGGTAGGGACCCACTCCCTTGCTTCCGTTTCCTGCATCAGGACTGCGCCCAGCCCGACGGGGCTCGCATCCACCACCACTTCTGTTCGCCGTTGTGGTCTGAAGTACGCCATGACCTTGTCGTCGATGAGCGCGTCCTTGACCGCCTGGAATGCTAGATCTTCCTTTGCTGCCCAGGTCCAGAGCTGGCCGCTCTTCGTGAGGAGCCGGAGCGGCTCCGACAGGGACGCCAGGTTGGGAATAAAGCGTCCACAGTAGGTTGCCATCCCTAGAAAACTCCTGACCTCTGTGGCGGATGTGGGCCTCGGGGCTGCTCGGATCGCTTCCGCTTTCTTCGGATCGACTCTCAAGCCTTCCCTGGAGAAGATGTAGCCGAAGAACTCGACCGACTCCTGGTAGAAGGAGCACTTGGCCTCGTGTAGGGTGAGGCCACTGTCCGCCAGCCGCTGCAGCGTGTCTCGAAGATGCCGATGATGCTCTTCCAAAGTCTTCGAGAACACCAATATATCGTCGCTCAAATTGATGACTCCCTGGAGTCCAGAGAGAGTTTCCCGTATGGCGTTTTGGAACACCTCAGCAGCCGATGAGATCCCAAAACTCAGCCGCTTGTACCTTCGTAGGCCAACGTGGGTGGAGAAGGTGGTGATATTGCGGCTGTCCGGGTGGAGTTCGAGCTGATGGTATCCAGCGTTGTGATCCAGTTTAGTGAACCACTGTGCGCCGTTGAGGTCCGCCACAATATCGTCCATGGTGGGTGTGAGGTGTCTTTCGCGCTTCACTGCCTTGTTCGGGAGGCGCATGTCGACGCACAAACGGATGGCGCCTGGCTGCTTGGGTTTGGGCGCCACAACAAGGGGGGATACCCACGGGATGGGGCCCGATACCGTTTCGATCACCCCCAGGTCCTCCAACTTCTTCAACTCCTCCTCCACTCGTGGTCTCAGGAGGAATGGTATTCTCCGGTGCCGGAGCGCCATGGGCCGGACCGTCGGGTCCACGTGCAGCTTGAACTGTTTCCCGCGCAGGCACCCTAGACCTCGGAACAGCATGGGAAAGTCCTTCAACATCTCCTTGGCGTGCAGGTCATGCACCTGGTTCGCGAAAAACACCAGCGCCAGATCTTCGGCAGTGTGACAGCTCAGCAGGGTGCCCCGCTTTCCTTCCGCCACGTGGAACATCGTGGCCAACTTCCTGCCGTCACTAACGACTTCAACTTCGATCACCCCACGCAGGGACAGCGGCTTGTCACTGTCATATGTGAAGATCTGGGCCTTGGAGGGTCTCAGGGGTGGTCGTGGCGACAGTCTCTCATACTGGCAGCTATCCATTACGTTCACCGACGCCCCAGTGTCGATGAGAGCGCTCACCGGAGACCCGGCCACCGTGATGTCACACATGGGCGGTGGCCTGCGCCTCGTGCCTTCCCTGCCAACAAACGAGACGAAGAACACTTCGTCCTCCTCCGCCTCGTCCTCGAATTCTGACTTGGTGGTACCTCTCTGGGCGGCGGATTCGTCCAACGTCAGTTGGCGCACACTCGCCGCTGCACCTCGCGTGCCCCCAGCACCGCTGCGCCCTCTTCCGCCTCTGCAGACCTTCGCGAAGTGATTCGCCCGTCCACACTTCAGACACGTCTGTCCTCTCGCAATGCACCTTCCGCCAGGCGGGTGATCTAGGCCGCAGTTGCCGCAGGCATCCCTCTGGGGGGCCCTCGTGGCTCCGCGCTGCGGGGTCGGTCGCCTCTGCAGTACATCCACTCTCTCCTCCTTGATGGCAGGCGCTCTCGGGGCCGCAGCCGGCCGGTTGAGGGCTGCTTCCATCGCGTCTGCCCATGCATTGGATAGCTCGTGAGACCGGCCCAGGATCAAGATGTCATCCAGGGAGATGCCTGGCTGCCGTAGGATGAGGCGCCGCAACGGGACCGACCGGCAACCCTGGATCAGCTGTGCCCGAATCTCTGCTCTCTGGTCCGGTAGCTCGCACGACAGCGAGAGTTTTCAAAGGCAGGCATAGAAGACGTCAATGCTCTCCGTCTCCTCTTGTCTCGCCTGGCGGAGCTTGAACCACTCGAAGTCGGGGTTCGTCTGGGGGTCGAAATGGCGATTTAGGGCCCTTATGGCGCCCGCATAGTCGTTGGCGTTCCCTCTGTCTGGTAGGGTCTCAAAGAGGTCGTACAGTTCTTCTCCTCCGTAGCACATGAGGAGAGACCTCTTGACCGTGTCATCCGTCTCCCGCACCCCGACAAAGTAGTGCTCCAGCCGTCCGATCCATGAGCGCCATCGCACTGCCGCCGTGGAGGGGTCCGAAAGCTCGCTAAACGGGGGCAGCGGGGCTACCGCTCCATGTCCAGGCGCGGCGGGCGCTGGCTGCGCGGCCCGCTGCTGTGTCGGTTGCGCGGTGCCGCCTCCGCTGTTGGTAGGGGTGGACATGCTTGCTGCACCTCGTCGTCACCACCCACCTCACTGGCCGTGGCTGCAGGTCTGTTCACTGGGCGAGACCACCGTCACTCTCCTCCCCCGCTTGGGATGAGTGGAGCTGCCTGGCTGTTGCTGCGTGCAGGCGAGACCACTGGCTGCTTCCTCCCAGGCAAAATTCAGCGTCTAGGCAGGCACTGTCGAGGACGCCCATGCAGCTTCTCCTCCCTCGCGCACTAATTCCAAGCAAGCGGGGGCCTTGCACTTCAAACCAATTAACTGCGCTCCCCTCCCCACTCAGGCATCGGCCGGGCTCGCGAGGGTCGATGTCCCCCTCCGGGGCAAGCTTACCGGCAGTGGGCGGGACGAGGGCTTCTCCGCAGGACTCCTGAACGTCAGGAGCGGCCCAGACAGCCAGCGCGAGGGCGCGCGTTGAGAGGCTCGTGGTGCTCCGCCTCCGCGGACAGCTCGGAACACCGCCAGCCAGCCGGATTGCCTCGGTGCGAGGATCGCCGTGAAGCAGGTATTCAGGAGGGGCGATGCGCGGGTGGGCTCCGCTCTCGTCGCCAATGTAGAATATACGGATGGGGCAGGCCTAGTGGGGGTAGGCGCCGCTAGCACAAGACGGGACACAGCAGTCGGGGTTACTGGTGTGGGCCAAAGACCACGAGCGGTCTTGCGCCCGTTTATTTATCCCTTCGGGCGTGCCCGCCCTCCGGGTGCGTGGGTGCGTGACCTGCGTAACAGAACGGGCCGGATGGCTCCGTTACCACATCCCCGAACACAGATTCCCCCTGCGCTACAGTAGAGCAAAGCTGCTTGACATCAGTAAGTGTGTGAGCTGTCGCTCCCTCTAAGCTCTTAATCCCGAGGTGAACACACCTGCACACACTGTAAATGGGTGGCTCTCCCCCCTACAGGAAGATCAAAGTGGAAAGTAAGGCGAAGCGGACCTCGGGCCACCCCCTAGATTAGCCTCATCGGGAGGGTGGCCAGCTCAAGGCTTTGCTCCTGAATGCCCGGTCCGTAAAAAAACATGAGCTACAACTGTACGATCTCCTGCTTGACACAAACCCTGACTTAATGTTTCTAATGGAAACATGGCTAAATTAAGGTTCCAACTCCACCATTGCGAGTGTCATTCCCCCCGGCTACCGGATCATAAGGAAGGATCAGTCAGTGGGTAGAAGGGGCAGCGGCGCCATCATTTTAAAAAATACTTTCTCTTGCTCCATATTACCTACAGAGGAAGCAGATGGGGCCGAAGGCCTCGGTTTTCTTTTTGTCGCGTCTGCACATCAATTGTTGCAAGCATACTCATCTATAGGCCTCCTGGCCCTGCCGGAAAGTTCATCGAGTCAATTAGTCATGTTATTTTGCCCATTGCCACCAAATACAAGCATTGCCTGGTGCTAGGAGATTTTAATATCCATATGAACAACCCAGCCGAACAGGAGCTGATTAGGCTACGGGAATCTCTGGAGAGTTTTAATTTGGCTCCCTATGTCCTCCTCCCCACCCACGAGAAGGGACACACCTTAGATCAGATTTTCTCTAATGTCAGAATAGAAATAGACACACCACTCCCATTAGTGTGGTCTTACCATTTTCTCCTATGTTTTAGAGTCTACAAGTACTCATGTGGCCCTCAATCATACGGCAAGACCCGCCCCAGCAGTTTTAGACCTTTTTGCCCGATCACCCCTGAGGCCATGAATGCTGCAATCTTGAGGGTGACGTGCTTAGCCTAGAGAACTGGCTTGACTGCCATACTTTGGAGCTGCCCCCACACTACTCGGGTGGCTAAACCTTGGTTTACAGAAGCCCTTAGAAAGAGCAAATGTGCCTGTAAACGCTTGGAGAGCGTGGGGCGGAATAATTTCAACTCCAAGGACAAAGCTAGATACAAACAAGCCCTGAAAGCCCATTATAATAAAATCCGCGAGGAAAAGAAAAACATTTTCTCCTCTTAAATTGAGTTAGCCGGAAATGAAAGCAAATACATCTTTAAAATTGTAAAAGATTTCTCATCCCCTAGCATGGTGGAAAATCTGTTTACCCCACGAATGAGTGGGTCAACAAACTTGTGGGGCACTTCCACGATAAAATCAACACTATTCAAAACTCCTTTGAGACTCTGCCCCTGGCAAAAGAAGTAACCTCGGGGCCAACAATCCCCGCCAACCCTGGGACTGGTCCCTCTCTCACCCAGTTTCCTTCTTTTCCCTTGGAAAAATCACTTGAGATAATGAAAACCCTGAAGTCAAGCTCTCCCTCGGATCCATGTCCAGCTAAAGTACTGTCTTATATAGCTGGGATTATTAATCATAGCTGTCAATCTGATATTGAATACTTTACTGCAAAAGGGGCTGTTGCCTGATAGCTGGAAAAACGCTAAATTTCTCCCTTTGGCAGATCCTAGGGGGGCCTCTAATTATAGACCGATATCGCTACTACCCTTCTTTTCCAAAGTTCTGGAAAAATGTGTGAATTTATTCTTTACGGAAATGTTGGAAGCCAACCATGTACTCCATTATAGTCAGTCGGGCTTCAGAGCCAATCTTAGTAAAGAAACAGCCCTACTAGAAGTCTCCAAAGATATCAAAGAGACACTAGATAAAGGGGGAAAAGCAATGCTGATCCTGTTGGACCTCTCCGCGTCCTTTGATACCGAGCCCCAGGACCGGCTCTTGCAGAGACTCCGGGAGTGCGGTTTTGGGGGCACGGTATTCAAGTGTTTTTCTTCCTTTCTTAGAGAACGTCAGCAAAGACTTTGGCCCCCTCCCTTTGTGGCCCCTATTCCTCCCATGAAGGTGGGGATCTCGCCGGGGTCTATTTTGAGCCCGTCACTTTTAAATATCTAATGGCTCCCCTTGCGCTTCTAGCTGAGGCACACGTCGCTAAAATAGTATCATATGCAGATGATACTCAACTCCTGTTCACCTGTGACAAAGGCGCTGATTTTAGAGGTGGAGAAATTAACACCTGCTTGATGGAGGTCTTCTCCTGGATAAATCAGATCCAACTAAAATGTAACCCAGAGAAATCTGAGATCATCTTCTATGGTCGCTCACCATGTGAAGCGTGGCGCCAGTGATGGCCTCAGGATATGCCCCCCCTTCAGCCTCAGTGACCACTTTAAAGAACCTAGGGGTCAAGTTAGATGCCAATTTATCTATGAAGGCTCAGATCCAAACAGTCACCGGTACCAGCTTTGGCATGTTAAAAATGTTAAAAAACGTACAGGAAGACAGTAGTCCTTAGTTCATTCATCCTAGTACCCAACTCCCAACTCCCACTTCCTCTGAGCCGTCTTTTTGCCTAAGCCTGATCTTATTTGATAGCTGAAATCATCATGTTTCAAAGAACTTTCCTTCGATGCACGTTCCAGCACCAACTCCTTCAGGGCATATGTAAGGAAGTTTATCAAGATTTTTCTAGGCATCCTCCTAGCCGGATTTAGCTTGAATGGGTCCCTATGCACTCTCTGGATCTCCTTCTCCAGATCGGGATCCAGTCTATCCTTCAAAATTCCTTCTCTCAGTAGATTACATATGAAAGCCTTGATATCCCCTTTCTCAGACCCTTCCAGAATTTTAAGGACTCTCAAGTTGTTGCGCCTAGACTGTGTTTCAAGCCTCTCCACATTGTCCTGCAAAGATTTATTCTGTGACTTTAACATCTCTATGTCCTCAGAGCTCTCTGACACTGCCTCTGACAGGGCCTTCACCTCTCCTTCTAAAATTACAGTTTGTTGCGTGATGTCATCTAATTTCTCCTCCAGTATCCCGTATTTATCTTGGATCTCTTTCTGATTGGTCTCGGATATCTCGAATTTCATAAGGAAATCCTGCCTCAGGTTCAGAATAATCTTCTCCACCCGGTTTTCAACTCCTCTTGTGACTTGCGAGTTGTCATCTCTTTGACTTGGACTGTTGATTACAGATATCCTGGTGTTACCTTGGGGCGATCCCGTGCTTAGGGTTGGAATAAGGCTGGGGTTTACCTCCAAACTTGGGCTTTCACTCTGCTCATCTCTATCTTGTAAGCCCCCTGCCAACGGGGAAAAACGGTTTTCCAAAAGAAGTGAAGCTAACTGCATCGGTGGAGTAACCTTACTTCCCTCCCCCTGAGATGTTGCAACCTGTTCCATTATCTTAAAGTATGAACTGAGGGACGGTGAGGGCTTTACAGGTACTCGCACCTCCTTGGGGCCACAACGTTTAAGCCTCCCTCCAAATTTCACCACCTTTTTCTTGGGGGAAACCACAACAACCTGCCGTGCAGCCTGCTCCCTGGTTCTCCCACCTTTGCTTTTACCTTTTACCTCTGGGAGTGGCCATAATTGATACCGGCTCCTGACTCTCGTCTCCGTTGTAGCTGCTATGCTGACTGAGGTATTCCCCTCCTTATCCAGGATGTTCAGACCACTAAATAAGCACTGGCACCTGTGCCCTCAATCGCACTCTTCCCCCCACTTTCAACTGTTCTTTATCGGGGTACGATACCTTGGATGGAGGATCCTTTTCCATCAGCCTCGGTGCCCCCTGTGGAAACCTCTGTACTTCAGGTCCGTTTTCCCTTACTGCAGGATCCCCAACTTGCGTGCTCTGACACTTGGTCTGCTCCTCCTCACCACCGCAACTCCAGCCGCCTCTCCAATCCAGTGGCCACCGTCCTGCGCTATCTCTGCCCCTACCAGCCCGGAAGCCAGCCAGAACCGTTGCCGCTTGGGTCCTCTGCCAGAGGTCCGCTGCATGCTGCCAGATCCCACGCTGCACCTCCGCGTCCAAACCCATGAAGACCAGCCACGGGTGAGTTTCCTTTCAATATTACGGGGTTAACAAGCTTCTTCTTTGCTCAATCCATTATTTTAGGCTGTCTTCCCTAAATTCAGCCTACATCCTCTCTTTAATCCGGGAGCTCCCGCGACTGGCGTCAGCCTACCACCAAGTTTCCCCCTACCCCAGTTTCAGATGAAGTTCCCAGCGATATTGAAGATAATGTGGCGCAATAAGATGTATAACATCAGTATTCAGAGGAAGTCGACACCTTCCTAGCGCAGATGGAGGGATGAATTTCTAGATTACATTATATTTGTATGGGGGTTTAATCAGATGATAAAGTATAGTTGTAAGACATAAATTCGCCATGAATCGTTAGGCTGTTTTTCTTTTTATACAATTTCACATATTTCTCTCTCTTTGGGAAGGGGGGTCACAAAGGGCGTATTGTAGCACCCAGGGAGCAGAAAAAGTGTTTCCCAGGTGTTGGGGAAGAGGGGCACTGGGTGTGGGGTGCATAGGGAAGAAAGAAAAACAATTAGTCCTCATTGCGCGATCCTCTAAAGGGGTGAAGGGCATATTTTGGTCCAAATGGGCTGGGAAGTGTAATCAAGGTTCTGTGCTAAAGGAGATGAAGCTGTGTAACAGAGATAGAGTTTGGGAAATAGAATATGGATGGGTCGAATGTAATTAACTTCTTAACATGGAATGTGAATGGGTTGAGAATTAGGAAGAAGGTGTCCCGGGTAATAGAATTTCTAAAGAATAATGGGGCACAAATTATACTGCTGCAAGAGACCTATCTTGAAAATAGCGAGTGTAGATGACGCTTTAGTAAGTTACGATGGTTCCAGGAGGTAGTGTGTTCAGACTAGAGAGGGAGCACTAGAGGAGTGGCTCTTATAATCAGAAGTAACTAAATAAGGGTAGTTAAATATGAATCGGATCTCTCTGGCAGATGGTTAGGGGCCACCCTATTAATTCAAGATAGGCCATTAGTGTGTGCAGTATATTATGGGCCAAACAATGATAACCCGGAGGCCCTAATGAAGCTAGAATCTTGCTTATTGGAGACAACGGCCCTGATAGTACTGGGAGGGAATTTTAATTTAGTCCTGAATAAGGATTTTGAGGGAGAGGAGTTAGCCTAACGGCTAGGGCGGTGAACATCCTGTGATTCTGGGCAAATCGCTGAATCTCCCCAAGCCTAACAAAAACTAAATAAAACAAATGAATGTGTCCTCATGTAATGCAACTGGTGCTATGTAAAGTGCTCTGATACCCAATTTGGGTCAAGTTCACGCTATATAAAACTCTGCAACAAAAAAAAGAAAAAAAGGATTTGGACCGAACATCGAGAGTCAAATATATTAGTCCTCCAAACACATTTACCAGACTGAAGAGTAAGATGAGGGATTTCAATTTGATTGATATCAGGCGTAGCAAGATGGGGTAAGTTAGGGTCTTTACATTCGATAATAAGAAGTATAGGCATCACTCCTGTATAGACTACTTTCTGCTGGATCAGGAGTTGTATGATGATGCGGAGGCGGTAACCCATTTTCGAGCGATCCTGTCAGACCATTCCCAGTGGCCATGTCCCGGAGGTTCCATCAAAAAGAGGGGCAGAAAAGGTGGACGCTGGATAGAATTATATTATTGGATGAGGAAGTGGTACGTGTCCTGGGGGAAAGAACAACTGACTATTTTCATTCCAATAAGGGCTCTACAAAAGGGCAAATAGTCTGGGATGCTTTTAAAGCATATCTAAGGGGGATTTTAAGGTCTATAATGGTGGGAAAAATGTGGGTGGTGAAGCAGGAAGATGAGAACAGAATTAGAGAGATCAAGGTAAAAGAAGGGGATCTACAGAACGCCTCAATGGATGGCTTAGATAGTGTGTCTGCACTTAGTAGAGAAATGGAGAGGTTGCAGGCGGAACTCCAGGCACAGCGAGATAAAAAGATACTTGACAGATGGAAAGTGAGTAAGCTTCAACATTTTGCTTATGGAGAGAAATGTAGCTCACTGCTGGCCTGGAAGGCTAAAGCAGATAGGGCTAGAAACACAATACGGGACTTAATCAGTAGGGAGTCATGAGAAGTGATGTATGCCATCACAGGTATATGCAAAGAAGCACAAAGCTATATGAGTAATATCTATTGTGAGGATATACAACCTGGCCGTGAGGGCATACAAGATTGGTTAAAAATGACGACACTTTCACAATTAACAAATGAACAGAAGAGGGCCTTGGAGGGAGGGATTAAAGATGAGGAGATCAGGGCGCTGTGTAGGAGAATGGCAAGGGGAAAGGCAGCTGGACCAGACGGTCTCCCAGTTGAGGTTCTTTCCTGCATTATAGATATAGTAGCCCCAGTTTTAAAAGTCCTATTCAATGAAATATATATAGGTGGGGAACCTGCACCCCGCTCTTGGTCAGAGGCCACGGTTACCTTAATCTTAAAACTGAACAAAGACCCGCAGAGAGGGGATTCCTATAGACCAATATCCCTCCTAAATATAGTCTAAGATTTTTTCAGGAATTGTAGCATTACAAGTAGCTAAGGTTATAAAAGAGGTTATTCACGCTGATCAAAGAGGCTTTATACCAGGGAGGCAGCTAAATGAACTAACATTCCAGATGATGGGGTTTTTTACCTCTGACTGTAGTTGCTGTAGTTGCTGTAGATGCAGCTAAGGCCTTCAAGCAATTGCACTGGGTATATCTTTGGGAGACCTTAAGAAGTTTTGGCTTTCCTCAGAATATGTTGAGGGCTGTATAAAATCTTTATTATTGCCACAGGGCCAAGGTGCTGGTAAATGGAGAACTGTCAAATTGGTTTAACATCTCAAGAGGCACAAGCCAAGGCTGCCCCCTGTCTCCTCTTCTCTTCAATCTGTATATAGAGCCTTTCACCAATTTGATCAGGGCAGATCCCACTATTCACCCTTTTAAATCCTTTTGGTTTTAAGCAAAACTGGCTCTATATGCAGATGATCTGATCCTTTATACCAGCAATCCACAAAATGCAATTCTTAATCTGATGAGGAAGGCGGAGAGTTTCGGCTTAATCTCAGGGTATAAGGTGAATGCGGAAAAAACTAAATAATTGAAAGGAATCAGAGGTTAAAGAGTCAGGGGCCAAAACCCAAATGCGTTATCCTGGAGTACTGATCACTCAGAAACTGGAGGATATTCCTAAAATAAACTGGAAGAAAGTTAGTCAGGAGATAGCGAGTCTGCTGTTAAAATGGGCGAACCTACCTTTAAACATCAATGGTCGGGTAAATATTATAAAAATGATTCTTCTCCCAAAAATCACTTTTCTTTTTAATTCTATCCCTTCAACTTTTCTGAAGGAGGACATAGCCAAGCTCCAGGGGAAAATAGGCAGTTTTATCTGGGCGTCAAAAGGTCCCAGGATAGCCTGGAAAAAGTTGAAAAGAAGGTTGAAGGCAGGAGGATTCGTTTTACCCGATTTGGGGCCATATTATCAAGGAACGGCGATAACATTATGGTGTGAACCTGGGCTTCA
The DNA here is from genome assembly GCF_964204655.1 of Triturus cristatus. Classification (NCBI taxonomy): domain Eukaryota; kingdom Metazoa; phylum Chordata; class Amphibia; order Caudata; family Salamandridae; genus Triturus; species Triturus cristatus. The sequence goes on from NC_140591.1 coordinate 1,081,436,528, forward strand.
ATGGGAATTCACAAGGGCAGATTATCAAGCCCATTATCGCCGCTTTAGCGGCAGTTTCCTGCTGCTATGCGGCGATAATGTTATCGCCGTTCCTTGATAATATGGCCCTTACTTGTTTATTGTCACGTTTTCCACTTCAAGAATATCTGCATGCTTGCTAACAAGACTGATAGGTCATCTATGGGCTTACTATTTGAGGCTATGCTGACTGATGTCTGCCAAGGCCAGCACCATTTCCTTTTTCAAAATGGTGACCCAAAATATTTTTCAAAAAGGTGAGGCTGAGGTCTGCTTTAAAAACTTGGATCTACCTGGGGAAAAGAATGGGAGTCCCATATTATTCATCACGGGCTCCGATCAGGGAATCTCCGGGTACCCCAGAATGCCTGTGGGATCAACTTAGTCAGCCTCTAAAATCGGGGGGTATACGTTATTGGGCAGACCTTAAAATGGGCTCAAGCCTAGTGATCTGGAAAGTGTTAAGTAATTGCACTAAGGGACAATTGATAAGGTTTAAGTATTATCAATTATGTTCCTGGTGGGCAACACAAGATTGGGCACAAGAGGAGGAGGATTCGAAGCTCGATCAGGTGATGAGGACTGATCATTGGAAAAAGGAAATCTCCTTTTGGTATTGGGCCTTCCTGGAGACAGATGAGAAGATCGAAACTAAAATCTCAAATTTATGGGGTAAAGAGTTTGGTGATGAGGATATGAAGCAAATATGGTTTGATTCATTCTGTATGTTACGAACAGTGGTAAAACCTGCATCGCTTCAACGTAACCATCTATTTACTACCCACAGAGTTTATTGGTCCCCAGCGAAGCTGTCAAAGGTTACAGGCAATATCTACAACTGCCCAAGGTGTATGCTCACAGCAGCGGATGACCTGCATTTGTTTATGCAGTGTCCAAGAATGGCATCTTAACGGACCTCGGTTTGTGATTTTCTTGGGGAAATAATTGGTAAACGAATTAAGGTAAGCCCTCGTCTTATATTCTTTGGACTTAATCAAGTGGAAGAAGAACAGATAAACACAGTTAGGTCCAAGTTTATGTTTTATGTGATCTTGCTGGCGAGGCGTGAGATTTGTAGGTTATGGAAATCTGAAAGCCCCCCATCCTTCACCGAGTGTCTTAAAAGTATTATTTATAGAAGTGAGTCCGATATGGCCTGCGACCCAAGGATTAAGGATAAGATCTGGACATTATTGGTAGAGTGGAGAGAAAAGGCAAGTGGGTCCAATGATTAAGCCAAATATGCTCTTGGTCCTGGCCTCTCCTGTATTTTCCTTGGTCCCCGTATGTGAAGGAGATGCAAGTGGAAACAGCAGTATTTTTGTGGGGCACTACTCTTCCTACCATTTCTTCCCCCCCATCCCCCTTGGCTCCAAAGGGATAAGAGAAATCCTAGAAAGTTGGCAGAATGAGGACAAAAAAAAGAAAGATGGTAGTCCAAGCCCTGATTGTATCAAGGCTGGATTACGTTAACGTCTTGTGCCTGGGTCTTCCGGAGTACTTAATAAACCGCCTGCAGGTGGTTCAGAATGCTGCGGCCAGAGCGATTCTCATGGTCGGGCCTGAGCACATATGTCCTTCTATCTGAAGGCCCTGCACTGGCTGCTGGTCCGGAAGAGGATTACATTTAAAGCTCTGGTTCTGGCTTTTAGGGCCCTACACGATACTGGTGCTATCTACATTAAGAATAGGATTCAGCACTTTGTGCCACAAAGAGCCCTGAGGTCCTCACTACAGCTTTTGACATCCATACCCAAGTTTGCCCGCTCCCGTTTGGGCAGTCGGTCCTTTCAAGTGCTGGCCTCCCGCTTATGGAATTGTCTGCCATTGTCTCTTAGACAGGTCCAGGATCTGCTTACTTTCAGGAAACAGCTAAAAACTTGGCCGGTCCAGCAATAGTCTTTTGCTTTCTTTCTGTTATAGCACTGGTGCCTGTCTTGTGGTCCTTTAGTGCCGGGACACTCTGTGGTGTGACCGCGTGCTTTATAAGTACCTATTTACATTACATAACAGCGGGCAGTGCTATAACTTCACAGCAAGGGAGTAGCTCTTGTTAGGATTTTGTTTCCCCCCGATTATTGCTTGAGACACTTAAAAGAAGTTCCACCAAAGCAGTTGACACAGTACTTTGCCGATGGGAAACTGATAAGAGAAACACACACAGAAGAACAGGAAATAGAACACCTACAACTAATAGTAAAAGTAAAGTTACAAGCCCAAAAACCAATAAAACGTGAAGGTGGTATGTAAGTCCCTTTTAAGATTAATTTAGTACAATAGATTTCATAAGCACAGCGCAAGTGCTGTGCAGGCGCAACCTAAAAAATGACTGGTGCATCACTGAAATGTTCAAAAGTCATTAAACAAGAGAATGGCACTAAAATAGTGAGAACCAACTGACCAATAATATTGATGGAAAGCTATATCAAATGTTGCAAAATAACAGGGAAAGTGATGTGTTTTGGGAGTGAAACAAGGCTGAATATTGTACCACAAACATGCTTGTGAGGTAGCAGCTGTTCTTGTGAGCACAGTTAAATAAAGCAATTCGCTTGAGTGCATGCTTCTAACAAGCCAAGTAACTGTGGAAAACATCAGTAAACAAAAGGTATAAGAACACTAATTTGTCTAAAATTCTGTTTGCACATTGATTATACAATTCATCAGCTTTGCTCTCTCAATCGTTTCCAATTTGTGATCAGGAGACTGGCCTTTTCTGCTCAACAGCAATCTAAATTGGCTGCCTTATAGGAACTCCATGTAATGATTTTTTCAACCACTGTAGTCAGAGCTATTATGGCAAAGATTTTTTAACACTTTGTGGCATGTTTGTGTTACCTTTGTAACAGTGCAAAGTGATGTGGTGGTATTTAGTTTTCAATGCAAATAAGGATTTGTATTGGAATGCTGGTCAAAGTAATGCAAAGCAGTACTGTTAGCTACTTTTGCTCAAGTAGGTATTCCATGGGTGGCACACGGGTCTTCCTGTGCAACCATCCAAATTGATGCAAATTGATGAACATCTCAATTTACTAACAATTTGAGTCACAGATTTGCTCCAAAACCTTAACTCTCCTTGAGGTAGGCATAACAGAGGAGAAATATTTTAATGTCTCCATACATTTCAAGCTGCATGGCAGCCTAAAGTGTGCCAGTGATGGGGGAAAGAAAAACAGGGCTATATATCAGCATTATATGGGGCTGTTTTTCACTCTTATTTCCACACAGCTCAGACCAGCAACTTTTGATTGCTATGCTTCATTCAGTTTTATTTTTAGCAATACATATATGTATATATTATCTACTGGCGGTCGCCATAAGGTCAAGGAAGTGCCTTTTGCAGGTCTGGTGTAAATCTGTTCAGTATTTCCTGAGAAAATAGCATTTAAAAGCATATCAATATCTATACGCGCGCACCGTGCGTGCACGGTGCGCGCACCCTGCCGTGCGCGAGCACAATTCTGATTGGTTGTTAGATGTCGGTAAACATTCGAATCGGTCGAAACCAGGAAGTGTCGGCCGCCATTTTGTCTCTCGCAGTCTGAGGGGGTGAAAAAAAAAGGTGGAGAACGTGAAAAGGGGGCAGAGTGGACAGTTCCTGACCCCCTAGCCTTGGTCAAGGGGTCACAGAAGGACCCCAAGAGAGAAAAAAACAATTTTTTTTTTTTTTATTTAAATCGAGAGGTGCGCGCACCCTGCGCGCATGGCACGCACTGCGGACCGTGGGTGCTCGATGCGCGAAGCGCACCGAGCGCCCCCAGCGCGCGCACGGTGCGCGAAGCGCACCTCGCGATTTAAAAAAAAAATTAAATTTCACGCTGCGCGCACGGTGAAGAACCTGAAAAGAAAAAAAAAATAATAAATACATAACTTAGCATTTTAAAAACCGTACAAATTCACTGAAAAAAACATAGGTTTCACACACGTTATAGTTACGAATTAGCATTTAAAAAACCTTGCAAATTCACTTAAAAAACCATAGGTTTCACACATGTTATAGTTAGCTGGACATTTCACTCGTAAAAAACCTATGAAATTCCCCCGTTATAGTTACTGTAGGCAACTATAACTCACGCGACCGCAATCCTCTGCTGATGATGTCAGATATTACATCACTGATGACATATGTGTCTTTGTGAAAAATAAATATTTGTAATATATGTATAGCTAAAGATTAATGGAAGAAGACATGGGTAAATAAGTGTCTAAATACAGTGATGTAATATCTGACGTCATCAGCAGAGGATTGCGGTCGCGTGAGTTATAGTTGCCTACAGTAACTATAACGGGGGAATTTCATAGGTTTTTTACGAGTGAAATGTCCAGCTAACTATAACATGTGTGAAACCTATGGTTTTTTAAGTGAATTTGCAAGGTTTTTTAAATGCTAATTCGTAACTATAACATGTGTGAAACCTATGGTTTTTTCAGTGAATATATATATATATATATATATAAACGCTCCAAGTTGCCCTCCAGCTTAAAAATGCACTCCAACGACCTTTGATTCCACGGGTAGAGGCAGGGTCTGCATGCCGCTTGTAGCAGCGATCTTTTCTCTGCTTAAGTTCTTAACGCCTGACGCGTTTCAGTGCTTCCGCACTTCCTCAGAGGCGTGACGAATATCATCCACATGTCCCTCCATTTGAATATCAATCCACCAATGGGCGGCTCAGATGAGCCAGATGGAATTCTGGGGCATGTAGTTTTTGAGCCCTCCAATGGGCTGTAGCACACTTGTCCTGCTAGTCATCCCTACTAGGAAGTTCCCACTATGAGCTCCATTGTATATAGAGCCCACTGGCCCCCATGCAATTGTGGGGTGGTGCATTTTCTACGGCGAGGCTGCCGCAATGTATAAACGCTCCAAGTTGCCCTCCAGCTTAAAAATGCACTCCAACGACCTTTGATTCCACGGGTAGAGGCAGGGTCTGCATGCTGTTTATACATTGCGGCAGCCTCGCCGTAGAAAATGCTCATCTGAGCCGCCCATTGGCGGAAGCACTGAAACGCGTCAGGCGTTAAGAACTTAAGCAGAGAAAAGATCGCTGCTACAAGCGGCATGCAGACACTGCCTCTACCCGTGGAATCAAAGGTCGTTGGAGTGCATTTTTAAGCTGGAGGGCAACTTGGAGCGTTTATACATTGCGGCAGCCTCGCCGTAGAAAATGCACCACCCCACAATTGCATGGGGGCCAGTGGGCTCTATATACAATGGAGGTCATAGTGGGAACTTCCTAGTAGGGATGACTAGCAGGACAAGTGTGCTACAGCCCATTGGAGGGCTCGAAAACTACATGCCCCAGAATTCCATCTGGCTCATATGAGCCGCCCATTGGTGGATTGATATTCAAATGGAGGGACATGTGGATGATATTCGTCACGCCTCTGAGGAAGTGCGGAAGCACTGAAACGCGTCAGACGTTAAGAACTTAAGCAGAGAAAAGATCGCTGCTACAAGCGGCATGCAGACCCTGCCTCTACCCGTGGAATCAAAGGTCGTTGGAGTTCATTTTTAAGCTGGAGGGCAACTTGGAGCGTATATATATATATATATCTATATATATATATATATATATCTATATATATATATATATATATATATATATATATATGGTCGCCCTTAGCCTTCCCAAAAGAGGCACGGGAATTCACGCAGCATCAAGGGTATATTTTCCGGGACTCCAGTAACCATAAGGTTTTGGGGACAATTAACCCGCCCATCAGGGGGCGTATTTCGCATTTATGGATGGTGACCGGAGCATGCATCTATGACCGACTGCCTCTGAGGAAGAGGGAGATTCCTTCGAAACGCGTCAGGCAAGTCGCGTTATGGCCGTGTGATCGTAACTGCCTCAGCTACCTGTTCGTACTCTACATTAAAGTCTTGCCACCTTGGTAAATGTTCGAGTGAGGCTCAATCTTTTGGGAAGGCTAAGAGCGAACATTTTGGGCGGCGCCCAGCCGTCGAGCCGCACCACCCCGGTATGAGAGGGGGCCATGCAGCAGGATATATTCAGAGCTGTTGTGTGGAGCACTTACCTGAGATTAGAGCTGCATTTGAGGGCGGTGGCCCATTTGAGGGCTTGAAAGGCATGGAAATTAACGCACGATCAAGGGTTATATTTTCCGGGACTCCAGTAACCATAAGGCTTTGGGGACAATTGACCCGCCCATCAGGGGGCGTATTTCGCATTTATGGATGGTGACCGGAGCGTGCGTCTATGACCGACTGCCTCTGAGGAAGAGGGAGATTCCTTTGAAACGCGTCAGGCAAGTCGGGTTATGGCTGTGTGATCGTAACTGCCTCAGCTGACTGTTCGTACTCTTCATTAAAGGCTTGCCACCTTGGTAAATGTTCGAGTGAGGCTCAATCTTTTGGGAAGGCTAAGAGCGAACATTTTGGGCGGCGCCCAGCCGTCGAGCCGCACCACCCCGGTATGAGATGGGGCCATGCAGCAGGATATATTCAGAGCTTTTGTGTGAAGCACTTACCTGAGATTAGAGCAGCATCTGAGGGCGGTGGCCCATTTGAGGGCTTGAAAGGCACGGAAATTAACGCACCATCAAGGGTTATATTTTCCGGGACTCCAGTAACCATAAGGCTTTGGGGACAATGGACCCGCCCATCAGGGGGCGTATTTCGCATTTATGGATGGTGACTGGAGCGTGCATCTATGACAGACTACCTCTGAGGAAGAGGGAGATTCCTTCGAAACACGTCAGGCAAGTCGCGTTATGGCCGTGTGATCGTAACTGCCTCAGTTGACTGTTCGTACTCTTCTTTAAAGGCTTGCCACCTTGGTAAATGTTCGAGTGAGGCTCAATCTTTTGGGAAGGCTAAGAGCGAACATTTTGGGCAGCTCCCAGCCGTCGAGCCGCACCACCCCGGTATGAGAGGGGGCCATGCAGCAGGATATATTCAGAGCTGTTGTGTGGAGCACTTACCTGAGATTAGAGCTGCATCTGAGGGCGGTGGCCCATTTGAGGGCTTGAAAGGCACGGAAACTAACGCACGATCAAGGGTTATATTTTCCAGGACTCCAGTAACCAGAAGGCTTTGGGGACAATTGACCCGCCCATCAGGGGGCGTATTTCACATTTATGGATGGTGACTGGAGCGTGCATCTATGACCGACTGCCTCTGAGGAAGAGGGAGATTCCTTCGAAACGCGTCAGGCAAGTCGCGTTATGGCTGTGTGATCGTAACTGCCTCAGCTGACTGTTCGTACTCTTCATTAAAGGCTTGCCACCTTGGTGAATGTTCGAGTGAGGCTCAATCTTTTGGGAAGGCTAAGAGCGAACATTTTGGGCGGCGCCCAGCCGTCGAGCCGCACCACCCCGGTATGAGATGGGGCCATGCAGCAGGATATATTCAGAGCTTTTGTGTGAAGCACTTACCTGAGATTAGAGCAGCATCTGAGGGCGGTGGCCCATTTGAGGGCTTGAAAGGCACAGAAATTAACGCACCATCAAGGGTTATATTTTCCGGGACTCCAGTAACCATAAGGCTTTGGGGACAATTGACCCACCCATCAGGGGGCGTATTTCGCATTTATGGATGGTGACCGGAGCGTGCATCTATGACTGACTGCCTCTGAGGAAGAGGGAGATTCCTTCGAAACGCGTCAGGCAAGTCGCGTTATGGCTGTGTAGACGTAACTGCCTCAGTTGACAATTCGTACTCTTCATTAAAGGCTTGCCACCTTGGTAAATGTTCGAGTGAGGCTCAATCTTTTGGGAAGGCTAAGAGCGAACATTTTGGGCGGCGCCCAGCCGTCGAGCCGTACCACCCCCGTATGAGAGGGGGGCCTGCAGCAGGATATATTCAGAGCTGTTGTTTGGAGCACTTACCTGAGATTAGAGCAGCATCGGAGGGCAGTGGCCCATTTGAGGGCTTGAAAGGCACGGAAATTAACGCACCATCAAGGGTTATATTTTCCGGGACTCCAGTAACCATAAGGCTTTGGGGACAATTGACCCGCCCATCAGGGGGCGTATTTCGCATTTATGGATGGTGACCGGAGCGTGCATCTATGACCGACTGCCTCTGAGGAAGAGGGAGATTGCTTCGAAACGCGTCAGGCAAGTCGTGCTACGGCCGTGTGATCGTAACTGCCTCAGCTGACTGTTCGTACTCTTCCTTAAAGGCTTGCCACCTTGGTGAATGTTCGAGTGAGGCTCAATCTTTTGGGAAGGCTAAGAGCGAACATTTTGGGCGGCGCCCAGCCGTCGAGCCGCACCACCCCGGTATGAGATGGGGCCATGCAGCAGGATATATTCAATGGTTTTGTACAAGTGAAAAGTCCAGCTAACTATAACACCCCTGAAACCTATGGTTTTTTCAGTGAATATATATATATATATATATATTCACAGAAAAAACCATAGGTTTCAGGCACGTTATAGTTAGGAATTAGCATTTAAAAAACCTCAGAAATTCACTGAAAAAACCATAGGTTTCAGGGGTGTTATAGTTAGCTGGACTTTTCACTTGTACAAAACCATTGAAATTCCCCCGTTATAGTTAGTTCAGCTAACTATAACTCGCGCGCCCGCAATGCACTGCTGATGACGTCACATATTACATCACTCATGACATGGTCAGTGACATCACTCATGACATCACTGATGACATCTCAAATGACATCACTGATGACATCATCCTTGTGATAGAGTGGCAGACCTCCTCTCACCCTAATATAACCTTTGATACACACATTCAAAAATAGAGACTAACATTTTCAAAACAATGGACATACCAATACCAGTTACAACAACCTCTTCAGTAATTCTAAGATCCACATACATATCCACTCATTCACCAACAGTCCTATACAGTCACTCATACATGTACTCACTCATCATATGTACTCATACACCTATACATCCTGTTACACAATGCCACTCATCCATAGAGTTACTCACACACATAGTCACTCATGCTAATAAAGAATCAAACATACATTTACTTGCATATACAGTTATACACACACCACCATACTTACGTCTACGGAAACTTACACATACTTAGTCTTTTAAACAATCACTTATAGAAACACATACTTATTCATACAGGAACTCTTTCAATCTCTCACTCTCACATATACTCACATATATACACCAATAGTCACATATACTAGTTTAAAACATATGTAGTTACTCATAAAGACACTATAGAGACAGTCATTCACTCACTAACACACCCATACACACACTCATCCACCCATACAGTCCTGCACACATGCTGTGTTCAACACATACAGTGAGTCACTCATTCATGCACCTATGCGCTACGTAATACCCCCCACCGAACCATGCAGACACTCAGACTGATACTCAAAAAACCAACTAATAACCTATATAGACACCCATGTAGCTTCTCACCAACCCATGCAGCCACTTATACACAAAGTGAGAGACTGATACAGATATTTACATATTTAAACATTACTCACTAAGCCATGTATTCACTATGATACACTTCATCAGTCAGTTACACAATCAATTTTTCAAAAACAAATCATCCATTTAGACACTTATATACCCATTTATTCTTCCATCGACCTTGAGATATACATATATAAAACATATTTAATTTTCAGAAAAACACACATTCACTGGATGATGTCATCAGTGATGTCATCAGTGATGTCATTTGAGATGTCATCAGTGATGTCATGAGTGATGTCACTGACCATGTCATGAGTGATGTAATATGTGACGTCATCAGCAGTGCATTGCGGGCGCGCGAGTTATAGTTAGCTGAACTAACTATAACGGGGGAATTTCAATGGTTTTGTACAAGTGAAAAGTCCAGCTAACTATAACACCCCTGAAACCTATGGTTTTTTCAGTGAATTTCTGAGGTTTTTTAAATGCTAATTCCTAACTATAACGTGCCTGAAACCTATGGTTTTTTCTGTGAATTTCAAAGGTTTTTTAAATGCTAATTTCTAACTATGCCTACAGAGATAGGACATGTGAAGAAAGAAGAAAAAATGCACAGAAAGAAACAAAAGAAGTGCAGAAAGAAGCAACAGAAGTCCTCAAATACGAAGATAAGTGCAGGAAGAAGGATAACGTGCAGAAAGAACAAAAAGAAGAGCAGAAAGAAGCCTTGTTGCAAAATCATCCTGTACCCTCAACTTTTTCAGACGGATACTGGTGGTAACTGAGTCTGACTAACCAGTCCTAGAGCCAGTGCTATGTTAAAAGACACTTAGAATACAGTGAAAACACCTACATACACTAGAGAACATTATGCGTTGGGGTCCCCCTGTGATTAGCATGACCTCCTCTGTAAGCCCCTAGTATATAATAGGGCATGGGGATTAAAACTACCTCTTAAAACAGGCCACAGGGCGTTTTTGCACACGTTAACTCAGGCCCCGTCCCCTCCCTTCACCACTGTGTAAACAAGCCCTGTGTCCATTTTTAGTTGGGAGATTAAGTTCATTTGAATCCTGAGGGTCCCTAGGGTCCAACTAGCCCACTAGGTACCTCCAGTAAGTGCCACAGAGCTGCGTTGCAGAGAGGTGTAAAAAGTGGCACGGCCTGGACCACCTCTCTGCAATGCAGCTCAGTGGCGCTTACTGGAAGCACTTGGTGGGCTAGTTAGCCCCCAGGGGCCCTCAGTATTGAAGGGAAATTATATCCCCAATTTAAAACGTGCCATAGTGCGTGTTTGCACACGTCACCTCAGGCCCCGTCCCCTCCCTTCACCACTGTGTAAACGCGCCCTGTGGCTGTTCTAAGTTGAGAGATTAAGTCCCCTTGAATCCTAAGGGTCCCTAGGGTCAAACTAGACCACTAGGTACCTCCAGTAAGCGCCACAGAGCTGCGTTGCAGAGAGGTGTAAAAAGGGGCTTGGCCTCAGAACACCTGGCTGCAGCGCAGCTCCCTGGCGCATACTGGAGATGCCTGTTGGGGGCGCGTTTGCAGAGTGCTGCACGGAGGGGGCATGGCCTCCGGCACGATGCCAGTCTTTTATTTATTTTAGTTTTTTAAGAAGGGGGGCTGTTTGGTTCCCCTTCTTATTCTAATTTATTGGCCCTGATGACCCCATCCCCCAGGGCCAGTCTCCTAATTATATTTTTTTGACCCCAATCCCCAGGGCCGGCCACTGTTTCTTATTATTTTTAAAAAATATATATTTATAGACACACCTAGGACATGCTGGACAAACCGTACGTACCTATCACCATGACGATTTGCGTGATATTCATTAAAAGGCGACTATGCATGCAATGAATCCACGTGGAATGTATTTACACCACTAGTGAAGCTCTGACATGTCTGATGCCCTACCGTGCCTAATCCCGGTAGACACCCTTGTCGTTTATTTATACAAACATGGGTAGCTATTGACGGGCACATTTAATACACATGCACACCAAGCCATTCAAAGGGGATTCGACAAAAATTCGACCAAAACTATGCAAGAAACCCCCCTCACGGTTAATAAAACACACATCCGGATGTGTAATACTTTTTATTTGACTCTCTGGAAAGGGGACGAACATCACTTGAGAGTCACAGGGCGCTCCTGACAGAGCCCAATGCTGTGTTACACCCACCATTGCCTGCCGAGTGCCACACACCTCTGTGTTGTATTCCACTAGCTAGTGCATATGCTATGACACTCTCTAGCCCATGTGCACTGTAACACCACCCCGTGAATATGTCATGCCACACTTGTCTTCGCACGGGTTATATTGCCCCATCTAACGTGCCTTCCTCGATGCCTATGTTATAACGCACAGTGCTATGCCATACATATTACAATCTGGGATCCATATCTTTGTCACAGTGCATATGCAACGTTACACTCCCCAGCACATATTTTATATTACAACTTTAAAGACTAGTTAGGTTACACAACACTGCCCTGTGCATATTACACTCCAAGGCGCATATCGCATAGCACGCGCTAGTGTCTGTGCTATCTCGCACTCTCCAATGAATCTGTCATTGCGCACAATGTATTGCATATTATATTTCACGCCCGGTTCATCTTATATCACACTTTTTGGTGCATAGTTTATACCATACACTATATCTAGTTTTCATTTTCAATCGTGCTCTCAGGACTATGTTCTATATAACACTGTGTTCACCTACCCTTTTCACAGGCATTACATTTTGCGATAGGGGGTGGAGGGTCAGGGGGTGTTTCTGCCAAGTGAGCCCGGAGTCACAGTCACAAACGTCCTCTTCTTCCTGAATAAAAGTGAGATTATGCTGCATACTTGTTCATATTTTAAGTAGTTCGCACAGACACAATGTTTTAAAAACAATAAAGTTCCTAATACCCGCCTTCTCAGAACAGTTAGCTTGCTGCCCCATCCCCTTCCTCCCTATCCTCTGTTGTGTGAATCCATGGACTAGCCTCCTCCCTCCTGCCATGCATGGTCTGATGTGCTGCCACTGCCCTCAATTTAGTATGATGTACCAGTCCACTCCTCCTGCCCTCCATTGCCCAATTCTATGCCCCATCATTGACCTCCTGCTTAAATTCTGTGCTTAGCTTGCTGCCCCTATTCTCCTTCCCCCTGCCCTCCGATGTCTTTGTGCATGCCCCTGCTCCATCCTTTTTGCCCACCATGTCCCATGGACCTGCCACTCCTATCTACTCTGAGTGTTCTGTTGAGCTGCCACTCCCCTCCCACCTGCCTAGCATTGTCAGATGACTGTAACCTGTCCCTGCCACCTCCACCCTGCCTGTCCACATGCCATGCCCCTATCCTCTTCCTCCTGTCCTACATGGTCCATTGTACTGCCACACCCTTCTGCCCTCCCTGGTCTGTTGTGCTGCAACTGCTCCTCCTGCCTGCCCCGTGTGGTCTGTTGTGAGGTCCCTTCCCCTGAACTTTCTTGTCTGTGCACAGGTCCTGACCCTCCCTTCTATCCTCCATCGTCCTTTGTGCATGCCCCTCCACCCTCCTTCTTGCCCATCATAGCCATTGTGCTGCCACTAACCCTCCCACTTGCCATGCATGGTCTTCTGTGCTGCCATGGCCCCTCCCACCTTCCCTGTGTGGTCAGTTAGCTGCCCCTGACCCCCTCCCACCTTCCCTCCATGGTCTGTGTGTATGCCATCACAGTCTCACTGTTGCTCTTCATGGTGTGTCTTGCTTCTAGTGCCCATCCTGCCTGACCTCCATGGCAATCTTGCTGCTCCTGGCCTGCCCCCTTGCCCCCAGCCCTACTCCCTCCCTCCTGGCTTGTCTGTTCCATTGTAATGCCCCTGATCCGTCCCTCCTGCCCTTTATGGTCTGTTATGCTGCAGCTTTCTCTCCTGTCTGTCCATTATGGTCAGCTAGCTACCATTGCCTCTTGCCCCTCTGTTCTCTGTTGTCCATGTGCATGGTCCTGTCCCCTCCCTCTTGCTTTCTATGGATTGTTGTGCTGCACTCCCGTCCTGCATGCCCTGTGTGGTGTATTGTGCTGCTGCAAACCCTGATGCCTGCCCTGCAGGGTCAGTTTGGTGCACCTCTCCATGTGCCTCCTGTCCTCTGTTATCCAAGTCCATGTCCCTATCCCATTTCCTTCCATGATCCAATGTACCATACTTGCGAACATTTTGAACTTGGTAAGAGGGAGATTTTGAAAAAAAACTGGGGTATTGATTTTCCCCTTTGAGTTACATTGAAAAAGAGGATATTGTAGACAGGAGACAGATCAAATAAAGCCCATTTGAGCTTAAAAACATTGGACGTTTCCTGGCTGAATCGGGTCTGTTGGCATGTATGGTTGTACTACCATTGCCTCTTCCTTCTGCCCACAATGGTCTATTACATTGCCACAGCCTTGAAGGAGGGTAGATTTTGTATCACAGGGGCCCCCTGGCCCGTTCTGTCCACACCTGAAGTATGAGACCCTTGTTCTTGCCCTGCCAGCTGCATTTGTAGGCCGTATTAAATTGACCAGCGGGTCCTGTGTTGCTATATAATTATCCTGAGACATCCTTACCACTCAGCCAGCATAAAACCCCTGTGTAGGCCCTTCTGTTCAATATGTAGACCTCTTTGTTAAATTGACCATAGCTCTGCAATTTTAGTGTATAGCAGTCTGAAGGCAGGTCTGCGAGGCCTTCTGCTCCAAACTAGTAGCCCCCACCCTACCCGAGTGCTCCGTGCTCGGTATCAAAGTTCAACATCCCCCTGAAGCTGTCGACATACAGTAGGCTGCATCCTGGACTGGTACTTGCTTCCTGGGCAGGTTTCCCGCTTTTAAGGAAGTGGCAACCGCAGAGCGTCAAGTTAGGAGAACTGATGAGATTTTATACATGAATATATTGAATTCCCGTACAATACCCATTATTTTCTGCTTGCTCTATGGAACTTACGATAAGCGATTGGCCTGAGAGACTGACCTTTTCACCCAGTCCATTGTCAGCATTAAGTGGGTAAATGACGAAATGTCTGGTAAAATCTGCAGACGAAGCTTTTGGGTAGCATACGTAGGTAGATGTAGCGTGCAAAGGAGCCCACAAAATGATATAAAAAGGGAGCACCCACAGATATCGACGGACAACCTCGCCGTCTGTATGTAGGTTAACAGGCAGTGCAGGTTTTCCCCAAGAGCTGGGAGCTCTTGTCTTCCTTTGCTTAAAATGTCTTGCTCTGCTTTGCTTGAAGTATCTTATTCTATTTTACCTATATGAAATGTCATGTTATGTTTAACCATTGTTCTCTTTACTTTTGCATTTAAAAGATTTTGTATTGTAATTGCAGGAATGCTTGCTCTAAGAGTAAACGTGAGTGTTCCTAGGTAACATTTTCCTTGGTGTAACTTGTTTCTCATGATGCATTTATAGATGTGTTTTCTCTCTCTCTCTGTCAGTACATTAATTGAGATACAGAGAATATCATGACAGCTGTATGATTATCTGGATTCTGTATTTTGTACTTTATGTCTCTATTCTGCGGTTTCTTTGAAGTTGCATCTTCTCATTAAACTGCCATTGTATTCTGCCTCCAATTCCAGGTCTCATATGTCTGTTTTCTTCATTTTTGGAGCAAGCGTTCCTAGGCACCCCGGCTCAAATTAAGGTGCCCCTTTTGTCCCTGACTCACTCTCCTGCTCAGTTCTGTGGTGGCTCCCGGGGATCTGGGGACCGCCCCTAGCTTCCTTGACCCGTAATAGATCTTCCCTCCAACAGCCTCTCTTGCAAGTCCTGTATTGTTGGTTTGTTGCCCCTGCCCCCCTTTCCACTGCCCTCCATAGTCTGTTGTGCTTCCACGGCCCTTCCTGCCTGCTCAGTGTGGTTAAATTGTTGCCTTTGCACCCTCCTACCTGCCTTCAATTTTCAGAGTCCGTGCCCCTGGCCTCTGCCTCTCAACAGTATCCTAATGAACAACTAGATTGCTAACATTCTATATTTATTACAAAAGTGTGGAACGCCTGACATCATCTTGATGTAATCAAAACTGTAATACCTAGAGCATTTCCTTTAGAAATTACATATATGAGAGGGTCTTATTGGGATCAAAATTATGGTTAGTGCTCTAAAAGACTAAAATAAGGACATATTTTCTGAGTTTTCAAATAGCGACAAAGCACTTTTAAATTATTTGTTATCTTTATGTTTTTTATCCAGTTGACCACTTGATTAAATGTTGCACTTAGGGGAGAGGATGTGGTGTTACTTCCAGAACTGCAGACTTTGCAACTGGGGAACCAGGTTGAAGTTTCTGCTTCAGCTCGACATTCTGTGATTCTGGTCAAATCACTTAGTCTCCCCATGTCTACAACCAAAATGAATTTGTTCTTGTGTGATGTAACCAATGCTCATGTAAAGCACTCCAATACCTGACAAGTCTGCACTATATAACACTGCAAAAACACAAAATAATAAGTGTTTTGCACACTTCTGTCATTGGGCTATATTTGGGCTACATCTGGGTGATTTTGGGCTACATTTGGGCTCTTTTGTCTCCGGTGGCCATCTTGGGAGATTTATTTGTTATGAAGTTTCCTAATTTCCTCATGTACTGCAGTCTCCTCAGTAGGAAATGCTTTCAGTTTTTTACTTTGATTCCATCATGAAGGTATTCAGATATGTCACACATTTGCCATAAATTCAGAATGTTAGCACTCTAGTTGCTCATTAGATCACTGTAGTAAAACTACTGCACCATGGAAGTCTGCTCCTGGTATTACAAGTGCATGTTTCAGTCTGCATGTCAGAATTTTTTAATGAAATAGAAGAGGATTTGAGAAGTCACTCAAAATGTGCCCTCATTTTCTTTCTTCAGCATTAATCATAATTTCTATGGCAAAATGAACCTCCTCATTGTGTTCCTTTTTAAATTAAATGTTTTAAGTGTTACCAGTTTATTCCAATCAAGATGGCTTCAGGTGTGCCATACTTTTGTCATAATGAAGACAGTAAGCGCTCTAGTTGTTTTTAAGAACATGCTGGGACATTCTGTCATTGGGCTATACTTGGGCTACATCTGGGTGATATTTGGGCTACATTTGGGCTCTTTTGTCTCTGGTGGCCATCTTGGGAGACTTATTTGTTATGAAGTTTCCTAATTTCCTCATTTACTGCAGTCTCCTCAGTAGGAAATACTTTCAGTTTTTTACTTTGATTCCATCAAGAAGGCATTCAGATGTGTCACACATTTGCCATAAATTCAGAATGTTAGCACTCTTTTTGCTCATTAGATCACTGTAGTAAAGCTACTGCTCACCAGGGAAAACTGCTGCTGGTATTGAAAGTGCATGTTTCAGTCTGCATGTCAGAATGTTTTAATGAAATAGAAGAGGATTTGAGAAGTCACTCAAAATGTGCCCTAATTTTTCTTTCTGCAGCACTAATCATACTTTTTATGGAAAAATGAACCCCCTCATTTTGTTCCTTTTTAAATTAAATGTTTTAAGAGTTACCACTTTAATCCAAGCAAGATGGCTTCAGGCGTGCCATACGTTTATCATAAGTAGGACTGTTAGCGCTCTAGTAGTTCTTTGGAACACTCTGGGAAGCTGCAGTAGAACACAAAGGAATCAACTGACAGTCTCTGCCCTTGTTGGATGTACATGTTTTACTGAGAATGTCAGACTTCATTCTCACATGACTGAGAAAGATAATGTGAATTTACAGAAAATAAGCTCTCAGTTTAGCCTATAGATCACCTTCCAAACCTCTGTGGTAAAAGCATGAGAAAATATTTTTCTCTCAATCATGATATCCCAGCAGAAGGCTTTTTCACATGGTAAAATCACCTTAGAACATACCACAATTCCTAAAATGAGTATGGTACCATCAACAAATGATTTATAATGTAACTAAAGTCTTAAAACCTTCTATTAACTGCAATGCTTTTTAATGAGGTGCTATCATGTATATTGGTCCCAAGATGGCTGCCAACACTTCTTGGATGAAGTGCTGACAGCCAATCAGATCTCAGGATGAGATGTGTGGTTAGGCTCCGCCCACATATATATATGCTTTTAAATGCTATTTTCTCAGGAAATACTGAACAGATTTACACCAAACCTACAAAAGGCACTTCCTTGACCTTATGGCTACCTCTCTGCCAAATTTCAAGTAATTCTGTTCAGCCGTTCGGGCTGTAGCTGTGTCTAAAGGTCCTATGGAAAAATGCATGGGGAAAACGCGTTTTGGGACCCCCCTTTTTTCTCAGCCCCCACTTGACGAATCCCCCCGAGACTTTCAGGGTAGGAGCGGAGCGTAGCGCCCCACCTATTTTGAAAAATTCGCGAGGATTCGTCGACCGGCGCCAAAGTTATTCAAAATAGAATGTTGCGGATTTCCTATGGAAACAGGGTCCTAACTATAACTACCTACTGGCGACCGCCAGTAGGTAATATATATATATATTCCGATACGTGTGCTCTGCACTTGAAGGTGCACTCTGTGAACTGCAATCTGTTCGTTAGGGCAAAGCCAGCACTTCAACCTCGAGTGTTCGCCTGACGCGTTTCGGATGATTCCTTACTCATAGGCTCACTCCAATAATTAGCATATCAGCTGACACTCATTTGAATTCTCCAATGAGCTTCTTTCACCTTTTCCCAACGCCTGCTGGGACTTGTAGTGTCAGCCGCCGCCTCTTGCTCAAATGAGATTAGGTAAGTGTATAGTCCTTCGGTGCTGATTGCGCCGTGATGTGCCGCTGGTGTCCATATTAAATTCAGTTCCCCACAAATGGCGACGTCATGTATTGCGTGCCGTGGCCCCCTTTGGCAATCCTGGGGTGGTGCTACCTTCCTACGCCTGAACAGGCGCGACAATATTCCGATACGTGTGCTCTGCACTTGAAGGTGCACTCTGTGAACTGCAATCTGTTCGTTAGGGCAAAGCCAGCACTTCAACCTCGAGTGTTCGCCTGACGCGTTTCGGATGATTCCTTACTCATAGGCTCACTCCAATAATTAGCATATCAGCTGACACTCATTTGAATTCTCCAATGAGCTTCTTTCACCTTTTCCCAACGCCTGCTGGGACTTGTAGTGTCAGCCACCGCCTCTTGCTCAAATGAGATTAGGTAAGTGTATAGTCCTTCGGTGCTGATTGCGCCGTGATGTGCCGCTGGTGTCCATATTAAATTCAGTTCCCCACAAATGGCGACGTCATGTATTGCGTGCCGTGGCCCCCTTTGGCAATCCTGGGGTGGTGCTACCTTCCTACGCCTGAGCAGGCGCGACAATATTCCGATACGTGTGCTCTGCACTTGAAGGTGCACTCTGTGAACTGCAATCTGTTCGTTAGGGCAAAGCCAGCACTTCAACCTCGAGTGTTCGCCTGACGCGTTTCGGATGATTCCTTACTCATAGGCTCACTCCAATAATTAGCATATCAGCTGACACTCATTTGAATTCTCCAATGAGCTTCTTTCACCTTTTCCCAACGCCTGCTGGGACTTGTAGTGTCAGCCGCCGCCTCTTGCTCAGATGAGATTAGGTAAGTGTATAGTCCTTCGGTGCTGATTGCGCCGTGATGTGCCGCTGGTGTCCATATTAAATTCAGTTCCCCACAAATGGCGACGTCATGTATTGCGTGCCGTGGCCCCCTTTGGCAATCCTGGGGTGGTGCTACCTTCCTACGCCTGAGCAGGCGCGACAATATTCCGATACGTGTGCTCTGCACTTGAAGGTGCACTCTGTGAACTGCAATCTGTTCGTTAGGGCAAAGCCAGCACTTCAACCTCGAGTGTTCGCCTGACGCGTTTCGGATGATTCCTTACTCATAGGCTCACTCCAATAATTAGCATATCAGCTGACACTCATTTGAATTCTCCAATGAGCTTCTTTCACCTTTTCCCAACGCCTGCTGGGACTTGTAGTGTCAGCCGCCGCCTCTTGCTCAAATGAGATTAGGTAAGTGTATAGTCCTTCGGTGCTGATTGCGCCGTGATGTGCCGCTGGTGTCCATATTAAATTCAGTTCCCCACAAATGGCGACGTCATGTATTGCGTGCCGTGGCCCCCTTTGGCAATCCTGGGGTGGTGCTACCTTCCTACGCCTGAGCAGGCGCAACAATATTCCGATACGTGTGCTCTGCACTTGAAGGTGCACTCTGTGAACTGCAATCTGTTCATTAGGGCAAAGCCAGCACTTCAACCTCGAGTGTTCACCTGACGCGTTTCGGATGATTCCTTACTCATAGGCTCACTCCAATAATTAGCATATCAGCTGACACTCATTTGAATTCTCCAATGAGCTTCTTTCACCTTTTCCCAACGCCTGCTGGGACTTGTAGTGTCAGCCGCCGCCTTTTGCTCAAATGAGATTAGGTAAGTGTATAGTCCTTCGGTGCTGATTGCGCCGTGATGTGCCGCTGGTGTCCATATTAAATTCAGTTCCCCACAAATGGCGACGTCATGTATTGCGTGCTATGGCCCCCTTTGGCAATCCTGGGGTGGTGCTACCTTCCTACGCCTGAGCAGGCGCGACAATATTCCGATACGTGTGCTCTGCACTTGAAGGTGCACTCTGTGAACTGCAATCTGTTCATTAGGGCAAAGCCAGCACTTCAACCTCGAGTGTTCGCCTGACGCAGGAATCATCCGAAACGCGTCAGGCGAACACTCGAGGTTGAAGTGCTGGCAGAGCACACGTATCGGAATATATATATATATATATATATATATATATATATATATATATTCACTGAAAAAGCATAGGTTTCAGGGATGTTATAGTTAGCTGGACATTTGACTCATATAAAACCAGAGAAATTCCCCTGTTTTAGTTAGTTGAGCTAACTATAACTCGCGCCCCCACAATGCACTGCTGATGACGTCACATTTTACATCATTCATGACATGGTCAGTGACATCACTGATGATATCACTGATGACATCTCAAATGACACTCAGCAGTCTACACTGCGGGCAGCAGACCTCACAATTTGAATTTTGGACACGTGGTGCCAACTAACACTGTCCAACAGAAGCCGATCCCACATATGTAAATGTGTCCTGAGTCCTGAATGGCAGTGACCCCAAGTCCGTGGCAGCGACCTCAGCACCATACTCTTTGATCAGTTAGACATATTTCCATATGCAAGGCCGGCGACACGTAGTCCCACTAGCCCTCTTTAACAGAAGCCAAACCCACATGTGTAACTGTGTCCTCAGTCCTGAATGGCAGTGACCCCAAGTCCGTGGCAGTGACCACAGCACCAGACTCCCTCTCATCAGTGAGGCATACTTCCATATGCCAGGACAACAGCACGTGGTGCCACTAACCCTGTGCAACTCAAACCGATCCCACATGTGTAACTGTGTCCTGAGTCCAGAACGTCAGTGACCCGAACTTCGTAACAGCAACCACACCACCACACTCCCTTCGATTAGTGAGGGGTATTTGCATATGGAAGGCCGGCGACACGTGGTGCCACTGAACCTCCAATACGCAGGCTGGTGGGGCCACCAACGTATGCATGTGGCTGTCGGCCCTTGCTCACCGCTACCTCTGGCCTACACTACGGTCAGTACACCTCACAATTCAGATAGAGTCCTGATTCCACATGAAAAAGTCCAGTAACCAAGACACATGGCTCCCAGTGCGGCCAGTCCACACCAAGCATCATCACAGGCTCATACAGTCTCAATACCTCTGCTTCCACTAACCCTCTTTAACACAAGCCGATCCCACATATGTAATTGTGTCCTGAGTCCTGAATCGCACTGACCCCAAGTCCGTGGCTGCGACAACAGCACCACAGTCCCTTCGATCAGTGAGGCATATTTTGATTTGCAAGCCGGCCACACATACTCCCACTAACCCTCTTTAACACAAGCCGATCCCACATGTGTAACTGCGTCCTGAGTCCTGAATGGCAGCGACCCCAACTTCGTGGCAGCCACCACAGCACCTCACTCCCTTCGATTAGTGAGGAGTATTTACAGATTGAAGTCTGCCGACAAGTGGTGCCACTGAACCTGCACTACGCAGGTCAGTGAGGCCACCAACATATGGACATGGCTGTGGGCCCTTCCTAATCGCTACCTCTGGCCTACACTACAGTCAGAAGGTCTCAAAATTCAGATACAGTCCTGATTCCACATGACGCAGTCCAGTAGGCAAGACACATTGCTTCCAGTGTGACCCGTAAACATCAAGCATCATCACAGGCTCATACAGTCTCAATGCTTCTGGTACCACTTACCCTATTTAACATAAACCAATCCCACATGTGTAACTGGGTCCTGAGTCCTGAACGGCAGTGACCCCACCTTTGTGGCAGCGACTACAGCACCAGACTCCCTTCAGTCTTATTTGTTGTTCTTTTCTTTAAATAATTTTTTTTATATGTAAATCTATACATGACTAAGATTCTTCTTTGTCCAACCACACAGGGACACTTCCAGGCCCAAGAAGGTTGTTGGGGGTATGTTGGTAATGTGGGAAGAGGGTGCGTTACCTGCTGATGTGGGGAGAGGCAGCGTCAAGGGGGTATCTATCACAGAAAGAACTCCGATATGTTTTCACAAATGCCTCGGACAAATGACAGCTGACGGACTGAATCAAAAAATGGTTTTTCAATGCTTATGTAGTGTGAGTTATAAACAGTTCGCACCCAGGCTCGCAGAGGGCCAGCTGCAGCCCGTCTGCTCGACTCACAGACGCAGTACTATGAGCCGTCTGCGTTATTGTAGCTATCCCTGCCCTGTTCTGTCATACGCCACGCCACTGCGATTAAGTTCCGACGTTGGCCCCACATAGCTACCTGACACAGGCGTACACGCTGTTGGTGTGCAGGTCAGTGGTCTAGTTCTCAACATCTCACGGCCACTCCCTCAGGGCAGGTTTCCACACACAACACACCCATTCGGCACATGCGTCACAGGCCATGTGACCACGCAAATATAATAGATCGACAACGTCCCATCCTTTATTGCCGGTGCTGACTAGATGGCGCATGCTCCACGTGTCTCAACCATAAAGAGTCTTTGAAAAGTTGCGCAGAAGGTTAGTTGCACCCTGATCTGTATAGCCATCAGGGGCCTACCACCCCCTTGCACAGACTTCAGATGCACCGGGTTAGTGCCGCCCGAAGCTCATGTGGCCATCAGGGGCCTACTACCATGTGGCACGAACTTAACTTCCACAGGCTTAGTGGCCCCAAAAGCTGATATGGTCTCCTCCATTGATGACTCAGGACTCAGCGACATGTGTGAGATCTGCCGGGCCGTGGAGAAGATGATGTGGTCTCCGCCATTTATGACTCAGGACTCAGTGACATCTGTGCGATCCGCCAAGCACCTGATGTGGTCTTCGCCATTCATTACTCAGGACTCAGAGACATACCTGGGATGACTTTTGACGGGCACGTGGAGTGCCCACCACTGCACAATCCAGTGGCACCAGGTAATTATTTGATCATTGAAAGCACAGAGGCGGCAGTGTCTGTCTCTCTCTCTCTCTCTCTCTCTCTCTCTCTCTCTCTCTCGCTCTCTCTCTCTCTCTCTCTCTCTCTTCCATCTTTTCCTTCTATCTCTCCAACTTTCTCTCATCCTTCTCCCTTTCTCACTCCCTTTCTTTCTTTCCCTCTCTTTTTCTCTCCGGCTTTTTCTTCCTTCTCTGTGCCTCTTTCCTTTGATAACCCCATTACACACGTCCTTATTTTGTGCTTTATTTTCCAGGCTCTGTCATCGACATCCATGGTCCCCACAGGAGTGTTCTGACTTCTTGTTTTCTATTATTTTTGTTATATTTTGTTTATTTGTTTATTATTTATATATATTTTAATAAAAAAATACATTTTGCAAATAGTTTTTCATTTATCGTTTACATATATATTTATAAAAAAAGAAAGTTAAAAAAAAAAATAATAATGTTTTTGGTTGTTCTCTTCACTGCTGTGTGACTCTTTCTTGTTCTTATTACTGTTATTTGATGGAGTCCACCATGGCGTTAAATTTTGGGGCACTTATCGTGGGAATACTGGCGATGTCTACAGTTTACACTAACTTCTGAATAGTGTGTTAGATTTATCTCAACTTTACTTCTATTAAAGTGCTGATAATGAAATGCAGACTAGCCGTTCCCGTACAAAAAGACACCAGGTGCACTTTTGCGATTTATTCCAAATACTAAAATCCTGTATTGAATTGCACTGAGGTAGTGTCTGCACTTACAGTGTACACACAAAATCAATTAAGAACTCTCATTGTATTTATATTGATTGGGAATAGTGCGTCATGTGCTGGATCTTGACGAGATACACTGCTCAGTTCGTATATTGTTCTGCACATGAAAAAAATCACATCAGAACTTTCACACCAACTGCAATGCGAAACAAATTCCGGCGATAAGCCACGTTAGCACCAGGTATTTTACACCTGCTTTCTGCTGGTGTTAAGCAGGACGACTACCTGCACCATGAAACGGAACACAACCAAGAGCCACACCAGAACACCCACAGGTGCCATAGAAAAAATGAGCATGATGCAGGGATACCGATGAGGACAACAAGACTCATCGCAACAACTCCAGGGCCGCCAACGCCCCCAAACCTGCATCTGAGCAAGTGTGTCCCTGTGGTCATTGTCTTCGCATGATAGGCACGAGCCCTGCAACATCACAGTGTGCTGTCACACAGCGTTGGCAGTGAGCCTGGACATGTAGCTACGCACGCATCCTCCTGCATGCACAACCGGCATGTGCTGGTCTGCAGTACACAGGTCAGCGCAGGGGTGTGCCTATCCAGCAAGGGGAACAGGGTGTCTCAGACATGTCCGTGTACAGGTAGTGCGGTAAGTGTGTCCTTGTTCTGGTGAGGCCTGCTACAAAGGCCGCAGCACTCGATGTTGTAAAGTGCCATGCACCACCCCCAAACGGCACTGGGATGGTGTAGTTTGAATGTAACAGGACATGCGCAAATAGGCATTACAATGGTGTGCCGTACGAGTGCACGAGATACAACTGCACACCGTAAAAAAGTGTGGGGGCTTGTGGGAGGGTGAAGCAGCTGTTTGGCAATGTAACACACAGTGAACTCGCCCATGTGCCACGTGCTGGGCATCTCATCCATGATAACCACGGACATCCCACAACACCAACGACCGGTCTTTGTACACATCCTGTATGAATGCAGCATGGTTTTCACTTCTATGCTCGTTCAGTGGTGTGATGTTGGCGGGTTGTGTGACTTGTGCTCCTTGTTGGTGTGTTTCATTTTGGCCATTGTTTGTCTAAACTTGTGCTGTACTTAATTGTGCATGTGTGCCATTCTGCCCATCTCCCCCATCCCCTCACTCCCTGCTTCTTCCTCTTCCTGCTGCTGTTGTGTCTATAATATTTTTGCTCCACACATAAACACATGTAAAGAACAAATTAGAATAGTTCCTTGATTCTTTTAGGTTTCAAAACTTCTCTCTATTGGTTTCTTTTTAATTTTCCATATAAATCGTTTTTTAAATTTTCATCATCCACATAGAAGTCAGAAGTGCAACGTATTCTATCAACACACTTTCTAGAACATTCTACAACACGTGCAGGTTAAAAGTTCATAATTTTTTTTAAACGTAATGATTTTTTTTGCATCATTTTCTCGAACATTTAACGGCACGTGCAGGTTAAAAGTTCACGATTGTTTCAAGTTTGAACAGTGCCTTCCAAATGCAAGTAGCAGCTGTGGTTCAGTTGAGCAAATTTTATCCTATGATATGTACTCCACGTTGAAACTGCTTTTTCTTAACAAATGACAATGATGCTTCTCCTCAAAACGAATGTGCACCCTACTTTTAAAAAAGAATGCTTTTCAACTCCCAATCATGTATTGTTTTGTATGGCAAAAAAAGTACTTCTCCATCTTTAAACATATCTCTTATTCTACGAAGGATCTGCATGAGCTACAGACATCTTTCCATACCTTCCAACAATACCTTCAAAATGCTAGTGTGGATCATAGGTCATAGCTATGTTTTCAGGTGCAAGAGGTATGCAGGACAGAGGTATTGACTTAGACCTAGGTTTACAAAATGTGGACATTAAATGGTTTACACAGAGAAGATTGAAGTTGCACCAATTGCTACCTTTGGTTAAAACCTCTTTGCATCTTCCACACCCTGACCTCATGATTGTGCATTGTGGTGGAAATGACCAAGGCACATTGACTGGGGTAGGTTTGGAAATGCTTATGAAAGACACCTTTGGACACCTCAGCTCATCACCATGTGACTCTGGGCAATAGCTCACTTAATAGTTCACATAATTTCGTGGGCCTTCAGACCGATAGGGGTGAGTAGTTTGCGCTTTACAATTACCGTATTGTTTTGATATGTACAAATTTACCTTCGCACTCTCTGTATAACACCTCCTAAGCACCATACACAAGTTACAATGTTCAAAACAAAAGTTCCTTCGAGTAGGTATAACTACATGCTGACACTACTTGACAGATGTGGCACAGCGGCCTGAGCACATGACCTCACAGCATATGACACACAGTTTGGACTCACGCTTTCATCCCCAACTCCGGCAGCACCTAAGCTTAGCACCATGAGACTCTAGACAATACCTCACATATTTTCCGTACCTCAGGACTTTCAAACCAGTAGGAGTCAGTAGCTCGTCCTAGTAGGTATAAACACATGCTGACACTACTTCCACAGGTGTGCTAGAGTGGCCAGGGCACATGACTTCACACCATAAGACAAACAGTTTAGGCTCACGCTTTCATCCCCGACTCCTGCAGCAGCTCACCTTAGCAGTATCAGACTACGCAATACCTCACTTAATTTCCGTACCCAGTACTTTCAGACCAGTAGGTATGAGTAGTTCGCTTCGCACCCCCTCTATAGCACACCCTAAACACCCCACAGAGGTTCCAGTACTCCAACCCTATTTCCCACTTTTTTCGGCCTTTTTTCCCTTACTCGCTTCAATGGAATAACAAAATGGCGGCCAACACTTTCTCCTTCCATGAGACTCTAGACAATACCTCACATATTTTACGTACCCAGGACTTTCACACCACTACGGGTCAGTAGTTCATCCTAGTAGATATAAACACATGCTGACACTACTTCCACAACTGTACTGCAGTGGCCAGGGCACATGACTTCACAGCATAAGACACACAGTGTGGGCTCACGCTTTAATCCTCAAGTCGCGCACAAGCTCACCTTAGAAACAACACACACTAGCCAATACCTCAATTAATTTTCGTAGCCTAGAACTTTCACACCGGTAGGCATGATTAGTTCACTTTGTACCCACTCTATAGCATACCCTAAACACCCCACAAAGGTTACAGTGCTCCTACCCTCCTCTTTCCCACATTTTTTGCCCTTTTCTCCCTAACTCGCTTCAACGGAATCACAAAATGGCGGCCAACGCTTCCTAGTTGCAAACGCTCGCAGCGCTTGCAGCCAATCAGCAGCAAGCCTGTGCTTGTAACGCCTCAGCCAATCAGATGGCAGAATTCCCAAATACCAATATCTGTAAATTCCGATATTTCTCAAAAACTACAGAACGGATTTACACCAAATAAACAAAAGCGTGCCTTCTAGACAAAGACCCTTCTCTCTTCCAAATTTGGGGTAATTCCGTTCACCCGTTCGACCTGTAGCCTTGTCTAAAGTTTCCTATGGAAATTAACATTTTCTCAGCCCCCTTGACGAATCACCCCCAAACTTTCAACATAGGAGCTGATCTGAACAAAGAATTCGTTTTGAAAATTTCACAAAGATTCATAAATCGGCGCCAAAGTTATTGCAAATAGAATGTTGCCATTTACTTATAGTAACTAGGTCCTAACTATAAAATATATATAAATATATACATATATACATATACATGTATATATATATATATATGGATATATATGCATGTATATATATAAAATTCACTGAAAAAAACATAGGTTTCACACATGTTATAGTTAGCTGGACATTTTACTGATAAAAAACCAATGAAATTCCCCCGTTATAGTTAGTACAGGCAACTATAACTCACGCGACCGCAATCCTCTGCTGATGCTAATACTGTATTTAGACAATTATTTGCCCATGTCTTCTTCCATTAAATTTTAGCTATACATATATTACAAATATTTTTTTTTCATAAAGACACATGTCATCAGCAGAGGATTGCGGTCGCGTGAGTTATAGTTGCCTGCACTAACTATAACGGGGGAATTTCATTGGTTTTTTATCAGTAAAATGTCCAGCTAACTATAACATGTGTGAAACCTATGGTTTTTTCAGTGAATTTGCAACTTTTTTAAAATGCTAATTCCTAACTATAACGTGTGTGAAACCTATGTTTTTTTCAGTGAATTTGTACGGTTTTTTAAATGCTAAGTTACTTTACGCCATTCGTGGCATGCGCGCCCACTTAACGCAGTTCGTTCCGTGCGCGCACGGTGCGCTTCGCGCACCGCGTGCCCACTTTACGCAGTTAGTGCCGTGCACGCTGGGTTACGCTGGATGGGCCATGTACGCTTCGCGCACCGTGCGCGCATGGAGGACATAGTATGTGCTTCGTTGTGAAAGGTATTGTTTGATTTTTTGGTGTGCTATGGGACTGTCATATGCCATGCACAAATGGTGCCCTTCGGGCACCTTTTGCACACCGGGTGTGGAGGATATGGATATTTTTTTTTTTTGGAGTTTTTTTCCGTACGCGTACGGTAAGCGTAATCGGCGATTTTTCGAAAAAAATTAAAATTGCATTTTTGCCCTTGGGGGTTCTTTGAGGACACCTCCGTGAAGGCTAGGTGGTTGGGAGCAGTCTAAACAGCCCCTTTATATGTTTTTTGCCTTTGTTTTTCTTCCACCCCCTCAGAGTGCGAGATAGAAAATGGCGGGCGCCGCTTCCAGGTTTCGACCGATTCGAATGTTTACTAAGATCTAACAGCCAATCAGAATCGCGCTTGCGCACGTCACCGTACGCGTACGGTAAGCGCACGGTAAGCGCACCGTAAGCTGGCTCAGATATATATATTGATTTAAAGGCTATTTTCTCAGAATCTACTGAACAGATTTACACCAAACCTACAAAAGGCACTTCCTTGACCTGTAGACTACCTCTCTGCCAAATTTCAAGGAACTCTGTTCAGCCGTTCGGGCTGTAGCTGTGTCTAAAGGTCCTATGGAAAAATGCATGGGAAAAACGCGTTTTGAGACCCCCCTTTTATCTCAGCCCCCGCTTGACGAATCCCCCCGAGACTTTCAGGGTAGGAGCGGAGCGTAGCGCCCCATTAGTTTTGAAAATTTCGCGAGGATTCGTCGACCGGCGCCAAAGATATTCAAAATAGAATGTTGCGGTTTTCCTATGGAAACAGGGTCCTAACTATAACTACCTACTGGCGACCGCCAGTAGGTAATATATATATTTCCCAATGGCGGTCGCCAGTAGGTAGTTATAGTTAGGACCTAGTTACCATAGGAAAATCGTAATATTCTTTTCCCAATAACTTTGGCGCCGGTTGACGAATGTTCGCGAAATTTTCAAAACTGGGGTGGCGCTCTGGTCAGCTCCTATCCTTAAAGTTTGGGGGTGATTTATCAAGTGGGGGCCGAGAAAAAAGGGGGTCCCAAAACGCATTTTCCCCATGTTATTTCCCATAAGAAATTTTAGACACGGCTACAGCTCGAACTGCTGAACGGAATTACACCAAATTTTGCAAAAAGGTAGCCCTTGGTTCAGAAAGCGCCCTTTTTAGGTCTCGCCTAGCTATTGCGCAATCACAATGCGAGACTCTAGTAAGAGGGGCATTTCAAAGAGCTCCCAAAAGTGGATTGCATGGCGAGCACGCGCACAATCACGTGCATCGTGCTGCCATGCAATCCGTTTGAGGAAGCGCTTCAGCCTACTGGCGCCCTCGGCATCATACTTCAAAGGGTCCGCTCCCCCGCCTGGAATGCGCTCCCCCGCCCCCGCCAAGCACGCGTGCCACGCTCCGCCGCGTCTTGAGCACTTTAGAAGCCGGGCTTGTCTTGTTTTCTTCGTAATACAAATTTGTTCTCTACCTGGCTCCCCTCCTTTTCCTAGGCCTCTGTCTCTCTTACGACCCCATTCCCTTTCGCTTATGTCTGTATTTACTGCTCTCTCTCTCTTCGCTTATGTCTGTATTTACTGCTCTCTCTCTCTCTTCACTTATGTCTGAATTTACTGCTCTTTGTCTCTCCCGCTCTCCCCATTCTATCCTGCTCTCTTTCACAAGCCTTCCATCATTTCCTATCTCTAACCTGTGGTCCCCGTCTACCTTGCGCCCTCTCTCCTCTTTGTGCCCGCTCCCTTTCTCGCGTCGCCACCTCTTCCATCATTGTACCTCGCTGTCCCTGTCTAACCTGCAGTCCCTGTCTACCTCGCGCCCTCTCTCCTCTTTGTGCCCGCTCCGTCGCCACCTTTTCCATCATTGTACCTCGCTGTCCCTGTCTTTCTCGCGCCACCTCCCTTCCAGATCTCTGTGTCACTGTGTCTCCTTCCCTGTCAGGCCTCTTCTTTCCTCCCGGTGTCTGACATTTGAGGGTCGCTAATGAGCGCCTCCGCAGTCCGGCTCTCACTGATCCCTCGGAGGCTGCCGGGGGTATGGGATCCTTTCCCTGCAATATTAATTTAGCTACGTGTTGCGTAAGAGCCTAAAAGGCTTTCTGCTGCTACCTTGCTGCTCGGCGGCCATTAATATTATATCAGGGCCGGTGCTGTTGCTGTAGTGCAGTTTCATTAAAAATGTGATCTGTAGCTTTAAACATGCAGCTTTCCATGCAGAATTATACCAAGTTATTCTTGGTCTGCAAACTCGTAATTGCGTACAGAGATTCCCGTCGGTACCGGAAATTCAGAACGCCTTGAACGGCTGCATATAGTTCCTCAATACTTTCTCCATTTCTACTAGTTGTGTTTCATCAGCTTTTAAGAGTAGCGTTCGGGCCACTCCTTCCCCCACCCCTCTTATCTAGTCTCCTTCTAGGCCACTTTTTCCATTTTGCTTGGACATTTGATCCTCGTCTTTTGGCTGCCTCTTTCTCTTCTTAATAATTATGCTATAATATAATACTTGGATTTGTATAGCGCCGCTAATAACCCATGAGGGTCTGTAGGCGCTGTCCGTAGGCAGGGGGAAGTGATTTGCCCAGAATCACAGGATGTTGAGCACACGACGAGACTTAAACCTGGATCTCTCAGCGCCCAAGTCGGCTGCACTGGCCGTTAAGCCACAGCCTCCCCCTTCTGAACGTAGCATTTGGACCACTTCTTTGTCATTGACTCAACTCTGGAACACGTCCAGGGCCGGACTGGTAATTTAAAATAGCCCTGTCAAAAAGTATAAACTTAGACCCCATGTGCACCAAGTGAGTAACCCCCAGCACATTACTCAGTAGGATTTTATGTAGGATAATTTTGGAAAAGTGAAACCAAAAGGTGCATGTTAACTGCTCAATTTTTCAATTATATTTGCCACTTTTACTGACTGCTCCGAAAGGGATTCAAATAAAGATTCCAGTACATTAGTGTTTACCACAGTACCGCAAAGCGCTATTTCTACACAGCTTCTAATCATGCATGCCATGTGCCTGGTGAGAAAAAGGACCTATTTGTTGGTACAGTTATGAGAGGTTTTCTTTTAAGACTTCCATTCAAAAGTCTTTGAAGCTCATCTAACAAGCATTGAAAATGCAACAGGTCTCGCATTTACGCGAGGAAGCTATTGGCATTGTAAATGACTATGCCTTTTATTTTATGTTTTAAAAACCAAAACATAAATAAAAGGCATTGTCATTTACAATGCCAATAGCTCAAACTCCCGTAAATGCGAGACCTATTGCATTGCAAATGCTTGTTTCAGAACAGCCTCCAGTTTACTGTGACGCCTAAAACCAAACCTGACTTTTATTTCAAACTCACAAAGCATCCCGAAACGTACAGTGTCACTTACGGCAGGAGTCGGGTAAGGCAACAAGTGAACGGGGAGTGTCCGTGGTCTGACTTGGCACTAAGAGCCCATGTAAGAGCTGAGCCATGAACATGTTTGGCATGCAATTTGTAAAATTTTCAAACAAAAAAGATCTGGCTGACCCGGGCAACAACCATTTATTTTAAGTAGGACTGATGCTGGGGGGTCTCCACCTCAACCCAACCACTGCTTCACCAATAATACAGTCTAATCCAGTCCCCTGCGCCCACTATTCAAATTGTATTATAAAGAAAAAAGAACGTAAGTCAAGTCACTCGCAGACAACATACCCTCAGCAAATAGGTGTATGTATACCACAAAAAAGTACGTCGGAAAGTGTGTAGAAAAGAGAAAGTACCTCACGTGCGCACCACCAGAGGAGCTACTGGCAGGTTCTTACCTGCTTGCCCACGTTTTTATCATCATTGGTAACTTTCTCATGTAGAAAAGAAATTGGTGTCCAGTAAAGAAAATGAAAAGAAGTGTAAGAGGTGATAAATATATCACCAAAGAAAGACCCTGTGAAAAACACAAGACAGAATGTATCAAAATAGAAGTAAAATTGAGCTAGGACTCACATATGGTTGCACCCTTTTTTAATCCAAAACGTGAGCTTGCTCAACATTAAAAACACAGCATGTTGTAGACCAATTCAAGGAAGGCCAACATGTTTCATTGCCTGTATGTCTTTGCGGCAAATTTGTCAGGGCTTCGAGGTCAGCAATCACCTCACTGGACATCTGACATTGAGTATCGAGTGACAAGTGAAAGCCAAGGGCCCGCGTACCAGCTCCCACTCAAAAGGGGTGTGTATCTCTTACACTTAACACTTAGAAAACCGCACATCCGTTGCTTGTAGGTTCATCGCTACCCGATGACCACCATGCGTTTTCTCATCCCGGCGTAATGCAATTTGTACAACTCTTATCGTTTAAAAAAAAAATGATAATGTCCCTTCAGACTTAGTGTATTTCTTTAACATACAGAAACGTTTCATTTTTAGTACATCAGACTATGTGGCACTGCAGGGAGGCATATATTAAATGTGATTTAAGAAACACACATGCCCTTCAGGTGACCATGCCATTATTATCTTGTGCACCCTTTATGTGACCTAGATTCTTATTACATATGGACCAACATTATTATTAAATAAAGCATGTTTATTAAACACACAAGCGAGATTTGATTAGGATCACATTGTTAGGTCAAACAGGCAAGCCGGGATTGACTTTAGGTTTTCTGATTTCACACTGTGTGATTCAGCCACTACACTGGAATCTCTTTCTTCTGTTTTACATCGAATGTTCATGCTTTGTCCTCAATTCCTGGTGCATGAAGTTAGAGAGTGGAAGACAGGCAGAAGCCACAAGAAATCTCTGCTTGATTGGGCTTGAGGGTCAAAGAAGTCCACCAGCTGAGCAAAAGCTACGCATTCGGCTTGAGCCTTCAGTGGTAAACCCAAGACTCGCCCAACTTTACTTATATCCAACCCTGGTTCTAGTGAGGGAAGGGGAGGGCAGTCAGGCCCCACTCCTCCTCCCCCCTCAAATATGCCCTTAACCCACCCAAAACCCATCCTGAAGAGGAAAGCCATACTTTGAGCTGTTTCATAATGATTCACATGGAGACAAAGTGTCTCTTTCTGTCTAATCACTTAACTTTCATGATCACCAGAAATTAATTGGCCTGCTTTAAGTGCCTGGGGGCAAGTGTGAAATCAGCAGGAATGGAAGTTAATGATATTGGGCACAAAAGCACAGCAAGGGGTGACTGCATACTGTTATCTTAAGGTGCTTAAGAAAATGATCAATTAGCAAATAATACATAAATGTATTAGTCAATTTATAGTTTAAAGCAATCTAAATGTCATAAAACAAAGAAAAATGATTATAAAGTTGCCTCAAGAATGGAGCTAAGCAAGATCTCCTACAAAGAGAGCACCGTACTATGCTAACTCTGCTATGTCAGGAAAGGTTCTGCTAGTAAGTCAGGAAAAAAGGATTCTGAATGGTCCTCTACATTACATTAGTTTAAATCACGCAATTGTAGCATTTGACATCCCTACACATGGCTCCCAGATAATGAGCCAATCCGAGTTAAGGCACAAGTAGATAACTAAACTCATTATAAGGTCTCGCCTAGCGAACGCAGCGCATGCGCGTTGCTCGCCTTGGCGAAACCTATTGTTGTCAGTTTGGTGCGCGAAGGGAGACAAACCATGTGCGCGTGCATGGCGTCTCCTTTCAAGAAATAACAAGCGCGTGCTCACAGGCTCCCACCCCGCGTTTGTTTTGTTTTTTGCACATTCTCCTCGGAAACGCTGCAGGACTTCCCTGGGAGCAGAACAGAGGAAGCACAGCAGCAGCATACGCCTTGTCCTACCTTGCTGGAACGTCAAGAAAAGCTAAATGAGTTTATCAAAGAGGGCTGAGAGTATTTTAGCAATGATGGTAAATGTCGGAGTTATAACAGTTGTGTTATTTTGTGGTGGAATGATTCGTGCGGACACCAAGGCATCAAACAGCGTGACAACAAATTGAAAATTACATGTGCGTGTGAATAGGGCTTAAATCCAGGCCCGGACTGGCAATGCCGGGCACCGGGCAATCCCCCGGTAGGCTGCCAGGGGTGGGGGCCGGTTTTTTGGCCGGGGACCGGTTTTGTTGTTGGGGCCGATTTTTTTGTACACAGTCACTAGTACAGTAGTCACTGATTTGTCACTACAGTACTCTGCTGCGCAGCGGCGTGCGTCTTCGTGACTCTCACTCTTTCCTCGCTCCACGCAAAAACTTAATCAATCTCTGCTGCTAATCAAATAATGCATTGGAGTGCGAGTGCCATTTTAGGGGGTGGGTCGTGCGCGCACGTGCAGCACGCAGATGTCTCCGCACGGCGCCCGCCGCAGCGTCTGTGTGGTCTCTCATAGGGGTGGGCGGAATTTGCGGAATTGCGTTACGCAAATCTCCGCGAAACGGTAAAAAATCTCCGCGAACACGCAGAAATTCCGCGAACACGCGGAATTGCTTGTTCGCGATGCTTTTTTCCTGTTCACAATTGCTGTTTGCGTGCTCGGGGAGAAATATCTCGCGAACACGCATTTTGAGATCGCGAACAAGCAAAAATTTCGCGAAATCGCGGAAAGCAGACTTTTTAGCAATTTCGCGCTCTCCGCGGAACGCGAAATTACGCAAATTCCGCAAATTCCGCGAGCGGAACGGAATTTACCGCCCAGGCCTAGTCTCTCAGTCTTCTTCAGTTCACCCACCTTAGGGGGGTGGGGGTGGGGCGGGCGCGGCTGTTGGTGACATGCGCATTAGGGCTCACTCAATAAAAAGTGCGCGTGACCCGCATTCCAGAGAACTAAGCCAGACGACGAGAGAGGTCCTCTCTTGGCACCGTCCCCATAATTTAATTATTTCTAGCCCTGGCCCCTGCCTGTCCCAGTGTCCCTGCTGCCGACTGTCTGCCGCCCGCAGGTGAGTGTCATTTGCATTTTTGCACATTGTTTGCATTTGCAATCAGATAATATATTACACAATACCACAGCAGAAGCCAGAAGGTGCAGTAGGAGCGCGGGGTCAACGCGGGTAAATAACCGTAGGATCGAAGTACATGTAGGCAACTGCGGGAGGGGCAGAGCTGAAGTCTTAAGACCAGAGGGCCACAGTGGGGCAGGAACGAAACGTGCATTGTTTGTATTAGCTCCATTGTCATTTATGGGGGGCAGCTTATTGGAGACATCATTTCACATCGTGTGCGTGTCTGCTCGTTTTTATTGTTTGCCTTTGTAACATTAAGTTGACATTTCATCAAGAATGCTGTTCAGGTTATGTGTGAAGTTATTAAACATAGCGCTAAAATGACGAGGCCGGCGGCTTTTTCTGCACAGCCGCATCGCCCCATTTCTGTTTTCTCTTTTCTATGCGCTTTGCTGAGCGTGCCTCTGCGCCCTGGTCTCTGGGGCTGCCCTGCCACTGGCAGGTAACCAGCTCACATGAGCATTACCTTTACCTGTCACCAGCAGGCAGATGACAACACATGGACTATAAGGGGTCGGCATCTGGAGGGTGTAGAAAAGAGGGGGGGGGTGGATAGATTCATCATGGCACTGTGGGCCGGGCCGGGATTAAACAAAAGGTTTTTCCAAGTTTTGCTTACTGCACCTCATGAGCGAACTGACAAATCTTGCCTTTCTTGGAAATGTTGTACATTGGCTCATGTGCTGCAGAAAGTGTGATTACATACAAACACAGGTACACAGCTCTGATCTGGGCCTGCGCAGGAGTTCAAGCGAAGGCCCGCTGGGCTTCATCATGAACAAGGTGCCGTGCACAAGAGGAGAAGAGAACTGTATTATGCCTGTTTTCAGTTAAACTGGAAGAGTTGTATAAATTAGAACATGAGCTGAACGACAGCATAGCTCGGAAGTACGTAGGTATGATTGCTATGGCGGTATTTTTATTTTATTTTTTATTGCAGTTTTATATAGCGCGTACTCGACTCGAAGGTATGAAAGCACTTTACATGGTGAGATTAAGTGATTTGCCACTTGCCAGGCCCTCTAAAATGTGTCATAACATCAAATTTGTTGGCACGTGTTGTTGACACTATCAGCTTTTAAATGGTATCGTATATCTTTCTGCTTCAGAGGAATTCTTCGAATGAGCAGGAAGTCGGTTACTTGTTATTTTTTTGCAACCCAAATGTATTGGAGCCCTTTACTTGAGCACCAGTCACATTACAAAGAAACACATTCATTTTTGCTAGGCACGGGGAGATGAAGTGATTTGCCCAGAATCACAGGATGTTTGTTGAGCTGACGCCGAGGCTCGAACCCGGTTCCCCAGCGCCAAAGTCGGCAACTCTGGTTGTTACGCCACATCCTCTCCTTTGACACATCAATGTTAGACATCCACTGGGAAACAGCAGATTTAAAGGCGCTGTCCAGGAAATGATGTCAAGATAGGTCTCAGATCCCCATCAGACGTCAACAAACAAAATAGCATTCTAAAATGGCTACGTACGGTTGGTGCGGGTTAGTGATGCGGACTGGGTCAATAAAACCGTATTTTTTTCTCTTCTTTGGGTGTCCCGTTAAAATAGGCAAAAAAGCAGAATGGAAGTTGACAAAATGAAATGAAAGCAGATGGTGATCTGTTAACAGAGATTCTAGGCGGGAAATGCATGTTAACATTCAATTAAGGCCCAGTCTGGCCTGGGCCTTGGCCTATAACTTTTTGTTTATTCCCCGGCCACAAGCCCAAACTTGGGGCTTGTGCTGAAAAATATATTTTAAGCAGACAACAGGGCTTTCTAGTGTTTTTTTTCTTTCTTTTTTACACAAGTGAGTCGTTTTGTTTTGATTTCCACTGGCCACTGGTGTTGCCGCTGGTACTTGCCGCTTAGGCTAACGTGTACATTTCTAGGAGCCCTCGGTGCGTTCCCTTGATGCTGGCTCAGTTGGTTCGTGACTTACATTTATTTTAAAGTGTTCGGATTTCAGTCCGAATTTCACAAGAAAGGAGTTTGCGCTGTTAAAATGCGCACTTGTGTGTTCAGTGTTCACTGTTCAGCGGATGGTTCACTTCTACAAGATGCAATCGGGCCACAGTGACGGTAGCTGCAGTTCCCAGTGTGCAATCTGACAGACGTTTTCGAAAGAGACTTGCTGTTTCATAATACCCAATCCCTGTGTGTTCTATGATTCTATTTCAATGTCTAAGGAACACAATATCCAGCTGAATAGTATTCGTGTTTTTTGGCCTCAGAAAGCTGAAAAGGCAGGGTCTGCCTTTCATCGATTCCAATCTGTAACAAATTTGCTGCACAGAGTTCTCTACAGAAGGCGCAGTGTTAGGCAAATGACATCACCAATCCTCTGATGACATCACAGAGTTGATCTCTGATCCCAGCCCAAGCCCTTCAACAGCCTCCTACTTGCTCCTAAGGGCCCAGGGGCAGCAAGGGCAAGATCAGATGTGGAAGCTAGAACTACTACCTCACACGGTGTGAGCGTGTGTCACACTATTAGCTCCTTTCACATGGTCGGCAAGAGCTGTTATCATAGTGCTAGACAAGGTGAGCTGGAAACCCTTGCACAAAGCAGCCTTCCAGCTTGTGTGTGGAGGCTCTGCATTGCTGATGTCCATAAAGGGGGTTGCAACCTCCCTAGGAAATTAGTGGTAGCCTCTGAAGCTTTTGCTAGAGTTTTAGGGGAGAGGCTCCTTGTTTATGCCCCCTCCTCCTCCTCTCTCTTATAGTGAAAAGTTTTTAAAGTCGTCAGGTGTGGGGCACTTCACACACTAATAGGTCCTTTAAAACCCTCCTTAGTTTATTTTCTGCTCCTGCCTTCTCCATTAGCCCTGATGCTGGGGTAGAAACCAACAAGGGCAGTGCCACCACGAGTATCCAAGGGCACTTTACCACCACTAACCAGTGCTAAAGTGCTTGCGCTCTTTCCTTTCAAACATGGTCAAATTGGCTTACACCGAATTGGCAATTTTAATTTACTTGTAAGTCCCTAGAAATGTGGTTCTACATGTACCCAGGGACTGTACATTAAATGCTGCTAGTGGACCTGCAACACTTATTGTGTCACCCACTTAAGTAGGCTATTTAAAGATGTGTCATGTCAAGGCCAGGGCCTTTGTGTTAATTTTTCATGCTTTCTGGCCAGGGTGCCATGCCATTTGAGACATTTCCATGCTTTCTGGCCTGGGTGCTTAATTATGTGGACTATTTCCTTAGTTTCTGGCCTCAGTGACCTGGAGCTGGAGGCTCATGTGAGACATTTCCATGCTTACTGGCCTGAGTGCTTGCTCGCTACACACCATGTGGGGGGCTGGTCTCACTTTTACTTTTTTCTCTCAGATTCACTTCTTGAGTCTATTTTTGGTGCTCTCTGAAAGAATGTCTATGGGTACATATGACTGGGTGGGTAACCTGGTGCTCTTTAAGGTTATCACCTACTATTTACTGTGCTTTGAAAGTTGATACAATTGAATATGTAATGATAAATGTGCTGAAAAATTCACCATTTTGATCTGTTGTTTTCCAAAATTTTCTTGGAGGGAGATAGCGGTCGGGCTCGCGTGCTGCTCGCGCTCGCTACGCGCCGGACGGGGGCTGGTCTGCCAAAATTTGCCAGGGCTGCTTTCAGTTCCCAGTCCGGCCCTGCTTAAATCTCTATTGCAAAGCAGTGAAGATCATTATCAGACGGGGACTGTGCTAGAGAGCAAGGGTGTGCTTGGTTGGAAGACTGAAATAATTTTAGACTGTTTTCAGCTTTTAGGTGTTTTTGGACACTATTCTCTCTATATAAACAGCTTGTAGATTTATAAACCATAACATTCATTCATACACGATGATGAATGAACCTGACCCTGAAAGGAAACCAGATCAGTTAATTAGTCTAGGACAGGTATTATCTTTGCAATATCGCTTCCTTTTTACCATGCCTTCATCATCCAGAAGTACATTCACCAATTCAACTGTTATTTGATTTGCTCACTGATGCGCACCGCATGCCCTATCGCCCTCCTGCGCCTTCAGCATTTATCAGCATGCTTTTCATGGCCCCGCCTCCCCATCATAGATGCTCTGTTCAGCTGGTGGGGCATTCTCTCTCCCCTCCTCTTCCTCCGCCTATTAGCAACAGACGTGCAGCCAATTGACTTGTTCTCCCCCAAGAGCCGAGCAGCGACTCATCCTCTCAAACAGGCATGCTGATATCATTCTTCTGTTTTGTTAACTTCTACATACAACAGAGAGGCCCCTTCAATGGATGGCTTTGCATGTGTTGATGTTTTAAAACATGAGTAATGCAGTAAAGAAGATGCATTTTTTTGCTGGTGATAGTGGAGGCAGTTGAACAGTTGCATTGTCCTCAGCACCACTCGGGTGTCTGGTGTAACCGATGCAGCTACGCAGTTTGCACTACATTGTTTCAGAAAGACAACACTTAGGTGCCGATCACGATCCGGCAAAAACCGGGTACGAACCGTCGGACGGAGCATAATCTCCGTCCGACGCGTACCCGGTCGTCAATTTTTACAAACAAGGAATTACGATTCGCACGGGTACACCAGTACCGTACGAATCGTAAAAAAGCCCGACCGACCAAAAAAAACCTACCAATGCGA
The DNA here is from genome assembly GCF_964204655.1 of Triturus cristatus. NCBI lineage: Eukaryota > Metazoa > Chordata > Amphibia > Caudata > Salamandridae > Triturus > Triturus cristatus. The sequence goes on from NC_140591.1 coordinate 1,081,476,080, forward strand.
TCCGGAAAAGCGCCGACCTGACGTCGGGACGCTCGCAGCCAGCCATTCACGACCCAGGAATCACGATTCGCACCGACGTCACCCCGCACGGTGAATATTTTGCGGCAGCCAAAAACTTCCGGGAAATCAGGACGACGCGAACAAGGACCACCAGTACGCGACGGACAGACGACGACGCGAACAAGGAGGACCAGTACGCGATGGACACACAGGACCACGCGACCAAGGAGGACCCGTACGCGACAGGACAACGCGATCAAGGAGGACCCGTACGCGACAGGACGACGCGATCAAGGAGTACCAGTACGCGACGGACAGACATGGACCCGAACCTACGAGTCATCCCTGCCCTCATAGCAGTCCACCTCCTCTACAGGTTACGACGCAGACGCCGCAGAAGGTCAGAATAACTAAGGGAGGGGGGAAAGTGGGGTGGGGTGGGGGTGGCAGGACCAGGGCAGGCCACAAAACAACCACATAAGTCACACACCACACATGGCCTGGACATACCTGACTCCCATGCCCTGGTCACCACGAGGGGGTGGGGGCGTGTCCTGATAAGCCAGCGACCGCCACAACGGAAGTCCGTCACCACGCGAACCGGCAACACAACCAGACAGGTACGTCCCGTACCCACGCCTGAAGAGCGCGGGTACGAGTCGGACCACGCCCACACACGTCACCCCAACAATGGCAGGACGGATCGCACCCACGTGGCAAAGGCCTGGGTACGGGCCGCACAAGCATCACATAGCGTGGGGACGGATATGTACGGACCCTACCCCCACCCCGTATGCATGGAGCGTACCCCCACCCCAACAGTGTAAGTACGACCCGTACCCTCACCCGCGTATGCATGGAGCGTACCCCCCACCCCAACAGTGTAAGTACGACCCGTACCCTCACCCGCGTATGCAAGGAGCGTACCCCCCACCCCAACAGTGTAAGTACGACCCGTACCCCCACCCGCGTATGCATGGAGCGTACCCCCCAGCCCAACAGTGTAAGTACAACCCGTACCCCCACCCGCGTATGCATGGAGCGTACCCCCCATGCCAACAGAGTAAGTACGACTCGAACCCTCACCCGCGTATGCATGGAGCGTACCCTCCATGCCAACAGTGTAAGTACGACTCGAACCCTCACCCGCAGACGTACGGACCGTACCCCCACCCCCACCAGTGTAAGTACGACTCCTACCCCCACCCGCGGACTCACGGACCGTACCCCCACCCCAACAGTGTAAGTACGACCCGTACCCCCACCCGCGTATGCATGGAGCGTACCCCCCAGCCCAACAGTGTAAGTACGACCCGTACCCTCACCCGCGTATGCAAGGGGCGTACCCCCACCCCAACAGTGTAAGTACGACCCGTACCCCCACCCGCGTATGCATGGAGCGTACCCCCCAGCCCAACAGTGTAAGTACGACCCGTACCCTCACCCGCGTATGCAAGGAGCGTACCCCCCAGCCCAACAGTGTAAGTACGACCCGTACCCCCACCCGCGTATGCATGGAGCGTACCCCCCAGCCCAACAGTGTAAGTACGACCCGTACCCCCACCCGCGTATGCATGGAGCGTACCCCCCAGCCCAACAGTGTAAGTACGACCCGTACCCCCACCCGCGTATGCATGGAGCGTACCCCCCATGCCAACAGTGTAAGTACGACTCGAACCCTCACCCGCGTATGCATGGAGCGTACCCTCCATGCCAACAGTGTAAGTACGACTCGAACCCTCACCCGTGGACGTACGGACCGTACCCCCACCCCCACCAGTGTAAGTACGACTCCTACCCCCACCCGCGGACTCACGGACTGTACCCCCACCCCAACAGTGTAAGTACGACCCGTACCCCCACCCGCGTATGCAAGGAGCGTACCCCCCAGCCCAACAGTGTAAGTACGACCCGTACCCTCACCCGCGTATGCAAGGAGCGTACCCCACACCCCAACAGTGTAAGTACGACCCGTACCCTCACCCGCGTATGCATGGAGCGTACCCCCACCACACCAGTGTAAGTAGACTCGTACCCTCACCTCGAATGCATTGAGTGTACCCCCACCGTGTATGTTCCAAGCGTACATATCCTGAAATCGGAGGTGTGTGTGCAGAGTCCACCCAGCAGTGCCCTGAGACAGGAGGGGTGGGTGTGGAGTCCTCCCAGCAGTGCCCTGAGACAGGAGGGGTGGGTGCCTATCACTAACAGCAGTGCCCTGAGACAGGAGGGGTGGGTGCCTATCACTCCCAGCAGTGCCCTGAGACAGGAGGGGTGGGTGTGGAGTCCTCCCAGCAGTGCCCTGAGACAGGAGGGGTGTGTGCAGAGTCCTCCCAGCAGTGCCCTGAGACAGGAGGGGTGGGTGCCTATCACTCCCAGCAGTGCCCTGAGACAGGAGGGGTGGGTGTGGAGTCCTCCCAGCAGTGCCCTGAGACAGGAGGGGTGGGTGTGGAGTCCTCCCAGCAGTGCCCTGAGACAGGAGGGGTGTGTGCAGAGTCCTCCCAGCAGTGCCCTGAGACAGGAGGGGTGGGTGCCTATCACTAACAGCAGTGCCCTGAGCCAGGAGGGGTGTGTGCAGAGTCCTCCCAGCAGTGCCCTGAGACAGGAGGGGTGGGTGCCTATCACTAACAGCAGTGCCCTGAGCCAGGAGGGGTGTGTGCAGAGTCCTCCCAGCAGTGCCCTGAGACAGGAGGGGTGGGTGCCTATCACTAACAGCAGTGCCCTGAGACAGGAGGGGTGGGTGCCTATCACTCCCAGCAGTGCCCTGAGACAGGAGGGGTGGGTGTGGAGTCCTCCCAGCAGTGCCCTGAGACAGGAGGGGTGGGTGTGGAGTCCTCCCAGCAGTGCCCTGAGACAGGAGGGGTGGGTGCCTATCACTCCCAGCAGTGCCCTGAGACAGGAGGGGTGTCACACATGTGTGTGAGGCCAGAATTATCCACATGCATACTGGCTACAAGGGAACATGTCCCCATGAACTCATGTCAACAGACTCCACACACAAGTACAGTGATCACCAAGGATGCCACGATTGTTGCAGGTGGAGACATGGCCCTGCATGCATGGCCAAAGTAGAAGGGCTCCGTCACACACACAGCTCATGTAGACACAGCTCTGCGCTAAACATTGGGAACACCCTGCAGGGAAGAAAGCTGGGTACACAGAGGAAGGAATACACCCTGGGACAAGTGCACCATGCAGTAACTGCTTACATGAACAAAGAAAGTTAGCCAACACCTTGTGATGGCACACAGATCCCAGGGTCCCACCAATGAGCAGTACACTACTACATATCCCACACACCCAAACCCTTACACACCACCCAAAACCATGTAGCAGCCCCACCAACACCAAAACCAGCATAGCAGTAGTGTGATAATGAAAACAAAATTAAGCTTTATTCAGCATGAGCACAATGTCCGTGGATCGCAGGCAGTTCAATCTTCACAAAGCCCATAGGGCAGTCAATGATTCTCAGCTGGATGGGGGACACAGTGGGATGCGTGTCCCCTACCTTGCCTGCACAGTCAAATGGCATTGTCTTCCACACTGGTGAGGGCATCAGGGGGGGGGGGAAGCAACAGGCACCGCAGGGACATCAGGGCAAAGGGGCGGCGTTGTGGGTGCAGGGATGGAGGACTCCACCACAGGGGGTGGGTCAGTGCCAAAGGCGGAGGCCAGGATGGCACTACACACCTTTGCAAGGTCCTCCAGGGAGTCCCCTGCACCCGAAGGGACCTCAGGCCCCAAGGAGGGGGGGGGGTCAGAGGGATGGGTCGCAGCGCCACCGGGGGAGGGTGGAGACAGGGGGGGAGACTCAACCACCCTGACCGGGGACCTCCTTGACCGCTTGCGTGGTGGTGTAACTGTGGGGCTCAGGGACAGAGCGGCCATGAAGGAGTCCTTGGGGGAGATGTGGCCAGGAGAGCTGAGGGGAGGGGATTTGGAGGGAGTGGACTGGGTGGAATGCGGACTCCCACTATGGCTGCGTGTCACACGTTTGCCCCCCGACCCAGTGGGTGTGCCTACCTCACCCTGTGTGTGCGTGTCAGGAGGAGTGCGGTGGACCTTCCCTGCTGGTGTGGTGCCCGTGTCCGTTGATGTGGGTGCATGCCGATGTCTGGGTGTACGTGGGATAGGCATGGGAGTGGGAAGTGTGGATGGGGCAGGGGTAGGTGGGGGGAGGTCGCGCTGCAGGAGACCCACTGCTGCAGTCAGTGTGGAGTCTATGGACCTCAGCAAGTTGCGTTGGTCAGCCTGCGATGAATGAATGCCCTCCAAGAAAGCCTCGATGTTGGTGAGGGTTTTGCCGTGGGCATGGAGGACATTAAGGATCGCAGCCTGACCAACCTGCAGTTGCCGCTGGATGTCCACAGACTCTGCATTGGCGGCAGCAGTGGAGACAGGGGCAGGGGGTGCGGTGCCTGGCAGGAAGGAGACATGCTGTGACCGGGCACGCTGGGAAGGGACACGAGCAAGTGGGAGGCGGCTGGTGGGAACTGAGGGGGCGGTGCGAGGTGTTGTTCCGCTGTCAGCTGCTGGTGCAGCCACCGCCCACTCGGAGACATCCTCCTCGGACCTGTCAGCTTCGTATTCTGACGTGCCAGTCGACAGGTCCTCGGCCGCACTATCCTCCACCTCTGTCCCACTCGATGTGCCAGCCCCGATGTCACGGCTGGCACTGGTGCTCGGTCCCTCCGCCTTGCCTGTTTCCATGTCTCCCTCTGTGTCCCCCGACGATGCTGTGGGCAGGGTGGAGAGACAGAAATTAATCAGACAGCTGTACACATCAGTCACATGAGTCCAATCGACATAGGTAACACTGCATAGCCTGAAAAGGAAGATCCCTAACATCTACTAAACAAGGTACCGATGTAGGGCATGAAACACACAGTTGGTTGAGCCACCATGCCACTGAAATACCATGGAGAGCATGAGACAATAGCTAAACACAGGAAACGGAGTCTGACATAGCACCCAGGCCCTGGGGACAATCCAGCACTGCATCTGCACCACACAGCGTTGGCGAAAATACCGATGACCAGGGACCATATCCATGAACTTGAGACACATGCTGCATAGGTAATGCTGAAAACATGCCCAACATGACTCGGTCACTGCACATTGCGTGTGTGTCCAGACACATCACACACTGCCCAGACCCAGCAAGTAGAAATCAGGATTTGACACATAGGCATTGCCCGCCCCAACAAGACCCTACACGAGGCAAATTGTTGAGACACAGGTGGCACCAACATCTCATAGTCTGGGTGATACACACAGGGGCAGGCAAAAAGCAAGATTGGACGCCAAACAGCCAAGGTGCACCTGTACAAATAATGAGGTACCAGTGCCCATCCTCAGATGAGTATAACAAGACACACAGGCACTGCCAACTGTGAGTATGAAGAAGGACAATCAGGTCAGGCTGCACAGTGGACACCTGTACAAAATAGCACGTCTATATACATGGTGACAGGGGACAATGGCACAGAGCACAACCTACGCTGTAGACACTGAGATTGTCCACGTTTATGATGACACATACACCACTGAGGAAAAGGCGCCCCAGGGGACAGTAGTGGGCACGCAACTACATGCTACTGAATGGTAATGACTGCAACACACGTCACCATCCCTGCACTATGTGTATCGCACACTCATGCACATCATGTCACAGGCCACTACATAGGACATGCGCGCTGTAAGGCATGACACATGAGAGACCAACTCCCATGTCTGGAGTCAGCATCAGTGCCAACTGACATGGAACCCACATGCAGTGAACTTGACAGTGCACAGGCAAGGTCCCACAACCTGTTACACACCACCCCCACACATGATGCTACAGTCATTGTTCTCGTGGACAAAGCGCCAGCCTACATTACCTTGTGAAGGAGTGACTACACACAGACCAGGGAACACATTGCAAGGAGGGGAAGGGTGGCAGGGGCGCAGCGCTATACTGGGGCAAACAGGATCTGCACAGCACCTTTAAACCCTGCCAGTGAATTCATGCTACTGTGCCCTTACAAATGCCGGTGACACACAACAAACACACATGTACCTACCCCCTTCCGGCTGCTGCATCGCCTGTAAGCGCCTCTCCAGGTCTGGAAAGACCACCGGCAGCACACGCCTGTGGAGGTGGCTCAGACGGCGGCGGCCGCGGTTCTTGTGGCTCTCAGGTGAGTCCCCCAGCAGGAGCTGTGCAATCCTCCACATCCAGCACCGGATATCCTGCCAGCGTTTCCTCACCTGGGGCAGGCTCCGCCTCCGACCATCCACACCCCTCACGGCACTGACGGCGGTCAGCCAGATCTGCTCCTTGGCAGTGGCGCCTACCTGTGAGGAGGAACAAGTGACACCACATCAATACACCAGCCACATGTCACAGAGAGACATATGGGTACAAATTAGCTGGTTACAACAAGGCATGTCATGCAGCCAACGCATTGCACCTTTGTCATAGGGACATCATCCCCTGGTGAGGGAAAAAGCAGTACGTGCCACAGTGGGTACAAAGGTGGAATGATGGCAATGTCACAATCAATGATCAAGGCTCACACTGTGCATCACACCCACCCCTCCTGTCTCAGGGCACTGCTGTGAGTGATAGGCCCCCACCCCTCCTGTCTCAGGGCACTGCTGTTAGTGATAGGCCCCCACCCCTCCTGTCTCAGGGCACTGCTGTGAGTGATAGGCCCCCACTCCTCCTGTCTCAGGGCACTGCTGGGAGGACTCTGCACACACCCCTCCTGTCTCAGGGCACTGCTGTGAGTGATAGGCTCCCACCCCTCCTGTCTCAGGGCACTGCTGGGAGGACTCTGCACACACCCCTCCTGGCTCAGGGCACTGCTGTGAGTGATAGGCCCCCACCCCTCCTGTCTCAGGGCACTGCTGGGAGACATCAGGCACCCCCCCCCTGGGACCCCCCTGACAAGTACATGGCATGTGTGTTACACCTGGACACAATGGCAGAAGTCACAGTCACAACATAGGGACAGTCTGTGGCAGTGGCCTATGCACTCACCTGATACCCTGGTCGCCCATACAGCATGGAGTACTGTGGGAGGATCACATCCAGCAGAGCCATGTTCTCCTCCAGGGTGAATGGCTGTGTCCTCTCCACAGCCCTTGACATGGTTCCAGGGAATCAGTAGCAGCAGCTGGGTCGACGAATGCAAAGATGTGCAGGCAAGTACTCCCTCATGGGACCTGGCTGCCTTATATGTGCCCTTCTGCCCAGTCTCATGCACAGGAGTACAGAGTGATTGGTCACTCACATTTGCATCCTATGTTTCCACCAATCCCTTCAAACCTAGCAGACTGTGGGTTCTCTATCGGTTTCATTCTCCTGCATGATGTCAGCCCCACAAACACATTGCAACAAAGTAGAATAATTCCAACTGACTTCTGCTGTGCACCTTCCAGAACAATTTCGAAATTTGAACTTGGTCTCCATGACAACCAGCATGCATGTAGGCCTTAATACTTGTCCCCTATGTAATTTGGAGCATCACACACAGGTACGGTGCGTTTCGGGGCCCTAGGGCACCCCAAATGCATGGCAACGGCCCGTACATGCATGCCTACGTTCACTATCACTATGGGTCTGCACGCGTATGCGTACTCGTAGTGGTACGGGCCGTACACTCGCATCTACGCTCACTATCACTATGGGTCTGCACGCGTATGCGTACCCGTAGTGGTACGGACCGTACAAATGCCTGTACGCTCGCCATCACGATGGGTACACATACGGCAGCACTCCCACAGTGATTTGGGAACATACACAGGCCCTCTTAGCTGCAGTACGGCGGTTTTTACACATCACAGTGGTGATAGGCGACACACAGGTAGGAATAGGGCGGACATACTTGTCCATGGCTGGACATACTTGTCCAGGAATGGACATCAAGGCATCGTCTGTGCATTACTACATGTGTGGGGCACAGGTGTGACAGGCTGTGATGTGGAACATGCCTCCTGAGTGGAGAAGGCACCAGATGTATGATGAGATGTGCATAGGTGTACTGTGTGACGGTGCAATGTGTGCCAGGCATGCCCTTGACTCCTTTGACATGTGTGCATGTCGTACTGCGCACTTGGGGTGAGCGTCACTGGCATGGCACGGACACCAACACACGGAAGTGTCCCATGATGCCCGGTACAGGGGTCATGACACATGACTTGTCACTACCCACAGTGCACAATGTGACTATGTCATTTATGTGTCCGGGATTTTCATCAGGTTGATGTTGTAGCACCCTCAAAAGCTGCAGCCGTTGCAGCAACCAACATGTGTCTGTGTGTAGATTGTCATTGCACACTGTTCCGCACACCATGCCACATGTGGTATCGGATGTGAGGTGCACATGTATGCATGGGACACGGAGTAGCGTGACAAGGCCATGTCAGCATCCTCACAAGGAATGGGTGGTGAGTCATGACATGTGCACCTTCATGGCAAGGTGTGTGGGCAGGCCTAGTGTAATGTCATGTGACCTGTGGCTCCGGTGTTCCGCAACCAGTCTCTGCAATCGGCATCCCACTTCTGCTGATGTGTGGGTGTATGTCACTCCTGTCTTGCGTTGGGCTGTTCACTTGCACTGGGACACAGCTATTCCCATGGCGTGGCATGGGGAGGTTCTCAATCTCCGTGTGTAGCTGGGTCTTGGAAGGAGTGTCACCTTGCATCCATACGTATCCTGGGCATGTAGCACATACCTGACTCCCTATGTAGCATGTGTGTATTGCCAGATTTACATGTGCTCAGTAGACATGAGTTGTTGTCGTAGTGCACTCACTCTTCCTTGTCACTTCCAAATTACTGCAGAGCGCCGCCTCTTGCCCGAAGAATTCCAGACTTGGCTGCCATGCAGGAGAATGACAGGATCCGGCTCTACCGCTTCACCCAACCGTTGATCCTGGAGCTGACGGCGAGACTGGCACCACACCTGCAACCGCAGCACAGGTATCCTACGGCCCTGACACCCCAGCTGAAGGTAATGGCTGCCCTACATTTTCTTGCCACGGGTACCTTCCAAAATACCATAGCTCATGTTGGTGGCATGTCCCAGAGCATGTTCAGTGGTGTGCTGCATGATTTCTTGGAGGCCATGTTGATTCACCTGGATGACTTCATCAAGTTCCCAACCCCTGAACAGATGACTGAGGTCAAGCGTGGATTCTATGCCCTGGGAGGGATGCCCCATGTCATTGGGTCCATAGATGGGACACATGTAGGTTTGGTACCACCACACGCACGGGAGGTGGCGTACCGCAATCGGAAGCACTACCACTCCATCAATGCCCTTGTGGTGTGTCTGTCCAATATGGTGATTTCACATGTCTGTGCTCGTTTCCCAGGATCAGCACACGATGCCTACATCATGAGGCGTAGCGGGATGCCTGATATGATGATGCAGCTGCGCAACGAACGGGCATGTGTTGTTGGTGGGTACAGTCTGTCTGTCCTGTATTCTGTATAGCCGACCAGCACGACCGCTTCACCAGTTCTAACGATGTCCATGTGCTTCCCATGTAGGGGACGCTGGCTATCCCAACATGCCTTGGCTGCTGACACCTCTCCGCAACCCCATCACGCCGGCCCAGCTCCGCTATAACACCGCCCATGGCCGGACAAGGCGAGTGATAGAGAGGACGTTTGGCATGCTGAAGAGCCGATTCCGGTGCCTCCACAAGACCGGCGGTGCACTCCCTTATGCCCCGGCGAAGGTCTGCAAGATCTTCATGGTCTGCTGCATGCTGCACAACATGGCAGTTGAAAGAGCTGTGCCACTCATCCTGAATCAACATGACGAGGACCATCCACCCGTGGAGGACGAAGGGCTTGGCAATGGGGCTAGTGATGTGGAGGATGTGGAGCCGCAAGAGGACATCCGGACTCGGCTCATACGCGACTTCTTTGCTTAGTGGTGAGTACCAGTGTCTGAGTGTGCACGCATTGGTCCCCGTGTGGCATGCGTTGTGATGTGTGTCTCCACCTGCATGTATGGCACGTGGGTCAGAGGTGTGTGTGGGTGTGTCACTGGAGTGATGGTGGCAGTGATGGTAGTATTTCCCCAGTCATAATTGTGACCTAGCATGTTGTCATCCATACATGTGTCGAGTAAATGCACATGCAAGTGGCTGTGCTTTTTGTGGCTGACTTCTTGTGTGTCTCTCTTCCCCAGGTACCTGCGCATGCCGTTTGCTGGTTGCATTGTTGTGGCACTGCTATTCCTCATGGACATGACATCGTGGGCTGACTCAGCGTTACAAGCACGGACACGTTTGGAAGTCTCCATGGGGTAAGGGATGCATCTGGGGTGTATTGGGTGTGGCAGTTGTTCACGATGTGTGCACACTGCCCCTGTCGGGGTTTGGTTCCTCTGCAGCCATGTCGCATCCCCATGGGACACGACATGCAGCTGTGTACACCTGAATAGATGGTCTGCCTGGTTGACAGTCATCAGTGATGGGATAGTGGATTGTGATGATGGCATCAATGTGTGTGACACTGCCCTCGGACACATACGGTTAGCATTGGCTTGACATGGTGTGGGACTTCCACATCAGCGGATCTTTGGTGTATGGCAGGCTCTCTGTGTGCAGCTGTGGGTATTTAGCTGTTAGCTGACGCTTGTGTGCCAGTACCATGGCTATCACGCATTTGTGCTGCAGAAGGGGGGTGCCAGTGTTGGACCCACATGTCACTCCACATGATGTGTTCATGTGTACTTCGAGTTGCCTCTGCAAACCCGAATACATGACTAATAAAGGTGTCCCTATGCCTCCAAGGTGCCTCTTCTCAGTCAATGCTGGTGTGTTGGCACGGTGCATCCTGCATGTCTGGCATGGTATTCCCTGATTGTGGCTATGTGTCAATGTGTCGATTCGCAAGATGCAAGCTGTGTGTGTGGGCTGTGACTGTGTATTGGGCATGATGTCCATGACTGCGTGGGTATTGTGACATGTGCCATCCCCATGCATCCAACGTTGTCCAGGCCCCCATTCTCTGCATCCACCGGACTCAAGCTTGCAGGACATGGTTCTGCCACCTGTCTACACATACCTGGGTGCCACCCAGGACACTGGACTGGATCCCTGACCTCTGCGCATGACTGTTGGTGTACTCAATGTGTGTGTCAGCACGGTTGTTCGGCCACCCCCTCAGCTGGTTGTGCCCATCACGGGTGTGTATGGTGCTCCATGTCTGTCTTGCCTAATGAACTGTGACCCATGTGTCCTGTGCCAGACTCAGGCCCCAGGGTGTGGATGGTTGAAGAGAAAAGATGACTCAGGCATGTTTAGACTTTACAAGACACATGTTAGGTAATAATGCTACCAGCAGGCATATACTCTTCATAGTGTGATTTATTATTGGGGGGGGGGGGACAAAGTGAGGGGCTTTCCGGGATTAGGGAATCCAAAGTTCAGTAGGGGAGTTGGTGTCCTTGCCATGGGAAATCCTCAGAGTCCATGCCACAGTCTTTGTCAACATTGGTCAGCCAGTGACCAGCAGGGCCATGTGGCAGTGAATGTCTCTTGATGCTTTGATGCTGTTGCTCCAGTGGGCCAGGTGCCAGGCCAGGTGTCCTGGGAGATGGTGATGTAGCAGCCACCCTCACGGTCCTTTCCGTGGACGACCCGGCCTCCTGCGGGGAAGCTCACCAGCAGGCCGTGACGACGTCTGGGATGCTCCGTCGGATGTTTCCTCCTCCTCCTCCTGATCCCTCCCTGTGGGTGGTGATGTTCTCCGCCTTCTGGCACAGGGAGGGTCGGCCATGGTGTCGGCCATCCGACGGAGTGTAGCGTGAATCCCCTGGAATGCCGTCACTTGCTCAGCCTGTCTGTCCTCCATCCTCCGTTGGTGTACCAGTAGACAGGCAATTAGCTCCGCATGTTGCTGGGCCTGCTGGGCCTTGATCCCCTCGAGGACGGACACAACCTGGGCCATGCCCGTGGTGTCCTGCCGGTATGAGTCCAGGATGTTACGGACATGGGAAAATACCGGATCCCCAGCCAACTGGTCAGGCTCGCGCCTCCGCCGTCCTCCACTCCCACCACCCCTGCCCACTTGCGCCTGGCCTGCACTTGTGGGCACATGGGGTCTCCGGGACCCCTGAGGGGTGGCATTGGCGTTGTCGCCTGCCTCCTCCTGGGTGCCCGGGACACCGTGTCCCTCCTGGCGAGCCTGGCTGCATTGTGGTGTTGGGGCAGGGATCCTGGGTGTCTCCTGGGATGTGGCAGGAGTGGGGGTGGTGGTTGGCACAGTTGTACCTGACGCAGGTGCTGCAGGTGGTTGGACACCAGAGGGGCCAGGTCGGTCGGGGTCATCCACAGAGTGGTGAGAGTGGTCGCTGCCGGTGGGATCGGGCTCCTGCAGATCCGGGTCCTGTGAGTGTTCCCCCCCAGTGTTGGGGGGTGCACCACGACGTTGACCTGTGTGTGAGAGAGACAATGTTAATTTTGGTCCATGCAACATCCATGTTTCATCCGTTTCAAAGTTGGCACATTTCCTCTTGGAATTAGGATCTGTCTTGCATTCCACTCACAGTGCACTTGTGCATGGGTGTGTCCCTTGGCCACCACTTTGGCCCCTTTAACTATGTGTGGCACAGTCTTACTTGCTGCGTCAAGTGTGACTGCAGTCAGCAGTGGAGTGGGCAGGTGTGGCGAGCCATGCATTGGCGCCTTCCGTGTAGCACTGTACATGCGCACATGGAGTGGATCCACACACTTATATGATCCAGGTAGCTTTCCTTGTGCTCGTGTACAGGTTGTGACATGGCCCTGTGTTTTGCCATGGTGAAGAGGGGGGGTTCTGGCACTGGCCACCCTTGTCTACATGCACGCAGTCTACCTGCTGACGAGCAGACATTCACACACGCAACACGGCTGATTAGCTCTCCCTGTGTCTCGCTCCCTCTGTGTCCCCCTCTCCCTCCCTCCGTGTGTCAGCCTCCTCCCTCTGTCCGTCTCCCTCCCTCTCTGTCCCCCTCTCCCTCCCTCTGTCCCCCTCTCCCTCCCTCTCTGTCCCCCTCTCCCTCCGTGTGTCACCCTCTGTCACCTCGGCCCAGCTTCCTGGGCACACACTGTTAGCAGATCTTTGAGTGGCCCTTGGCTTGTTGATGTGAGTTTGTTTCTGATCTCCAGGCACCCATTGGGTGTGATGTGTGTCTGTGCGCTGCTGCTGTGGTGGTGTGTGCTACCACTCTTTCACAATGTTGGCTGTTCATTAGCTGCTGTCATGTGCTAAACAGTGCCTTCACCCCCATGTGTTGATGCAAGGCGTCCGCCATTTGCTGGCAAGTCATTCCTGTGTTGGGACACACTGTTTGTCTGGCTGTGACCTAGGCCATATGGGTAGAGTGAATTGTTGTCTGCTTCTGAGTTGCACTATGTGCTTTTTTGGGCCCAGCCTCCCGCCATCCGGGTTACCGTGTCATGTGTTGTTGTCTTCTGTGGCCTGTGACTTGACATTGTCCAGCTGGGTGCATGGGGCATGGTGGCAGCAGTGGCATGTGCGTGCTCATGGAGTGTGGTTGAGTCATGCGATGGCTTGTGGTGGTTGCGTGCCTGTTAGTGATGTTGGTTGTGGATGCCGTTCCCCCCATGTGAGGTGCGTTGTTTGTGTACTCACCCGGGTCTCGGAGTCCTTCTAATCCTTCTACTGCCTCCACCGGCAGTATGGCCATCACCCTCTCCTCCCAGGGATGGTAGTGTACGGGTCTGCGGGAGGGCCCTCCTCCGGTGGCGTTGGCCTGGTCGTGTTCATCCTGCCTCTTGGCTCGGACCCTCCTCCGCAGATCGTACCACCTGTTCTGGCATTCCTGCCTGGTCCGTCTGGTGTCCGCAACAGCATTCACAGCATCGACGATGGTCTGCCACATGGCTGTTTTTGCTGCCTGGCTGGTGTTTCTGACCAATGTTCCAAAGATCTGTGGCTCGACTCTGAGGATTTGATCAACAAGAACCTCCAACTCTCGGTTACTGAACTTTGGATTCTTGGTAGTGGGCATGATGAGGGGTGTGGATGGTGGGGGGGGTGTGGATGGTGGGGGTGGTGTGTGGATGGTTGTGGGTGTGTGGGTGTGGTTGTGCAGGTGCGTGTGTGTGTGAATGTGATGAGGGTGTGTTTGTGAAGGTGGTTGTGTGAAGGTGTGCAAGTGTAAGGTGTAGTAAAGGTTGAGGTCTGGTGCTGTGGGTTGTCTGTGGGGTCTGGCAGCAGTGGGTCTGTTGCAAAGGCTCATGGTTTGTGTGTGTGGGCCCTTTTTCTTGGTCCATTGGTGGGTGTGGCTGTGTTTGAATTGTGGGTGGGTTGGTTATAAGGAGTGGTGGTGTATTGGGCCTCTGTTTGTTTTTGGCAGTTGCAGGTCAGTGAAGGTGTTGTTTTGGTGTTTTTTGGCCATGTTTAGTGGCTTTGTGCCATTCGAATGGTGTATTGTTGTGTTGTTTTGTTTTGTCCTGGTTGTGTCCGTGCGTTTTGAGCGTGTGTACGGTGTGTACATGGGCCATTTGGTTGTACGGTGCTGTCCTTGTGTGTGGCTTGGTACGACTCGTACATGCGGTTGTGATGTTGGGGCCTGGGGTGCGCTCCGTAGTTAGGAGGTTGTGTTGGGGGTAGGACTCGAACGTACTGGGATGTACATACACGGTGGTTCGACACGTACAGGGGTGGGGGTAGGACTCGAACGTACTGGGTACACGGTGGTACGACACGTACTGGGGTGGGGGTATGACTGGAACGTACTGGGGTGTAGGTTCACGGTGGTACGACACGTACCGGGGTGGGGGTACCACTGGAACGTACTGGGGTGTAGGTACACGGGGGTATGACACGTACTGGGGTGGGGGTGGGGCTCGAACGTACTGGGATGTACATGCACGGTGGTTCGACACGTACAGGGGTGGGGGTAGGACTCGAACGTACTGGGTACACGGTGGTACGACACGTACTGGGGTGGGGGTACGACTGGAACGTACTGGGGTGTAGGTTCACGGTGGTACGAAACGTACTGGGGTGGGGGTACGACTGGAACGTACTGGGGTGTAGGTACATGGGGGTATGACACGTACTGGGGTGGGGGTGGGGCTCGAACGTACTGGGATGTACATACACGGTGGTTCGACACGTACAGGGGTGGGGGTAGGACTCGAACGTACTGGGTACACGGTGGTACGACACGTACTGGGGTGGGGGTACGACTGGAACGTACTGGGGTGTAGGTACACGGGGGTATGACACGTACTGGGGTGGGGGTGGGGCTCGAACGTACTGGGGTGTAGGTTCACGGTGGTACGACACGTACTGGGGTGGGGGTACGACTGGAACATACTGGGGTGTAGGTTCACGGTGGTACGACACGTACTGGGGTGGGTGTACGACTGCAACGTACTGGGGTGTAGGTACACGGGGGTATGACACGTACTGGGGTGGGGGTGGGGCTCGAACGTACTGGGGTGTAGGTACACGGGGGGTATGACACGTACTGGGGTGGGGGTGGGGCTCGAACGTACTGGGGTGTAGGTACACGGGGGTATGACACGTACTGGGGTGGGGGTGGGGCTCGAACGTACTGGGGTGTAGGTTCACGGTGGTACGACACGTACTGGGGTGGGGGTACGACTGGAACGTACTGGGGTGTAGGTTCACGGTGGTACGACACGTACTGGGGTGGGGGTACGACTGCAACGTACTGGGGTGTAGGTACACGGGGGGTATGACACGTACTGGGGTGGGGGTGGGGCTCGAACGTACTGGGGTGTAGGTACACGGGGGGTATGACACGTACTGGGGTGGGGGTGGGGCTCGAACGTACTGGGGTGTAGGTTCACGGTGGTACGACACGTACTGGGGTGGGGGTACGACTGGAACGTACTGGGGTGTAGGTTCACGGTGGTACGACACGTACTGGGGTGGGGGTACGACTGGAACGTACTGGGGTGTAGGTTCACGGTGGTATGACACGTACTGGGGTGGGGGTGGGGCTCGAACGTACTGGGGTGTAGGTTCACGGTGGTACGACACGTACTGGGGTGGGGGTACGACTGGAACGTACTGGGGTGTAGGTTCACGGTGGTACGACACGTACTGGGGTGGGGGTACGACTGGAACATACTGGGGTGTAGGTTCACGGTGGTACGACACGTACTGGGGTGGGGGTACGACTGGAACGTACTGGGGTGTAGGTACACGGGGGGTATGACACGTACTGGGGTGGGGGTGGGGCTCGAACGTACTGGGGTGTAGGTACACGGGGGGTATGACACATACTGGGGTGGGGGTGGGGCTCGAATGTACTGGGGTGTAGGTTCACGGTGGTACGACACGTACTGGGGTGGGGGTACGACTGGAACGTACTGGGGTGTAGGTTCACGGTGGTACGACACGTACTGGGGTGGGGGTACGACTGGAATGTACTGGGGTGTACATGGACGGTGGTTTGACACGTACTGGGGTGGGGGTACGACTGGAACGTACTGGGGTGTAGGTACACGGGGGTATGACACGTACTGGGGTGGGGGTGGAGCTCGAATGTACTGGGGTGTACATAGACAGTGGTACGACACGTACTGGGGTGGGGGTACGACTTGAACGTACTGGGGTGTACCTAGACGGGTGGGGGTATACATACACGGGGGTACGTGTCGGACGTACGGGGGCTGGGGGGAGTGTTGGGCGCGTATGCGGGCACATGTCTCCATGGTTGCTATAGGAGTTCGGTGCGGACGGTGTTTTTTCCATACGGTTGTACGCTCGGACGCACGGGATGGATCGTGATTCCTCGGTCGGACTTGGCTTTTCACGTTTGTAAGGTAAATCGTCCGAGGACGTGTCGGACACATTTTCCGACCCGAGGACGTGTGAGGAATGATTCCCAGTGCGGTTCGTATGGACTTTTTACCATGCGAATCGTGATTGCCAGTTCGTACGGCACTTGTACGATTCGTACGGTAAAAAGACCCGATACGAGTCGCACGGGGACATTTTTTACCGGATCGTGATCGGCACCTTAGTGTACGGTATACAGAGCAGAATGCGCCACGGAAAAAATATATGCCGGTGCCTCGCCGCGGCACTGAATTGAAGCATTTCAATTATAGCACTTTCTTAATGTTTGAAGCCCTGAAGTGCTTTAGCTTTAAACATCGTAAGCGCGATTGCTTCAAAAGTAAAATAAATAGAAACAAGCATTGAAAATGCAATAGGTCTCGCTTTTGATTAAGTTAAAGCCATTTGCTTTGCTAAAGGTATTGTGTAGGAAAGCAAACCGCTTTAACTTAATGAAAGGCGAGACCTATTGCATTTTTAATGCTTGTTTTAAATGGTGTAAATCCATTCAGTAGTTCCTTAGAAATTCAAAAAATAGGGGTCAACAAATCAATTTCCCATAGGAAACTTTAGACACGGTTATAGCAAAAACTGCTGAACGGAATTATACCAAATTTGGCAAATAGGTACTGCTTGGCTCAGAAAGCGACCTTTATAAAAATGATGTAAATCCGTTCAGTAGTTTTTGAGAATTTAAGATATAAAGATACGGACAACTATGGCCGCGATGGAGCTGCGCACCCACCCGATCACGAGCTTCATGCTAATTGGCTGCCAACACTCCAAACCAGGAAGGGTTGGCAGCCATCTTGTGCCTCGGTAGAACCGAGGCACAAGAAAACAGAAAAACAAATGCACAAAACAGGAAAAGGGGGCAGGGTAGAAACACCCTGAACCCCTAGGCCTACTCAAGGGGTCCCACAAGGACCCCCAGGACCAAAACAAAGCCTTTGTTTGTTTTAAACGACGAGATTCGCACACCCAGTGCGAATTTCAGCTGAAAATGTAAAAAAACGAAGCCCAGGCGTGTTTTTTTTCAAACTACCTGTTTTGTGGGGGCTCTCTCCCCCCCCACATGCCTCGGGGACCGCCACCTCCCCGGGGCACTAACTATGCAAATTTGGGGGTCCGTTACGGACCCCCGAGCCCTGGGGACCACCGCCTTCCCGGGGCTTTGACAATGTTGGGAGGTGGGCCGCGTGGCCACCCTCCTGGAGCCAGTGATGGCCCTGGGGACCGCCACCCCCAGGGTCGGCTCCTGCAGTGTTCCAGGGTGCGGACGCCCGGGACACTGCAGTTTGCTCACGGCTCCCGCCCTGTCATAGCAAACTCTGGTTTGGATTTTGGAAGAGAGAGCAGGAAACTAGCCCATCAGATGCATCCAGTAAGTGCCACTGCGCTGCGTTGCAGAGAGGTGGTCCAGGCCACGCTCCTTTTTACACCTCTCTGCAGCGTAGCTCTGTGGCACTTACTGGAGGTACCTGGTAGGCTAGTTGGCCCCCCGGGGGCCCTCAGGATTGAATGGGACTTTATCCCCCAAGTTAAAACTCGCCACGGGGCACGTTTGCACAGTGGTGAAGGGAGGTGGTGGGGACTGAGGTGCCATGTGTGCAAACACGCCCTGTGGTGCATTTAAAGTTGAGGAATGAATTCTGTTTCAAACCTGAGGGACCCTGGGGGCCAACTAGCCCACCAGGTGTTTCGAGTAAGTGCCACTGCGCTGCGTTGCAGAGAGGTGGTCCAAGGCCACGCCCCTTTTTACACCTCTCTGGAACGTAGCTCTGTGGTGCTTACTGGAGTTACCTGGTAGGCTAGTTGGCCCCCAGGGGCCCTCAGGATTGAAGGGGAATTCATTTCCCAACTTAAAACGCGCCACGGGGCATGATTGCACACATGTCACCTCAGGCCCCTACTTCTCCACTGAGCAAACGCACCCCGTAGCGCGTTTTAAGAGGTAGTTTTAATCCCCTACCCTATTATGTACTAGGGACTTACAGAGGAGGTCATGCTAATCACAGGGGTACCCCAATGCATAGTGTTCCCTAGTGTATGTGGGTGGTTTCACTCTATTCTAAATGTCTTTTAGCATAGCACTGGCTCTAGGCTTAGTTAGCCAGAGTCAGTTACCACCAGTACCTGTCTGAAAAAGTTGTGGGCACAGGATGATTTTGCAACAAGGCCTCTTTCTGCTCCTTTGTTGGTTCTTTCTGCACATGTTTTGCTTCTTCCTGCACTTTTCTTCATCTTTGTGGACTTCTATTGCCTCTTTCTGCATTTCTTTTGCTTCTTTCTGTGCATTTTTTCTTCTTTCTTCAGATGTCCAAACTCTGTAGGCATAGTTAGAAACTAGCATTTAAAAAAGCTTAGAAATTCACTTAAAAATCCATAGGTTTCAGGCACGTTATAGTTAGAAATTAGCATTTAAAAACCTTTGAAATTCACTGAAAAAACCAAAGCTTTCAGGCACATTATAGTTAGAAATTAGCATTTAAAAAACCTTAGAAATTCACTGAGAAAACCATAGGTTTTAGAGAAAGTTATAGTTAGCAAGACATTTCACTCCAGTGAAATTCCCCCGTTATAATTAGTTCAGCTAACTATAACTCACGCCCCCGCAATGCACTGCTGATGACGTTACATATTACATCACTCATGACATGGGCAGTGAAATCACTGATGACATTACTGATGACATCTCAAATGACATCACTGAGGACATCATCCAGTGACAGTGTGTTTCTGTAAAGTTTAAATATGTTTTATATATATCCCAAAGTGTATTGAAGAATGAATGGGTTTATAAGTGTCTGGATGGAGGATTTAGTAGGTGTGTGACTGACTGTATAAGTGAGTGATTAAATGTGTCTTACTGATTGCATGGGTTGGGCAGCAGCTACATGAGTGTCTATATGGGTTATTGATTGGTTGCCTGAGTATTTGTATGGGAGACGGAGTGTTTGTGTGGGTGGGTGTTAGGTGTGTGACTCTGTGCATATTTGTGTGAGTGGTTGATTCACTGGGTGTATGGGTTCAAGAGTGCATGTGGAAACTGCTGTATGGGTGGGTGAGTGTGTGTATGGGTGTGTTGGAACTTAATCCCCCAACTTACAATGCACCAGAGGGCCCGTTTACACAGTGGTGAAGGGAGGGGGTGGGGCCTGATGTGACAAGTGTGCAAACGCGCCCTGTGGCACGTTTTAAGTTGGGGGATTAAGTCCCCTTGAATCCTGAGGGTCCCTGGGGGCCAACTAGCCCACCAGGTACCTCCTTTAAGCGCAACAGAGATGCATTGCAGAGAGGTGGTCTGAGGCCACGCCCCTTTTTACAGTAGGCATGGCCAGTAGGTAGTTATAGTTAGGACCTATTATCTATAGGAAAAGCATTTGTTCAATTGCTAATATCTTTTGTGCCGTTTGACGAATCTTCGTGAAATTTTCAAAACTAATAGGGTGCTCCGGTCAGCTCCTTTCTCTAAAGTTTCAGGGTGATTCATCAAGCCGGGGCCAAGAAAAAAGGGGGTCCCTAAACGCATTTAATTTCAATAGGAAAAATTGGAACAGGCGACAGTTCGAACTGCTGAACGGATTTACACCAAATTTGTCAAAAAGTTAGGTCTTGGTTCAGAAAGCAACCTTTTTTTAAATGGTGTAAATTTGTTTGGTAGTTCCTGAGAAATTGAAAAAAAAAACCTTTGATATCTGAGCACCGAGAAGGAGTCGCAACTCCTCCCGAGCACGAGGTTCATTCTAATTGGCTGCCAACACACCAAACCAGAATGTGTTGGCAGCCATCTTGTGACTCGGTAATCGAGTCAAAAGAAAACCATGAAAAAAGTTTCAAAAATAAGAAAAGGGGGCAGGGTATGAAGACCCTGACCCCCTAGGCCTGGTCAGGGGGTCCCAGAAGGCCCCCCAGGCCCAACAAAAGCATTTTGTTTTTTTTAAAAACGCCCGAAGTCACGCTGGGTGCGCGAATCCAGACGAGAAAATAAAATTAAAAAATTAGCGCTTCGTTTTTCTATAAGCCTCTGGGTGAGCCAGGTCTCAGGGGCAATCAGTAATTAATTTGCGGGGCCCCTGCAGCCTCAGGAACCGCCACCTCCCCAGGGATTGTTTATTCAATGCATGGGGGTCGTAACTCCCCCCACACTGCCCCAGGGACTGCCACCTCCCGGAGCATTTGCATTTGAAAGGGGGAGCCTCGCTGGGCCCCAAGCCCCGGGGATCGCCACCTCCCCAGGGCTTCTTTCATTAATTAGGGGTGGGGCCTCGCAGGCCCCCCAAGCCCCGGGGACCACCACCTCTCCGGGGCTATGGAAATTTAGGGAGGGGGCCCTGTCGCCCCCCTCCTGGAACCATTGATGGCCCTGGGGACCACCATCCCCCAGGGCCGGCTCCTGAAATGTCCCGAGGTGCCCACCCCCGGGACATTGCTGTTTGCAATGACAGGGTGGGAGCCGTGTGGCTCCCCCTTGTCATTGCAAACACTGGTTTGGTTCTTGAAAGCAAGAGCAGGAAACCTGCTCTCGCTTCCAAGGAGCAAAGCAGTATTCATTTTGGGCAAGGGGAGCTGTATATTAGCAGCTCCCCTTGTCCAAAAGCAATGCCGGCTCCCGCAGGAGGTGGGGAGCCGACAGGGAATGTGGGAGCATTGGGGCTTCCCCTACTGTCCCCAAGGGCTTGCCTCAGGGGATAGGGTCTCCGGGGCAGAATTAAACTATTTAGAATAGGGGGCATTTTTTTCGCTCCCGCGCTTAGAGTCGCGACTCCATTGCGTCCAGTGCTGCCCCAGTGTAAAAGCGATGGGTTTGCGGCTCCAAGCTAAATTTTTGAAAAAAGAATATGTATATTTTTAATAGGTAAGGTTCACTGGTGGGCTATCGGGGGCTCTAAATAGAGCCCTTGTGTTTATTATGAGTTTGTTGTAGCTACATGTAAGTGAGGATGCAGAGATTTAGGTTGTTGAGAAAGACTCTGTTACCCTGATCTGTGAAGTGTACTCCATCACTCCTGTAGATGCCTTCCATATCAAAACGTAGATTGTTGTTATAAATGGAGCCCATCCTATGGTCTCTAACGTAAGCAGAAACAGCTTTATTGACATTCTTTCTAGCTTTCTCAATCTGTGGCCAGAATTGATTTGACCACTTCCATTTCTGTCTTTGGCATATGTTAGAGTATAAAAAGACAGTTTGAGGTAAAACCAACATAAATTGTGCAAAGGTGTCCTTTATTAGCATTTACAGACCTACTCCTGTCAATGTGCTTAGGTCAGTGGTTCCCAAACTTTTTTTACCCAGGGCTCCCTTGACCAATTGATTGTTGGCTGCGGCTCCCCATTACATTACTTACTTTTGGCGGGGGATGTAAGCGTGGCATCGGTAGTATTTGCATTTTAATCCCTCAAAATAACTGGGATGAATGTGAGGAGAATAGTGAGTGCAATGCAAGGATATGTCTACAATCGCTTTTCACAATATTTGTGCGCCCTCTGGCCATGCGTGACTGCATCAGTTTGCTGTTCGTGAGCGCTCTGCCTGGAGCTGGACAGATCTAGCCTAAACCAGCCAGGGACACACTTTGGAAACCACTGCAAAACGTGCTCCACTTTCCATAGTCTTCCTGTGCCTTATTTGTCCCTTTTTATGCCCACTCACCTCTTAACCTCTTACAGTTCCTCAATAAGCACTACTATGTAGCATTTCCGTACTGACTGAACTGTAAGCTCTCATCTAAACTTTTAGTCTCATACCAATGGCACTCATTTGGTGACTTTCTTCCCTGTACTTCTATTTGTCACTCTACTAGTGCCTTCCTTCTTTACCATCCTTTTGATTGAATGATTTGCAACCTTCCACTGCTGATAGAGATTATTTTTTCAATTGCCGTGTAGCATCCCATGTGGGGGCATGGCTTTCTTCTCTTTCCCCCCAACATCCCTGTCCGTTCACCCCCACCTCAATTCATTGGTCCATAGTTCATCCCAATCCGCTTTATTTTTTGTAAATACTCTGTAGGAAGGCCAGCAGCTTTGCACTGCTACCAGGTACTCACTTTTCAGCTCATCACTGCTAAAAGTTCATGTTTTTAAACTTTGTTAGTGAATGCCCTTGGACTACAACCTTAATATTACCAGAGTAAGATATCAAACAATGGCAAAGTGTTTCTGCATCCATACATACACTGCTATTAGCACTTGCTTTTAGGAATTGCAAATTATCAACAAATAACCAAAACAATGCTGGGAATGAAATACTGGCCAAAGCAACATTGTAATGGCTACCAGTAGTTTTTGCAGCTACAAGGTGAAAAGTATCGAAAGGCATGTAATAGGATCAGGTACGCCCTAAGTCAGCATCCAATTGCAAAGATCACACACATACACGAGGCAGTAAGGCAGCTCCAGCTTGGCAGCACACTGCCTGTTTGTAAACATCTCTCTTATTTAGATCTAGTGAATTACATTTCCTGTACTTTTCGGAGTTAAAAGTTTTGATTACCTCCTCTGGATTAAAAGAGAAATCAAGAGGGGGCTATCCAGATGCCGTGAGACCACCTAGTACAGCACGGACGCCATTCTCTCATTTGTAAAGCCGAGCATGCGCATTTGTTTCACAAAATGACATGGTACCTGCATCCTGTAGCCGTCTGTACATTTCTGCTTCGGACTTTTAAATGGTTCAGTGACTAAATATCGAGGGACAAAATATCGACTATACAAAAAATCGACACTAAAATATCGAGGGACAGAATATCGACTCCCTATCTACAAACAGGTAAGTACTAAAATACCGATTCCAAAATGGTTGTATGACATAATTTCAAAAGACAAAAATTCGACCTACAAAAATATCGCAACAAAAATATCGTGGTCAAGAATATCGACATCCTATCTACAACATGGTAAGTACAAAAATATCGATAATTTAATATCGATGTCAAAAATATCGTAATTCAAAAATATTGTTTTTTTTTAGTTTAAAAATATATGTAAAATAAACCAAATAATACTTATAAATCAAAGAAACATAATTAAATATATTTTATAATATGTAAAATGTATAATAAATATATATAATTAAATGAAACTTTAATTAAACATCTATATATAATATATAATATATACACTTACTTAATAATTACTTTTAATAATAATTTCTGTAACATATAAATTATTAAATATTTATTTAAATTACCAGTACATCTATACACATAAAACAATAACATTAATAAATATTAAATAATTACATATAGCAAATAATAATCAATATTTTTAATTTGAATAATTGTCATTATTAATTATATATTACAATAGCTAAAATATTACAACACATATTAAATATCAGACACAATAAAACTACTAGTCCAACTTCAACAAAAACAACAGTAAGGAAAATGTTGGATAGCATAGGGGTAAAAATAACTATTCCAACTCCAGAGAGTGCAACAGTAGGGAAAACATTGGATAGCGTAGGGGTAAAAATTACTATTCCAACTCCAAAGAGTGCAACAGTAGGGAAAGCGTTGGATAGCGTAGGGGTAAAAATTACTATTCCAACTCCAGAGAGTGCAACAGTAGGGAAAGTGTTGGTTAGCGTAATGGTAAAAATTACTATTCCCACTCCAGAGAGTGCAATAGTAGGGAAAGTGTTGGATAGCGTAAGGGTAAAAATTACTATTCCCACTCCAGACAGTGCAACAGTAGGGAAAACGTTGGATAGCGTAGGGGTACAAATAACTATTCCAACTCCAAAGAGTGCAACAGTAGGGAAAACGTTGGATAGCGTAGGGGTAAAAATTACTATTCCCACTCCAGAGAGTGCAATAGTAGGGAAAATGTTGGATAGCGTAAGGGTAACATTTACTATTCCCACTCCAGAGAGTGCAATAGTAGGGAAAGTGTTGGATAGCGTAAGGGTAAAAATTACTATTCCCACTCCAGACAGTGCAACAGTAGAGAAAACGTTGGATAGCGTAGGGGTAAAAATAACTATTCCAACTCCAAAGAGTGCAACAGTAGGGAAAACGTTGTATAGCGTAGGGGTAAAAATTACTATTCCAACTCCAGAGAGTGCAATAGTAGGGAAAGTGTTGGATAGCGTAAGGGTAAAATTTACTATTCCCACTCCAGAGAACGCAATAGTAGGGAAAGTGTTGGATAGCGTAAGGGTAAAAATTACTATTCCAACTCCAGAGAGTGCAATAGTAGGGAAAGTGTTGGATAGCGCAAGGGTAAAATTTACTATTCCCACTCCAGACAGTGCAACAGTAGAGAAAAGGTTGGATAGCGTAGGGGTAACAATTACTATTCCAACTCCAAAGAGTGCAACAGTAGGGAAAGCGCTGGATAGCGTAGGGGTAAAAATTACTATTCCAACTCCAGAGAGTGCAACAGTAGGGAAAGCGCTGGATAGCGTAGGGGTAAAAATTACTATTCCCACTCCAGATAGTAAAACAGTTGGGAAAGCACTAGATAGCATAGTGATTCTATGAACATTATAACCAATTCAATAATTTCTTATAAAAAAATTGCATGTTAACAATGTTTAAAAAAAATGTTTATTATTAAATACCAATTATGTAAAATAAATATTTAAATAAATAAATTTAAATTACATCCCACACTATTCTCCCTTTAACACACAACACACTACACATACAAAATACACAATAGATTTAAATATCAATTTATCTCTTATTTACAATTAATAATACATTCTTTATAATTAATATAGTTATTAATTGACTAATTAATACATATTAACTACGAAATTACAAATATTCACCTATTAATTATTAATTAACAATACATTAATTAGCAATAACAACAAATAAAATACAATAATCAATTATTTATATTTACTATATTTAACTAACTAATAACAATTAATTAATAATAATTACAAACAAATAAAATATATCATTATTTATTTTATTTTAATTACATCCCACCCTATTCCCCTATAAACCCACAACCCACTACACATAAAAATTCACATAATTAATTTAATTATGAATTAATCACTTAATAAAATTAAATCACCAATTAATTACTAATTAACAATTAATTAACTATAACAATAAATAAATATTATTAATAAACTAATTATAATGTATAAAATTAACCAAATAATAAAATAATTTTACAATTAATAACTAATTAAAAATTAATTAATCTATTAATCAAATTAATTACCAATTATTAATTAATTACCAATTAATTAATCATAAATACCAATTAAAATACATTACAATAATCTTTAACATACAAATAAAATACATATTAAATGACATTACACTAAATAAATATCGATATTATTGACATCGAAATTTTTACTTACGATATTACTTACATCGATATGAATTACTTCGATATATTACTTACCTTGGGATCGATATTCTGTCCATCGATATTCTTGACTTCGATATTCTGTACCTACGATATTAAAAACACGATATTATTGTAGGTCGAAATTTAAAACTCGATATTTTGGCTAAACACCTTCCAAAATATAGACTGTCAAAATATAGTTAGCCAAAATATCGAATTTTTTAAATGTGTTAAAAATAATATAAAATTAATTAAATATTAAAAACAATTAAATAAAACATACATAATATAATATAAAATAGCTTAAAATGTAAACATAATATAAGTAATTTAAAAAAGTCGAGATTTTGTTGGATACTGAGAGCGTAAAAATTACTATTCCCACTCCAGTGAGTGCAACAGTAGGGAAAGCGTTGGATAGCGTAGGGGTAAAAATTACTATTCCCACTCCAGAGAGTGCAACAGTAGGGAAAGCGTTGGATAGCATAGAGGTAAAAATTACTATTCCCACTCCAGTGAGTGCAACAGTAGGGAAAACGTTGGAGAGCGTAGGGGTAAAAATTACTATTCCCACTCCAGAGAGTGCAACAGTAGGGAAAGCGTTGGATAGCGTAGGGGTAAAAATTACATTTCCCACTCCAGTGAGTGCAACAGTAGGGAAAACGTTGGATAGCGTAGGGGTAAAAATGACTATTCCCACTCCAGAGAGTGCAACAGTAGGGAAAGCGTTGGATAGCGTAGAGGTAAAAATTACTATTCCCACTCCAGTGAGTGCAACAGTAGGGAAAACGTTGGATAGCGTAGGGGTAAAAATTACAATTCCAACTCCAAACAGTGCAACAGTAGGGAAAGCGTTGGATAGCGTAGAGGTAAAAATTACTATTCCCACTCCAGAGAGTGCAAAAGTAGGGAAAGTAATGATTTAAATTAAATATAGGGTGACATTAATTATCAATACTGATAAAAACTTAATTAAAAATAATTACCAATTAATAACAATTAATTACCATTTAAACATATTAATTATCAATTGATAAAAATGTAATACCAATTAATAATAATTAATTACCAATTACTAATTAATTATCAATTATCAATACACATAAATAAAAAAATGAATATTTACTTTATTACAATTAATTTACTTCCCACCCAATTCCCGTACAAACCCACAACCCACTACCAATAATAAAAAATACAATTAACATAATTATCAATTAATCAATTAATATAAATTAATTACCAATTAATAAAAATCAATTACCAATTAATAATTAATTATCAATTAATTAATTATCAAAACATATAAATATAATTAACATTTAATTAACCATAATTAAATTACTTCCCACCCTATTCCCCTATAAACCCACAACCCGCTACGGAATTAAATTACGCAATAATTAAATTACATAACATTCATTTGTTTAAATAAATTAAACATACATTACAACAATAATACATCATTTTAACACATATACTACCATACATAACACAAAAAAAATTCGATATTATGGTCATCTATATTTTAAAATTCGATATTATGGTATTCGATATTTTTAAGGTCTATATTTTGGTAATCGATATTTTTAAGGTCTATATTTTGGTAATCAATATTTTGGACCCCAATTTCGATATTCTGACCTATCTATATTTTGTAGAGTCGATATTCTGTCCACTCTATATTTTAACTTCGATATTCTGGGCAGTCGATATTTTGGAATCGATATTTTGGGTGTTTACCTTTTAAATCAATGCAGAGTTCTCTGGTGGTGACCAGTTGATCAGTGTATGATTGTATCCGGAAAGTACCCTTAGCCCTGATATGCACGGATGGCTGAGATAGTGGCTCTTCTGAAGGACAACGCACTAGCAGACAGTGCTGCATCGTCTGGAGAAAGGGAAAGTTGCTGAAGCATAACAGAATGGAAAGCTGCCTGCTTTAATACCGCCTGAGTGCAAGTGTGTCGCTAAGTGCCAGCAAGTAGGCGCCAGACGAAGCGCACTCGGCCTGCAATTCATAATGTGCTCTGCTCAGCTACTGTGACTGCGGCGCCCCTGGCTAGTTTTTACGGCGCACAGGGGTGCCGCGGCACACAGTTTGGGAACTACTGGCCTAGGTTATAGCCATCACAGTGCACAATCATGAGGTCAGGGGGTTGGAGATGCAAAAAGATTTTAACCAAAGGCATCAATTGGTGCCACTTTAATCTTCTCTGTGCAATCCATTTAATATCCACATTTTGCAAAGCTAGGTCTTTGTCAATACCTCTGCATTTAGCATACCTTTTGTACCAGAAAACATAGCTTTGTCCAACAATCCACACTGTAAGCATCTTGGAGGGATGTATGGAAGTAATGAAAATATGTCTGTAGCTGAGGTAGTCAGTTGGTAGAATGAGAGGTAGGTAAAATGGTGGACAAGAAGCTGTTTTTTTAAAAGTAGATCATTGATTGGCTGTTTAAGAACATTGTATATTCAAAAATAGGGTGCATGTTACTGTCTTTAAAAAGCATGTTTCTTATTGGTTAGTAAAAAATGTTTGAAAGGTACAGTAGATAGGTTAAACTTATATTTTAGAAATGTCAACCACACCTGCTGTTTACATTTGTAACATTGTGTGGTGAAGTTGAAAATATGGTGAACTTTTGACCTGTCAGTTGAGTTGAATGTTCCGAGAACTGTTACTATGGAAACTGGCATTAAGCAGAATGGGGCAAGGGTTGAAACTCAACTGTGTACTTAAATGCGAAATTGTAATTTATATATAAGTGAAATCTTATTAAAGTAAGATTTCCCAAGTCAGCAGTATCTTTAGAAGTGGTGTGTTGTTAAAAAGTAGTCATGTTTTTATTTGTAATATATTTTTGAACTACCATATGGATTCGCGGCTCCATCGCATGGCTGCACGGTGGAATCACGACTCCCAAAAATTCCAGAACCAGTTTGGGCACTTTTAAAAGTCAGTTGGTAAGGGTTAATATGTCTAAGCAATAGAAATGTGTTTTTGAATTTGGCAAAATGTAGGAAGCAATGTGATTTGTTACTTACATTTATTTGTGCAGAGAACGAGAGGAAAACTTTGCCATTACGGGTTTTGCTTTGCTGAGAGGAGTGCATTGTGTGTATAAGAAAATCTTTTATAAGTTTCTGATATTTTAAATCCTACAAATCAATTTGGAAGGTGAATTATAAATTTGTGAGTTGTATTATGTGTTATTTTTATTTTTTAGTTAAATAATCAATCAAGAACTTTGATGTTTGAAATATATTAGTAAATTTAGAGATCTTTATTGTAGTTTGTTTTATTGTAGTTAAATGGTGTTTGAAATAGATTCTGTATAGTATTATGTGTATATTGGAATATGGATTAGTGATTATAATAGTTTGCTTTAGTGTGTGGATATGTCCATTTGTAGTATACCGGATAGTTTTAATTGTTGGTTTAAATTAGGAGGTGGAGTCTGTCAAGTTTTAAGGTGTGCATAGATTTCTGTCCTAAGTATGTTTCGACTTGCATATGTATTTTCATATGTTTTATACATTTTAATGTGTATGATGTATAACAAAGAGCTGTTGTTGCTTTTTATGTGATAGGGTCAAGACTGCGAGTACTAGTGGAATGGTGATGATGCAGGACAAAAGTGTGGTTTGAAAGATGCTCCCATAAGGTGTTATTAATTAGGATTCATTGTTCTACTCTTTAGAAAGGTATAGTTGAATGATGCCACGTAATTTTAGATAGAATGAAAATGATGTTGTACAAAAGTGTGATTTGAAAGATGTTCACATAAGGTGTTATTAATAGGGCTTCTTTTTTCTAGTGTTTAGAAAGGTATAGTTGAATGATGCCACATAATTATAGATAGAATTGTGATGATGCTCTACAAAAGTGTGGTTTGAAAGATGCTCATGTCAGCTGTTATTAATTAGGCTTGTTTTTCTTGTCTATAGGAAGGTATAGTTGAATGATGCTGCATAATTATAGACAGAATGGTGAAGATGCTGCACAAAAACTGTGGTTTAAAAGATGTTCACATAAACTGTTATTAATTAGGCTTCTATTTTGTAGTTTGCAGAAAGGTGTAGTTGAATGATGCCACATAATTTTAGATAGAATGACGATGATGCGGTACAAAAGTGTGCTTTGAAAGATGGTCATATCAGATGTTATTAATTAGGCTTTTTTTCTAGTCTGTAGGAAGGTATAGTTGAATGATGCCACATAATTTTAGACAGAATGGTGAAGATGCAGCACAAAACTGTGGTTTAAAAGATGTTCACATAAGGGTGTTATTAATTAGGCTTCTATTTTGTAGTCTGTAGAAAGGTATAGTAGAATGATGCCACATAAATTTAGATAGAATGGTGAAGATGCAGCACAAAAGTGTGGGTTGAAAGATACAATCATTTAGACAGTATCTATGTAGTTATGCAATCAGTAAGGTATTACTTATGTACTCATTTAATCACCCAGGCACTACTGCTTCTCTCTTTTATTTACTCAGGCTCTACCTCAGTAGTCCTGCAATCACCCAAGAAGTACCCATGCACTTATAAAATCACCCAGTCACTTGGTATGTAGTCATGTAAATCCCTAGACATTCTCCCTGTAGTCGTGCAATCAGTGAGATGTTATCTATGTAGTCCTTTAATCCCCTTGTACTCTTTCAATCACATACACACTTTTCTTGTACTTATGTAATCAGTCAGCCAGTAGTCATGTAATTTTAAAATCACACAGTCACTACCTTTTCACACCTGTAATCACTCAGGCTGTATCTTTGTAGTTCAGTAATCACCCAGGCGGTACTCATGAACTTATAAAATCCCCCACTCACTTGCTATCTACTTCAGTAATCCCCCAGATATTACCCTTGCAGGCAAGGAATCACTCAGGGTCTAGTTATGTACTACCCCTACAGTTATGCAATCATGCAGGCTGTTGCTATGCAGTTATGTAATTACCTACACACTACCCTTGCAGTCATCGAATCACCCATGCCTTTCTGTTGCATTCATATATTCACCTAGGCAGTACTCAATGACTCATCTATGCTTTCAGGTGCAATTTATACACTTATCCATGCACTTAATGTGTATGTTTGCACTCGTGAAATAAGCCAGTCACTTTTCATATTGTCCTGTACTTACCCAGTGACTACACTTGCACTCATACAATTACCCAAGGAGTACCCATTGAGTGTTGGAATTACTTACTGAGATCCATTACGTGTCTCAATTTCTAGGTTTCAACATATTTCAGAAATATTGTATACACATTTCTTTTAGATATCATGTTGATTTGATAATGTAGAGAGATATGTATGCATGCTTTTAATAATATATTTGGCTAGGCCCAACTCTCATGCACTTATAAAAACACCCAGTGCTCGCCATGCAGTCTTACAATGATGCAGGTGTTACATATGCAGTGCTGTAATCCCTCAGGCATTACTGCTGCACTGATGCAATCATGTAGGCACTATCTATGCATCTGTTGCCTGTTTCTGCATCTCATTTGTTTTTTTCTGTACTTCTCTCACGTTTTTCTGCACTCTTTTTGCGTCTTTCTGCACCTTTATTCGTTCTTTCTGCACTTCTTTTGTTTGTTTCTGCACCTGTCTTGCTTCTTACTGCATCCCTATTGCCTCTCTCTCCACCCCTTTTCCCTGTTTTTGTACTTCTGTTGCTTCTTTCTGCACTTCTTTTGCTTTTTTCTGCACCTCAATTGGTAACTCTCTTGCCTCTTTGTGTACCTCTCTTGCCTCTTTCTGCAGTTCACTTGCTTCTTTCGCACCGCTTTTTGTGTTTCTGCAGTTCTGTTCCTCTTTTGCACCCCGCCTGCCTCTTTCGGTACCCCTCTTGCCTTATTGTGCACCTCTCCTACTCCTTTCTGCACTCCTCTTACCTCTTTTTCCAGCTCTGTTAGTTCTTTCTGCACGTCTTTTGATTCGTTCTGCACTTTAGTTGCCTTTTTCTGTACCCCTTTTGCCTCTTTCTGCAGCTCTCTTTCTGCACTGCTCTGGCTTCTTCCTGTATCTCTGTTCCAAATTTCTGCATCCCTCTTTCCTTTTTCTGTACCCCTCTTCCCTCTTTCTACACCTCTCTTGCCTCACTCTGACCACCTGTTCCTTCTTTCTGTACCTCTTTTAGCTGTTTATACACCTCTCTTACCTCTCTTACCTCTCTTACCTCTGTCTGCACCTTTGTTTCTGTATTACTGCTGTAGTCATGCAATTACCCAGTCACTAGTTATGTACTTTCCCTGCAGTCATTTAATCATGCAGTCTATATCTATTCACTCATGTATGCCTTCAGGTGGTATTTATACACCTATCTGTGCACTCAATGTCTATGTCTGCACTCATTCCCTCTTTCTGTACGTCTTTTGCCTGTTTCTGGAACTCTGTTGCTTCTTTCTGAAGTTCTCTTGCCTCCTTCTACACTCCTGTTGCTTCAATGTGCACTTTACATGCGTCTTTCACCATGACAAAAAAATCGCAGAAGAAAAAAGAAAAGAAAAGAATGAAAAGAGTACTATTTAAAGGAGAGGCAAAAGCAGGAATTAGATGAACTACAACATGTGGCAGTGGAGAAAAAGTCTTGTGGTAGGAGAACAAAAGAATTTGTTAAAAGACTTTTTAGAACTGGAAAGAATTTTGAAAATGCAGAAAATAGAAAGAATAGTGCTAGCGCGAAGAAAAATGAAATGAAAAAAGGACAAATTATTGGAAAACCACATTCTGAGAAAACAATCTATGTTGAAAGAAGGATGAAACAATATAATGATATTAGGAAATGTATGTATAAAAGTAGAGTACTACAACATTTATTGAAACATTGCAATAAATATAAAAAAGATCTGCATTTTACAAAAAAGAAACAAGAGATTGAAAGTATAGTCAAAAAGGCTTTTGAATTGAAAAGAAGATTGTTCATATTAGTTTGAAAGAGAAAATGAACATTAGATAAACCAATGTATTCTATGAAGGACAAAAGTAAAAGGAAAAGACTAATTAACTGAACTAACTTTTGTTATTTTGTTTTTGGATGAATGGAGACACATTTCTAGTTCAGAACCTTTTTTTTAATGAAGAGAGCTATTTTCAAAACAATACATTAGTTCACGCAGTTGATACCAGTGGCCGTGCTTATGAAGTGAAGAACGGTAGTGCAATTGAAAAAGAAAAGATGGTTCCTAGAAATGTCGAAGAAGTGATAGCTGAAGAAGTTCAAGGGAGACGTTCACAAGCTCCAGTGTATACATGGGATTGTAGCAGTATTTGTAGTATACGACAAGAGTCTATTGATATTTTACAAAACATCTTACGAGAGTATACTAAAAAAAGTAGTAAACAAAAGATTAAGATGTTGCAAGGACTAGAACCTTGTAAAGTGAGAAAAAATCTCTGGCTTGTCTTTCTAGAAAAGTGTGTCAAGTGTTTTTCATCATTTGAGAATGTTAGACGTGCATCACTCTGCAATGCAGAAGTTAGTAAGAAGATTGTACTATGTAAAAAGTCCTGCATTATTTTTAAGTGAAATAAAGACTGCTCTTTGACATGGGATAGTATCGGATGTAAAAAAAAGTTTGTGATGATATAGAGTTTTGTTTTGTTAGTACTGGAGAAGAGTGTACACAAAGTGAGAGTTTGATAAGTGTAGATGTTGAAGAGGAGGTGGAAGATAGTACTACTGAGAAGTTTGTAGAAGAAATTACAAATTTTAAGGTAATTTGTTCTGAAAAACCAAACTATGTTAGTATTTGTTGTCAACGTACTCACTATAGAACTCAAACTAGGAATGTTGATCTGTATTTAAAAAGTGAAAAGGAAAACAATGATAAGTGGGAGGAATTTGGTGCTTATTTGTTGGTGGAAGGTGTTTTTGAGTTGGGTATTGATCAACGTATTTGTAAATATTGTTACAGTAAATTAGAAGATAACCAAATGCCAGCTAGAGCTGTACATAATAACCTACAGTTGGTAGCTATTCCTGCAGAACTGTTAGATTTAAATACGTATGAGTCCATTCTGATTCAATCTGTGCACCCGTTTCAGGCTATTGTTTGTATGGAGCCTAAAACAGGTGAGCTGTCTCCATCAGATTTACAAAGAGAATTAAAAGGAAGAGTTGTGTATTTACCTTAAGATTTAAAGAAAAATTTTGTAACTATTGGTGTAGAGAGAGGGGAAACTGAACTTGTAGTCACTCTAGTTAATGGTGTTCCAACAAAGAGTCGGAAAATATGGCAAGAGTTAGTAGATGTCAGCGGAGTTCAAAAGGCTACGTTATATCTAATAAAAAAAATTTTTTATAACAAAAATGTATATCTGGAAGAAGAAGAAATCTGTACAAGAAATTGAATACTTAGCATTAAATGAACCGGAAAGTACAGATATTGTTAAAACAAACATGTTGGATACGTACTATCCTAAAAGAAGTCCACATCTGGAAAACATATGTCTGTATGAAGTACTGCACTATTACAGCTGTAAGAGAAATGTTACAGAAAATATAAATGAAGAAAAATATGCAGAGATTGGATGTGATGGATGTTTGGTAAAACATACCAAAGGAAATCTTATTAATCACAGGAAACTCCGTTGTGATACTGCAGAAAAAATGAATTTTTCTATTTAGCACTTCTGCAACTCTTCAAGCCTTGGCGTACTGAAATTGAATTACTTGGAGATTTTGAGTGCTATGAAGATTCTTTTAATGCATGTAAAGATAGCATTGAATGCACAGTTTTTCCAAATTATCTACAAATGTTGAATGAAGAGATTGAAAAATAAACTATTGCAGATGAAATTGCTAGATACAGTTCTCAACATAGTCAAAGTTCTGCTCCACTGAGTCAAGATCCACTAGGAGCACCAATTCTTGAAAATGAAGCAGCAATAGACATGAGAGAAGTAGAAACAGCAATGCAACAAGCACAACATGATGTTATGGAGTTGAGAAACTTGGAAGGACAACTAAATATTGAACATAAAGAAATATATCAGCAAGTTACACAACAGATAGACCATAGTTTACTTCATAAAAAAAAGAATGCAACTGCTCATCATTTAAACCAATTCGAATGTATATCTGTGGTCAAGGTGGTATAGGAAAAGGTTTCTTAATTAAAGTTTTGACCAGTTATCTACAGAAAACCACTGAATCATATTTATCTTGTATTGTAACCGCTCCAACTTGGTTAGCAGCACACAACATTAAAGGGATTACATTACATCGTTTACTGATGCTACCAGTTGAACATGAAAATAAGTTGGAATATCACAATCTGGAGAAGCTTGTTATGAAGTTTCAAGAGTACTTAATAAAATGAAACTTGTGGTCATTGATGAGGTTAGCATAGACTCAAACTTAATGCTTGCCTTTATACATTTAAGAATGCGGGAGATTTTAAAAACAGATTATGATGTTTTATTTGGAGGAAAACATGTAATTATATTTGGCGACCTACTACAACTTACTCCTGTAAAAGGGCAACCAGTTTTTAAAACACTTGTGCATGAAAACACAATGAAATCTTTGTGAAGTATTGGAAATGTCAACAATTACTCTCATTTTGAATATGAAGAACTTATTAAGAATATGCGACAAGCAAGTGATGAACATCATGGAATCATTCGTGAAGATATAAGAATTTGTGTTTTCACAAAACACGGTAAAGGAGCTTTACAAAGTCGGCTACTTACAAACTTGTTTCCAAATGAAAATGTTGGTCCTGAAATAATATACTAAAAAATTTGGAGAAAATAAATCTATAATTTGCCTAATGCCAACACTGCAAGAGTGTTCTACATTCAATCAAGAACTTTTGAAGCTGGAAAAGCAACAGGTAATGAAAATGGAAGCCATTGATAAAATAA
The DNA here is from genome assembly GCF_964204655.1 of Triturus cristatus. NCBI lineage: Eukaryota > Metazoa > Chordata > Amphibia > Caudata > Salamandridae > Triturus > Triturus cristatus. The sequence goes on from NC_140591.1 coordinate 1,081,512,138, forward strand.
AACGCGAAGGAATTACTATTATTCTGTCAGAAAAATGTAAATCAAAATTTGATTCTTTGGAAAAGTCTATATCTAAGACTGCTGGTTTTGAAAATAATGTATATGTATGTGAAAATTGTTGGGTAATTTTATGGCGTAATTTGGATGTAGAAAAAGGTTTAGTAAATGGAGCAATGGGAAAAGTTGTGGATTTTTTAATTATCCGAACAGAGATGGAATTGAATTCTTGAAGATTAAATTTGATCAGATTGAAGAGGTAAAACAGATTGGACGTTGTGCTGTTGGTTTTTTGCTTGTTAAAGATTTGTATGCTCATAGAAAACAGTATCCTCTTTCTTTAGCATGTGCGGTGACCATTCATAAATCTCATGGTTTAAGTGTAGACAGTGCTTTGGTAAACATTGGAAATACAGTGTTTAAAGAGGGCATGGCATATGTTGCATTGTCCCGAGTAAGAACATTATCTGGATTGTATTTGATTGATTTTGATGAAAGAAAGATTAGTGCAGATGCAAATTGTGTAAGAGAGTATAATCGGTTAAGAAGACTGTATGCTCCTTACTTAAGTGAATATCCCATATATGAAAAGCGTGTAGTATGTCCAAAACTAACATATGACAAACACTCTAGTGAGGTTGGAAAGAAGAAAAAAATTCAAGAGAATGTTGAGGCTGCTAAGAAAATGAAAATGTGCACTGTTGATGATATTGTAGGATACCAGTTAGAAAATAGTTCAGGTATCAACTGCTATGCTAATGTAATTGTAAACGTCGTGTTTTTTCTAGAAAATCTTCATTATCAAATTATGGAGAATAGAGAAAAAAGATATTGTTCTTTGTTGCATTATATTTTTGAAAATTTGACGACTGATAAAACTAAAATCCAAACTGCTTCTGGCATTCAGCATCTTTTAGATATATGTTCTGGTTCTTCACAATTTACACTTAATGTACAACAAGATGCTCAGAATTTCTTATGTTTATGCTTGCAGTATTGGAAGGTGAAGGAATACAAATTGAAAATTTGTTTGAACATCGTTACAGATGGGATCATAAATGTGTACATTGTTCATTTTATTCTAGCACTGAAATAGACACTGAACAGTTCATATATTTGACAATACCAGATTGCAGAACAGTGGGGGATATTCTGAAGAACAAGTGATAACCATCGCAAATTTAGCTGAACGCAACTTTGCATATCGCAGTCCATCACGAGGAAATAACACTGTCTTAACGTCCAATTCCCAACCCAGCGGCACCATGCGATAGCAGCAGAATGTCGCACCAAATGACCTTGTAAAACCCAATGCAACAAACAAAATATGCGAAACACGAGCGCCCCAAAAGTTGCGATGCCCCAAAGCGCGATACCAAAATCAGCGAAAAACAGCAACAGGCCTGCAATTCCCACACGTCATGTGAGAAAATGCAATATAAAAGCAACAAAAAAAACCAATTCAAACTGCATAGCACCATGGATGCACCTGGACCGAGTGCAGCGGACAAGCCGAACTCCACAAGCTCCACGGAGGACTAGCATGGAACCCCGTGCTCGGGTAAAGGCAAGGAGAAGAGGAAGAGGAAGACGGGGTTTAGTCCTCAGGAAGACCAGATCATCGTCACAGAGGTGATAGAACACCATCAACAACTGTTCGTCACCTCCACTGTGGCACTGGCAATCCAAACGGAAATATGGCAGCCCATCGTCACCAACGTCAATGCAGTTGGAGTGTTGAGGAGGTCAATGGAGGAGGTGGGGCCGGGGGGATTGGGATGTGGTTCTGGGGGTGGTAGCGGTGGGTGTTGTGGCCCTCTTGGGTGTCCGGCACACATGTTCAGTGGCTCCATGGCATCTGTTGTTCTTCAGGTGTGACTCTGGGCTGGGCTCCCTTTTCTGTTGCCAGCTGTCATCCGACTTTGCACCAGGTCAGAGCAGGTGTTAATTTCCTGCTTCTAACACGCTATGTCGCATGTTTTGTGGACTTATCGCCGATCTGGCTGGTCATTGAGAATGTTGCCGTGTGGTGTTGATCAGCTTTGTGCACAGGAATGCCTACTCTGCATCTCATTAGCGATAGTTGCCGGGGTCATCTGTGGCGATTTTGTTGCGGCTGCTATCGCAGGTAAACTGGTGCTATGGGCTGTTAACACCGGCTTGTGAATGGGGTGATAAATTTATCGCAACTTTGGCTGCGATAAACTGCCGATAACTCGGCGATAACTCCTTGAGAATATGCCCCTGAGTCTTTTAACAAATTAGTAAAATCAGCTAATCAAGATATGAAATGTACTCACTGCAAATCTGAAATATCGTCAACATTATTTATAGAAAGATCTGGACAATATGTCATTTTAATGCTACAACGATGTAGAGCAGATGGAAGAAAATTGGAAACCCAAATTAAAAGTTTTGTGGCAAGTCAACTGTCAATTTCAGGAATAACTTTTAAAGCAGTGGTCATTATTTTCCGTGATGGACATACTACAACATCTGGACACTATACTGTGTAGTTAAAGTGCAATAAAGGATGGACACATTGTAATGATGCCCCTTTGGAATTCAAATGTTGGTTGCCTAATGAATTACCGAATTCATATCTGATATTTTTGGTGCCAAAGTTTTGAAAACATCATTCGGCCTATTGGGAGGATGTAAACATAAATTAACGAGTTTATTTTGGATATTTTCAATGCAAATGATTTCGGAAACATCATTCGGCCTATTGTGAAGATGTGAACAATTACTGTTTCATTTATCGATTCTGTTCTTTGATATTGTGTTTAGAAAATTGTGTTTCAAAGAAGCAGTTCATATATTTGATCTATGTATTATATGCAATGTAAATTTAGAAAATGTAAACACATAGTTGAGCTTGTTGTAAATATTTTGAACACAGATTTGACTTTTTTTACAATGTTATTAATCCTAGTTTTTTTGACCACTTTTATATGATGAGCAACATTAAAATCACTGTGTATGGTGAAATTCAATAGTATCTGAAAACAGCAAAAAAGAGAATCTGAATATGTTATCTAATTGTGAAATTATGTTGCATTCTTAAAACTATAATATTATTTGCAATAACAGTATTTTTTCTTCTCTTTTACAGAAAGCAATTCTAAAGTTTGAAAATATTTAACATTTAGATTTTAATAAAACAACTGAAAAATTGTTTCAATAAGTTTCATATCTACTTCAATAAAGAAGGTAAGACAAAGTAATGAAATAAGAATAATGTTATGAATTTATATTTACAGTCACTTTTATTGCAGCCATTCATTTTGTAAAACTGAATTATCTCACTCATCAAATCAGTTTATCAGAATCCATGCACTTCTTCAATCACTTAAATATAACTATGAACTTACAATATCACCTATAGATCACACCCCGCATCCGTAACCCCACATGCTGTTACAACGTGGTCATAGCAACGACCGCGTTGTGACAATGCATATCATTACCCCGCAAGTCTTTACAATGACTTGAGGAGGGGGCAGAAGGTGTTGGATTTAAAATCCAACACCTTCCCTACAGTCTGCACAGACTGGAGTTGGAATAGTACATTTTACTATTCCAACATCCAGCGCCCCCCCTCTACAAGTCGTTGTTTCGACTTGCGGGGTAATGGTATGCGTTGTTACAACGTGGTTGTTGTAATGACCGCGTTGTAACAATATGCGGAGTAATGGTATGTGGGAAAAGAGGCCTATTCCTTCTAGAATGTTGCAATAATCCAAGTATTACCTATGCAGCCCTTAAATCATCCAGACTTTTCTCCTCTACTTATACAATCACCTGAGGAGTAACTATGTATTCATGCAATCATTCAAGCAATATTCATACACTTAAAAAATCCACCTAACACTACCCATGTACTCCTCCAATCACCCAGGTACTACTCATCCACTTATGCAATAAGTCAGGCACTACCCATGTACTGTTTCAATCATCCGTGCACTACCACATGCAGTTCTCTAATCATCTGGACACTACGCATTTACTCTTTCGATTACCCAGACACTACCCATGCACTCCTCTAATCCCTCAACCACTAGCCATGCACTTATCCAATCACTCTGCGAATACCCATGCACTTATAAAATCACCATGCACTATCCTTGCAGTCATCTAATCATCCAGGTAGTACCCATGTACTCATGGAATGACCCAGGCACTAACCATGTACTCAAGCAATCATCCAGACATTACTTATAAACTCATGTAATTACCCAGGCATTAACCATGCACTTGTAATATCAACCAAGCAATACCGATGCGCTTACTAAATCATCTAGACATATACTCCTGCTATCACCCAGGCACTACTCATGCACTCCTCTAATCCCCCAACCACTATCCATGGACTTATCCAATCATTCTGCGAATACCCATGCACTTATAAAATCACCATGCACTATCCTTGCAGTCATCTAATCATCCGGGGAGTACCCACGTACTCATGGAATGACCCAGGCACTAACCATGTACTCAAACAATCATCCGAACATTACTTATAAACTCATGTAATTACCCAGGCACCACTCATGCACTTATGCAATAACCCAGGTCCTACCCATGCACTGCTACAATCACCTGTACACTACCCATGCAGTCCTCTAATCACCTAGATACTACTCATTCACTTATTCAATTACCCAGGCACTACCATGCACTCCAACAATCAAGCAGTCACTACCCATGAACTCCTCCAATCACCCAGCCAGTACCATGTACTTACCCAATCACTCCGCCAATACCCAAGCACTTATGAAATCACCATGTGGTATCCCTGTACTCCGCCAATCACCCAGACACTAACCATGCACTCTTGTAATCATCCATGCATTACCTATAAACTCATGTAATTACCCAGGCATTACCCATGCACTTACAAAATCAACCAAGGAATACCCGTGCACTTACAAAATTACCCAGGCACAACCCTTGCACTCCTGCAATCACCCAGGCACTAGTCATACACTCATGCAATAACTCAGGCAATTACCATGCACTGCTCCAATCATCTATCAACTACCCATGCAGTTCTCTAATCATCTGGACACTACTTATTTACTCTTTCAATTACCCAGGCACTACCCATGCACTCCTCTAATCCCCCAAACACTACCCATGCACTTATCCAATCACTCTGCGAATACCCATGCACTTAAAAAATCACCATGCACTATCCTTGCAGTCCTCTAATCATCCAGGCAGTACCGTGTACTTATGCAATGACCCCGGCACTAGCCATGTACTCAAGCAATCATCCAGACATTACCTATAAACTCATGTAATTACCCAGGCATTAATCATGCACTTACAAAATCAACCAAGCAATACCCATGCACTTACTAAATCATCCAGGCAATACACATGCACTCCTGCTATCACCCAGGCACTACTCATGTACTTATGCAGTAACCCAGGTACTTCCCATGCACTGCTACAATCACCTGTACACTACCCATGCAGTCCTCTAATCACCTAGATGCTACTCATTCACTTCTTGAATTACCCAGTCACTACCCATGCACTCCTCCAATCACCCAGCCAGTACCGTGTACTTAACCAATCCCTCCACCAATACCCAAGCACTTATCAAATCACCATGCAGTATGCCTGAACTCCTCCAATCATCTAGACACTAAGAATGCACTCTTGCAATCACCCTAGCACTACCCATACACTCATGCAAAAATCCAGGCAGTACCGATGCACTGCTCCAATCACTCCTGCAGTGCCCATACACTCTTCCAATCACTCAGACACTACCATTGCAGTTATACAATTAGTCAGCCATTACACATGCATTCTTTCAATTAGTCACACACTACCCTTGCACTAATGCAATCAGACATGCAGTCCTAAAATCACCCAAACATTATCTCTGCATTCATACAACCAACTAGAAATTTGTTTTGCACTCTTACAATCACCCTGGCATTACCCACACACTGTTTCAATCATATATAAACTAACCATACACATCTCCATATATTCCACTTACTACAATTCATACAACACTTACACATTTTTTCTTTTTTAAACCAAATAGGTAGTTCTGAAAAGAACAATTTTTTTTCTCCTTTTTTGTTTTATAATTTTTAAATATTTTTAAAACTCCTTTTTTACATGTTTTGTGTGTTTTTTTGTTGAAAAATGGAAAAAAACAGAACCAACAATAAAAACATTGAAAAAAATATGCAATTAAAACTCATTGCATAAAGAAAAAAAAGAAAAACTAACACTTGTGGTTCTCAATTGCAATGAGGATAGCAGTAACGGATTGCTCCCCAACACACAATGATTTTCCAAACTTTAAACAGTGCTGCTCCACTTGATCCAACTGTCTGGGAACATTAATTATGGCAGTTGTTGTACCACCGGAAGAGGTTCTGGGTCCAGCAGTGTTGCTATCCGCAGCCTCTTTTTCTTGCTGGCGTCGCAGTTGTTCTCTTGCAAGCCGTCAAGGGTGCATGGTCTGCAGTTGTTTTAGCATGGAAGACGTGCCACAAGAGTATTTTTTCTCAGAACCGCGTGATAGCACATTCTTGCAGATCTTGCACGTCACCTTCCTGGCATGAACTTTTTTTTCACCAGGTGGGATGCTAAAAAATGCCCAGACAACACTCTTGTGCCTCTTCTTCCTAGGTTCTTCTTCATCCTCTGGTGCAAGCTGCTGTGGTGGTTCTCCAGCTGCCATTTTTACAAACTGCAAAAAACACTAAAAAGATGCAAAAGAGAGCTTCAAAAGAGAACAGGTCCTTCTCCTTAGATGGCCCTGAAAGAATGAAAAAAAAAGGGTGTGGTCCTTCAAGTTTTAGAATCAAAAGCCTTTAAACCAATCAAAGTATTTCTTTTGAAGTCACATGGGATTCTCGCACCGGGCGCGCAATCAGTGTGCACCTGACGCGACTTCCGGAAAATAGATTTAACTATAATATATCTTTATTCCAGTTACATATACATGAAATTTACAATTATCTTTATTCATGTCTTGGTATGGTATATATAATAAAGTTATATACATATACTTTTAAAACTTAAAGATGTGCGATGGATTCGCGTACCCAGCCCGGCTGCCAGAGCCACATACGTGACGTTCCGCGTGGTCGGACACGCGCAGACATTGCTGATGAAACGCACATCCTACATGACTTAACCAATATGGCGGTGAAATACTTGGATTTGCGCACACATCGAGATAGGTAGATGATGGGTACGCGTATCCATTTTTTTTAAAGAATGTTTAAAAAATTTAGATTTCTATTTTAGAAAAGAGAAAACATTATAATATTTTTATAAGAACTTAAAAACTAAAGAAATATTTTGGGGACATTATACTTAGAAAATAGCATTTAAAAAACCTTTGAAATTCACTGAATAAAACATAGGTTTCACGGATGTTATAGTTAGAAATTAGCATTTAAAAAACCTTAGAAATTCACTGAAAAAAACCACAGGTTTCAGGGACGTAATAGTTAGTTGGACATTTCACTCGTACAAAACCAGAGAAATTCAGCCGTTATAGTTAGTTGAGCTAACTATAACTCACGCCCCCACAATGCACTGCTGATGATGTCACATATTACATCATTCATGACATAGTCAGTGACAGCACTGATGACATCACTGATGACATCTCAAATGAAGTTCTAATTTCTAACTATCACGTCCCTAACACATATGGTTTTTTCGGTGAATTTAAAATGTTTTCTAAATGCTAATTTCGAACTATAATGTCCCTGAAACCTGTGGTATGTGGAGTGGCCAGTCCAGCCGCGGCGAGCGCCCCACTGCTGATGAGCGGTTCTGCGGTGCCTGAAATTCAGGAAGCTGTGAGAAGGGAGAGTCCATTATTGAGGGACATGATAATGGCAGGATGTGCAGTTTTCGATTTTTAATCACCCCACTGGGGTAAGAAACGTTTTAATTTCATGAGCACGGCAGCACCCACTGGGGATTCATTGTGTGGAAACAACAAGTACCAGGATGCAATGGTGCACACGCCCACTGGGGTGGGACTTGGTGGATTCAAATACAAGGTGTTCCACAATAGCTGCTGTTGCTTTGTTGTGTGCCAGTGAACAAGGACATAGTGCTGTCCGAAACGCGTATGGCTTTTTGACATGATTGGAAAGGGGAGCTGTCTCCACTGCAGTCTGCAATAAATACGGATGTGTGGTATATATATTCACATGTAAGATTATTTGACCCTAGTAGTCCTGGTAGCTACCCTTAGAAATGAGGAATTATATGGGGGAATTACCTGCATAAACTTGGTAATTCCTCATTCCATGTTATTTCACCCAGAGACTCCACCTACTTTTGGTAGTGGAGCAGGCGATGCAGAAGCTATTGCATGGTGTGGGTCAATAAACTGAAGCTGCCCCCTATAGGACAAGGAACTGCTTCAAAGATTAAAGAATGGTGGCCAATTTAGCTATTATGAGTACTGAAGGTAGTACTCCTGTAGCACAATTGTAGGTACTCCGAAAGGCTTTTCTGAATTGTACCAAAATATCTAAAATGGAAATAAAATTGTGAGTTGGACATTTCAGTTCCTAGTGCGACTTCCCTGGCATATTAAGGCTTTGTGATTTGCCCCAAAAGGTTCCGTAGTGAAATAAAAATATGACGTGTCCACCATCTGGTGCCATCTAATGGTATTTGACTTGTTAGCGTCCTCCTCATTAATAAAGTAGATATGCAAGCTATAAAATCTAGGAATATATATTTCAGTACAAGTGCAGGCCCTTCAAAAAACTCCTTTCCGCCTCTCCCACCTGATGGGTGTGTGATAGAGTCTCTGAGTCTTTACCACAACTTGCAGCCCTGAGATCTTTCTTCCGTGCAATCAAGGGCAAAAGAATATAGAGGATCTACCACTTTGCATATTTGGGGGTCACTTTTGAATTCAGGTTCATGGGGGCCAAGCCTGGCAACTAGGAAACAGTGTCTTGTACAATCAAGAATCCAATCTAGGGAAAAAAACAAATATTCTGTTTCTAGAAATATTCCTCGCTGGAATATGGACGCGCTGTAATGTTAGCTCCCTACAGATGGAGGAAAATCGCCTTTACCGGCGTATCTTAGGTCTTCTCATGTATAGCCACATTATGCAATTAATTAGGAATTGCATTAGGTTTTATAGAGGACCATATCGAGTTGCCTCCTTTGCTTTTGTGGATTTCTATATGGCAAACGAAGCATGCAACCCTAATTGAGAAATATTTGAGGATTGCCTCTCTTGTCATTAAGTCCACTCTGTTATCTGGCTCCGCTATTTAAAACCCATGGCAAGGAGCTTTTGCAGCTCATTCCAATGGCGTTTCATAGTTCGCTGATTTTTTAACACCGCATGTACCAACAATGAGAGTGTAAGCTAGTACACCCTTGTATTAAGGAACATATATCGATACAGACCGCTCAAAGCCTTGAACAAAACTTTGAGAATGTTATTTAAGAATGTGTGATCAGGAGGAGCCTAGCGCGCATCCAAGATGGTCGCGTGAGCACAGGGCTCCCCGGACCCTTGCTGCTCCTCGGAATTTATCCTGAGAATATCCTGATGTGGTTTATGGAATCTGGCAGATGAAGACCGGCTGAGCACGTATCTCTTTTCAGAACTCGAATCGGACCTGGGAATCCTGAGTTGTCGTTGTTCGAACTTTTGGGACCCACCCGACGGAGGTGCCCGGGGCGAAGGTGAACCGTGGAGCCGTGTCGTAATTGAACAACAGCGGCTGCAGTGCGGTGCCAGTGGCCGCTCTACCACTTTCGGTTTCACTTTCGGACTTCAGGGGGCTGGCCTGCGAACGCACTTGATGTGGCGGGGTGTTTCCTTGGCCTCTGCACGAGGCCTTGTCTCCACCTGCCACTAGTGTGCCCATCGCCTCGGGTCCCCCCGCACCGCTATATTGTGGTCCCTGGTGAGGCGCTGGTCTGCGGTGCCGGTGCCCCTACGACTCTTGATCGGCGGTCCCCTTCAGTGTCCGTGACCACATGGGGGGCAAGGGGGGCCCCGAGGGGCGTAAGACTAAGGCCTCCCTCCGCGGGGGACCGGTCCAGGCCAACAACATGGACCGCTACACTCAGGGCAGAGGGTCCCCTGGAGCGACCGGCCCCCCCCCGGATGCCGCCGGCGGTGGCACGACCGTCTCTCCGGAGCTTTCCCTGCAGGACATTATGGGCGCCATTGATGGCATCAGGGAAACCATCGCCACGCAATACGAGGCCCTGGCCCATAAAATCGACACGGTGGCAATCGATGTCACCTTAATTCGGGCAGATCTCTCCAAAACTAACGAGAGGGTTCAGGCTCTCGATGCGCGGACCTCCACCCTTGGTGCGGATGTGTCGGACCTGCAGGCCGCGCTTGGTGACATTAAGGCGGTTAACGATCAGATGGCTCGGCGGCTGGAGGATTTCGAGGGACGGGCCCGACGCAACAACATCCGTGTCATAGGCGTACCGGAGTCCTCCGACAACCGCCCGGTTGACCTCCTGGTCGAGGAACTCATCCTCCAACAGTTGGCCCCTGCAGGCCTAAGTAAGTTCTTTGCCGTGGAGCGGGCCCATCGAGTTCCGGGCGGTCGGCCACGACCGGGGGCCCCCCCGAGGCCTATCGTGGCCAAACTGTTCCACTATAGAGACCGAGATGCGATTCTGCAGGCCTCACGGGTCCACGGCCCGGTTCGTCATGAGAACTCATCCATTAACTTTTATCCGGACTTTACCCAACTTGTCCAGAAACAGCGGTTGGGATTCCAGGGGGTGAAGCGTCGTCTCCGTGAACTGGGCCTAAAGTACTCTATGCTCTACCCTGCAAAACTCCGAGTGGAACATGAGGATCGGACTGCCTTTTTTGACTCTCCAGTGGCCGTGAGTGACTGGCTGGACTCGCTGCCGGACAGAGGTGGCCGTCCCGGGCCCTCTGCAGGCGCAGGAGGTGACGGGTCCCCTTTGGAGTGACTTTTGGTCCTTGATTTTGCCATTTTGCACGGTTCAGCTGGGTTTTACTTCTTTTGTTCATTTTGTCTCACTAGGACCTGTGTGGGGGGCGGGCGGGGACGGGTCCCTTTCCTCCTCCGGGGTCTTTTCGTAGAATGGGGTTAGTAGGGCGACAGGCACACTGCAAGTTGGGGGGGTTTTCTGGCCCACAGGGGTGCAGGGTGGGGGGAGTTGGATTTGGGGGGGGGTTGGGGGGAGGGAGGGGTTGTTTTGCTGTGTGTTTTTTGTTTGCAGGGCGAGGTACTGATTTTTGTCCAGATTCGGGAACTGTGCTACTGACTGGGGGGCCTTTGATCTATTGGAGGGGATGGGGGGGGACGGGTTGAGGCTGGTGTCATGGAACGTCAATGGGTTGGGGGACCGTATCAAACGGGGTGTAGTACTGCAGTATTTGCGTCGTCTGACTCCTGATGTGGTGTTTATCCAGGAGACGCATCTGGTTGGTAATGTTTGTCATGCAATGAACAGGGGGGGATACCGCCTCGTGGCCCATTCTGGTTTCACAACTGGTTCCAGGGGGGTGGGCATTCTCCTGCGATCCTCACTTCCGTTGGATATCACTAGGGTAATCTCGGATGACAGAGGGCGCTATGTGTGTCTGATTGGGAGGTGGGAGGGGCAGCCCCTTTCCCTGGTCTCAGTTTACGTCCCCCCGGGCCTCCAGAACTCCACCTTCGCGGACTTGGGTCGAATGCTGCTTGAACTTCCGGATAGTCTTTTGCTTATGGGCGGGGACTTTAATTCGGTGGTTTCGGGTGACCTGGATCGTCACCCACCCAGGGCCCTCCCCGCTGCCCAGGCATGGCTTGGTGGACTGCTGGAGACCTTCGGTCTGGTAGATAGTTGGAGATTAATGCATCCGACCCAATGTCAGTACACCTTTCACTCTGGGGCGCATGGGAGTCTTTCTAGGTTAGACTATTTCCTTATGCCCGCGGCACAGACTGGTCGGATACGAGAGGTTAGGCACCTGGCGCGGGGTATCTCCGATCATTCCCCGCTGTGGCTGCTCTTTGACACCGAGTCGCGGTCTGCAGGGCGGATCGCTCCCATCAACCCGTGGTACCTGCGAGACCCTACGACTCGCGACAGCCTGGTTAAGGCTATGGACCAATACTTCCTTGAAAACGAGGGGTCGGTGTCGTCCGCAATGTCCCTGTGGGAAGCCTTTAAAACCGTAATCCGCGGACACGCCCTCTCCCAGATAGTGGTGGCTAAGAAGCTCAAGAGTGAGGCAGTGGTGAAGCTGGAGACTGACATCTCGGGGCTGGAGTCGGCCTTGGAGACGGGTGTCACTCCGGACGGGCTCCATGCCCTCAGCCTGAAACAGTTTGAATACAGGTCTCTTGTCACTGACGCTGCCAAAACGATGTATAGGGAGCAGCAGGGTCGATTGTATGATGCCGGGGACAAGGCGGGAAAGTTGATTGCGTGGCTGGATAAGAAGGAGAGAGTGAATCGTGTGGTCCCGGAGCTGCGTGTCTCGGATGGAGTGTGTGTGACTGAGCCTGGTGAGATTGTGGAATGTTTCGCTGACCACCTCCGGGCCGTGTACTCCCCGGTGACTGATAGGGATGAGGAAGACTCTTGCCTTCTGCTGAGGGATATTGCTTTGCCCTGCCTGTCCGTCGAAGACCGTGAGCAGCTGGACGCCCCCTTGTCTGTAGATGAAATTGCAACTGCGATTCGGTCCCTTCGTTCGGGCAAGGCGATGGGTCCCAACGGTCTGCCTATTGAATTATATAAGTTGCGCCCGGATAAACTCGCGCCCTTCCTCCGTCGTATGTTTCAGGAGTCCCTTGCGGCAGGCTCCCTTCCTGACGACCAGCGTCTGGCTACGATAGTCGTGATCCCCAAGGACGGTAAGCCACGAGACCGCTGTGCCTCCTATAGGCCTATTTCACTGCTAAACGCAGAGCCTAAAATCCTGGCCAAAGTCCTTGCCAATCGTTTGTTGAGCGTCATCTGCGATCTGATTCATCCTGATCAATGCGGCTTCATCCCTCACCGTAACACCGCTCTTAACTTGCGGCGGCTTCACGGCGCCCTCGCCAGGGCGGAGTACCTCTCCGAACCAGCCGTGCTGGTTTCTTTAGACGCCACGATGGCCTTTGACACCATCGAGTGGCCATTCCTCTGGGCTGTCTTGACCAAATTCGGCTTTGGGGACGGATTTCTTGGCTGGGTGAAGCTTCTTTACACGGGACCCATGGCTCAGGTGGTGGTTAATGGGCGGGTCTCTCGGCCCTTCGCTCTCGGTAGGGGTACGAGGCAGGGGTGCCCGTTGTCCCCTCTGCTCTTTGCTCTTGCCCTGGAGCCGCTCGCTGCTTGGCTCCGCTGGGAGCCCTCGATCAGAGGGATCCGGTGGGCCCCGGGCTTTGAGGATCGGGTCTCGTTGTATGCGGACGATATTCTCCTGTATCTCACCTCGCCGCGGCAGTCGCTTAATGTTCTCTTTGATGTTCTGACTTCCTTTGGGAGAAATTTGGGTCTAACGATCAACTGGTCTAAATCCTGTGTCTATCCCATCTCCGGCGACCCTCCTCTCTTGCCGCCTCGGCTTCCGATCCAATTATCTCTGTCCGGCTTTAAATACCTGGGAATATACGTCTCGAGGGACCCGGTGGCTCGCTATGAGCAGAATCTCCTGCTTCCACTTCGGCGTTTGAGGGAGGACACGGCTCGGTGGTGTAAGCTGCCTTTGTCCCCGCTGGGTCGGGCAGCACTGTTTAAAATGATGTCCCTTCCCAGATTCCTCTATGCACTTCAGAACTCCTTCGATGTCATTCCTCTGTCCTACTTTCGGGAGGTGGAGAGCCTGCAGAGGAGACTGGTGTGGGACGGACGGGCGCGTATCGCTCTGGCAAAGCTTACTCTCCCCTGGTACGACGGGGGCATCGCGCTTCCCGACATTCGCAGGTATTATTGGGCCTCACAGCTATCGGCCATTAACCATGCCACGTATGCGCCTGGCTTGAATCCGGCGTATGAGATGGATAAATTCCTGCTTCCCGGCGGAAACTATAATAGGGCACTTTACTCCAGCTCGGCTGGACGGACCCTTACGGGCCCTACTAAGATTGCGGTACGGATCTGGAAGGCGGCCAATGTAGCCATGGGCTGGAGTGAGCGATTAACATGTGCTACTCCCCTGTTTGCCTCCGACCGACTGGGAAGCCTCTGGACAACGAAGGGGTTTGAACGTTGGGACACGATTGGTATTAGTAGAGTGGGAGACTTATGGATTAAGGGTGCGGTTAAAACATTCGTGGCGCTCCAGAGCGAATACGAACTTACGGAAAGGGAGTTCTTCCGCTACGCCCAGGTTCGGCATGCCCTGCTCTCTGTTTTTGGGGAGGGGACCAAGATCCCGGCTTCTTCGCCCCTCGAGGACCGCATACTCGATGGTCATGTCCCCGACAGTACTATCTCTTTAATTTATAAAAAACTTATCAATAATCGGGCTGACCTCTTGGTGCGCCTCCGGGAGGCGTGGACGGGGGATGGGGTGGAACTGGACGACGAGGACTGGCAGTCCGCACTGTCGTCCCCCAAGGAAGTCGCCATTCCAGCCCGTCTCCGCCTGGTCCAGCTTAAGATTCTCCACCGGGTGTATGTGACGGGTCCCCGTTTGGTCTCGATGGGATTTTCTGAAGACGGGCTCTGTAAGCGGGGATGTGGGCTCAGGGCCACCTTTCTCCATATCCTTTGGGAGTGCCGCGAGGTGGCTGAATACTGGCGCCGGGTTCATGTGGTCATGGGACAAGTCACCGGGGTTGCGCTGTTGCCGGAGGTGCGTCGCTGTGTCCTGAATGTGTGGGAGCCCAATGATTATAACGCGGCTCAGACTCGGTGGGCGGCCCTGGGGAACATGATTGCCAAGAGAGATATAGCGCAGCTTTGGGGTTCCCAGCGGCCTCCCACCGTGTCCGTATGGAAGGAGAACATGGACTGGTGCATGTTCAGGGAGAAGACTGTGTATGTGGCTCGTGGTAAACCGGGGGCATGGGGTAGAATCTGGGGGCAATGGAACGCGTATCGTGGGGGTATCTGTACTCCCCCCCTAGTGGATACCGATATTGCTTTGTCCCCCTGACCCTTGATGGTTCCTTGCGACTTTTGGAATAACCGAATATAGACGTTCCTCTCCCGTGACCCCCCCCCGACCTATCAGTACTCCTTCCTCTTGATAGCTATTTGAAGGTCTGAAGTAGAGTCCCCCGGAGGTGGCCGGACCCACACTTTTTGCCCTTATGCCTCGCCTTTTGTTCTTATTTGTTATTTATGTTAAACCTATGTATCCTGCTTCCCTAGGACTATCCGGAGCCATGTACGGGGCTGGGCCCCGGGAGTCGACTACTGCCTTAATAACTGTATGATCCTTTCTGAATCTAGCGGCCGGCCCTGGTGGTTGTAGGCCCATGCTTGTAATTGATTTATTGTTCAATAAAATTTTCAATAAAAAAAAAAATAAAAATAAAAAGAATGTGTGATGGTATTCCACATGCATTTATCATGCATACCTTGGGAACACCATATTAGAATGAACACACACATTTGTTCTGCACGCAAGTCATTATAACGACTTGCCTTGGGGGGGGGGGTGCTGGATTTTGGAATAGTTTAGTTTACTATTCCAACTCCAGTCTGAGCAACAGCAGAGAAGGAGTGTGACTTTAGTTCCAACACCATTCCACCTATGCGCCCCCCAAAGGCAAGTCATTGTAACATCATGCATGCAGAACAAATGCGCGCTAAAGAAGCGTTTGTTCTATTGCCGGCACTGTGAAGGCACAGTGTGATTGAGGCTTCGTCCTAAAGAATAGTTCCCGTTATTCACACCAGGGAACGGTCTCTCCTTACTAGGTTGAGCATGGGCTCAATAAGGTGACCGCTGTGTTTTTCTTTGGGGCAACATGATGCAAATCTATATGTTGTTGCTCCAGAGATGAATTTTCATAACAGACCTTACTTCACTTTCTGCTTTTATTGTACATTTCATTTACATTTACCTGAGAGATATCATTTTCTAATTTTGTGGTGGCAGAGGTTTGCTAGATTAAGGCCAGCTCTTCTTTACTTACTCATGCTCCCTTACCCAGAGGTCTCTGTGCATGTTGGCCTCTTTCTTAAATCATCTGTGCACCATCGTAAAAGCTAGCTTTTTTTACTTTGTTTCTTGGTGAACAATCGCTCTAACACTATTTATTTATCTGATCAATTAATATTTTTAAATGTTTTGTTAACGCGTATAATTATTATTTTTTTCGATGTTTTTTATCTGGTACTCATTTATGATAATTTTTTAATGATCCAATAAAGATTGAGATTAAGTAACTGATTAATTGAGTCTCTGAGTCAAAGGCACCATACCAGCAGAGTTATAGCAGATCTCATAGTTTTGATGAGACTGGTAACTCTCTTACTGTCCCCTTATCGGAATTAAGACGACACTCCTAATTAGGGCAACAGTCTAATGTTTTGGTATGATATCAAGCATCAAACAAGAAAACCAATAAAGAGTCTGAATATCAGTCTTTTAATCAATAACTATTGGACATTCACTTGGAACTAGCTATGTGCTAAAGGCTGTGATGAGTGAAACCCTGCCAAGGAGCAAATCCCTCTACATCAGGCCTCCATCACATTACCTTTCAGTGATCCACAAGAGCCTCAGGGCCATATTTATGACCCGGTTTGTAAACCTTAAGTCATATTTTTGAAGGCATGCAGTCACTTTGCGTGGCTTTCAGCTCAAAAAATATGGAATAACTCAATGCAGATCCGTGTTGCTTTACTCTGCCCTGGGTAGGAGTTCCATGGGCATTGCATGTTGTTCCTACACAACTCCCATGGTTTATGATGCATTCCAGATTTACAAGACCGTGTAACCCTGGGAACGTGCCAAAAAGATACGCCTCATGAGACATATGTTCATTTCTCCCCGTTTTTTGCTCCTTCTATGTGTGTGGAATTATGCAGCACACATAGAAAGAGGAAAGACCTCTCAGGATGGTTTGTGTGCAGGAAGGCGTCCCTTCCTGCACAAAAACAATCCTGCCTACCACAAAGGCAACCTTTTACCATGGCGCAAGGGTGCTTGCGTTGGCACTAGGCTGCCAAAACAGCACCCGCGCAAGTGTAAAGGACAGGAATTCACCATATTGGATTAATGCAGCAGATTCCTGCCCTTTCCCTGTGATGCAGGGCAGCACAGCAAGGTGACTTGCTGCACTGCCCTGCTCAACAAACTTCATAAATATGGCCCTCAGGGTGGGAATTTGAATGCCCAGGGAAGGGTGATTCACTAGCCCTCTTGCCAGGTGTGGGTGAAATTCTCAGACTACTTAGACAACCCACATTAAGATGAACAAAAGCTAGTTCATCTGAAAGAGGACCTAGTATATCCTTACAGTGCCAGCTCTGTAATAGCAATCCGATCTAGCGACACTAGTTGTTATGAGTAAGTCAGGACTTGTTTTGCATGGTGATACCCCCTGCAAATCAGGTTCCTCCCTGGCTGGAATATACCATTGGTGGCAGTAACTATCTTGCACCACTGAGTCGTCTACAGTGGTCCTGTGTCTGATGCCAAGATTAAGACTTCCTTCCAATGGGAAGGGACTGTTATAATTAGACCTTATGGACCTGATGTTGAGACATGATTACCAAGATTAGCCTACTGCTGCTGTCATCCCCTGTCGAGTTCATACAGTACGCTAAGACGGCAATGAACAGCTGTACTAGAAAATAGACCCTGTTGAAATTTTGGCCAAGCCATATTTGGTTTAAAAAAGGGGGAATAGAAGAATGCCGGCCTGCTGGTCTTACTCAGCCAGGACACCCCAGTGGCAATAGAGCAATACACTTTGTGACAGAAGACCGACTTTTGTTGTTCTTATTGATTGCAAAAACAATAGACTCCTCCAGAAAAACCTTGATAATCAAGATGTGGTCATTGTATATGTGCTGTGGAGGCATATCAATAAATTAGGCCAAAATATGTAGTTCATTAATAACAAATGTAACAAATTGACTCTTTATGTGATAAGGATTTATATTTAAGAAAGAAAGTAATTATTTACCTGGTAGAACAAATACTACCTCTTGGTTTTAATTATGATATGCAAATTGGAATGACACACCTTTAAAGAAATTGTACTGTGGAAAATAGAAATATGATTCTGTCTGGCTGTGTTCATGTTTTTAATGCTTCCATGCAATGACATTATATTAATTGAGTTCAATCAATAATTCAGTAGATTTGGAAAGCGCTGATTGCCACCCATGAGGGTATCCAGGCGTTGAGGGTATCCAAGCGCTGCCAGTCCAAATGTCAGCAGTCTGGTATAGCAACCATTCATGCAGTAGTTGAGAATATGCAAAATAATGGTATCAATAATGACGGGAACATTACTGTGTTTTTAAAGAATTTATTAACATTCATTTTTGAGAGAACTTAACACACAATTGATTGGTTTATGCCACAATCTAGAGGGTTTATCTGGTTCAGTATGCATGCTTCACATAAAGTCATCCCCTTTACTGGCACCCTCACTATGGTGCAGAGGTAAGTGTGCGCTTTCTAAGATGTGACTTGTAATAAAAGCATACTCTTCCTGTAAAAATCCTGTGCCTAGACAAACTTCTATGAATTTTTGAGAATCCCATGCATTGCATGTGTGCTGTGAATGCAATGTGTATTTTGTGTGGACAAATAAACACATTTCCCCTTCTTAACTGCTTAAGCGGGTGGACGAACCATTCACACCCTCCTCAGTACATTGTCATTGAGATGGGAATGTACAATTCTTCCACCAAAATACAAAAGAAAATCTTTTTTGGTGCTTCTTTTTTTATTTAAATAGTGTCGGATATGCAGGGAAGCTGCTCCTGCATTCCAAGATTATTTTTTCATTAATCAGTGTGCAGCCTGCTGAAATCACACTGATTTAAAGGGAAATTAATTTGTGCCACTAGCACCAACTGGTGTCACTTTGATCAATTCTTGGGGGGCATGTCCCAGCCCCCCCGATCACCAATCCAAGCGGGAGAGGTACTGCTGAAAAGGGGACAATGTCCCTTTTTTCCATGGTACCTCTTCCTGGTGGATCATTGCTTGGTGATTGCTTTATGTGTATGATTCCCAAGTAGGGATCCACTCACAAGTTGCCAGGAAGGGAGAAGTGCCACTCACCACAAAAGAATGTAACAGAGGTTTACCCAAATTGCCTTCTCAGGGAGGCAGAAAGGCCTCTATACACATGGCTATATACTTCTAAAAAAATTAGGGATGGGGTGATCTGCCCTGGCATCGTGCCATGTACCCACTCAGAATTGACCCCGACTCCTTTTCTCTCGCCCTGGGGTGGACATTGGGGTCTACCCCAGTCTTCAAATTGCATTTTAGGGCTTTTCATGTTGTGCATGTTAATGCAAGCCACAAAACTGGGGTACTGATTTTTTCAGTAGTGTGGGAATACAGATTAGTAGAATATTTCTTATTAGAAATCGATTTTCTCTCCAGTGTGACTTCCAAATATTAGCAGTCTGTGTTAAAAAACACATTTTGCAAAATGTCCTCTGGCTCACATCATAGTATGGATAACCCCACGATCACTGTTGTACAAATATCCACTATTCCCAAATACAGTATATTGGGCACATTTTAAAATTGTATTGGTTTCCTTTATTCTGATTTTTCATTCTTTAGATTTTATGTCATGCATTTCAGCATGGTTGGTATCCAATGAGATTTAGTTGTTGGCTCTCGATATTACATGTTTTAAGATCGTTACCAAAAATTGCATATCCCTCTGACCAGAAGAGTCTAATGGATGTAATGGTATGGATTACTTTTGTAAATTGGACATCAGGGCAAAAAATCAAAGATGAAAACGTCTTGGTCTTTAGGACTGATGCAGACCAAAAAAGCCAATCAGTCTGGCATTGGATGCAATCCTCTTGCTTTTGAGAAAAAAAGATTAAAAGAAAAAAAGAAAATAAGAATGAAAGAAGAAAAAGAAAGAAAAGAGAAAAGCAAAAAATCAAGGAAAGAGAGAAGGAAAGAAAATGACACAAAGAAAGAAAGAGAGCAGGAAACAAAGATGGAAACAAGGAGAGACAAAAAAGAAGGTCAGAAAGAAAGAAAGAAAGAAAGAAAGAAAGAAAGAAAGAAAGAAAGAAAGAAAGAAAGAAAGAAAGAAAGAAGAAACAAAAGGACAGAAGGACAGAGAGAGCAGGAAAGAAAGATGGACTGAAAGATGGAAACAGAAGGAAAGAAAGAATGATGGAGAAGAAAAGAACAAGAGAGAGAGAGAAGAAAAGAAAGAAGAAAACAAAAAAGGAAAAAATAATAAAATGACAAGGAAAGAGCAGGAATGGAAGAAGGAATGTGATGGAAAGAAAGAGAGTAGGAAAGAGAAGCAATGAAAGACAGAAGGAAAGAAAGAGAGAAGGAAAGAAAAACAGAAGCACAGAAAAGAGAGGGACAGAAAGAGAGAGAGGAGGGAGAGAAGGAGGAAGAAAGAAAGAAAGAAAGAAAGAAAGAAAGAAAGAAAGAAAGAAAGAAAGAAAGAAAGAAAGAAAGAAAACAAAAGGAAGTGTTATGTGCCCATGAGGCGAAGCTGCACATTTCTTACACTGACCTCTTCACAACGTTACTGTAGTGACCTTTTTCACATATTCGCGTGCGTGACAATGTTGGATTAGCTTCTCAGAAATGACTTCTGTTTACACTTCTGGCTTCGCATAACATTATCATGATCCTTTGAACACTAAGTACAATGCCTTTACGCATGCATGTGCATATGTCATTCTTCTTTAATCCATGGGGAGACAGTGCTTTCTACATATCCATAAGATTGCTAATCTACACGTACATCACAAGGATGCTTTTTATGGTAAATAATCAGCATCACATAGCATTAGAAGAGGAGGCACTTCAGCTGACACAGAGAGTCCCTGTAGGCTGAGACTTCACCACACAGTGGTCTGACATGTCCAGTGTCTAGTTTGTGACCAAGATGGGGTCCTACATTCTCTCCCACCAGATAATGGGGTTGGATCGCCCTTGGCGGGATTCTTGGCTTCACACCTACATACACTCTAGGTACACACAAAGGAAGGTTTGCATAGTAGGAGTACACCTGATTATTACTTCGTTTTATATGTCTGCATATATATACTGTTTTAGCACCATGGTAGAACTGTATCTAATATTTACTCTTTTGGTGCATGTAATCACTTTCATCTGGTTCTGTCTACTGATTATTGCAGCACATGCGTTCTATGCAAGAATAACGTTGGTTCAATAAGTATATCGAAAACGTCCCATTGTGTATTCTTTGTATATTTCTCCAAGAACAAAAGAGCATGAGTGACTGAGCGAGAGGTTCTGATCTGTTACCACAATCCCTGACGGGTCAGGTTTGTCATCTTCAGTGGTTTCCAGAAACTATTTTCTCCCTGGTAGGGTTAGGGGGGGCTTATGGTGGCACTGTGAGCTGGCCGGTCTCTGGGCCAACATATCATTCGGGGGTGCTTGGAATCAGTCTAGGCACCTCACCGAAAGTTTATGTTGTCCAACAAAAGCGCAGATCCTACAGATTAGTGGGAACTACACTGCAAAAGAGAAAAGGACAGAAGGAAAGAAAGAAGGAACGAAAGAGAGCTAGAAAGGGAAGAAAAAGAGAGAAGGAAAGAGATGGAAGGAATGAAAGAAGGCAATAATGAAAGAAGGAATGAAAGAAAGAAGTTATGAAATAAAGAAAGTATTAGAAGCATCCTGCTATCACATCAGGCTCTGAACACAAACACCACCCTAAAGTAATTGTAAAGTACAAAACAAAAACACTGGCACTGAAAGGAACTAGCTTGAGTGCGGATGTGCTCCTTGTGAGAGGGAACAATGCAGTCACTCCAAGTGAAGCAGACCAGTGGCT
This sequence comes from Triturus cristatus, assembly GCF_964204655.1. Classification (NCBI taxonomy): domain Eukaryota; kingdom Metazoa; phylum Chordata; class Amphibia; order Caudata; family Salamandridae; genus Triturus; species Triturus cristatus. The sequence goes on from NC_140591.1 coordinate 1,081,534,103, forward strand.
TAAGTAGGATTACCCACTGCCCATGCTATATGCTGTAATGGGTGGAAGCTAAATGTGAAATGACACAACAAAAGATCAATGGATGAAGAGAGGTGGCCGCAAGCTCCTATATGAAAGTATAATATACATATTTAATAAAATCAAAAGCCCTTGGCTAAAGCCAGGCCTCAAATTTTCTCTTTTCTGACAACTCTCCTTGAGATGGAAAGATGGTGATATTAGCAAAGAAGGAATTTTGTTAAAGTCATTTTCAGAAAAAAACATATACTTTCTAGCACAACACATTTTACCCATTCCCTCCCGCACACAAAATGTGGGTATTTTTTTTTTTTCTGCATACCTTTAGACTCACCAACATGCGGGATAACAACGATATGAAGCTACTCAAAGTCGCACAAAGCAGGGTGTGTGCTACAAAACATGTGCAGTCTCCAGCAGGTGCTAAAACACCTTTTTTGAAGGCCTGGATAGTAAATATCATGCTTCGTTTTGCTCAAATGCAATCCTTAGTGATTCTGGTCCTATATGTGAAAAAAGTCTGAGCATTAGAATTTGGACCATATTTATAATTTGTTCACGCAGAGCAATGAAGCAAGCCACCTGCTGCACTGCATGAAATTGCAGAAATGTGGGTATTTAACATTATATAACACATTCCTGTCCTTTACTAGCGCTGGTGCACTTTTAACTGCTTAGCGACAAATCAGTCACCCTGGCGTCATGGGGCATGGATGCCTGCATTGTAAGCAGGATTGTTTTGGTGCCAGAAGGAACACCTTCTGGCCCAAAAACAATCCTGGCAGGCATTTCCTCTTTCTATGTGTGCTGTAGAATGCAACACACATAAAAAGAGGAGAAAACCAGGAAATACAAAGGGGCATATTATCAAGCACTGCGTTAAAAATATCGCCGCTTTAGCGGCAGAAAACTGCCGCTAAAGCGGCGATAATGGGCTTGATAGTATGCCCTTGAGAATTCCCATAGAAGCCCATGGCTTCTATGGGAATTCTCAAGTGCATATGATCAGGCCCATTATCGCCGCTTTAGCGGCAGTTTTCTGCCGCTAAAGCGGCGATAATTTTAACGCTGTTTCTTGATAATATGCCCCTAAGTTATTTCTCCTCTTTACACATCACCTGGGAGGCATAGCATATTGATGCATTCCCAGGTCTACCACTCATGGTAAATCTAAAAATGCACCAAAATCCATGGGTGGATGTGTGGGAACACCCACGCTCCCCCCACTGAACGCCTCCCTGGGGCAGGGTAATGCAAGGCAGTGATTTGCACTGCCTTGCGCTACCCTAGATTCATCAAGCCATGCAGGGACACGCAAGGTGGCCTTGCGTTTCTTGATAAATCTCATTTAGGTTTGCCTCACCCTTGCGCCCCCTTACGTGGTGCAAGGGCGACGCAAAACCTTGATAAATCTGGCCTTCTTTTTCTATTCTGGAAAATGACACTTTGGATTTTACACAACTAAGAAAAAAGACAGTTGCAAGAAATCATAATAACTATTCCCATAAACTCTTGACTGCTAAACTGTAGAAATTACTTTCAAGTGGAGCCTTTTGAGACACCAAGATATATGTGCTCTGTGATGTTATCTTCGGAGGACTTTTCCATCCACACATTTTTGTGCTCCCTAAAGATTTCTCAGGAAGGCTTCCAGCAAAGTTCAGCTAAACAGACCTGCCAATCAGCAAAGCAGTGCAGGAAAAGTCATTTACTATTTATTGACAGAAAGTTTTGCAAAAATTAACCAGTCGCTGACAGACTACAATGAAAAAAAAGTGAACAAACGCAAAGTAATGAACCAATGGTATAATGAGTATAGCATATTTCACTTAGAACAAGAATGCATTGGTGGTGAGCCCCTGCCCCGAAGAGATGCTCGCAAAAAAGGCCTTGATAGTAATACAAGTATTTTTTAAACACATTTTACAGAGTTTGAGATCAAAAAAATTGAGGTAAACGTTTCTGTCATGATGTGTATATTGATGAATTTGCAGTCTTTCTAAATATTTATATTGAATGCAAAATATATATCTGCATATTTAAATAACCTCAAATTAGTCTCATAGCTTATACATGCATTTTAGTTGTTTCTTTGTAGTACATGTTATCCTGTCTGTAATAATTATTTCACTGCTTGCATCTTTCTATGTAATATCGAATAATGTGCATTATTTTTTTTTCTAGTTTTGCGGAGCCTTACAGAAGAAGGAGTTGTTCTGCTTTACTTTGGTCCAAATTTTATTGTACCACATTCTAAAATAAAACGAAAATCTGCATGGCAGCAGCACACATTACCCCTACTATGTTGGAAAAGCTATGAAAGGTCCCTGCTCAATGTTTTTCTTCAGCATCTTATATCAAATTAGCAAAAATACCTCCACTCCCTTTGAGCCTTGCGGGAGAATGTAAGGAAATGTGCCAATATACCGTCAAAGTTAGCAAGTATGACATGTGACTCATTTTAAAATGAATAATGTTTCGTTTCTATATTGAAGCCCTGGGAGAGTAACATACTTTTCCATGAATCTGTTATGTTACATATATTCATTATGAGGAATGTGATTTTTAGGTAATGGAATGTCAAGCCACAGCCGTATCCATCACATATTGCACATGTAACACATTACAGCCCTGCTTTTTAGACACGGCTTCTAGCTTTTAATGTATTATACACTCGCGGTTACAGTAGCCTTTGTTTTTCTTTCCGAAATTCTTTCAGCACACGAACATTTTATTTAAAACATACTGTATTTACTCCCGGCTCAGTGGGCAAGCCCTGGAGAAATTCACCACTCAGCACAAAATAATATGCAATGATTTTATTTCAATTTAAATTCATTCCTGTGTCTGCTGCAATGTTCACTGATCCATTCGGCTTTCCATGCTAGTGATATCTTTATAAATAAATGTGTTATAAATGTCTTTTTTCCAAGTACAAAATACTCCATTATATTGCAAGATACCAGTCCTGCGTCTCTCCAGAGCAATTTCCATTCTTTGCTTCTAATTGCTTTTAATAACTCAAACAATCTGCGGAAAAATCCCACTAGTGTTTAAGATATTACTTGGAATTGATTGCTGCCTGGGGACACCGTGACAATAAGTGCAATCTGTATAATTACTCCACTTTCATAATCCTGAAATTAGTCTAAATATGTACTTGAAAAACAGATGTGGGTCTTCTGCAGAAAATAATGAGATGAAATCATTTTCAAATATATATTTTTTTCGATAGCGACTGCAGTGCAACACTGTATCATTTTTTAGCAAGCATTGGCAAAGCCAATAGGCCTGGTTCTGGCTGTCGGCCTTTTGGATCTTTCAATGCTTGTTTTATTTTATCATGGTTTTTATAAAACGTGGCTGCTGGAGGAACTGCCTGGCCCTAGGAATATATAACAAAAATGCCTAAAAGCTAATGTTTTTGGTATCAGAAACCCCATGTTACACAATAGTTTTGCGACTGAAAGGAACTTCTTTTTGTGTGGATGTGTTCCCTGTGATAGAGCACAATGCCATCACTTACAGTAAAATTTGCCAATAGCTAAAGTAGGCTGACCCAGTGGGCCAGGGTGTGCGCTGCATTGACTGCAATACAATGAGAATGGTATAACATCATCATCATAAAAATGTTTATTTTAGACCATAGTCCATAACACCTGAATCATAAGGTGAACAGCACCTAAAATCCATTTTAAAATACATACCAAAAAACATAAAATATTACAACAATCAGATATACATTAAGAAAAGCATTTAAAACAGATTACAATAACTATTCTACCCACTAATCAGAAACTGCATATCGCACAAGTTACATCTATGAATTGCAAATGGAAATTTTGAAGCTTCCCCTCCGTTAGAAATCCTATATTTATTTAAAACCGGTTTAAAAAATGTCCTATGTTCCAATTTAAAAAAACATTCAATCCAACAAAAAATGCTCATTGTTGAATGTAATTTCTATTCCACAGTCACAAATACCTCCATTTATCTTTAGCATTTTAGCCAACTCCTCCCCTTTGGTACATAGGAGCTCATTACGATGCGCCAGCGTTTTGGATTTGGGACCGGATGCCCATGAGGCGGCCTCCCGACAATCCGAAATATGATGCAACCGCCACCATGGTGGTCGCATCACCTATATTTTGCATTGTGGTGGGGATGTGTTCAACAGCATCCGCCGCAATGCAAAAAAAATGAAGGCACTTGCATATCCCTGCACTATGTGACAGGTACCATGCGGTGCCTGCTACATGGTGCAGGGATATGTAGGGGGCCCCATAGGTGCCCTCCAGTGCCCTTGACCCAGTCCCAGGGATTAAGGTGGGCCCGCTACGGGCCCCCAAATCCATTTCCACCATTCGTTTTGCTGCGGTTTGTCTGCCACAAAACGAATGGAGGAAAGGGATATAATATTCCCTACGGCGTTGCCTGCAATGTTGGGCTATGTTTCAGTTCCAACAGGCGGTCGGAAAAGGACCGCCTCTCAGAACCGTGGTGGACAGTATTTACGACTGCCACGCTTACCCAACGATTCCCCCTGCCATCATAATATGGCGGGGGGGAAAACAGCAGTACGATGGCGGAAGGCCCGCCACTGAACAGCTGTCGGTGGCTGGCCTTCCGCCATCGTAATGAGCCCCATAGTGTTTACTCCACTTCTGAACCGTAAGAGTTCCTTCCTCATAACGGGATTGGGCAGGTAAGGCAAATAGGGAAATCCCATATTGTTTTGCCATGAGGCCCAGCAAAATGCAGTGGATGTGTTTGTTAACATATTTAAAATCGTTCTTTCTTGTGTATTCTACCATTCTTTCCAGCATTTTTTGGGGGGGAAACATAGGATGGTTCATTGCAACTGGGAGAGCCCAATAAGTATCTCTTTTTCATTGAAGACAAAAGTTTCCTTAAACTCGCAGCCCAGTTCATCTAATTTCTTAAAATGTCACCTGTGCACAGCAGGGATGATATCTTATGGTCAGTAGACTCTAGCAACTTTGCCATTCTGAGTCAGCATGCAGCGCAAAAAAATCAGCACCCCCTCTTTTGCTGCTTTATAGACTACAGTGCCGCCTTCAATAAAGTGTCCTGTAACACTCTATGGAGGAAATTAGACAAGTGGGGATCCCACGGAGCCTGCTCGGAACCCTTATCTCCTTGCATAAGAACACATGGGTGCGAGTCAGAAATGGCCCCACGACAGTCTATGCAAAAACTCCAACTTCAGACGGCCTAAAGCAAGGATGTGTTCCAGCTCCCCTCTTGTTTATCCTCTACACCGCTGACCTGGGGAGATTCCTGGAGCAAAGCATCCTCCTTCTGCCAAAACTGGGCAACGCAAAAACGAATTTGCACATTCTGCAATATGCTGATGATATTGTCATAATGGACCAGGCCAAGTCTAGCCTCCAACGAGCCTTGTGTGAGCTCAACGAATACAACACAGCTAATGCTCTTAAAATTAACCAGGATAAGACGGAGGTTTTGATTTTCATCCGTTGCAAGAAAAAGAAAACTCTAACGTGGAACATTGGGCCCGCAAAGATTAAAACAACATCAAAATACAACTACCTGGGGGTTTGGTTTAGAGAGTCTTCTAGACCATCAGTCCACTTAGCTGCCCTGAAAAAGAGAGCTGGAGCAACAACATACAGCCTGACTCAACTTAACCAGTCCCTGAGCAGTCGCTCCGCCGAACCCATACTGAAGGTGAACAAAGCTACCCTTCTTCCTGCCCTAAGTTATGGGCACCAGGCCTTTCTGATGCATGCTTGGCCAGTCTCGACCACGCCCAGGTTACCATTTATAAAAATCCTTTAGTCTCCCGAATTACATTCACAGGGCAAGACTACGACTGGAGCTGGAGCTGAGCCTTCAAAGACAATCTATTTCCTGTGAGGCTAACTCCCTGAAGTACTACATAAGGGTACTAAAAGCTGCAGATAATATGCTTAAAGCCTGGCTAAAAGTAACCCATGGAACCATCAAATTCTAAAAGCCATAAGAACGCTACATATTGACGAAACATCACTAACTGCAGACTCTTTCCATACACAGTCTGGAAAAGGGTTATCAATAAGCAGGCAAGACAAATCTCCTACCAGATGGACATTCAGGCTTTAAAAACATCAACTATCTTGCTCCCCTTGAACGATTCATACCTCCCTGGGGTACCGCAACCATACCTTTTTCATAGTTCGAACGCAGTGGCCCGCAAAACTATAATGTTTATGCGTCTTCTAGGTCTGGGCTCCACTGCCTTCAACCGATGGGCTCCAACTGGTGAGGAGGGGGCTTGTAGACTGTGCAATTACAGGTCTGAATCATGGCTGCATCTTCTGTGCTGTTGTCCCACCCAAGACGCTCCTAGAAGACTTCTCTTGAAACCATTATATCTAAAAGGGGACATCAGCACATGTTGGGAGGCATCTGCTCTCTGTTTTACTTGCACAGATATTCAAACGCTTGCAATGTCCGGAAAATATGTGAGACTCTTGGATAACCTGCTCTCTCCCTATCCTGCCTCTCTCCAACCAGTCCCTCCTTCCCAAAAACTCATCCCAGACTATTTTTGCACTTTGTCCTAGTGTCTCTTCACCAAATCGAGCCAAAAGGCTCATTTTATCCTTGATTTTGAAGCTTATAATTACTGTTATGGTCACAGTACAAGATTGCCTTGTGTTATGAATTTGATGGTTTGCTTCGCTTTGTTTTTAAGACGCTACGGAGACATTTATTGCAATGGTTTTAATTAACTGTGCTACTTTAATAAAATCTGAAATCTGAAAACAGCCCTCTCTCAGAAAGGCAGGCCCATGAAGTAATTCCTAGCTCCAACCTTAAGGCTTGTACTATTGCAGATTTTGGCATGTTGAAACCCCTTTTCAAACAGTGGCCTTCAATCCCTTCCCAGCTACACATTGCACTCAAATAAAATAGTTCAATGCCATACAACCATTTTGACGGCGCCATAGCTTTAAAGGCAGATGGCATCAGGTTGTGTCCACCATGCTCCTTCCTGAATGTATTATTTTATTATCATAACAACATACCAGTCGATGAAGTGGATTGGCTGAAGCCCCCATAATGTAAGTTTATTATGTATAACATTTGTAGTAAAATAACATAACAGGTGTATTTACCCGTAGGTGTCTTGGCACTGAATAACAGATGTTTATTGTTACCCAACGGTACTCATTTTATTGACCTCAGATGGATTAAAGGCTGAGTGGACCTGCCGGGATTTGAACCTGTGACCATAAGGTTGAACACAAGCCCCTGCTGTGGCTGCTTTAGTCCACTGAGCCACCAGACCAAGCTTAAAAATCGGTAGATCTTGGTTATGTCAGGCCTAAAAGCCAAGGTCCGGGTTCCGTAAACAGTTTAATGGTGGGGTATTTCAATATATTGACAGTGAAAGCTGTTGGTGCTGCTAACATTAAGCACTGTGAACATTCCCACTGACAGATACAAATACAGGTGACAGCTTTTATCACTGACAAATGCAATATCCCAAACAAAATCTGGATGTGTGGTCCAGCAGTTACCACAGGCAAATCCAAATCATGTGGGACACACTGTTTATGTGATGCAGTCCAAGAGTTCTAATAGAGGAAACATGGCATTGCTCTTTCGCTGTGATGCAGGTCTGCCTTAAGACAAACATGGGTTTGAGTGGTCTCTGTGGGTTACATGATATTCATTTACATTAATATTGGAGAATTTTGCATGGTGAATCTGTGCAGAAGCAACATTTGCTTATAGTGACCAGTGAAAAAGTGCCAGCGCCTTTACAAATTTATGAACCCCTACCTTGCTATAAAGGCAGGCAGGTATGTGTTGCAAAAGATGTACAATAACATGTCAAAGCCCAATGGAATGAGACACATGGAAATGCTGAGATGATCTCCTTAAATAGACAGCTTTCACTCATACATATGATTTCTATGTCAGAGTATACGCGATTTCACACTAATGCAGTCATAAGGACTGAAACATTCTGATAAAGAAGTGAGGGTTAGATACTGTGAAAAGGCAATGACTAGTCAAAGAAAGGTCCCACAAACTTTAGGCAGGGGAATGCAAACTATCTAAAAGTGGAATTTCCAAAATAATAATTTAACATCTGACTTCACCATTAAAGAGGATTTTAAATTAAAATGAACAGTTTCTAGCTGTTCACAAATTGATTTTTAGCAGTTATTAAATATAATAATGTAAACTAGTATTTGTATATGGGAGACCAGTCTTGCTGCAGTGAAAATGGACTTTGTGAGTTTTTGGATGCCAAGATATGTAAATCATTAAATGTATTTGTCCTACTTTTTAAATACCATGCACCTGCCCTATGAACCTTTAGGGCCTACCCTAGTGGTGACGTATAAGTATTAAAAAGGAAATGTTAGGGTTCGCAATTGGGTTATTTGCTAAGTTGAAATGGCAGTTTAAAACGTACCCACCACAGGCTGAAATGGTAGGCCTGAGACGTTTTTGGGAGCTAATTTAGTGACCGGTACAATGAGTGCTGCAGCCTACTAGTAGCATTCATATACTGGTCCTCGGTACAAATAGTATCAAATACTAAGAACTTATAAGTAAATTAAATGGGCCAATTATGTATATGCCAATTTTACCATGTTTAAAGGGAAGAGCACACACACTTTGCCGCTGGCTAGCAGAGGTAAAGTGCACAGAGTCCTAGTGCCAACAATATCTGGTTCAGCTACAGAGACAAAAAATTTGGAGGAACACCAAGCAAAAGGATGATCATTCCTAACAGATCCTGACACCCAAGATATGCATACAGCAATGCAGATGTTGGCCTCTAGAAAGAACAATGCATCCACAGTGAGAGGGGCCTCAAATTGTCAATTTCAAACAAGAGGCATGACAAATGTTTCTCAGAGGCCTTCCCAACATTGAGGGCAGGTGTGACCAGATAGGTGTCAAATGAGGTAGAGGGGGGACTAGGAGCTGATAAAGGTCCAGTACCTGTGCTGCACACACTGCTATCAATCCAAAAGTGGGGTTACTGTTCCTAATGAGACACAATTAGTGTCTGTTGAGGAAAGAAAGAAAAAGTGGGTGTCTAGGTACTATGCTACTCAACAAGAGACAGTCAAACGGTATGTCTCTTGTTGCCCTCACACATCCCAAGGGATGTCATGCTTCATCATTGGGCGGTGCTCCTCATTGGGCCAGCGCTGCAATGCCCTACGGGTCCCCCAAATGGTCACTTTAGCTGAGATCTTTTTCTTTTGCCTTTTGATGAGTGTGAGAGTGTGTTCTTAATGGGCTCGTGAAAAGTGAGTGTGAGATTAAATATTGAAACTGGCTAGGGGATACCCCAAACCCCAGTCGTGAATTATGATTGAGCAGTCACCCTTTGTTTTGTTTTTTGTGGTACCTACTCGTGATAGTTATCACCGTTGGTTTGACCTAGAACGCTGAAAGTAGAAAAAGAGACACACACAATACATAGACAGACAAAGAACATCAAAGTGTTAGGTAATGGCCAACTGTAGGTTTCTAGTTGGTACATATATCTAGTACAGACTCACTGGTCATACATAAACAAACAAAGAACATGTAAGCTGACAGTTAGGCTCCATTGTTAATTTCAAGGTCACCGCGCCTCTCATGTGTTCCAAACACATACTACTCTCTTTGTGGTGTGTAGGGGCATTGTTGAAATCACATATCCCTTTTAATAATTAGTCTCACATATGATCCGCCACTAAGTGATAATATGACATAGAACATGCAAATTCTAATGAGCTATAGGTGGTTACATATTCTTACCTAATTGTTTCAGACAATAGGCTTCATAGGCTGTTGCACGGTGACCCGCACAGTTACAGGCTGTAAGTGTCAATGGGAATGGAAGGACAAAAAGAGAAGGTAAGGCAAATATTAAAAGTTGTGCTCGTTGCCTACATGAGCAGCGGTTCTCAGGTCTATACCTCCGGTGGGAAAAGCATCCTTCTTATGGTTTTGCCGGGTGCGCGACTTGCTGCACCTACCCTCGACCATGCGTGTCTGAATGGTAACCGTACGGTTGACCGACATTCGTAAAGTAGGACTCCTTCCGTTGCCTGACTTTCGGGTGCCTGGATTCCTGTCAGCGTGTACCAAGCATTTGCGCATGACAAGGCGCCTTCTGGTAGTGGAGCAGAGTGTTCCTTTTTAAAAAACACAAAGGTGAATCCGAATACATGGATACTGAGTTTGCAAAAAAAAAATTTTTAAATTGTTTTGTACGGTGATGTCACGATGCACTGGCAGTATACTAGTGATGTAGTGGTATGTATGTAGCATAAGTAGCTTCAAATTAGAAGTTGTTTGCATAATACTCGGGTCGATTTTTCATACATATCAAAGTTAAATTTGTGTTAACAGATCTACAACACGTTAGTTATAGAGAGGGAAAATCTCATACGACAGTAGTACTACCTACACTGAATACCCCATTCATGTCAGAAGAGTCCGAGAGAAGGGATTCTTGTTTTAGGAGAACTGTATGTAGACAAATGTAGGAAAAAACCCAGTCACTGATAGTGGTGTCTGTGATTGGTGTAAAAAGAGTTTCCCACTCCTGATGACATAGGATTTATAATATGTCCGTGTTTTATTTCTGCCTTTAGGTACCCAATGAGAAGTGTGTGGCATTCCTCCCTGCTGGTTATGATGGGGAGAGATGTCATATTGTTTCACTGTGTCTCTCACGGTTGGGATATGTGTGGACTAATTTTTCAGCCCTATTTCTTTACATTCATATTGCTGGTGTCCCTGAAGCCTGGGGCCAACCATATGTCAGGGTGAGTTATAGGTTAATCCACAGGATATCCTGGTTTGATCCCTTCTTGTGTGTCTGAAGGCAGTGAACCCATTGTTGTTCTCTTCTGAACAGGACAGTAGTGCTCCACGTCGGGTTTGCCAATATTATAGTCCATTTGATGTCATTTGCAGAGTGTTTCTTTTCAATGAATTGGCTGTACATTCTGCTGGAGATGCGTCTGCATTGAATCATACTTTTGTGTTCGCCTATTTGAACTTTGACCGGTCTAGTCATCATCCCTATATAGAGTAATTCACAGGGGCAGGATATAGGGTATACACAATTCTTGGTGTTACAGTTCGTGTGTTGACTTTGTGTCCAGATGAATGTGCTCAATTTCAGTGTTTTTGTGTGTTTTGTGGATGCACAAGCATTACAGTTGCTACATGGGTAATGTCCTGTTACCGGAGGGAGATTTCACAGTGTTCTCTGCCTGATGTTTTTAGGGGCGCAGTCTGGTGTGTACCAGCTGGTCTCATAGATTGCTGGTTCTCTTGAAGGCAAATCTGGGGCGTGCTATGTCCAGATTGTCTGTGTTCAGAATTTTCCAGTTTTTAAGTATGATGCTTCTGATTTTATTTGACAGAGGGGTGAAGGTGGTGATGCAGGTCATTACATCCTCATTTGGTCATGTGATGTTTTCCAGAAGGGCTTCCCGGTTGTTGTTATGTGCTCTTTTCCTGGCTTTCTTTATCACATTGGTTGGATAGTTCCTACCAAAAATATAAAAAGATCTCTGCTAACGTGACACTTTGGGGCATACGTAGGGCATTGCAGTGCCAGCCCAACGAGGATCATCGCCCATTGATGAAGCATGACATCCCTTGGGATGTGTGAGGGCAACAAGAGACATACTGTTTGACTGTCTCCTGTTGAGTAGCATAAAACCTAGACACCCACTTTTTCTTTCTTTTCCTGACAGACACTAATTGTGTTTCATTGGGAACAGTAACCCCACTTTCGGATTGGTGACCAGATAGGTGGCAGTGGTCTGGATCTCAATGAAAAGCTATAAATGATGACTTCTATTGTGAGATTGAACGAGAAGAGATTCTGGGAAGTGGATGCCTCTGGACGTTTTGTACATCTGAAATGTGAGGATGGATGTAAAAGTCCATCACGTTACAGAGGAAGCTAAAGGGTCCAACATGGCAGAGTATGTAAAAACTGATGATTGCTTAGGTGCATTGGTTCAAGTAAATAGATCTTATGTTGTTGTGTGGGCTATTAGAGTTGGGCTGAGGATACTGGGCGATGACAAATACCCTAGATATATAATTGCCAAGATGTCCCTTATGAAAAAACAGACTTAGTTTTGAAGGTGTCAAAGAAGCTGATCCCCATTGTTCTCTGAGATGACTTCACAACTTGTACCTACCTGAAACGGAAAGCAGTATATCCAGTGACAGAAGAACTTTGCAGAAGAAATTGAGGTTCCGATGTTCCTTGCATTGTGGATTACAGGTTCAAGTCAGCCAAAAAAACTTCAATGTGATTGTGGTGAAAGAGTCTACGAAAGTATTTGATGATAGATTGGAGGATACTGAAGCAAGATTATTATCCCTTGGAAAGGGCCACAAAATACAACCCTGTCCCAAGAGTCAGAGAGAGAGGCAAGGTTCGAGCTGTGGGGGGAGTTCAAATCTGAAGAACAAAGATGAGAGCTAATCTGAATGAGTTGTGTGGCTGGGATTTTGTGCTCTGACATATAGTTTGGCAAGGACAGAATTGCTTGCTTTCCCCCTTTGCAATCATTGGGTACATATGGACCACTAACATTGTCTGGTTACCCAAGAGCAACAAACCCCATAAACTGTGACATGGCCAAATAACACGCATGCTTTTAGATTTATGGGATCCACTGAAACTACATCACTTTTCCATCCACCCTGACACTAATTCACATTAACAAATATTTTTTTCCCAGCTGGGAAGGGTAGTGTTTCAGAGGTGAAAAGAGGGAGACTACACTGCTATAGCAGAATGTAATGAGGAAGCATGGTGTAACAGAAGTTTTAGTGTTTATAGCAAGGACATATATTACAATAGTAAGACAACAACATGTACAAGTTACAGTCCACATTTCAGACTAAGGGGCCGATGATGATGTCGGTCAGAAAGCCTCCGACATCACATCGACGGTTTCAATGCCGACCACTTATATGGAATCTAGGCGGTTGGAACTGAAAACGGCCGGTCTCGGTGATTGGCATTCCCTTGGCGGCGAGACAGGAGCCTTGAGAGTCCTGATCCATCTCAGGAGAGTTACCCCAGGCACCTTCTCTGTCCATTTCCTCCTGCTTTACACACAGCAACTGATCTAGCACCGCCTCCACCTTCTCAAGCGTTTTTCTCTTTTTCTTTCTCTTCACACCATCCATCCACATGGGTTAACAATGGGTCACCTGTGCACCATCCTCTCCTAACCTACCAGTCCTGGTTGCAGTTGTTGCCCCAAAAGGCAGAAATCTCTGCTTGAGGCCTTCAGGTATTTTCAGGATGGGAGTGCCTGGAACAGGATGCAGACCACAACAGGGGTAGCCAAAACAGTTGTATATGTTTATGTAGCCATGGAAGGAGGGACCAGAGAGCAGTTGGTTGTGGCCCTCTGAAGGTACAATAACACAGGAGGAACACATCTCTTGCGGGGAGCTGAAGATATTGTAAAGTCGCTTCTTTCCATCGTTCTTGATCTTCACAGATTTGAATCCAATCAGGGAGATATTCTTGCTGATAAAACTTGCAGGGTTGAAATCCAATGGTGCTTTGATCAGCCAAAGTTCAGTATTAGAGCTATTAACTTTGTCTTTTGTGAAAGATGATGCCGATGTGAAGGGGCAGAGGATAAAGTCAGACGGGCAAGCAAACTTTCTTGCATTTCCTTGCTCGGAATCAACTGACCCTTTAAGAGACAGCAAGGCCCCTATCGCACCCTGCAGCATAGTTCACCCGAGACGTTTCCGTTTCACCAGCCCCGAGCAGAACTGCCGGTCATTCCGGCTGGCTTCCTATGGGCTCACAGAGCCTGTCGGCCAGTCGGAGACCGGTCCGCAATCCCAATAGGACGGCGTTTTCACCGTCGGGATTATGATGTAGGTTTCCGACAGCCTTTCCGACATGGAAAGGCTGTCGGAAAGTGACTTTGGGAGCCTTTAGCAGGGCCTCCCTGCCTCCGAGGCCTACGGTTGTGGGCCTGGGGGGCACCTATGGTGCACCCCTGTAAATCTCTGCGCTGTGTGGCAGGCACCTTGAGGTGCCTGCCACAGGATGCAGGGATTTACACAAACTCCTATTGCTCTATGGGAGCTTGTACTATGGCCAGTTTACGGCTGTAGCACAAGCTCCCATAGAGAAATAGAAGTTTGTGACCGCACAGTGTGTGGTCGCATCATAATCATGCGGTCAGGATCGCCGAACGGAGGTAGGTCAGTCCCGAATCCATGACGGTGTCGGTCAGAGGCAACTCTGACCGACATCGTAATCAGCCCCAAAGTGTTTGACACTAGATGACTTCCTAGATGTTTTACAACTCCTCCTCAATGAAAACAAGGAGTCAGCTTCACCACACATCCTTTTTTATTCATGCTACACATTTCTTCTCATACTGCTCCCATCAAAAGCATCTTCACCCAAAAGCTTCACCACTCTAATAAAGTTCCATATTCTATGATCCTCAGTTTTGACCGCACTGCGAAAGACTTTGACAACTCTCATCGGTGAAGAATATTTGTAAATAAAAATCATTGTGCAATTCCTAACCTTTACTGGGCCACCAAGACATGCCATACGATCTCTTCTAGAGTGCATTATCGAAGAACAAAAGCAAGTATCCTGCAGACCTGCCGTGGGTACAAAATGGATATCTAGCTGAACTTGCAAGCCAAAGTCTAAAATTGTGACATTAACATGCGAGAAAAAGCAGGACATCCACTAGCAAAATCTGAGAGAAACTTTATTGGTAGTCTCAGACATTTATGATACCATGAGTATTTTGCAGTCACATCTATTCGATATTACAAACACAGCTTTACACCCAGGAACTAGATATACTCAAAAGGAAATTCTGCCATGCAGGCAGAAATGATATGTGACAAAATCCCATTTGTAAGGGGAAAGGTGCACTACTCCTGAGTCTCAAAAGAAGGATAATGGCCTAGCAAAATATATTTTGCACATATGTTTTTTTTGTAAAAGAGAACCAATAGATGGGCATTTCTAACTTATTTACAAACATTTAAGGGTCGGAACCTTGTGAGCACTGATCATTTTATGAAAAAAAGTTTATGTATATGATGAGCATATGCAGCATTTATTTGCTGTCAGGTAATCCCTAACTGATGTTTTTCTGCCATGGTGCTCAATTGTATGTTGTTATTTTTCGCGAATATCTTTTCCCAGCTTGGCCTTATTTTTGAAGACCATTTGTATGTTAACATGCATGTTGAGCTGAGGCTTAGCTGTGGACAAGAAGCAAGTGAAGAAAGCAAGGAGCATATCATCAAGGGCATTATCACCGCTAAAGCAGCAATAATTTTAACGCCCTATCAACAAGGCGGCGGTAACATGCATTAGCGCATGTTAGCTGCCGTATTCCCAACGCCTGGCATCTCAGCGATAAACATTGCTAATGAGATGCAAAGAAGGCGTGGCTGGGAAAACTACATGGGAAATTATCGCTAAGGCAGCTTCGCCATATCAGCAAAGAGCCTTAGTGATAATAATCATCGCTTTAACTATGCCTTTACGCAGGAATTTAACGTCTGTTAAATTCCTGACTAAGGCATACCTAACATGGGAGGTGGATTATGGTGATACGGCCACAGGGTCGTGTCAGCAAGGCTATCGCTGTTTTGAGTGCAACATCGCTGGTTTTCCAGTGATGTTGGCCCATTTCCCTGGATATCGCTGGAATATTATCGCCCTAGAGTAACGCGTTGTTAATAACGCTCTAACCGGGCGATAAATTCCAGCGATAGACGGCGATAAATATTAAAGCGCTAAGCGCGCTTTGCGATATTTATCGCCGTCTGTTGCTGATATGTCCCCAAGTTCGTAGGGGTGAATCATTTTGGGTGAAGATGTCAACAGCCTTTGCACTAGAGTAAGGCCCACAGGGAGAAGCCTCATCGTCATACAGCAGTCATGCCAGACATATACTAGCTGGAAGATGAGAGCATCGTGGCATGCTATGGCTCATGAAGATATTTTCAGCAGGTTGAAAAATCACACATGGATAATACTGCTGTAAATGCTACAAGTCTGTAGTTTATCTACAGCCATCATAGCCATTACCTGCTGGCAAGGCAGAGTTAACCCCAGTGTGGGAATGAGCAATCGGGGGCTTGATTACGAACAAAGTTTCGATTTATAAATTGCTAAAAATGCTATGTTTCTGTAGTGGTGGTGTTGCAAGTTGTTTAGGGCAAGTCACGGCTGCTTTGGGGCTGCTACAAACGACTCAGGTTAGTACCAGGGAGCAGGTAGAGCCTCCAGAAAGTGAGGAGACCTCAGACTTAAGCAGTCTATCTGTAGCAGACACATCAGGGGATTTAAACACACTGAGCTTCAGAACAGAAGAAGAAGTGGAAACCACAGATTCATCAGCAGAGAAGGCGGGAGCAGGGGGAGAGGGATTAAGGGCGCAGCCGATTTATGTGGTCATTAGTACTTTAGCAGTAGTTGATAATTGTGTCTGTTATGTGTGCCCTTTCCTCTCCAGATCTCGCAGCTTCCAGACCTGGCCTCTCTCACGGGTGAGATGTTCATAGTCATAATAGCCTATGTCAATGTGGAGGCCTCAGCCCTGAATACAAAGTTGTGCAAGAGTGAGCAACAGGAGATTAATTTGTAGAATGCTTCTGGCTGGCTAGAAAGGGTACCCAGGTGGATGCTCCACAGAACTTTCTGTGAAACGTTATTGTGATGCTTCTAGTAAATGCTCAGGAGGAGCATGTAATGATGTTATCTGTGATGCCATTGCTTGAGAAATTCAAGGTTATTATCCAATCATGAATAGTACCACTGATTGAGAGATTACAATCTCTTGAAAATACAATTTTGGAAAGATCATCCCATCAGGAAATGATGCCTGATCTTAATATGTCTGAGCCTCCTGCTCCTTTTATACCCAGTGAAGTGCAAATACCTGCTCATCTGGAACATTACCCATTTCCTTTCTCTATACCACAGGCTGTTACAAACCCAGCCACTGTTATCACCAATTAAGTGGGATTTGTGGTTCACTCCCCAGACTGTAGAGGTAACTTTAGGGTAAACCACGTTGATAGGCCTGATTCAAGCGACGCGGGAATTTATGCCCAAAACAACCGTTTAATCTCCCCCAGATTGTTGTCCATATGTGGTGGTTAAGGCTAATGTCCCACATACACCACTTTTCATGAGAGAATCGATAGCCCAGTTTAAAAAGAAAGTATATTATTGGTTAACCAAACATACGAATTTGAAGCTTACCATTACAGATTATAGCAATATACTTTTAGTTAGAAGAGTAGACTGGATTGGCCTGAGTAAAAGAAAAACACTGAGGAAAGATTGTGTGGTAGTTAAATGTGAGCATCCAGATTTAGACCACCATCTAGTTTCAGAAAATAATTATAATGTTAATCTTCACTACTGTATCAACCTACGTCCTCTGGGTTTCTTTTACAGGCACTTACTGTTCAGGCCTATTGTTCTGTGCCCTTGGATAGGTCATAATTCATGCCCACATGAACATCCATGCATTCCTGTTTCAGACCGCTTTTGTCTGCTTCCGAATCTGCAGGAACTAGATTGACTGAAGGTCGACCATACTAGTATTAAGGGGCCATTTTACAGGTTGGAGCGCAGGTGGAACTGAGCAAGATTAGCGTGATTAAGGATGATTTGGAGATTGATCTATTAAGCTGGGGTTTTATGGACCTTACATTAAAGCTATCTGATGCAGATTGGCTGGCATTTATTGATAAATTTGACATTGTTATGCTGCAGGAAACCTGGTCAATAGATAGTATCACCTGGGATGGGTTTAGAAGTCTCTGTGCTCTAGTCTTACCATCAGCGGGAACCAGAATTAGGGGTGGCTCCAACTTTGGTTCGAATATCTAAGACGCATAAGGTCATACCAATTCCTTTTAATAACCCAGGAATTAAAATACTCAGGATTGTTCTTCCAAATACATTTAATTTCTTTCTTATTATAACTCAGTTTGCCAGCAGGATAGGACCAGTCGAATTGGTGCACTATTCCCTGCCTTATCCATCCTGAAAAGCAGATCCTGTTGGACCCCTTCATGGTTTTAGTGTTATTGTGGGGCGGATTTGAATGCTAAATTAAGGTGTAGTGTTACCTTTAGTGACTCCTATCAAATTACATTGCAACCATTACAGGCTGGGTCAACGGTGCTGTCATTAATATTATTTTTGCTTCCAAACACGTAAATTAGTTAGCATACTATGGGGACACATCAGAACAATAAATGAGTAACCTCTATCAAAATGAGCTCAAATGTCAATTGCCATCTTGTTCTGGACCGCCTAAAGTAGCATGTGGTAGAGGGCTAAAGTTGAGGGGGAGGGTTGTTCATATCCCGATCTTGTTAATCTCAACGATTAGTGCTAATTTGATTTTATATATGTCTTACTGACTGTTAATCAGACAACATTTCGTACTATAGAGTGCTTCAGTAAACCCAATAATCATATCAAATCTGTACAACGTTGAACTCTGTCTTGTAATCAACGCTGCAGGAGCCAATGGGGGGGGGGGGTAGTTGGTTTTTTAAGATATGCAGTACAGGAGAGACATTTCAGCCATCCTCATAAGTCAGGCCACCGGCTCCTCTGTTCAAATACCAACACTCTCATGGAACTTACCACATGAGAATTCCATTGAATGACATGCTCACATTCCATATGAGCTAATGTCAAACCCCAGTCACCACACACCTCCCTCTCATATAATAGACATACTACCATAATAAGCAAGATCTAAACATTGCACTATGATATGGGATCAACAACATGACAACATAAAAATAAACCCCCTCCTATTTACAATATAAACAAACTGCTTTTTGTCATCAAACACTACGCATGTAAAATTACTGCCATCAAACAACACAAGCATCTAAGTATGCAGGACTTCTCAGATTTCTACTTGACCTCCTGGAAGGAGAGAGTTTCTCGTCAGCTACTTTGTGTTCACCTTTATTGTCAGTTCCATCACATTTACTTTTGTCTCACTTCCCACCCTGAGACACTTTCAACACACTCCAAGTTCTCCCCTTTATAAACCACAACTCTTTTAAGATTCCACATTCGGTGATCTTCAGTCTTAATAGCAATGGTGAAAATGTTTATAACATTCTGAAAAGATGGGGCACAGACACAGCAGATGAGCAGGTAAACAGGATGATTTATTGGGAGATAAAGAGAGCCGTGCCAGGCACCTCCAAAGCATAGATGATAACTGACACTTCTCCACATTCAAAGAATCTTATCCTAATGTTCCAAATGACATCACAGTAAACTGAGTCACATCACCACACCTCCCCCCTTTTGATAAAATAAGATAAAGTCAAAACGAACAAAGGATGAAATAGTAAAGAGAGAAAAGAGAGAGTAGAGAAAAGCTAGAAAGAGAATTTTATGAGAGCATAAACATAATAAACTCAGACATAAGCACAATAAACTCAGATATAATCTTGTAATTTATGTGGTCTAGTACAAATTCTAGTGCTCTTCCTAACACCATCCCCCCTCGAATTTTCAGAATTGATTTTGACAGCTTCATGCATAATGGGAGGAGGAGAAGGATCCTTTGCAACACGAGAGGTCCTCCACCAATTCCCATTAGACAATTTAACAGCATTCTTACGCATGTCAACAATCTGTTGTGAATCGAGAAACTTTGAAAATCCCTTTTTGACTGGAACTGGATTTTTGATTCTCACCCAGTCTCCTACACAAAGTGTATATGTACCTTTCGTACTTGAAAATGTTTGAGACAACAAAGAAGCTTCATTCGAGGTTTTCTTAGCAGATTCCCACATACACCTCATGTCACAACCGAGATGGAATGAATTGACCATCCAAAAGGGATAGACTTGAGATGGAGCTTTTCTACCTCTCATCATTTCAAAGGGTGAAAAGTTGGTTGCCACATGAGGTGAAGTGTGATATGACCACACAAGATCTTTTACAGCTTGAAAAACACAGGATCTAGACCTAAAAGCTGCTTGCACACACTCTACAACTACTCTGTTAAATCTTTCTGCTCTACCATTACTTTGTGGATGATAGAGTGGAGTCCTCGTATGTTTGATATTGCAAGAATGCAAAAAAGAAATCATCTCATGAGAAACAAATTGAACACCGTTGTCGGTGAGAATTTCTTCTGGATAGCCTTCTCTGCGGAAAATAGCATCTAAACAAGTGATGACACTCTTCGAATCGGGTGTGGAAATAGGTTCAACTTTTACCCACCTGGATAAGTGATCAATGATAACTAAGAAATACTTTGAATTAGAAGGGAGAACGTGAAAAGGTCCAAGAAAGTCCATGCCAATTTTCTGCCACGCTCTGTCAGGGAAAGGAACAGGAGAATCAACTGCACCCTCAAGTTTAAGGACCTTGTCACTGGTATTACATCGTAAGCATTGTTTTACAAACTCATCCACTTGTGTATCCATTCTGGGCCACCAAAAGTCATTCCTGACCTTCCTCTTTGTAATGGTTGCACCAAGATGGCCTGAATTTGCAGCTTGAATGATCTTCTCATGATAACAAAATTGAGGAATGAGTTTGTCACCTCTGACAACCTTTCCGTCTTCTAGTGATAACTCATCGTTAACCTTCCAGTACATCTGAAGGTCATGTGAAAGGGTTTTCTCCCTTGGCCAACCTTTCTTAATCAAAGAGGATACCTCTTTGAGAATAGGATCTTTGTCACTCTGCATGACCCAGTCATGTTCTGCAAACGATAAACTCTCTTGATTAATGACAGCAATAAAAAATTCCTCTACTTCATTCTCCCAATCTTGTTCATCTGTGTCCAGGATGGGGAGTCTAGATAGACAATCTGCTCTGCAGTTCTTTCTACCTGGAATATATTCTACATTGAAACTATATTCGAATAGTTTTGTAGATAGACGTGTTATACGGGCTGTAGTGCGCTTAATTTTCTTTCCCGAAAGAATGTCCACCAAGGGACGATGGTCCGTTCTGAGAATGAAAGATCTACCCCAAACATACTGCTTACATTTTTCAATACTCCAAACACAAGCTAGGAGTTCTTTTTCAATTACGGAATATTTCCTTTCTACAGGACGAAGCATCCTGGAGGCAAAACCAACAGTATCTTCTTTTCCATTTGAGCATTGAGAAAGAACAGCACCTAAAAATGGAGCTGATGAGGTAAGGGATTCCCTCGCGCCGAGTCTCGCTGAGAAGCGCGCGTCGTCTAATTTAAATGCGACTTGTAATCGTTTCTTTTCTAAATTCCCTCGCTGTAAATAACGCAGTAAAAAAAATATTGTCTCTGAGGTACCGGCGCAGCACGGCTCTCTCGTCAAGCCCAAGTGAAGCCCCAGAAATTTAATATGAAAGTTACTCACATGTAGTCTGAAGAACGCAGACTCGAGGAGGCCTCTATTCAGGGCAGAAATCACAGCAAGCGAGAGAAAATTAAAAGACATACGAAAATCTCGCTTCCAATTCTCGCCTCATAGGAAGTTCAATGCAGGTACCAGTTCATGTAGTGAAGTTCGGTTTTGAGCTCCACATAGACTCGCATCCCGTCTTCTGTCGCCAGTGAAAAGATGGGGCACAGACACAGCAGATGAGCAGGTAAACAGGATGATTTATTGGGAGATAAAGAGAGCCGTGCCAGGCACCTCCAAAGCATGAATGATAACTGCCACTTCTCCATATTCAAAGAATCTTATCCTAATGTTCCAAATGACATCACAGTAAACTAAGTCACATCACCACACATTCATGGGATTTTAGAACTTTCCCCCAATATCCTTCCATCCCAGCCTCCTTATCATGACCCAATCACCTACACCGACCGCTGTCTCTTTGACTGAATGCCTCTTTTCAAAACATGTTTTACTGTCTCTTACCTTCTTATCCTCCTTCGACTTCCACTCTCCAGACACAGAACTCCACCTCCCATCATTCAGAAATCTATTCACCCAAGAATGGTTTTAACGCAGTGGCCGGTGTCTCAAATGAAATAAAACAAATGGTGATTCACCTGCAATGTTGTGAGGCCTAAACCTGTATATTCCAACTGTCTTAAACACTTCATCTTTCAAATTCAGCTCATTGTTTTTAGCTAAAGAAATTGTGTTTTTTTTAACACTCAGTTCAACCTCTCTCCCCTCCCATTATATTTGGAATGATCGAGGGCACACTTTTTGTGTCTGATTCCACAACCTTGAGGAAAACTCTCCATCTTTTGAGATGCTGATTCCACTCCGTTGTCTATAAACAAAGTTTCATGAAGACCCTCTCTTGCTATTAGGTACTTTAAAAATGTAATGACGTCTCTTTTCAATGCCACAGGAAAGACATACCTCTTGTCATCTAGAAAATAAAACCATCACAACCATAACATAACTTTCCTATCCTTCCCCATGAATGGGCCCTGAGAAATCCAGAGCAATAGCTTTCCATGGACCCACAGTGCGACTCCTAATCACCATAGGTTGTACGCTGGGTTTCATAGCCTTCTTGCTTACAGCACACTGCATGCATTCTCTGTAGGACAGTAGGATCTGCTTTCATGGTCGCCCCCCCCCCCTTTTTTGCTGGTTTTCAACTGTTTTTCTGACTAGTCTGACTGAGATCCTCCTAATCAGGACTCCAGTCACTGTGCTTCCTCCCTAAATTGGTTATGGTGAGTACCTTGGTACACTCCTAATTGGCTACAGGGGCCCCCTTGCTAGCCCCTAGTATATGGTACTAAGGTACCTAGAGCATGGGTACCCCAGGGATCCCCTATAGACTGCAGCATGTATTATGCCACCCATGAGGGACCCTCCAAACTTCTACTACGGGCCTGCCATTGCAGGCTGTGTGAGTTGGTGCATGCACTTCTCATGAAAGATGTTCCCTTATATCTTTCATCAATGAACTTGAAACCTATAAGTCACCCCTCTAGCAGACCTTAATGTCCCAAGGCAGGGTGGGCGGTTCCAAGTGTGAGGGTGACCTGCATAAGCAGACCACCCTTACAAACCCCGTAGTCCATTCTCCAGACTTTGTAAGTGAATCAGCCATTACGATAGAGAGGCCATGCGTCATTACACGATGACCATCTCTAAACTGGCTGGAACTAACCTGGGCCTGTTTGGTATCAAACATGTTGGAATCGTACCCAACACCATTTCTGGTGTTGGAGGTATGATTCCATACACAGTAGCGCTCCTCCGGGGAGCCCTCCATGCCCCTGGGACCGATCTTCCGGAGTCTGACAGCAACCTATGGCTGCTGCCCACCACAGACACGATTCCGGCCTCCTGCTGCTGCTGGGCCAAGCCAGAGCAGGGGAAGGTAGGACAATAGGTTTCCTGTCACAGGGAGGAGTGACCCCCTCCCAGACAGGAATTAGTGTATAAGGTCAGAGTGGGGGCACCTGCCAGTGCCACATAGTCTACTAGAAGGGCACATTTGGTTCCCTCCTTGCATACTCCAGTTCAAACCAGCTCAGCGACCTGTTCTGGTGTGAAACTGGACAAAGTACATGGGAGTATCCTTCCCTCTGTCCAGCCCCTCCTTTGGGAGTGATCCGTGAATCATCCCAACCCTCTCCTGAGGGTACTTGAGGGGTTACCTGTGGGTGGGACCCTAGATTTGTTGTGGGAATTGATTCAGCTCCAACTCCACTTCATCTTTGATTGTCTGGACATCCTGGCCGACCGTCCCAGACTGATTGCATCGTCCTTTGCTTTTAGACTGAGACTGCACCTGAAAAGACTTTGTCTGCTCCAGACCTCGTCATCTTGCAAAACCTGCTGCACTATCAGTGTCCGTGTTCCATACAGGTTCTGTCCTGGGCCTGTGGACATCTATAGACATCTAAAGGAATCTCCTTTGGAGTGAAGGAATCACTCCCCTGCATCTGCAGGCACCGCAACACAGTCGACCGGCCTGCCGAACCTAGGCTCCAACGGATTCCAAAAGGCTCAGCAACACAGATGGTGGTTCTACATTCCCTCGCGGCCTGAGTTGTCCTCTCGTCAAGTTGAGGCCAGCATCCCTCATGGAACGCCCTGCAACCGAACGCCTGTGTACCGCGTCGCTGCATCGCTTCATCGCTCGGTAACCGCATTGGTTACCACGACCGACTCGTGCCTAGAGATTCAGACACATCGACAGGTTCTGTCGACTAGTCTGTCCCCGCAATAACTGACCTGTACCGACGCGGTTGGTAGGACAGACAGACTTTGTTGTCTTCAGCATCACAGGGGCTTGGGTAGAGCTACCGATTCTGTGTACCCTTACTTGAAGCCTCCTTGTCTACTGACCTGTCTTCATTGAACTCAAGTGGCCTTTGTCTTCTGTGCCTCCTGGACATGCCGTGTGGCATAGACTCTGTCCCCTCTGCTTTCAGGTATTTTTCGACACGAACCAGGGTCCGGGTTCCAGCAGACTCTTTCATCCTTCTGCAGCAGCGGTCTCATCCTGAAGGCCTCGATTGTGCTCAACAGTGGTTGTAGGTATCCTGAGTCTGAGTGTATCCACGGGTGGAGTGGCTCCTCAACCTTCTGTCGTTCATGGGGTATCCTTGGGGTCCACTGGGAAGGCTCTGCCAGCTTCAAGACTGTAACTGCAACATACCTTGAGTAATATTGAGTCCTCTTGGCATAAACCTGTGGAGGGGTACCTAGACTCCCACCTGAGGTGGTATCTTTGGTCCCCAACTCTCTACACCTTCTGCGTTCAATCATATCTACTATTGTGGTTCGCATTCCACTATTATGATATATGGTGTGATTGCCCCCTGGGGACCACCGTGTATTGGTGCTTCTCACTGTTTTATTTTAAAGTACCGTGTGCATTGACAGTATGTCTCTGAGCAGGAGATATTGTATAGTATTAGTAAGCGACTGCAATAAATATCTATTTTTACAAGTACACTGTGTGGTTTTTCCCTTACCCTATACAAGGATTGGATACTGGTGAACCGAGCTGCTTTACACCCCTCCTAGACTATGCCTGAAGGCTGCTCTCCACAGCTACCACTTAAAGAGCCTTTCTAAGGTTGTATAAACCACTGAAATCACCATAAGGGTCGTCTAGATTAGTGCAGGGTGCTACACTTACATAAGTGAGCATCATATACTATGCCAGCCTCTCACATTGGTGTGCAGAGGTTTGGATTCAAGCTTGCACTGGTTTATCAGCTAATCTGAGTGTGGTTTAATTGAAAAAGTATCACTAAAATGTATGCACATATAATATTTTATAGACAAGAACCTTCTTCTGAACTTAGAGATTGGTTGTTTAGGGCCTAGCTCACTCTTTCTCCAGTCTTAGGAAGTTTAGTCCCACTAGGTTAGGTAGGTGAAACACCACCCTACACCTAGTATGTCTTTAGTAGAAGAAGCCAGTGTCTCTATCTTCGAGATACAGTGGCTTCACATTCCAGGAACTGAGAGCCCTGTGTTCCACTAGGAAACTAATGACAGAGAAAGGCCCTCTTGAAGATGTTACTGCAGGATGACCTCCAGAAAGCTTGTGGGTCAGAGGAGCAGGACCGAGTTGGTGGGCAGGGGGCAGAAGGCAAGTCGGGAGGGGACCCCCTCTTTGACTTACACTCTGACCCTAACCATGAGGAGTCTAATGACTCTCCCCTGGAGAACTCAGATTCCCCCCGGGGATAGTGCAGCCTCACTGCTATGAACTCAATAAAAAAAAAATCCAAATCCTTCACTCTTCTATCCCTCCACTATCCTTTTCAATCAAAATAACAGACTAAAATGTTCACTTTTCAATTTCTATATACCACTATACTAATTCACCACTAATTCTTTATGGGTTCCAGAGTAGAGTGCTACTTGCCAATAAAGCACTGTATAAATGCAAACCTTTTTCCCCTTTCTACCCCTCCCCAACCCTTCCCAATCCAAATAACTGACAAACTTATCCACCATTTAAATTACTTTCATGTTTCACCATACTAATTCAACACTAATCCTTATGGGTTCCAGAGTAGCCTGCTACTCGCCAAATAAAGCGCTTCAAAACCCCATCAGTGGTAGCAAGCACTATATAAATAAAAACCTCTGTCCCTCTTCTATCCCGCCACCTACCCTTCCCTATCCAAATAACTGAATAACATATCCACCACTCAAATTATTTCATATTTCACTTTTCTAATTTTCAACACTAAACCTTTATGGGTTCCGGAGTAGTGTGCTACTCACCAGAAAAGCACTTCAACACCCATCAGGGGTAACAGGTGCTATATGAATGCAAGCCTTTCTTCCCCTTCTATCCCTCCGCTATCCTTCTCACTCCAAATAACTGACTATTTGTATTTTTTATTTATTTTTTATTTATTTGAAAAGTTTTATATAGCGCTGGCTAGACCCGGAGGTATCAGAGCGCTTTACATGAGGATCAGCGAGTTACAGGTAGCAAAATTACATCAGTTACAGGAGCCAAGTATAGACATAGGAGGAAAACATGAGATTACACAGAAATGTGAGTTAATAGCATTTAGCATAGCCAAGACAAACGTCTTGTGGGGAGTGACAGGTAGAGAGGGAATGGTAAACAGGGGTAAGGGATGCAGGTAGGAAACATAACAGGGAGACGAGGAAAACAATGTCCGATGTCCGGCTGGGTAGGTGACGGTCGAGTGGTGAACCAGAGCCAAACTCCTCTGTAGCTGCTTAGGACATCTCCACCAGGCTTCAGCCAAGGTTGCTCGGGTAAAACAGGGGTAAGGAGTGCAGGTAGGAAACATAACGGGGAGACGAGGAAAACAATGTCCGATGTCCAGCTGGGTAGGTGATGGCTGAGGGGTGAATCAGAGCCAAACTCCTCAATAGCTGCATAGGACAGCTCAACAGGGCATCGGCCAACGTTGCTCGGGCACCGAGGTGAGTATATTTGAAAATGTTTATATAGGGCTGGCTAGACACGGGGGTATAAGAGCGCTTAAAATGAAGAAGGTGTAGAGTGGGTTACAGGGTTACATAAGTTACTGGAGCATAAAAATAGCATAGAGAACAACCGTGATTTCAAAATTACATCAGTTACTAGTACATTAAATAACAATAGAGAAACAAGTTCTATGAAGCATGGAGGGAGGTGGGGAAATGTAAAGGGGGATTAGAAAGTAGATCTGGTCTGGCAGACCTGCCATGGAGGATAGTACTTCACGAGACACCAAAAAGTCAGAGTATGCGAGTCTACAAACCGGTAAGGGTCCAGTGATAGAGCAACATCTAGTACCGGATACCATCATTGCGTCAGGTTGAAAAAGAAAAAGGCATGGGTCCGAAACGAGTCACAAGGGTGCCTTACTGTGTCCAAAACAAGAAGTGAGGGGTGTAGGAGTCATAAGA
Source organism: Triturus cristatus (assembly GCF_964204655.1). Classification (NCBI taxonomy): domain Eukaryota; kingdom Metazoa; phylum Chordata; class Amphibia; order Caudata; family Salamandridae; genus Triturus; species Triturus cristatus. The sequence goes on from NC_140591.1 coordinate 1,081,561,547, forward strand.
GGGGGTCAAACTAAGGCAAAAGTCAAACTGGCAGCAAAGGCGGTGATCAGCGGCATGAATCAATCATGAGATTCTGTCGTAGTCGCAAGATGGAGGATCCAAGTCATGGACCCCAATAATTTCGAAACAAATTGGTGGGGTTGCGGGAGAACAGAAATCCAATAATAAAGTCAAAAAAGAAACAAACCCCAAGAGCAGGGCTGAATGAGGAAGGCAGCCACCAGATCTGGCGGGAGGAAAGCTGGAGGTCAACAAAATTATTCTCGGGTCGTCATCGTCGGGGAGAATCAGCACAGGCGTCCATCATGCAGCAAACCCGGAAGAGGAAGGCAGCTGCGGGGTCAGGAGGGCACACTGACTCAGGGAAGAAATAGGGGGATCAAGCTCATTGAAACAGGGCAGCTGCGTCGCAGCATATTCATTGCTGCTTTTGCCGGGGGAAAGAGACTCGTGAGTTCATCCACCGTCCCGGAGAAGCGAAGCTGGATGTCTGGCAACCATAGTTTGGATCCGAAAGGCAGGTGAGGGCAGCAGCATTGCAGCATTTTCATTGCTGCTTTTTTCGAGGGCCAGAGATTCATGAGTCCATCCGCCATCCTGGAGATGTGAAGCGCGATGCCAGGCAACGGTGGTTTAGGTCCGGGAGGCAGGTGGGTACGGAGGGGTGATCATCAGCTAACTCCTCAAAATAGCTATCCCCAGTGAGGTTCTGTAGCGATCCGAACCCGTGAATTCGGTATCGTAGTACTGACACGATTTTGGTACCAATGAACCGCAAATGATCCATTATATGCATAACAGTGTTTTCGCTACGCAACTAGCATGAATTCACTGAGAAATAGGGCATTCTGTTGTAAAGTCATGGCATCCATTTTAGTTACGGCATCCATTTTGTTTCTTGCCCTCACATAGTCAATGAACGGGCGATGACCCCGGCAGAGTCACCTTGTTAAGGACACGTAAGCCCGAGCCCCGAGAAAGGCTGACGCTACATGACTAGGCAGAATCAAGCTGCCTCCCCTGCCTGAGGCCAGTCCTGCTATACTGGTTCTCGTGTCCGTTGTCCTGACTGAAAGGCCGAAGACGGTAGCCATGCCCGTTTATGATCCATAAACACCTCTTATCCTACTTTTCAATCCTTTGCACCTGGCTCTGCTCCTCTCCTTCTGGGGATTTACAATGGGGAGGTTACGATTTTTATGATGGGGAGGTTCGGACAAAGAATGGAAAACTGTCAAGGGAACTGATCGAATACCGAAATCCTACGATTAATTATTGTTTGATGTCTATTTACTGTTTGTTTGGGATACCGGGTTGGGCATGAGAAATATTAGTGTAATGTAGCCTAAAGACATTTTGCGTGTATTTAAAGAACAACCCACTTAATGCAATTTGAACAGTCTCGTAGATTCTGCCTCTGTGTGGTTCCTATGACTTCTGTGTCCCTGCAGTAAATAAACCTTGGTCTTTGACGCCACCATCGAGAAGCCCGTGTCTCTGTTTATTTGTGCACCGAGACAGGAGGAACTCAGGGGTCTTTGGGTGTTGTTTCCCTGACACCTCTGGACTCTTAAAAGTCCAGAACCTCAAATTGGCGCCCACGTGGGGCGACGTCATCCGGTACCGGTCCAAAGCCTGAAAAGTTCGAGAAGTTTCGTGTGAAGATTCCGGAGGGAGGTACCCCGCTTCATCGATCCCTGCATGTCGTAAAAGTGGCCCGACGATCTCTTCCACGAGGGTTCCCGTTCCCAGACGGCTACAGAGGACCGCTGCCCTGACTGTCGCCCTGTCTTGGACCCGAGGTGCAGACCTTAGTACGGCGAGACGTAGACGGGTTCTCCTTGGTGACGTCTTCCACATTTCAGTTAAGTATTAAGTGGGTTACGCTCAGTTTGGTTGTTCCTTGTTGCTCTGGTTTATTCGTAGATTATCATTGGTTGCTCTTGTTTAGATAATCTTTGTTTTGGTATTAGTTCATTTTGGTAGGGCTAAGTTCTTTGCGCATTTTGGTTGGAATTTGTCTTTGTTTGTCATGACTACCAGTAGTAATTGTTTCCTGTCCTGGTTATGTTGCAACGAGGATTCCCGGTTGGAGGATTCGTGTTCGGTTCCTCCGATTGGAACTCCTACATATGAGCTCTATTGTAAACATGGTGTTGGTCCTATTACGTATAATGAAGTATGGGTCCGTTATACCAGAAAAGATGGTGTCCTTAGTTGGCCACCGCATGGTAGCTTCGAAACCGAAATTCTAGACAATCTAACAGAGAGAAATTAGGAAGACGAAGAAAGAACAGAAAGAGAAAGGGTTGACTTTAATGGAGTCTGCTAGGCAGCTGCATGTCAACGAGACTGAGAAAGCAATGGAGATGGCGAATAGAAAATATAATTTGGCAATTGATAAATGTTACCCTGTATTGCCATCTTGTCCTACTAAGCCGATGGAGGATCATGAGAAGGATCCTCTGTTGTCTTACCTGTTGAATTCACCTCCACCGTATGCACAGGGTATTACAGTACCACAGTTACTACCTGTTGTACAGCCAGCTGCTGGTCAGCCTGGAATAGTTGCTCCACTTCCTTTGATTCCAGCTCCTGTCCTTCTCGTGGTTAATGTTCCTTCGGCACCCCCTCTTCCTGGGTCGCCTGCTCCGCCTTTGCCTGTCGTTTCGCAAACTGCTTTACCTGCAACTCCTACCCTTACTATTTCATCTGCTCCAGCTGCCCTATCCCTGAACCCTGTGAACATTCTGACTCCGCTTTCCGTTCGTCGGAAAATAACCGACTCTGTAACTAATATCTTAACTCCTCTCTACAGGTCTTTAATTGGGACCCCCGTTTCTGACTCTATACAGAGACGTAGCCAGCTTCCTGGTCCTCAGGAACGAGACATGTTAGATTCGACAGCTCTTAGGTGGATGTCGAAAGCTGTGAAGTATGATGCACAAAGAGTGTTAGATACTTTTATGCAATGGAATGAACCTACTCAACGTTATGTTTTTGACGTGATGTGTTCTCTTGTGCGTGAAGAATGGGAAGATGATGACTTAGATTCCGTCCCCTCTGATTTGATAAATATTCAACAGAAGTTTGCCGCAGGAATGGTGATAGGTTCAGAAGTAAGGGGAGCGATAGAACTGATTTGAGCTCATAGGGATGATTCCCCTCTTCGAGCGACAAGAGACCCTGATGGTTCACCGATTACTACTAGAAAAAAACGAGGTCAATATCCGATGAGGGAAGTTCCGCCGATATGGCGTGATGCAGTTCAAGCTGATGGGGCTAATAATATTGTAGCTGCCCCGGCACATTTCCAGAGAGTGTGGATACACATCCCTTGGAAACGGGCCGAAGTGTTAGCAGTAAAACAAGCGTTACCAGACCCACGTAAAAATCCTGCTGGTTATTACAAAGAGTTAACGCAGACAGTTCAAGCGTGCATCATGAATTTGGCAGACATTGAAATGTTATTTGGTAATGTAGTGCCACAGCCTATATGGGCCAAGATTCGGCAAGAGAACCACCCAGTCGCCTTAGGAGGTGATTGGCCAGTTATTGTAGCAGCAGATGCGCAACAAGTTGGCGGTGCTAAACCTGAACCTCTGATTGCTGCCTTGCCTGGCAGAATAATTCATCTGATGAAAACGCTGATGCCAGCGTTACGAGTCAATTGGGATAAACTATCGGCATGCAAACAAAAGAAGGACGAAAGCGTCTCTGACTTTTTCACTAGATTTGAAGAGACCTTCGTAGACCACAGTGGGCAAGATATGAGTACTGAAGGAGGCCAGAGATTGTTTGTCGACAAGTTCGTGTTTAATTTACTACCCGAACTTAGTAACAAGTTAAAGGATTCTGAAAGTGCATGGGCAGTGTCGACGACAGCACAGATACTTGCAACTGCTCAGTATTACGAGAATAGAGAGAAAGAAGAGAAGGAAAAGTCAGAAAAGAAAACAAAAGATTTAAAGACTAAAGTTCTTTTGCAACAGGCGTATCCGCCTCGTTCGAATCAGTCAGATTCACAGCAGCGACCCCAGTTTCAGCAACAGCCACAATTCCAGCAAGGGACGTCCCAAAGATTTAATTATGGTTTTTCCCGACAACAGTTAGCATGGAATCAGTGTGCCTATTGTAAAAAGGAGGGTCATTATAAGAATGAGTGTCCGGTACTGCACGCACAGACTAGTGGCGTCCCAGCTCAGAGAGGTACTGTTGGATCTATGCAAACTCCTAGAGGTAGAGGACGTGGTACTATGACACCACAGGCCGATCGTCAATCGAATTATTTCGATCAGCGAAATGCACAATCTGCGCAAGCAGGTAGATCTCCACAGTATCATGTTGAAGATTATTATGATCATAATGAGGAGATTCAGAGAAGCGAGTACTAGGACAGCCACAGGCAAAGAGAGGGAGTAGTATCAGTTCCAGTTGATCAGAGTGGACCTTATGTCGCAGTAGTTACATCAGGCGTGGTCGAACCGTTTCTGTTGGATACTGGTGCGGCAAAAAGTTCAATTATGCATGCGAAACTCCCTGGCGCACCTTTGTCTGGCTTAACGAACACTTCAGTAGGTTTCTCAGGCGCCCCTGTTCACAATCCTGTTTCTAGTCCTTTGCCAATATCTGTTGGGCCGTGCGAACTAGAAGCACCCCTTATTCTAACAACCGGTTGTAATGAGAATCTGCTTGGTTTAGATCTGTTGAAACGCCTGCATGCGACACTGTACTGTTCTCCTTCGGGAGTACAGCTCACATTAGGCAAAAGAGTCATCTCTCCAATGTATATGTCGATGGATAAGCTCCCACCGGAGCTGCGTTCTCTCCCTGATACTCTTTGGGCAACTGGTCCTAACGATGTAGGCCTCTTGGAAATTCCCCCTTATGTGGTAAGTCTGAAAGCGAATGTTAAATTCCCACGAATCCCACAGTATCGGATTTCGAATGAAGGGGAACGAGCACTCTTACTGATTGTGAAAGACTTAATACAGAAAGATGTGATTGAGGAAACTAGAGGAAATGTCTGCAATAGTCCTGTTCTGCCGATTTTGAAACGTACTGACCCTTCCAAACCTCCAATCTACAGATTTGTGATTGACCTCAGAGAAGTTAATAAAATAGTGATTCCACAGTTTCCTGTGGTCACAGATATCACTGCATTATTGACGTTGATTCCTGCCTCAGCCTCATGCTTTACAGTTATCGACTTGAAAAATGCATTTTTCAGCATTCCCATAGCCGAGGAAAGTAGAGACATTTTTGGTTTCTCCTTAGGAGGTCGCAGTTTCAGATTCAAGCGCGCTCCACAAGGTTATTGTGAGAGCCCTTCAATTTACAGTCAAGCATTGAAGAGTCAATTAGATGCTCTTGTACTTCCTCCTGGTGTTGCTCTGATCCAATACGTAGACGATCTTTTACTGGCTGCTGATGACAAGGAAACCTGCAAAGCAGCTACAATTTCTCTATTACGTCATTTGTCAGACTTACATCACAAGGTGTCACCTTCTAAACTGCAATATTGTTGCCAAGAAGTGACCTACTTAGGTCATCTTTTGTCAAAGGAGGGAAGCAGGTTGACCCCAGAGAGAATCAAAGCAATCTCGCAGATGACTGTACCAAGCACACAAAGAGAAGTGCGTGCGTTTTTGGGTATTACGTCATACTGCAGGCAATGGATCCCAAATTTTTCTCTCATGGCAAAACCATTGGTAGCCCTGACTGGAAAAGGTGTTCCGAGCCCTTTGCCATGGTCTGATGAATGTCAGCAGAGCTTCTCCGACTTACGTGATGCGCTGTGTTCAGCTCCTGTGTTGGGTACTCCTGACTACAGTAAGCCGTTTACACTATATGTCCATGAAAGAGAAGGTTGTGCGTTGAGTGTTTTAACGCAACAATTTGGTGACAAACAGCGGCCTTGTGCATATTTCTCATCCACATTAGATCCGGTAGCCAGAGCATTGCCAAGTTGTTTGAGAGCTACAGCAGCAGCTGCAGTGTCTATTCGACAGTCTGCTAGACTAGTCATGAACAACATGTTAGTAGTCATGGTTCCACATGCTGTGGATACACTCATGAATCGAACGAAAACTCAGCACCTCACCAGTGCTAGACTATCAGGCTACGAGCTGACGCTTTTGGCAAGTCACATTCAGATCAAGCGATGCAACATATTGAATCCAGCAACGCTATTGCCGACTACTCAGGAGTCGAGTGATTCAGAGCCCCATGACTGTTGTTTCAGAACTGAGGAAGAGACAAAAGGTAGGATTGATTTGAAAGATACTCCGTTACTAGATCCAGACGGCACCTTATATGTCGATGGGTCATGTTTTAAATTACAGAATGGTGATGTGACGGCCGCGTATGCAGTTACGACTTTGAGTACGATTGTTGAGACTGCAAGAGTAAGTCAGAATTCTGCCCAAGCTGCAGAATTAATTGCACTAACAAGAGCGTGTGTTTTAGCTGAGGGAAAGAGAGTGAATGTGTTTACTGATAGCCAATACGCCTTCGGCGTATCACATAGCTTTGGACGTCTCTGGAGAGAAAGAGGTTTTCTCACGTCCCATGGGACTAAGATCCATAATTGGACAGTTAGTCAGTGATCTATTGGAATCTCTGACCCTACCGAATGAAGTTGCGATTGTGAAATGCAGTGCACATCGGAAGATTACGGATGATGTTGGCCGTGGAAATACGTTTGCTGATGAGGTCGCCAAAGAGACGGCCAAGAACATGACGAGCCGAATGTATGTTGCAACGTCTGCAAGATGGATTGCTGAATCAGGGATGTGTGAGAATACGATTAAAAGTGTGAAGGCAATCCAGAATGAAGCAACTGAAAATGAGAAGAATGAATGGAAGGAGAAAACGGGTAAAATGGATTCAAGTGGATGTTGGGTTGATTTGTCTGAACAGCAACGTTGGATGTTACCTGATGCGTATGTACTTGCGGTAGTCACGATGGCGCATGGAGCGGCGCACATCAGTTCGAAAGGGATCTGTAAAATGTTAGCTCCAGTATGGAAGAACGATGGAATTACTAAGTGTGCGGAAAGAGTGGTGAAAAATTGCATGATATGCCTGATGCATAATCCTGGCAAGGGAACCCCAACCCCAACTGGTCATTTTGCTCCCCCTTCTTGTCCTTTTGAAGTGATTCAGTTGGATTATATCCACATGGATAGGTGTAACAATCTTAAATACGTCGTAGTGGTAGTCTGTGCCTTTTCAAGATGGATTGAGGCATATCCGTTGAAGGATAACACTGCTATGTCCACTGCCAAAATCCTCATCAAAGAATACTTCCCCAGGTATGGTATGCCACGGATTGTTTGGTCGGACAATGGAAGTGAGTTTGTAGGGAAAGTTATGAAGAGTGTGTGTGCGGGTCTGGGTATTAACCAAAAATTCCACAGTGCGAATCACCCACAGTCAGCGGGTTTGGTTGAAGGGTACAATGGCACCCTGAAGCTGAAACTTGCTAAAATTCAAGCTTCCACTGGTCTCTCTTGGCCAGACGCACTGCCTTTAGCTCTACTGTCCACCAGAGCGACTGTACACTCTCGAGTAGGGCTTAGCCCATATGAGATTGTGTTCGGTCGTCCTGCTAATGTTTGGGGAGTCCTTAGGCCAAAGGAATTCAAACAGATTGAATACCCAATGTTGATTGATTATCTTTATGATCTGACCGCTAAATTAAGCCTTATTCATCAACAGGTATTCGAATCCTTGCCTAAACTGCCAGAGAGTCCAGGCCACACGTTGAAACCAGGCGACCAAGTTGTAGTTCGGAACTTTGAACGAACTCGGAACCTCCAGCCAAGATTCGTGGGTCCGTTCCAGGTACTCCTCACAACAAGAACTGCTGTACGCCTAGCTGGAAGGAAAAATTGGGTGCACGCTAGCCATACGAAGCGTGTCCCTCTCCCACTCCCCTATGACAATTGGGTTAGACAGGGATTTGGTGTATCCGAGACAGAACCTGTTCCTAGGCACATCCCTTTCAGTGATGCAGAGTACATAACGGACCACCCACGAACTGAAACACAGAACTTTGACACCTCAGCAGGAACCGCTCCTTTGAATCCTGGACCGAGTATTGTACAAAGTGAACATTTGCCACCTGTGGAGTCGAACATTTCCGCACCTGTAGACCAGCTATTTCAAGATCAGTCAAGACCCGGAAAGTACAGATATAATCTACGTTCTCATGTTATGAACTAATGACATTGCATAATTACCTTTCTGTTTGAAAACTGTTTTGATCTTACTGCATTCCATTCAGTCAGGAAGTTTGCTCTAAATTTTTATCTTTTTGTTTTTATTGTTTCTCTCACCTTGCCGTCTGGGTTACCGTAGGGTCGTAACGTGTGCCTTGTTTTAATTTGCAGGGAATCAGACACAAGGTCGGTTTCTTCTGTCTATCTTGGGAACTCCCAGGGTAAACAGAGGCAAGTTTTTAACAGGTACAAACCATCCGTTGCGAACGGTTATAGAAGATGGAGCTTCCTGAACTGCGACGGGTTAATGTCATAAATGTGCACAAGACAAAGCTATATGACATATTATATAGCAAATGTTTTCTAATGCAATGTACTCTGACACTTCTAATTGTTTTGATAACTTTGGTAGGCGGAATTATTTTTGGTATTCAGTTGATCTTTACACCTGTTACATCTACAGTATCTCCCCATGTTCCTGTTTCTCCGACTGTTGTTTCTCTTCATTCTTTCCATCCTTTTCCTGCCCACGAGCAAGCTCGACGCTCTGAGTTTATAAATAACACTTTCATTCAGCTCTTGCACCAACATCAACTAGTGGTTAACACAACAAACTGCTGGGTGTGTGGCTTGATACCACATACCATGGACAAGGGCATCCCTTATCTGGTTCTGCCCTTTAGTTATAATGGATCATTCTGGGCATTTCAGACCATGTTCGCTTATGCCCTAGAGACCTATCCTCCACGACCTCCGCGTTCCACTCGGTATAACTCTGCTAATAGAGCCTTGGTAAAAGGAATCACTGACATGGTTAGAGATGTCAATAACACTCCGTTCATTCCCAAGGATGAATTGCGAGTTTACATGGGTTGGAATGTTACAGAATATGGCATTACTCTGGGTGAGAACAAACGTAAAAGCTCGACTCCGATCTGGGTCGTATCCCACCAAGGTCAGGTCTGTTTGCAAGGAAATGGGAGGAATCCGAAAGCTCGACTAGGGAAGAGTGACTGTATTGAAACATATGTTTTCCCGTCACAGTCTTCCCCTGCATTCTTAGCTGCTAAGGGTACCTATTTTGTTTGCCAAGACAGAGCATACACATGGCTGCCTGCTGACTTCTCAGGCTCATGTTATATCGCTCAACTGCTACCTCCGACATACACTGCTGCACCGGACTATCACAAAACTAGAGTTGTGAGAGGTGTTTTCAGTAAGGAAGATACTACTGGCCAAGAAGCAGGAGACTTCTTCAAAGGTTTCCTTCCGTTCTGGGGGCCTATGGCCAACAGTAGAAACTTACGTCAACTAACACGGGTAGTTGAATCCACTATCACCGAAACTGCGGGTGCCCTTAGTAACCTGACAGCTGAGCTTCAAGCGGATCGCCTCATGACGTTACAGAAGCGTATGGTTCTTGATGTGTTACTTGCAGATCGAGGTGGAGTGTGTAAGATGATCCAATCGAGTTGCTGTGTTTTTATCCCAGATAATGCGCCAACGGTGTACAAGGCCATCTCTAAGTTACATAAGATCTTTGACTCTATTCATGTAGAGGAAGGTGACTGGTCATTAATGGGATGGTTCTGGAGCCTGTTGTCTGCGTGGGGATGGAAGGTTCTGATAGTCACTGGTGTTGCGTTAGTATTTTTATTTTCGTGCTGTCTCATTGTTCAGTGTGGTCCTGCCTTATGTAACCTCTGCATTTCAACATGCGTAAGAAGACCACCTGTTTTTAGAGATACGCCACGGGATAGAGTAATGCTTCAACAACATATCAGTGACCTGATGAACATAGAAATGGATTCTGATATAGAGTGAGTTATTGCCTATGTAAGGGCAAAAGGAGGGTCTGAGGTTCTGTAGCGATCCGAACCCGTGAATTCGGTATCGTAGTACTGACACGATTTTGGTACCAATGAACCGCAAATGATCCATTATATGCATAACAGTGTTTTCGCTACGCAACTAGCATGAATTCACTGAGAAATAGGGCATTCTGTTGTAAAGTCATGGCATCCATTTTAGTTACGGCATCCATTTTGTTTCTTGCCCTCACATAGTCAATGAACGGGCGATGACCCCGGCAGAGTCACCTTGTTAAGGACACGTAAGCCCGAGCCCCGAGAAAGGCTGACGCTACATGACTAGGCAGAATCAAGCTGCCTCCCCTGCCTGAGGCCAGTCCTGCTATACTGGTTCTCGTGTCCGTTGTCCTGACTGAAAGGCCGAAGACGGTAGCCATGCCCGTTTATGATCCATAAACACCTCTTATCCTACTTTTCAATCCTTTGCACCTGGCTCTGCTCCTCTCCTTCTGGGCTTTTACAATGGGGAGGTTACGATTTTTATGATGGGGAGGTTCGGACAAAGAATGGAAAACTGTCAAGGGAACTGATCGAATACCGAAATCCTACGATTAATTATTGTTTGATGTCTATTTACTGTTTGTTTGGGATACCGGGTTGGGCATGAGAAATATTCGTGTAATGTAGCCTAAAGACATTTTGCGTGTATTTAAAGAACAACCCACTTAATGCAATTTGAACAGTCTCGTAGATTCTGCCTCTGTGTGGTTCCTATGACTTCTGTGTCCCTGCAGTAAATAAACCTTGGTCTTTGACGCCACCATCGAGAAGCCCGTGTCTCTGTTTATTTGTGCACCGAGACAGGAGGAACTCAGGGGTCTTTGGGTGTTGTTTCCCTGACACCTCTGGACTCTTAAAAGTCCAGAACCTCACCAGGGGGCCAGCCAACAGGACTGTGCTACTAGGGGAGGGCGGGGGGCCGCCACCGGGTGTTCAAGTGGAAGACTAGCGGCATCACAGTACCTGGCTCCCGGCCTCCGAGTGCAGTTGCGTAGATCTCCAGGTGCCATCTTAGCTCACTCTCATACGGGGACTCCGCGGCTCATATCTCAGCTGATCAGGATCGCAGAAAGGCGGTTTGGTGGCCAGTGTGATCTGCCAGCATTCCAAATGCAGGATTTGTGAGTCCGGTGGGATTTGAACGCAGTGAAGCGCCGCTCTGGATACTGGAGAGCGAGTCCACTACGGAGCTTCAGTTCAGAGCGGCCATCATAGTCGTCGGCTCCTCCCATCACTCATTACTTTCATATTCCACCATACTAATTCACCACCAATCCTTTATGGGTTTCCGGAGCAGCGTGCTACTCCCCAAAAAAATAATAATAATAAAAAAGCGCTTCAACACCTCATCAGGGGTAACAAGCGCTACATAAAAACTAACCTTTTTTCCTCTTCTATCCTTCTGATATCTGCTATCCTTCCAAATCCAAATAACTGACTAACCTATCCAGCACCTAAAATTACTTTCATGTTTCAGTATACTAATTCAACACTAATCCTATATGAGTCCCGGATTAGCGTACTACTCGCCGAAAACGTGCTTTGACACCTCGTCAGGGGTAGTTAGCACTATATAAATGCAATTACAATATACAATACAATTAGAAGTAGGTCCCCCTTTATTCCACCTGGGAGAGTTCATGGTAGGCAAAGGAGGATCAGTTCCTCCACTGCAGAGTCCATTGCCTCTGAAACTTCTGTAGGATCATCCTTCTCTAACAAGAGGAATGACTCCATAGATAGGGAATATCAAAGGATCCACCTGGAGAAACTGAGACTCAGGCTCAGGAAGGATCAGTTGGCCCTTGACAAGGAGGCCTAAGACGTACAGAAGGCTAGGAAACATTTGGGACTAGAGTCCCATGGTGGCAGCCTAGGTATCCCTAGGATCAGAGAACCCTCCTTTGACACTAGGAACCTGAGCAGGATAGTCCCTCCTTACCAGGAGGGGGGTGACATCCATAAATGAATCACTGCTGTAGAGAGGGCCTGTAAATTACATAAGGTCCCTCAAGGGCAGTGGGCAGCTATCCTGTGGCTCTCCTTTGTTAACAAATGAAGAGATAAGCTCCTCACTGTTAGGGAAGAGGATGCTGATAAATACACTGTCTTGAAAACTGCTCTCATAGATGGGTTTGGCTTAACCACTTAACAACACTGTTGTGTAGTTTCTACAAATTTATACAGGATCTGTGCGTTTAGACAACATAAACTAAGGAATTGGTGTCCAGACTGATTCCAGACACCCCCAAAAGATATGTTAGTCTGTGGACCAGCTAGCTCACAGTGCCACTATGTGCCCCTCCTACCAACGAGGAAGTAGTTTCTGGCAACTATCAAACATGACAACTCTTACCCCTCAGCGACCGTGGAAACGGTAAGGCACTTTTCGCTCAGTCACTCATGCTCAGTTAGACTCAGAGAGATATACAGAATAAACAGTGGGGACGTTTTCAATAAGCATTTATTGAATCAGCTTCATTCTAGTATAAAATACAGGTGCTGCAACAACCATTAGACAGAAACATATATGTATATATATATACGATTATGAGCACCAGTAGAGTAAAGAATAGGTAGAATTATACCATAGTGCGAAAACAATGTATATATGCAGGCATATAGATACATAACAGTAAAAATGCATACTGCTACGATGCAAACCCTAACTAGGTGTACCTAAGTGTACCTAGCATGTATGTAGGTGTGTTGCCACGAATCCCCTTAGGATAGAGCCAAACCCATTACCTGATGTGGGAGAGCAAAGGACCCCATCTTGGTCTCAAAATGCACACCCGCAAGGGATGTCAGACCTCTGTGTGCTGGAGTATCTGCGTGCAGGGACCTAAGCGTCTCACGTCAGTGTGTCAGCATTGAAGTCTTTCTCCTCTGGTTTGCCCAGTGAATATGTAGCGCGTTCATACCCGAAAGGTACCCTCAAGGGCTCTACCTAGAAGTGTACTGTGGGCATGTCGGGCAAGGATGACAATAGAGGTGACCCTTATACAGAGTTATTATACAGAAGATGGTAATCCTGCTGTGATACTGAGAAATCCTCAACCATAATACATTAGGCTAGTTTTTCGGAGAAAACCACACAACAGTCATGTAGCATCTAACTAGATAAAAGGTCAGTGTCGGACTTGTTATGTTGAACAATGGTAGGCCTATATTGGGGTACATTGGGGTTCATAACACCCACTCCTCAGTCAACTGGACGACATAATACTAAATGCTAAAATATGCCTTTTTTAAAAGCATAAAAACATTGCTAAAATATGAGTTTAATATACATCTAAAAACTAAGTATGTGTTAAAAAATGATGTATAGGGAAAATAAACTCTATAAGTCCTCTAAAAAGTCAATATACTGTTAGACCAACTGAGCACGCCGAAAGCCATAATGCTCAGTGAGAGCAGAAGAGGAAAAATAAAACAAAAATTATGTTTTCGATTTCCAGTTTTAGTTGGTTTTGAAAAAAAACTAATTGTTCCAGGCACACGGAGAGCCAAATGTTTATGTGTCCTGTATGGGAGATGCAACATCACTGTTGCCTGCCTTCGCAGATAACGGTCCCTGTAACACCTCTTGGATCAAGTCATTGGAGCAAAGGTGATCCTCTATGGTTCCCACAGCCATTGCTGAGGAAGCTTTTGATGACTGTAAGCCTGGTGCAGACCCGGAGTCCATTTCAACAGGAAGTGAAGCATCCCGTGGTGGTTCAAAGAATGCTGACATCAGGAATGGAACACGCTGAGGACATTGCACTACATGGGCATTTAACGGTTCCAGCACACATCCACATCTGGAGGTGCAACCGATGGAAGCATTAGACAGATGTCCAATACGCATTCTTGTACAGGAAGATGCAGCCAACCCAAACTGATCTCAATGACAGAAACCAATGCTCATTTAGTTGCAGAAGCTGAGTTGTGTCCAAATGGAGTACCATGCGTTAATGGCAACGTCGCACCAAGAGTGCTTTTTCCATCCCCTTGGTATTTGGGACGTCCATTGCGTAGCAGAAAAATTAATAACCAGGATACACACTACAAGTAGCAGGATCAGCAGAAGACCTTCGCAAATGCTTCCAAATAAGGAGTGTATTAAAAATGGAGTAACTCCAAAAACCGTTTGAAAGGTGCTTAATAGCCCTGAACATATGGTCTTAAATAGGTGGACTATCCCACTCATATTCGACATGTTAAAGATATGATGTACCATTTCCCCGAAATGCAGCTGGAAGTTAGTTCGGACTAGAGCCTGTATCTCAGCTAAAGACCTTGCAACCTGTAGATCAAAAGTCTTGCAGGCCGAGTTTAAGGCAACCTCTTGTTGTAAAAGGATTGCTTTCAGTCTGTTCAGAGAATCAAACCGTATTAGGGAAACATTCACCGAAGCCAACAGCGGCGCCTCTCTGACTGTCTGAGTTGGTGAAAACAATACTTGCATACATCAAGTAACCCTGTGACCAGATATGCAATGCCTGGCAGCATCCCACAGCAACCTTGATCATTCAACATCAAATAACTCCAGTTTGAGAGTAGTTTGAACACTGGATGAATCACGGCAACTGGGGACCCAGTGACAAGATAGGTTTGCAACCAAACCGTTGCAAGCTCCGTGAAGCATAATATCCTGACAAATTAAAGATTCACTAATTGAATTCTCGCAGTCTGAACCGCTGAGAAAGACTTCAGTGTCACTATTTCTGCATCTAAATCTGTACAGTAACTCCCAAGATTCATTGATGTATTCCTCACCCAACACTTCACACCTGCCTACCTGGTGGTACTGTAGACAATATTGAAATTGAAATGTTGTCACTGGCAATGTTATATGGCAATGGATTAACCATTCTGTGGAAGACGATTCAGCCATGGTGAAAGATAACTGGCCAAATTTTTAAATGTGAAACATTTGTATGTTTTGCATCTCTCCGTGCCATTGTAGGCTGCATTTTCATTAAATTGTAAGCAGAAAACAGAGACGTACTGTTGATATATCGCCAAGGCACATGACCGGAGCGCAATGATTTTACCATCCAGCTTAGTAACAGAATTGATCGTAGCTGTGATTACCCATGTTGAAGAATGGACAAATCCTGTTCCATATTATCTATAGCAGAAGACACAATATTGCCCAGTGAATAAATTCTTGATGTTAGTGTGGTCACGCCTTTTTCGACCACTGCTAAAGCCTTTTCTAGGTTAGCCCTATCAATTTCACGTAATCTCTCCGCAGCTTCCTGTTGAGAGATCTTCCATACTTCATTGTAAATCGCGTATAAGAAGCATTTTTGATTTGGTTTTAGGGGACCTAACAAAAAATCCCTTAGATTCATGTCATCTGAAAGAAAGGAGAAGTGCTGTTTCACCTGGGACAGTGTTGAGGTTTTTAACCAACCTAGGCATAACTTCCCAAAACAGTATGATGTCACCACCCCCGAATCTTGACTGACACCTATTTGTGTCTATAGGCCAAACCAATAACACCTTCTAATTGGGGTCTGGTGAATTGTATGAACCATCATGTATAATGTCATCCAGCTTATCCTCACTGTGCTGTGTATAATTTTGACATCCCTGAAAGTGTGAAAGCGAAGGAATCTGAGGTGTGTTCAAGTCCTTGATCTAGGCTAATCTAAGACAGGAAAGTTGTTGCTCTGTATTATCCTGGAAGACCCTCTGTTGTGGTGTGAGACACGCTCTAAATAATGCCTCAGTTCCCTGAACTTGCCAAACTTTAGTCCCCAGACAGATTTTGTGTCTACAGTGTCCCTACAAAAGTTGAACCCTTATAAAGACAGGAAATAAAGGAAACAGAGTTTATCTGTTTCGTGTTAGCAAGCATAATTTTCCTTGCAGGTGTAGCTGCAACTGTGTAATAATATGAGGTTGGGTCTGAAGTGTTAAACCCAGAAAAATAAGCAAACTCGTGTACGAACACTTGTGAACTACCTTTCGGTGGTGTTGGGCAATGTTCCCATTGATGGTAAGTAAACACATTACGTGGAATACTTGCTTTGTGCAAAAATTGATGACCATAATGTTGATAACAATACATGGAGTAAAAATACGAGGTATCATTGTACAATTCGTCTTTTGAAAAAGCAGCACTTTTTTTCTAAATCAGATAGCATGTTCTTCACAGTTTCAAAGTCCCAATCATCAGAGAATGTACTGGAGGTGATGATATCATTCAAATAAATTTTAAATACATTTGGTATTTTCAAAAGTTCAGTGGAATCAAATGCATCATATGAAACCCTATCCCAAACTATGCCTCCAGGAATCAGAACTGCTGTAATGTTCACAAAGGACAGGTCTCTCCATTCACGATGAGATGATGTATGTGGTTTCAGGGTCATGTTCACATGTGGTACTGCAGAGCATTCTGGGAGATAATGTCCATTCAGAAGCAAGAAAAAGACAGTCACTACACCTACCCAGAGGACTAGGAACAGTAGACCAATTCCAATCTAGAGCTGTAGCCAAGGAGAAACAAAGTAAGACGTTTTCAGCCAAAGGTAGATATCATAAAAAAGTTATTTTCAGGAAACAGGAGCTGGCAGCGACTCAGTTCACTTGGATCCAGAGAGAAGATGTCAAAATCGATTGAAGTAGGCAGATGTTGTTTGTTCTATCTTTGGTAGCTCAGCAGGTTTAGTTGAACTGGCAGTTGACTCATTCTGAGGCATATTCTCATAGATATCAGTATTTGCCCACATTGAGATCTGCGTTTCATTTGAGTTTTGTTGTTGTTCAATTTCAGCAGGCACAAGTTCCATCCCATTGTTGGCAACTCTGTTACTTCAAAGAGTACCTTCATGGTAAAGAGAGGAGATCGGCGGCTACCCAGGAGCCCACGGTGTGAGAAGTTGGCCTGATATGTAGTGCTCACTATTCTAGTGATCACTGTGTATCATTCCAAACGACCCTTATTGATGATTGGTTGTAAGTCAACCTTATAGACCAGCTATCCTAGTAGCGTGGATACGAGCAGTCTTAGGCTAAACTCTAGAGGGCGTGTTAAGCAAGCTGTTTACCATCACATATACCCCTTGAACACCAAGTGAAAGGACACCACACAAGTTGTTATGAAAATAAAAGGATATTTATTTATAACAAGACTACCCTGGCTCTTTATGAGTCAGGGAGCTAAGCACACTACAAAACTCTTAGGAGAATACTTCAGTTGCACAATTTACACAAACGCCCGAGGGGCACGAGAAACCATCTACACTAACAGTGAAATGCGAATGGTTAGAGTCTGGAGGTACTGATTCTGGAGTATTCCGATCAGTGGGACTAAACGAAAAAGGAACTGGACACTTGTAGAGCGAACCTGCGATGGAGCACCGAAATGCTCGAGTTACCTAGCCCAGAGGCTGCGGCTGCGTGAAGTTCGGCAAGATGTCGGGAGTCCTCGTTGTAGTCTCAGGAGCCTGAAAGAAGAAGTTGCTGGCAGGCGACCAGTGACGATGTTCAGCAAGATCCAAGCCTGGATCGGTGATGAAGGAAACCTGAAAGCAGAGGGGACTCAGTTCTCAACCGCTAGCCAGCGATCGTGTGGGTACCAGGAGGGTACCGGCTGAAGTCACCTCGACCAGGTGAGTGGATGACGTCGGACTCGGCTGTTCCTCGGACCAGGAGGCGCGGCGGCGACCAGGATGGAGGGCGAGCTGTCCCACGAAGGTGTCTGCTGTCGATGATGCTGGGCCCAGGAGTGGGGCTGCGGATCTTGGCAGTGGCAACCCAAGCGGGGGAGTCACGATGGCGTCTGGAGTGGACCAGGAGGGTCCGTGGTACTCCTCTGTGGAAGGGGAGCAAGAGCCAGTCTGGAGCAACCAGACCGGTGATGAAAATCTTGGTGCGTCGTGAAGAGGGCCACAAGCCGGTCGGCAAGTGGTCCAACAACGAGGTCAACAGCAAGGAGCGGAAGGGCCCCCACGCAGATCTCGGGGATGCTGGGGAGGCAGACTTCGGTGCTGGAGCTGCTCATGGTTAGGGCTTCTCAAACCCTAGGTGCACTCACTCGAAGATCCCTCGGTGGGCGTGCTAGATAAGCGTCGTGCAGGTTCTGAAGATGGCCGGTCCCGCAGGTCTCGTCACACCTACGGCTCTCAGCTGGGCTGATGAGGTAAGTAAAAGGTCAGAGATGGCAGGGAACTCGGGTCTCGTCGAGCTGGGCAGTCTTGATCCGTAGGAGAGACTTACAGCAAACCGCAAGTGCTTAGGTGGTGCCTGCTGGGGCAGGGTGGCTACTCCTTAGCCACAAGGGAGAGTCTTCAGAAATAGTCAAGAGTTCCTTTCGTGGAAAGTAGTTCAAGATTCAGAATTATCCAATTTGGGAAGGGGACTCGCTCCCACCTTTATTCTAAGAAAAGGGGCTGGCCCGTGACTAGGTACTACCTATGGGTGGAGCCAGGAGGGGGGTGGTTACACCCCTATCCTTTGTCCGGCTTCGCCCCAGCTCAGGGGCTGGTGTGCCCCCGAAACTGGTTTGAGCCTGGCTATGCACAGTGAGCACCGGGGTGCCACTTGCAATCACCTTCCTTTCAGCCCTGCCTACCTGGGATACACAAACCCTGTCTGGGATGGTGCTAACACCGCCCTCGACAGGAAACCCTTTGTCCAAGCTCCCCTCGCTGGAAGGTCTCCCAGCAGCAGGAGGTCAGACTTGTGTCTGGTGGCAGCATCCATTTTGTGATGCTGAGGCTTGAGTCAACTTTAACCGGGGTTCAAGGTTACTTCATGTCGTGCCCCTCTAAAAGGGGGGAATGCCAACCCCGTCGCCAGAACTGGCGAGGGGTTCGTATTCCAATTCGTATGACACCTTACTCGACATGTGTAGGTGATGCGATGCCAAAGTTAGCAAATAACCGCGAGGATTATAATGCATTTAAAAGTAGTTGGCCCGCGTCACCACGGAACGGCTATTAGGACTTGGTTCCGCAAGCCGTCGACGGGCTCAGCTCGCGCCAGAGCACCGTCCCACATGATTCCCTGCACTCTGCCTTCAGGATTGATAAGGCCTGCCATAGGAGTGACTGATAGGAATCCATGTGTCCATTTTAGGGTTAGGTGTAGGAATACTACACCTACAGCAACGGGTGATTACACCACGTTGCCCCAGCTGTCGTGCAGCCAGTTGTGTCAGATTTGGGCGGCCATTCCAGGGGTGGCATAATACATGCTACAGCCCCTGGTAGGCCCTGGGTACACCGACGCCCTGGATACCTGTGGTATGCTGAGACAGAGACTGACAAGGCTGCCCAGTTCCAATTGGTGGATGCACCTAATGTACATGTGTGTTAATTTCGAGAGAGAACAGCTAGGCTGTGGGTCGGATTGGCAGGCCCACAGCCGGGGAAAGTCGTAAACCAATGAAGCAAAAGCAAAAAAATCTGGGTGGTCATAGGATTGCAGACCCTACTCTCCTACACACGGGGCCTGCTATTCAGTATTGGCCACTTAGTGTGGTTTGAACAGATAAATGGAGACAAATCTCTTTTCTTTTTTGCGGGCAAGAGGCGGAAGAAGTACTGTTCTTGTTCCTTTGACAGCCAGGACAGGTGCAGGAGTTCTGTAGGATGGCTCAAATTATTTTTTGTCCACAATCTTTTCTCTGACCAGGTGCCCAATCTTTGGGACCCAAGCAGATCTTGCCAGAACAACTTTAACTTCCCCAGTGGCGGTGTATTTTATTTGAACGCTGCTTTGTAATGCCCAGAATTCTTTGAGTTCCTGTAAAACAGCCTAACAATCATTGATGTCAAATGCTTTTTCATCCGCCGCTGTGCTGCCACAATATAGGTCGGGTACCCACATTCTCATCCCAAACAGGACCTCATAAGGAGTACGGGCTCCCATGGAGCTTCTTGACATGTTTTTAAGTGCCCTCTGGACCCCATATAGGTGATTGACCCAACTGAAACCCAAGCATAGTACCATTGCTGTCCAGGTTTGCTTTAAGTCACGTTTTCCTTTCCACAATCGAATTTCCCTCGGGATGATACAGAGAGAAGAACCGCAGTGCTACACCCAAACGTCCCATGGCTTCCTTGTAACCCAGAGAACTAAACGTGGGGCCACGGTCAGAATGTAATGTGGCAATTGAGGATGTCCCTATGAAGACTCGCAAATTCTTTATAACAGTTTGGGCGTCAGCTGAGCGCTGAGGCCATACCCACAGGAATCTAGAGCATGAATCCACTGCCACCAAGATGTACTTGTAAGCCCCGCCAGACTGTAGGGGGCCACAGTGGTCCAAATAGACACATTTGACATGTCTGTCTGAGATTAGCAATGGTGTCTGTAGTGGACGAGCTACAGTGGAACCCTTCATCTGCTGACAGATGTCGCAGTTAAGGACAAAGCCCTTGGTCTGTTTGGTAAGACCTGGCCACCAATAACTGTGTTTCAGCAATGAAACTGTCGCAATCATACCTGCATGCGTTGAGCCCAGGCCCTCATGTGCAGTTTGTATTAAACCTAACCTGCGATCCATGTTTGCTATTACTCTATCCCCCTCTCCTGGAATTTGAGTATACAGAATATTTTGTGCATCTAAATTGTAGAAGTACTTGAGTGGAAAACCTTTTGGCAAGGCTGAGCTGTTTTTGCATGAAGCGATGACAGCTACCATAATTTGTCGGTCTACTCTCATGCGAGAACAAGTGATTGCAGCAATGGCAGCCGTTTGCACTGTCGCCTAGGCAGCTTCATCAGCCAGAGAATTCCCTTCAACGTGCACGCCAACACATTGATGACTCAGCACATAAATCACATGATCCCATGGCAAGCCTTTTATTAGCTATGCCACTTGTTCCTAAAGCAGTTTATGCTTTATTGTGCAACCTTTTGAATCTTTAAATCCATTCTGACCCCAATTGTCAAGAGTCTTACTTGAAGTTTCCCAGGTACTTCACAGGAGCAGAAAGATGCTAGTTCCCAATGCCTCTCTGGGATTCCCTCCACACTCCCAAGATATATTTCTCAGAGAGGATGAAAGAATTCCAAGGGGGGAAATGGGGAATGGGACAGAGAAGAGACAGCCTTGTCTTCTATTAACTGGTGCCTTTAATACACTGCTCTTCTGTATTTTCTATTATGCAGCTTCTTGAGCTACTAGTAACTGTAGCCAAAAATACACATATTAATACATTCTAAAAAGGCTAAGCCCTTTGACCTAATGCTTTCAACACCTTTGTTACCATACCCCAACGAGACTTGGCTATTGCCTCTCTTCTTTTCCTATTTTTAGAAGTTTATTAACCAGCTTCACAGTGGTAAGTTTGCGAGCTGTGTTAACCTGTAGGAACATACAACTTTAGTATTATGCTAATATTGGTCTTAACTCCAATTATTGTAAAAAAACAAAAAACTGAACTAAACACCTTTTTTAGAATATGCAGTTGGACTGGAAACAAATTAAACTCTGCTGGAGTTATCTTTATCTGTTTTGGTTTTCAAGAAAACGATTGAATCCCTATTCTATTTTCATTAACATTAGTTCGTAACTATAAACATTCTTTGTTTTATAAGCTGTGAGTAAGACTTCTATACAATGGCTTTCTTTAGCCTTTTCCTCTCTGGAATGGTACTTGCGTGTCTCGTAGATGCTCTTAATGGCAGTTGGACCCGGAAAGTCTTTCAAAATAACTGGAAGTCGAAGCCATGATAAATGCTGCTGACTCGACTTTTTTTCCTCAGGAACTGCTCAAGGACTCGACGTGTAGCTGAACACCTGTAAAACTACCGTCAGAAAATGCAAAGCAAGTCTAAAACTTATCTAACTCTTCTCGGACATTTCTCCAAAAGCTGCTACCCCAGAAACGGTCGCGGTGAAGTGCGCACAGCTGAGGGCGAGCGCGAGCCTCAGCTGTGCTAGGAATTCCTTGTGCTCATTGTTGAAAGGCTGCAGCGCTGACCTCAGTGCTTCCAGCTGTCCTTAAGGACTGTTTTTTTACCAGTTCGGTCCAGGTCTGATTGGGCTGCCCACCAGGGGGACATGATGCCTGAGATAACCTTCTGCTGCCAAATACAGTAATCGCTCCTAACTGCTGACCTCTATTCTGCCTGAGCCTTAGGTTCCTGACACCAATAGTGAAGATATTCATTGTATGACTGGACGCAATAAAATTAATCACACACAATAAGTGTGGGGAATTCTCAATCCTTATTCTTTAGTGCCAGTACTAGAACTTTTAGTTCTGCCAGATGAGCCATGCAATCTCCTAAAGGCTGTGTCTGTGTGTTGCTAGGATAGAATTTGCCATTCCACATATGTCCTTTTACAATCACACAAGCTGCGCTGTATTGCTATTTACTTCCTACAGCAGGCTGAGCAGAACCGTCAGTGTAAATGATGTATTCATATGGATCTAGAGGCATTATTTTATTTGGGAGAGGATATTCTTGTTCCTACTGTAGCTACAACTTTTATTTGTTTCCCCTGAGCCAGTAATCTTTCTCTCACTACAGCAGTCTGTACTGCTGTTAAAACAATTTCAGTTGACGCAAAACGCATCTCAGCGTTTGTGTACAAGTGAGATTCGTATGCAATCGGTACAGTTTCACCTTCATTAAATGTGAAGTAAGGGTACCCGGATTGACCCACGATTACACAGATCGCTAGATTTGTCTTGTTACACGTGTGTGTAAGTGTTTGGAAGCTATCATGTCAGCTTGTCAGGAGCAAAGTATTTCTGTATGTTCCTGTGTCCAATGTTGAACTGAGAAATCAGGTCTGATTCAATAGTGCAATGGTTTCACCCCTTCTGCGTAATCCAAAATGTATGTTCTGCCAAAATTTATGAATCCTAAAATGGATTATAAGTTTTTCAGAATCTTTGGAGGTCGGAGCAGCGAACACTTTTCTAAAAAGTTAGCTGCAAGGCTTCTCCCTTCACTTGAGAGCTCACATTCCAAAAATAGGACATTGAGGTGGGCAATCTTAGATTTTTTAAAGTTACATTTGTAGCCCTCAGAGGCAAATCTCAGAATTATGTTGTTCACTCTGAACAAATGATCCAACAATTCATCTTCCATCAGATAGATATCATCTACACAGGACAATGCCTCCTCATCAAAACTTTGAAGCAACTATGTTACTCTTGCTGAAAACAAGCCGGGGCTATTTGTTACCCTTGGGGCAGTCGACAGAAATGATGCTAAGAGCCTAAGGCTGAAAATGCTGTCAAATATCTGCCTTCAGGAGCTATATACTGACAGAAGAATCCATTTGAGATAACTAGTGTTGTTTTACATTTTTTCCACACAATGTTATTCATTAATGCGGCCCTGTGTGCATTTTGTACTGCAAATGTATTTGTGCATGTGTTCAAATGCCTGTAGTCCAAAGCTAGACGATGTGAATTATCTGGTTTCAATATGGGAAACAAAGGATTATTCATGGAAGAGGTGCATTTCTCCATTACACCTTGATATTCAAGTTCATCTAAGATCGCCCTGACTTGTTTTCGCATCATGTTTTATTGGGTACTGTCTCAGTAGATTTGGAGTCGTTTTTACTGGGATTACATGGTGAGATGACTCAGCATTCCACCCTGCAAGATTGCAGTATAATGCAGCTGCTGATGCTACCACCCAATCCTGTGCGTATGAATGTTTCAGTGATTCTGGAACGAAGTTAGAGAAGGCTGGTAGAATTACTGTTTCTTCTTTGGGCAATCCATGACAAACTCAGACAGCAAACATTTTTCTGCTAAAAGAATGTTGTATCCAAAGGACAGGTTCTCCCAAAAGAGACCTTTAACCTACCTAGGTATGTCCTCCTCCATATGGAATGATATTTCGTATAACTGATGTTGGACACTTATCCTAGTATCAGGTGTTTCCACTGTGATATGTTCATTCAACACCGCTGTCAACAGAAATTTCATCAGGTTCTGGCTAGCTATTGTTAGTTCTGCTGCGCTGTCTAGCATCATCAGAGCCCATTCCCCGTTCAGAAGCTGAGTCCTCAGTAGCCTGGGAATTTCTTATTTTAAGTCCTGCTACCTTCTTCGTTTTAATTTGAAGTTTTGATTCTGGTTTTGATTCTTTTTTGATATTAAAGTCTGAACTGCGATGTGTGTCTCTTGACTTTGTTCGCTCTTCTGATCTGTGTTCTGACCGTCCTTCCCTCTCTGAGTTTTTTGATGAACCCTGAAAGAAACAAGAGGAACGTGTATCATTATCCTGATACCTGTCAGATTTTTTAATGTTATCACGATTTCTAAGATTATACCTCCTGTCAAAGGGCTCCTGCTGAGGAGACCCACCCCTTGATTGTGATCTATTATGACTATTGTTTTTTGTTTTTTACTATCCAATTCCTGTTTTTGAATCATCAGGTGGTTGCTTGGTGTTATCCTTTTCAGGACTACCCATTACATGTGGTTTCATAGCTCTGGCTCCCAAATTATCTCTACCTAATTTATGTATCTTAGATAAGTTTTGGTAATTCTGGCTCCTTTTGTGCAGGAGTGCATTCCCTCAGGCGTTGGCGCATAGCCACTGCTCTGCCTCCCCTTTTATGCTTGTAACATAATTGTAGATGCCTGGGAAAAATTGCCTAATAATTTCATCCCCAAGTTTAGAGCAGGTTCTGCTCCATGACCATTCTGCATTTTTCCTAATACTTCTGGTGTCACAGCTATTGAAGGGATACCATGAGTTCTGGTATAAATGGCAGCAAAAACGGTACCCCAAGTGGTACAATCTTCTATCGGGGGAGCTATCCCCATTAGCAATCAAATTGTCAGTATTCTGTGTTTTTCCTGTGGGCCTGTTTGTGGAAACACAGCCTCCAACTGTGCTATTTTCTGTGCTGTCTAGAAGGGCATTTGCTCAAGTTTAGTGGGCATTCTTCCCATATCTGCGTTCAGTGTTTGTAGGGTAATTTTAGTTGCAGTCCCTTCTAGTTGACCTGCTGGGGTAGTTTTAGTTGGTTGAACTGTGTCCGATTTCTGTTAAGGTTTATTATTTCTTCGTGAAGTGGACGTATGTCTTCTGTTGTCAATGTGTCAACGTTTGGATGCGGTGTGTAAGCCACTAGGGCTGGCCAAGTTGCTCCATCTCTGATGAGCTGGCCAAGTCTTACTTTATCTGTGGTGTGTGGTAGGGTGCCTTTAAACCAGTTTATCTGCTCCTGGTAACGGAGCGGTACTTCAATGTCCTCATATGGAAAATATTCTTCCGGTGTTTTATATGGGGTGTAAGAATGAAATGTATTTGTGCGTTCATCTGCAGGTGGGAATTTAACCCATGAATAGAATACCTCCTTCCAGAATTACTAGTGTGCCTCAATCATGAATGTTACAGTCCCACCTAATGCTGAGACTCTAAACTCTGCTAATTTTAAAGTAAGTGCATTTCTGACATTTTCTGAAATGTTTTAGCACCTTCCTGCTCCCCATCCCCCGCTGCTTTTGCATGTAATGCCGGGGCAGTGTTTTCTTCAACAGACATTGTTGAAAGAGTGTGAAGGAAAATGAGATAAGGTTTTATCCACCATGTAGGGAACTACAATACTTCAAGCTTGAATAAACCTACAGCCAAAACATAGGAAATGCCTACTCAGCTGTGGCAGATTTTTCCCTTCCCACACAAGACGTCTCTGGATAAATGTGAGCAGGTTGTCTCTGAGAAAAGCATGACTGAACTACTCAGATTTGACCATTAAATAAGAACCAAACAAACGTTGGCTGCACCATGTCATGTAGTTCCTACAAATCTATATAGGATCTGCGCATTTAGGCAACATAAACTAAGGGATTGGTGTGCAGACTGATTCCAGACACCCCCAAAGGATATGGAAAGACAACCCTTACCCCTCAGGGATCATGGAAACGCTACGGTACTTTTCACTTAGTCACTTGTGCTCAATTAGTCACAGAGAGATATACAGTATAAACGGTGGGAACATTTTCATTTATTGAACCAGCGTCATTCTAGTATAAAATACGGGTGCTGCAGCAACCATTAGACAGAAACATATATATGATTATGAGCACCAGTAGAGTAAAGAAAAGGTAGAATTCTACCATAGTGCTACAACAATGAATATATGCAGGCACATAAATACATAACAGTAAAAATGCGTACTCCTGCGATGCAAACCCTAACTAGATATACCTAAGTGTACCTAGCGTGTATGTAGGTGTGTTGCCAAAAATCCCCTTAGGATAGAGCCAACCCCATTACCTTATGTGAGAGAGTGAAGTACCCCGTCTTGGTCTCAAGGTTGACAACCTGCAAGGGATGCCAAACCACTGTGTGCTGGAGTATCTGCGTGCAGGGACCTAAACGTCTTGTGTCAACTTGTCAGCATGGAAGTCTTTCTCCTCTGGTTTGCACAGTGAAGACGTAGTGCTTATAAGCCTGAAAGATACCCTCAAGGGTTCTACCTAGAAGTGTACTGTGGACATGTCGGGCAAGGATGACGAAAGAGGTGAACCTTATACAGAGTTATTATGTAGAAGATGGTAATCCTGCTGAGATACTGAGAAACCCTCATGCATAATACATGAGACTAGTTTTGGGAGAAAACCACACGACAGTCATGCAGCACCTAACTAGGTAAAAGGTCAGCGTCATACCTGTAATAAAGAACAATGGTAGGACAAATGTAGGTAAAAGGTTGTGTAACTACCTAGACCCATATTGGGGTACTTTGGGGTTCATAAGAATATAGGATTGAGTTTAGAGATACCCAGAAAGCATACACTCAGGACTGGGTTGATTCTGTAGATGGTGCTATTAAGGCTCTGGAAGGTTGGCTTCATGGAAGCAAGGTACAGGACTTTAAGGGACTGTGTCATTTGATCATGAGGGAGCACATCCTTGATAACTGTCAGAATCAACTTTTGCACCAGTACCTAGTAACTCTGATCTGACCTCTCCCAAAGAATTGGGAAAGAAGGCAGACAAATGTGTCCGCACCAGTTATGCAGAAACACACTGGTTGATGTGACCAGAAGAAGCAAGATTCTTTAAAATCTCAAGATAAGGGTGGGTACAAAAATAAAGACAAGAAATGGTCTTCTCAAGCCCCCCAAAAACCTGCATCTGCGCGTGGGTCCCAAACCTCCAAGAAAGGCAAAAATAAACCTTGGTGTTATATTTGAAAGGTAAAGACCGACTGGGCAAGGGTTGCTTATTGTCTGAAGGCCAAGGACACTCCTACTACCACTGCCCCTAAGGTACCTGCTCCTCCACCACCAGTGCAAGTGGTAGTACAGCAGCCGAGGAATTAGTGGGGTTAACCTTGGGTTCTGAGATGGGTTCTGACTTAGTCAGAACTCCAGCTCAGGCTGTTCCAGTCTACGATGGTGACATAGACTTTGCCACCTTACTGGTGAGTCCCACTAACTTGGGCAAGTACAGACAACAGCCTTTGATCAATGGAAAAGAAGCCATGGCTTACAGGGACACAGGGGCTATTGTCACTATGGTGAAAGAGAAACTTGTGTCCCATGAACAGATCATACTTGGACAGATGTACCAAGTCACGAACACTAGTAATGTCAGGACTGACCATTCCTTGGCAGTTGTGAAACTCAGCTGGGGAGGGGTAACTGGACTTAAGAGGGTTGTGCTGTCCCCAGACCTACCTGTAATTGTCTGTTGAGCAATGATCTAGAAACGTCAGCCGGGGCAGAAGTAGAGTTCAGGATTCATGCAGTGATGATGGGCATCTCTGCCAGTGTATTTGCTGTCATCAGGGCTCAGGCCAAACAGCTCAGCACTGCAGAGGCACTGGATCTTGGAAAATGGACCAGGTGCCTCCCAAGAGAAGGAGTAGGAAGTGTAAGGCTTTATCCTCCTCTCAAACTCCCAGTGAAGATCAATCTCCTGAGGGAAATGATCTCAGCCCCTGTGAAGGTACTGTCCCAGAGAAACTTGGGCCTGACCAGGTAGAGTTCTTGGGGGCAGAGGGCCCTTCCAGGATAGACTTGAGTTTGGAACATAAGACCTGCCCCTCTCTTGAACCCCTCAGAAAGCAATTTGCTGCTGAGGAAGCAGGGAATATCAGTGAGTCCCATAGGATCTACTTGGAAGATGGGCTTCTATACTCCGAAGGTAGAGAGCCCAGGCCTTGTGCCACCAGGAGGTTGGTAATACCCCAGGGATTTAGAGGTTTCCTCCTCTCTCTAGCACACGATAGTCCTCTTGCAGGACACTTAGGGCAAAACAAGAATTGGGTAAGGCTTGTCTTTCACTTTCACTGGCCCCATATGTCTGAAGACACCAAGGAGTTTTGTTGCTCCTGTGTCACCTGCCAAGTCAGTGGCAAGTCAAGTGGCACTACAAAGACCCCCTTAATTTCACTACCAGTGGTTGGGGTCTCCCTTGTAAGGGTGTGGGTTGACAATGTTGGTCCCTTGAACCCTCCAACAGCATCTGGGCACAGTTACACACTGGTGGTGGTGGACCATGCCTCTAGGTACCCAGAAGCAATTCCCCTTAGAAGCACCACAGCTTTGGTGGTGTCCAGGGCCCTCCTGGAAATCTTTTCCAAGGTGGGCTTCTCTTAGGAGGTCTTAAGTGACAGAGGTACCAACGTCATGTCAATTTACATCACTGCAATGTGGAAAGAGGGTGGAGTAAATTATAAGTTTATCACACCCTCCCACCCACCCACAATGCAATGGGCTTTTTGAAAGGTTCAACAAGACCTTGAAGGGTATGATCATGGGACTCCCAGAAAAGCTTGGGCGAAAATGGGATGTCTTTTTACCCTGCCTTCTCTTTGCCTACAGAGAGGTCCCACAAAAAAGGGTTGGTTGCAGCCCATTTGAGCTTTTGTTTGGGCATCCAGTTAGGGGTCCATTGGGTCTGGTTAAGGAAGGATGGGAGCAACCTCTCACACCTCCTAAACAAGATATTGCAGACGGTGTCCTTGGCCTGCACGCACGTCCGGGTGAATACATGAAGAAGGCAAGTAAAAACCTGGAGGCCAGCCAAGAACTACAAAAAGCTTGGCATGACCAAAAGGCTATCTTGACTGTTTACCAGCCAGGCCAGAAATTGTGGGTATTGGAGCCTGTTGTCCCTGCATCTCTCCAAGACAAATGCAGTGGCCCCCACAGCATCCTTGAACAAAAAGTTGAGATAACCTGCTTGGTGTACCTGGGAAATCCAAGAAGTCCCCACTGGGTACTTCATGTGAACCGCTTGAAGCTTTTTGTGGACAGGGCTGACATGAGCTTGCTCATGGCACCTGATGAGGGACAGGAGGAAGAAAGTGACCCTCTGCCTGATCACCTCTCTCATAACCCTGATGATGGGTCAGTGAATGGAGTAGCCTTGGCAGGCAGCCTCACTGATCAGCAGCAAGCTGGTTGTAGGCAAGTCCTTAATCAGTGCATGCACATTTTCTCCCTGACACCTAGTCAGACCACCTGGTGCACCCATGAAGTGGACACAGATGACAAGCTGCCTATCAAGAGTAAAATCTACAGACAGCTTGACCATGTCAGGGATTGCATCAGAACAGAGGTCCAAAAGATGCTGGAATTGTGGGTCATTGAGTCTTCAGATAGCCCCTGGCTAGTCCAGTAGTCCTTGTGCCAAAACCTCACACCAGGGGTGGAAAAAGAGACATGGGGTTTTGTGTGGACTACAGAGGCCTCAATACAGTCACTAGAACAGATGCCCATCCTATTCCAAGGGCAGAGAATCTTATAGGCCTCAGCCAAGTTTCTGAGCACATTTAACCTGACTGCTGGCCACTGGAAAATTAAACTAGCTGAGGATTCCAAGCCAAAAACATAATTTCAACACCTAGTGGGCATTGTCAATTTATTGTAATACCCTTTGGTCTGAGAAATGCACCTGCCACATTTAAGAGGTTGATGAACAAAGTCCTAACAGGTCTGGAAGCCTATAGTGCAGCATATCTAGATGATATTGCTGTATTTAGCTCCACCTGGGAGGATCAGAAGGTTGACCCCCAAGGAGAAACGTTGGTCAGCTATAGAGAGCGAAGCCTTTGCTGTGGTCTGGGCCCTGAAGAAGTTGAGGCCATACCTGTTTAGTACTCACTTCATTCTTCAGACAGACCATAAGCCCCTCCTATGGCTTAAACAGATGAATGGTGAAAACTCCAAACTATTGAGGTGGTCCATTTCCCTACAGGGGATGGACTATACAGTGGAACATAGACCTGGGAGTAACCATGTCAATACAGATGGACTCTCCAGATATTTCCACTTAGAAAATGAAGACTGAACTGGGCAAGGTTAGTCTCATCTCCTTACGTTTTGGGGGTGAGGGGGTTGTGTAGAAAAGTAGGATCTGCTTTCATGGTCACCCCCACTTTTTGCTGGTGTTCGATTGTTTTTCTGACTAGTCTGACTGGGATCCTGCTAATCTGGACCCCTGTCACTGTGCTTCCTCCCTAAATTGGTTACGGTGAGTACCTTGGTACACTCATATTTGGCTACTGGGGCCCACTTGTAAGCCCCTAGTATATAGTACTAGGGTACCTAGGGCATGGGTACCCCAGGGATCCCCTATGGGTTGCAGCATGTATTATGCCACACATGAGGGACCCTCCAAACTTCGATTATGGGCCTGCCATTGCAGCCTGTGTGAATTGATGCATGCACCTCTCACAAACGACATAAGTTTCCTTATATCTTACATCAATGCACTTGAAACCTATAAGTCACCCCTCTAGCAGGCCTTCAGTCCCAAGGCAGGGTGCATGGTTCCGAGTGTGAGGGTGGCCTGCATGAGCAGACCACCCCTACAAACCCCGGACTCCATTCGTCAGACTTTGTAAGTGAATCAGCCATTACGATAGAGAGGCCATGCGTCATTACGTGCTCACCATCTCTAAACTGGCTGGAACGAAACTGGGCATGTTTGGTATCAAACATGTTGAAATCATACCTCAACACCATATGCAGTGTTGGAGGTATGATTCTGTCCATGGTAGCGATGCTCCGGGAGCCCTCCTTGCTCCTGGGACTGATCTTTTAGAGCCTGACAGCAACCTAGGGCTGCTGCCGACCACAGACACGATTATGCCCTCCTGCTTTTGGGCCAATAGGTTTCCTGTCACAGGGAGGTGTGACCAGCTCCCAGACAGGATTTAGTGTATTAGGCCAGAGTGGGGGCGCCTGTCAGCACCACATAGTCTGCGAGAGGGGCACATTTGGTGCCCCCCTTGCATAATCCAGTTCAATCTAGCTCAGGGAGCCGGTGACTCCTGCTCTGGCGCGAAACTGTACAAAGGACAAGGGAGTATCCTCCCCTTTGTCCAGCCCCTCCTTTTGGAGGAACCCCTGAATCATCCCAACCCTCTCCTGAGGGTATTTAAGGGTTTAACTGTGGGTGGGACCCTAGATTTGGCGTGGAATTCGATTTAGCTCCAACTCCACTTCATCTTTGACCGTCTGAACATCCTGGCTGAGTCGTGCCGACCGTGCCGGACTGATCACATAGTCTTTTGTTTAGGGACCAAGACTGCAACTGAGAAGACTCCGCCTGCTCCAGACCTCATTGTCCTGCAAACCTGCTGCCCCATCAGTGTCCGTCCTCCATACAGGTTCCGTCCTGGGCCTGTGGATATCTAACAACATCCACAGGAATCTCCCTTTCTGTGAAAGAGTAACTCCCCTGCATCCGTAGGCACTGCAACACTGTAGACCACCTTGCCGAACCTGGGCTCCAACGGATTCCAAAAGACTCAGCAACCCAATGCCGGTTAGAGTTCAGTCACTCCCAGCTCCACTGGGTGTTCAACTCACCCATTTCCCTTGTCTTGATGCCCTAGCCTTAAATCACTTGGTAAACAGGGTATAATCGGGTTCTCTGGCAGACCCTTGCTCCCCGGATATCTTTCGTATGGCTATCGTGGGCATGGAGAAACAGACTCTCTGTCTCCTAAATTCCTCGCTGGAAACGGGTTATGTACCAGCTGACCTAAAAGAAGCCAGGGTTACACCTTTGTTGAAAAAGATGGGAGCGGATGTGACTGACCTGAAAAACTACAGGCCGATTTCTCAGCTCCCCTTTGTATCAAAGCTTTTGGAACAACATGTCCTCAAAACTCTTTCAACATTTTTAGAGGACCATAAGCTGCTCCAGGTCAGACAGGCGGGCTTTAGAGCCCATCACAGCACAGAGCTGGTGATGCTGTCTGTCCTGGATGAGCTAAGAATTGCTGCCGATAGGAAAACTTTGAATGCCTTGATTTTACTTGATCAATCAGCGGCATTCGATACGGTTAGCCACAAAATTTTACTGACCCGCCTTATGGATGCAGGTATTAAGGGACTAGCTTACCAATGGTTGGAGTCCTTTCTGTCGGGGCGTACCCAGCGGGTCCAACTGGGCACACAAATATCATACAAGGGCTCTCTGACCTGCGGAGTCCCTCAGGGTTCTGCTTTGTCCCCTCTCCTTTTCAATCTATACCTCCAACCATTGGTGGAGAGCCTGGCACACATGGATTGTCAAGTTTTTAACTACGCCGACGATACACAACTTTTGGTACAACTTGATAACTTGAGACTAGCTCAGGAAAGAGTTCAGAATATATTACGGTTTACCGTAAAGTGGATGTCGGCCAACTCGCTTAAGATTAATCCTGACAAGACAGAGGTCCTGACTGTCCCACCAAAAAACAGCCTGTGGTGTGAACTTTTTTGGCCACGGGAGCAGGGGTCTGCCCCCTCCCCAATCCCTGTGGTGAAAAATCTAGGTATTAAAATAGACTCTGATCTCACCATGGCTAGGCAAGTTACATCAGTTGTGGGGACATGCATTGGCCTCCTGAGGCAATTACGTAAACTTGTGCCCCTCCTGTCTACGACCTCATTGCAGATGAGTGTGTCTGCTACCATTATTTCAAGGCTGGATTATGGCAACGCCTTGTACATTGGCCTGCCATTAAACTTGATCAGGAAATTGCAGGTGGTGCAGAACGATGCAGCCCATCTGATTTTTGGCCTGCCCAGAGTGCGCATGTCTCTGACCTCCTTACCAAACTGCACTGGCTGCCGATGAAGCAAAGAGCCATCTTCAAAGGCCTCTGCATCACTCATAAAGCCCTATACGGCCAGGCCCCTGCATACATTAAGGAGCGCTTTCAAATATATACCCCGAGACGTATTCTGCGGTCCTCGGAGGCGGGTCTTTTAGTTCCCCCTCGGTTTAAACTCGCCTCCAAGGGGGGCAGGGCTTGTTCGACTCTTCTTCCACATCTCTGGAACAACCTGCCGGAACATCTGCGCAAGCAGCCCATTCTTTTGAAATTCAGGAAACTTCTTAAAACTATCCTGTTTAGAGAGTCATTAGAATAACACCTCACTTTTTCTTATGTTATTGCACGGTACTAGGACGCTCTCTTCCTCTCCAAAGCGCGAAGAGACCAGTTTAACATAACATAACATAACATAACATAACAAAACAGGTGGTAGTTCTGCATTCCCTCGAGGCCTCAGTTGTCCTGTCATTGAGTTGAGGCCAGCATCCCTCATGGAACACCCTGCAACTGAACCCCTGTGCACTGCGTCGCTGCATCACTTCATCACACGGTAACAGCATTGGTTACCATGACTGACTCATGCCAACAGAGTCGGATGCATCGAAAGGTTCTGTCAATGAGTCTGTCCCTGCTATAACTGACCCGTACTGATGCGGTTGGTAGGATGGATGGACTCGGTTGTGTTCAGCGTCCTGGTTGCTTGGGTAGAGCTACCGATTTTGGTGTACCCATACTTGAAGAATCCTTATCTACTGACCTGTCTTCATTGAACTTGAGTAGCCTTCATCTTCCATGCCTCCTGGATGTCACGTAGTGGCATAGACTCTGTCCTCTTTGCTTTCAGGTACTTTTAAACATGAATCCGTGGCCGGGTTCCAACAGACTCTTTCATCCTTCTGCAACAGTGGTCTCGTCCTGAAGTCCTCGATTGTGCTCGACAGGGGTTGTAGGTATCCTGAGTCCGAGGTTATCCACAGGTGGGATGTCTCCTCAACCTTCTGTCTTTCACGGGGTATCTTCGGGGTCCACTAGGGAGTCTCAGTCAGCTTCAAGACTGCAACCGCAATGTACCTTGAGTAATATTGAGTATGGGGTTAAGTATCCTCTTGGCATACGAATGCTGTGGGGTACTTAGACTCTCACCTGTGGTGGTATCTTGGATCCTGGCTCTTTACACCTTCTGGGTCCAATCTCATCTACTATTGTGGTTCGCATTCCACTATTTTGATATATGGTGTTGTCTCCCCCTGGGGACCACTGTGTATTGGGGCTTCTTACTGTTCTATTTTAAAGTATTGTGTGCATTGACAGTATATCTCCGGGCAGGAGATATTTTACAGTGTTAGTAAGTGACTGTAATAAATATCTATTTTAATAAGTACACTGTGTGGTTCTTTTTCACTTAGCCTATATTAATGATTGGATACTGGTGAACCGAGTTGATTTACACCCCTCTTAGACTAAGCCTGAAGGCTACTCTCCACAGCTACCACTTAGAGAGCTTTTCTAAGGTTGCTTAAACCACTAAAAGCACCATAAGGGTCGTCTGGATTAATGCAGGGTGCTACACTTACATAAGTGAACATCATATACAAAGCCAGCCTCTCCCATTCTCTCACTAAACGCTCAAGCAGAAGATCCATTGCGGCCACCAGTATGGTGAGTGCAGACTTTGCTTCATTTTGGAAATGACAATTACGTGCTTTATTCAACAATTCTTCTCTTAACTTACTCGGGGGAACCAATGTGGTTCCTTGGTTGCATGAGAAACCATGTCCTGAATGCTGTCAAACAGCTCTGCTTTTGGAACAACTCCATCATCTGTTATGGTGTATTCTAGGAATTCACTGGTTTTAGTACCAAACTTGTATTTCTCTAACTTGATGGTCAGGTCGCAATCACATAAGGTTGCGATCACATATCTTAGCCAACACTTGTATTACCCTGGCATTATATTCAGTCTCATACTTTCCATGCACAAGTATATCTTCCTAATATATGCCTATTCCTTCCATCCATGTAAAATTTTCTCCATTGCTCGTTGACTGAAGCTGCCGTGACAAAATCAAAAGGGAGCCTTACAAATGCTGTGAGATCCTTATAAGATTCCTTCAATTGTATCTGATGATAGGACGTGGTAAGGTCCACAGTATTAAAAACCTTTGCTCCTCCTATCATCCTCAAAAATTCTGAAATATTGGGGAGGGGATAACTGTCAACCAACACACTCTCTTGTTTAACTATCTAAGATCTACACATAGCCCCAGACACCCATTAGGTTTTCTGGCTAAGACTACTGGTGGCTGCCATGCAGTTCCTTGCACCTCTCCAATTAACTTTTGAGCCTTGAGGTTCTCCAATGCAGTACACATCTCTTCTCTTATGGTACACTTTGCACTTTACTGCAACAAACTTTCATTCAACCTAACCTTTCTCTGAATACTTGGGGAAACTCTTTCTCCAATACACACTGAAAAGTTGTGTCAGTGGGCTTCTGATCACAAACCTCATTCATGATAATATTCTGCTTCAGTATAATGGGAGGTGTGTTATTAGGACCCAGCATTACACCCAACTCCCTTTGAAGTATCCGACTTATTATGCAATCTGCTTTTTTTGAGACATATAATTTGCCTAAACTATAGCATTGTTCATATTTGATGAAGCCTACAAAATATCAATGCAACTCAATAGGGTACCCACATAAGTACAAGATTTAAAGTCAGGCTTCAATAGTATCACCTTCCCCTTAGGTTTGGCCTAATAGAATTTGTTCACAACAATTGTAATTTTTGTTCCAGAGTTAAACAAAACTCTGGTTCTCTTTCCTTAAACCTCAATATTGTCAAGGAGACCATTATTACTATTGCCTCTGACCTGGAAAACTATTTTTCCACATTCAAAGTTAGAAGTCTCTCTGTCTTCACTATCATTCCCATCCGCTTGACTTACCTTTTGTTTAAATCTTTTCATCCTACAGACTGAAGCAAAATGCCCCTTTTACTTTCAAAATAAACACTCAGCCATGAGGGCAGGGCATGCCTTGTCATTAGCAAAACGACTTGCTCTATCACACCTGAAGCATCTTCTGTCCAAATTAGTCTGTTTGTTTGCTCCCCAAATATTTCTAGATGTATTCTTCCTATTTTCCTCCATAATGAACTCCTTTTTCTTAATATTATTTTTAACAGCATGCACATCCTTAGCGGATTCTTTCTTCATTGCTTCCACACACTTTATGGAGTGCTCACTTCTCTAGGCAATGAGCAACACCTCCTCAAGAGTGTCATCATCTTACAGCCACAGTTCATCGCACACTTTCTCAATGATGCACCCCAACATGACCTGATCCCTGATTCTTTCCTCCAATAAAGGACCAAAGTACAGGAGAATGCTAAGCGTCTGTGTTCAGTTATGTAATTTCCTATAGACACCCCTTAAATTAAAGGAAAGTAGGATATATTAATTTACACTAAGGGGTCGATTCCGATCCTGTATTTTGTTTTCCCGTACAAGTCGTATCCGTATTTTTTTCCGTACGAATCATACAAGTCACGTCCGACCCGTGAAGTACGATCCGGACGGGAAAAAGTACATACGGATCGGCCCGATCCGTACGAATCGTAGCGGGAAAATTAGTACGAGACGGACCCGGACACTTCTCCGTACAAATCGT
Organism: Triturus cristatus; assembly: GCF_964204655.1. Classification (NCBI taxonomy): domain Eukaryota; kingdom Metazoa; phylum Chordata; class Amphibia; order Caudata; family Salamandridae; genus Triturus; species Triturus cristatus. The sequence continues at coordinate 1,081,598,330 of NC_140591.1, forward strand.
AAAAATGAAGTTCGACCGTACTAGTACGATCCGGACCGGCGTTGCAATCTACGATTCATATGGAAAACGTCCCGTACACGGGGAATGACTTTGCCTGCTATGAAGCGAAGTTTGTACGCACCATACCCCCAGCGCGAATGTATGGTGCGTACCCCCAGCGTACATTCGCGCTGGGGGTACGGTGCATACCTACACAATGGGGGTACGCACCGTACATTCGCGCTGGGGGTACGGTGTGTACCTACGTGCTGGGGGTACGCACCGTACATTCGTGCAGGGGGTACGGTGCATACCTACGCACTGGGGGTACGCACCGTACATACGCGCTGGCGGTCTACGCACCCGCACCGTACAGAAGCAATGGGGTGTACGCACCTTACATAGCAATGTCCGTGTACGCGCTGTACATACACAACGCATGGGGGTGTGTGGCTGTATCACTCGTACCCCAGTACCATACAGAACCACAGACACTGTAAAACAGCACAAGGAGGGCCTATACGACTCGCACAACACCACAAAACACGTATACACTGCACAAGAAATGAAAAGGACTGACCTGAACATATCCAAACAGGCAAACAGAGGCGCAACCTCACAACCACCCCTTGTAACACACCCACCAAAAATTCAAACTGAGCCCCACCCACAAATGGACCAATTAAAAGGGCCCACACACACAAACCATGAGCCATTGCAACAGACTCACCACTGCTACAGAGCACACACAAAACACTGCACCCATCCACCTAAAAATATACACCTACACACACACCCCTTCACACATACCCCCTCTACACATTCACACACACACCGTCACATTCAGACCCACACACCCACAACCATCCACACCCTCACCCCACACAATGCCCACCAACAAGAATCCAAAGTTCACAAGGGAGGAGCTGGACATTCTTGTCAATGAAGTCATCAGAGTTGAGCCACAGCTGTTTGGAACATTGGTCAGACAGACCAGCATAGCTGAAAAATCACGCCTGTGGCAGAGGATCGTCGAGAGGGTGAATGCTGTCGCACCCATCAGAAGGACCAGGAATCAATGCCAAGCCAGGTGGTACGATCTGCGGAGGGCGGTCAAGAGAAAAATGAATGAAGAGCACGCCCAGACCAACATCACTGGAGGTGGCGCCCCCCGCAGACCAGTACATTACCATCCCTGGGAGGAGAAGGTGATGGCCATGCTTCCGCCGGTGGGAGTACATGGACTCCAAGGACTTCCAGAGCCAGGTGAGTACACAAACCACTTACGTAACATGGGAGTAATGGCATCCACACCCCAACTACACCTAATGCACGCAACTACCCACAAGCCCTCACCGGCCAGAACCACAACGCGAATGCCAAGAACATGTGTATGCCCCATTGAGAAAGCAAGTCCATGCCATGTCCCATGCTACACGAAGCACCAACTCAAGAAAGGATGTCCCGTATGCTGGGAGGGTGGGTGCACCAAAACGCATTTTTGAATTCCAAATCAGCCACAATTGCCCTCATCCCATATGGCCCAGCTACATACCCATGCACCATGCGCAATGCACAGGGATTGGGAAAGTACTGACAAGATAGCTCACACTCGGCCCGGGTGTAGGCAGCACAAGGCCCTCCTGTGACCAGTGTAAACACAAACACCAAGACAACCAGGTCAGATATCTAGGACAGGAACTCACACTCACTGTCATGGCAGCATGCTCCATGGGGGACAGCTACATCACCTGGGAGCCCCAGGGCCAAATCACACTACACCCACCAGCAGGCCCTGTCACACACACCCCTTACACAAGCACCCACCACCAGGACAGGCAATGGATTTACCCACTGCCACAATGGACATGTAACACAACAACACCAATACCTAGCCGAAGAAGCATCCAAGCCACAAATGGACATGTCAAAGACTCAGGCGAACATATCAATCTGTCCCCCGCAACATACCCATACACAAGCGAACATTGAGGAGAATGCTAGGCACATACAACTACCTGGAGGAACTGTGCCAACTTGAATGTGTATGAAACATGCATGTTGCATTAAACAGCTTCAACATTGTCTCTCTCTCACACACAGGGCAACGTGATGAACATCCCCCCAACAATGGGGGGGGAAGAATCACAGTCACAGGCTCGGGAGGAACCGGATCCCACCAGCAGCGATGCCTCTCAACACTCCGCGGATGACCCCGACCGACCTGGACCCTCTGGTGTCCAAGCCCCTGCAGCACCTGCTTCAGGAACATCTGTGCCAACCACCACCACCACCATTCCTGCCACATCACAGGAGACACCCAGGAGCCCTGCCCGCAGTGAACAGAGCCAGTCTGACCAGGAGGGACAAGGTGCGGCGGGCACCCAGGAGGAGGCAGACAACACCGCCACTGCCATCCCTCAGGGGTCCCGTCGACCCGATGTGCCCACAACGGCAGGCCCGGCTCGTGTGGGCAGGGGTGGCGGGAGTGGAGGCAGGCGGAGGCGAGAACCCGACCAGCCAGCTGAAGGGACCGGTATCTCACACATCCGCAACATCATGGAGGCATACCGGCGTGACACCAGGGAGATCAGCCAGGTAGTGGTGACCCTCACTGAGATAAAAAACCAGCAGGCCGAGCAACACGCCAGTCAACAACAACACCAAGGACGGATGGAGGCAAGACTGGCTGAGCTTCTGGCGGTGCAAAGGGACATAAGCCATTCACTCCGTCGCATCGCCGACAACATGGGCAACCCTCCCTGTGAAACCAGGTGCAGACCAGCACCAGCCACAGGGAGGGAGGAGGAGGAGGATTCGTCCGACAGAGCGTCCCAAACATCATCAAGGCCTGCATCTGAGGGTCCCCGGAGGAAGGTTGGTCGTCCACGGAAAAGACCGTGAGAGGCAGCGGGCCATCCACATCTCCCAGGTCACCTGGCCAGGCACCTGGCCTTCATGTGCGACAGCATCACCCCATTGACTGACATCATCTGCCACATGGACTTGCTGGTCACAGTCTGACCAATGATGCCAAACCCTGTGGGCTGGACTCTGATGACTTCAAATGCCAAGGATCCCATCTCCCCCTGTGAACTTTGGATTCTATGGTCCCTGCATTTCCCCTTTTTCTGTGCACAAATCACACCCCAGAGTTCGAAATTAAAAATGTAATTATTGAAATTTCATGTTGCAGTCATTTAGCATGAGTCCACAACCTACGTGTGGGGATATGTTAAAGTATGCCTGTGTTTGGAACTAACTCCAGCCATCCATACACTTGGATCTGATTCTGGTCGAGGACACACATGGCTCACAATGTATCACAAAATGCAGACATGGAGCCTAACACTCACCCGTAATGGCCTCAAGCTGCTGAGGGGGGTCTTGCAATATTGCTCTGACAGACAAATTTTGTAGAGTCACATGAAGGTGTAGAGGTCATGGGTCATGTTGATGTGCCCGGGGAGGGAGTACCAGGTCTGTTTTGCAAGGTGGGAGAACTATCTCCTGCATGCAGAGGTCATGTGGATGTGATGAATGGTGGCCAGGGCAAGGTGGGCTGCATGGAGTAGGGCCAACGGGGTGTTGGATGACACACGTCCAAGGTCGGTTTGGGTCAGGGGTTGTGGACTGCCTCCTGAGTGTGGTTGAGGAGTCTGAAGGTGATCCTGCAGCACACAGTGAGCCATTGTACCTATCTCAGGTGGATGGTGATGTGGCGGGGGTGGGGGATGTTGCAGATGAGGTGTGCGTTTGCACCCTGGATGTGGATAAGTTCTCCTGCATGTTTGCTGTTGTCCTCTGTAGAGGCCGGTGCTGTATGTGAGCCGGCTGGCGTCCTGGACCAGGGGGACGGTCTGTCTTGCCTTGGAGTGGATCTATCTGGGGGCCATGAGCAGCATGTGGAGGGTGTTGCAGCATGAGGTACAGATGTTGGTGAGTTGCATGTTAATTGTGAGCGATGGGTCCATGACGAACACCAGCTTGCCTGCGTGGCCACTGGGTGCTGGTGCGGTGCACACACCAGTGGGATGCAAGGGGTTGACCCAGCCGTAAGGGGACAATCCTCAGATGATGACCTCTGTCACGTCCAAGTCCAGCCTCAGATGGCTGATGTTCAGCCATTCATCAACGTATCTCATGCCTTTGTGAAGTTTGGATCTGTCAATGGCTGGCCCTTTGGTGAGTTTGAGGAGCAGCTGGGTGTCAATGGCATACCAGATGACGATGAGGTTGTGTGTGCATGTGATGGTGGAGAGGGGGGTCATGGAGACATTGAAGATCGTCACGCTGAGAGTAGAGCCCTGTGGCATGGGCCAGATGCCCCCAGTGTACTACATGTTGCAGGGTGAAGGCAGACTCCCTGGCCCTTGCTGGTGAGCTACTTCCTGAGTGAATCATGGGCCCTCCTCTGGATACCACTGTTGGAGATGTGTGAGCTGACAGTGTGGTAGCACATGGTGTAGAATGGCGTTGAGAGGACAAGGATGGTGGGCTCACCATTGATGAGCAGGGCAAAGTAGTCGTTGGTGTTGGCAATGATGACGGTTGCAGTGGTGTAATTACTGTGTAAACGGTCGGGTGCCAGTTGGCTGGAGCTGTTAGCATGTAGGAAATTGGACAGTTGCTAGTAGAGTGTCTTCCTGGTGACATTTGCTGGGCAGGGAAGTAGGCTGATGTACCAGGAGATCCTGTGGTACTGCCTTCCGTTGTTTAAGAAGGGCCTAGGGGTCTGCATGCCTCCTGCAGCCATGGAATGTGGCTAACTCAAAGGAGACATTCATGACGTGCAGGACGTGGGCTTCAAGGATGGTGAATGATGTGGTTGAGAAGTTGTGTGGGAAGGGGCCTGATGGAGAGCCAGAGTAGATATTGCACATGATCCCGGTTGTGTACTTGCTGCTGATGGGAGTCCATGACCTGAGGGGGGTTAGTCCAGCTGAAAATAGTGCTGTCTGCCTCTTTGTGCCAAGGCTGTTGTCCATGGCCATGAGCTTGCAGTGGTACAAAGTAGCAAGGGATGGGATCTGCCTTGCAAGGGTGGGGTGTCTTGGATGGAGATCTGCTGTCAGTTCACTCACAATGCTGAAGAGCTCCTTGATGTCGTGTGTTTGGGTGTCTCGGCACTATCTGAAGGATCTCCACTTGTCCTTGCTGAAGATATGGTGATGTCTGTGTGTGGTGTTTTCCAGGTCTGTAAGGAAAATGATGGCTCTTTGTGTTGCAAGGTTTGCACAAGTGTCCGGCTAGGTCAGTAGGAGTCCAGTAGGTCTGCCTTGTCCCAGGTGCCTTAACTGTTGTTGTGCTTCACAGGAAAGTCCGTCAATGTGGCTAGATTGATGGATCAGTTGCTGATCCAGTGTGTGAGTTTGCAGGGTGTGGCAGTGGTGTTGTTTTGAGTGTCCCACACAACTTGTCTGTGGTGACTTACATCTGGCATCTGTGAGGGATCAGTAGCGGGGTTAGTGGCACTGTGTTGCTTGTTGGAGACGTGGATTCAAATGTTGATGGACCAAAGATGGATGGTGGTGTGTGTCCCCTCCTGCAAGAAGTTACAGGCCCCCAGCCACATGTAGCCTGTGGAGGTGAGGGCCTGCGTGCAGATGTACGTGTTGATGGCTTAGCGGAATTGTGGATGTAGGCCTGCAGATCTGTAGATGAGTGTTACTCCGAGGGTTGCTAGGGAGTTGCTGCAAACCCGGACTTGTGACTCTGAGGGTGTACTTGTCAATAATTACCTATTCAGCCCCCGTGAGTGGTATTGGTGTCCCTGCGGGTGATCTGGGATCCGTCTGAGATGGCAATGAAGACGTCATGTGCTGAGGATGCTTTTGTCCAGGTTACTGTCATGAAGGTGATGTGTGGGGCTGCAGTGTTGAGGAGATAACAGAGTCCAATGGCGTGCTAATGGATGGAGCGGGTGTGGAGTAGGAGGCACCTAACCTGGTTGGAATGACAGGGTCTGGGAGGCTGGGCAGCGCTGTGTAGGCAGTTGGAGTTGCACACTCAGCATGCAAAGGTGTCGTGTGTGTGCTTAGGGGTTGCCTGATGGCAGGAGGATGATTGTCACGAGGACATTGCTTGGAGAGTGGCTGCAGCATGAGCCTGTTGTGTGACGTGGGTAATACAAAGACTAGAGGGTCTTGCACTGTGCATGTTGAAGGTGCAGGCGGTCCGTCCTTTAGCACGGCGGTGGGGCTACAGTGGCACAGAAAAGCTGCTGGCTGCATTACAAATGGGTGGAGGGGGAAGGGCTGAGCATTTCTGAGGCGTGGGAGTTGCAAAATTAGGGCACTCGGAGTGGCGGGCCGCAGGTGAGGCAGCAGCAGGCGGAAGGGCTTAGAAATCATGCAAAAATCAACACACAAAGACAAGGAGTTCTGCACGGCACAGTGCAACAGGTGTATGTCAAGGAAGGAGTGTCAGCTCACTCATGGGTCACTCCCAGAAAGTGTATGATCAATCACCATAAATGACAGCCACTGTGTCAGGCAACAAAATGCGGAGATGCACAAAGGAGACACACCATCAGCAGCCATTCACGTCCCGTTGTGGGCAGCAACCTGCACAAATACATACACAACCAGGCACATCATGCACAATAGAGATCATTAGCCATGAAGCACTGCATGCATGTTGCCAAAGTACACATACACTCATATGCCCAATCTTTATCAAGTCTGCCATAGATAACGCATGCAAACTGGTAAGAGATCTGCAGTGACCGAGATGAGGCCCTTTGGATTGTGCTGAACACCTTTATTCCACCTACACACACAAAGGGATATGCCTCCATATTAACAGACTCACAGGTCAGTTGACAGAACATGTGGGACATAAGCTGGACACCCCCTTCACAACACGGATGATGTCAATCCCAATGAACTGGCACACAAGGTAAGGGGATGAGCAGAACACATCCTGCTGCACACTGAGAGGCTGCAATTCCCCATAGCGCATGTTGTTGTGATGTCCCCCACTATGTCCACCCGTAGCCTCTACAATGTTTCAGAGCCAAGGTACACACACATTGAAGCCTTCATCAGACGCCATATTCCACTACAGATGACTGTCAAGAAGGCTGACTATCATGTCATGGGAGTGATGCTACATGTCATATGCTCCATGGTGAGAGGACATGTATGTATGGTACCACAACATGCACAGAAGCAGTCACCACACATTTACAACCTGTATCACCACAAAAAAGCCTTGCTGCAATACTCACCCAAACTAACATTTCCACATGTCCGTGCATGGAACGCTGATTCAGCACACGTTGCAATCCACACGAGGAATAGCAGGAGGACAATGATGACACAACCAGACAACAGGTGCCAAATACCTGGGAATGATAGACACACGAGAAGTCACCAAAAAATGATTCTCAACGCAGACATGGAAGTGTACAAAACAGCAACAATGGTGGACACATGTAAATTGCCTATCAAGTCTCTCTGCAAAACTTTGTTGCATGACATCATCACTCGAGTGACACATCAGAACACACATCCAAGTCACTGTGCATTCAGTCAGCTGGACACACACATTGCAACACATGCCACTCAACGCTACAAGCTTGCACACTCATAGCCAGTGACTCACCATTATGAGAAGAAGTTGCGTATGAGCTGACTCCGGATATCATCCCCCTCCTCCTCATCATCACTAGCCTCGTGACCAAGCCCTTGATCCTCCACGGGTGGATGCTCCTGCTCATCTGGATCCAGGATAAGTGGCACTGCCTTCTCAACTGCCATGTTGTGCAGCATGCAGCACACAATGAAGATTTTGCAGACCTTCTCCGGGGCATAAGGGAGGGACCCGCCTGTCTTGTCCAGGCACCGGAATCGGCTCTTCAGGAGTCCAAATGTCCTCTCAATCACTCGCCTGGTCTGGCCGTGTGCATCGTTGTACCGGTGATCTGCAGCTGTTCTTGGGTTGCGGAGAGGTGTCAGCAGCCATGGCATGTTGGGATAGCCAGAGTCCCCTACATGGAAACATCATGTAAATAAGTGGGTCACGAGATGCCGTAAGAGACTAAGATACCGCAACACATAGGACAAAAAGACTATACCCACCAACAAGACATGCTCATTCGTTGTGCAGCCGCAGCATCATTTGTGGCATTGTGTGCTGATCCTGGAAAACGTGCACAGACATGGGAAATCAACATGTTAGCAAGACACACCACAAGGGCATTTATCGAGTGGTAATGTTTGTGGTTGCGATAGGCTTGTTCCTGTGCCTGTGGTGGTACAAAAGCCACATGTGTACCATCAATGGACCCAATTACATGGGGCATCCCACGCAGGGCATAGAAATCCCCCTTGACATCCCTCAACCCCTCTGGACTTGGAAATGTGATGAATTCATAAAGGTGCTCCAACATGGCTGTTAAAACATCACGCAGGACACGGACATCCCACCCACATCAGCTATGGTGAATTGAAACGTACCTGTTGCAAAAAAATGTAAGGCTGCCATCACCTTCATCTTGGGGGTCAGCGTAGTAGGATACCTGTGTTGCGGTTGGAGGTGTGGTGCCAGCCTGTTTGTCAGGTCCTCAATCAACTGTTGAGTGAATCTGTAACGGCGGATGCAGGAACGTTCCATCATGGCACCCAAGTCTGGCATTAGTCTTGGGACAGGTGGTGCCATGCAAAACATAGTTTAGAGGAATGAAGATTGAGAGTCGGCAAACATCAATACCAATGAACATAGCACATGCTACACTGCTAATACACATCAGGTAGCTATGGAGTCTGGTGTGTGCAATACATCCAGGACACAGATGGCAGCTTGCTGGCAATCCTACAAAATGCATGCTACACCTGTTGATTGTCAAGTCAACATGACATGCCCTGAAATGATTTGGGGGCCAGTCTGAGTGAAGAGCCACAGATATGACCGGAGTGACACACAACCACATAGCTGCATTTGAAGGATGTCAGCTCATCCAGACAGCTGACTGCAAGGCACACGCACAGGTCACATGGAATGTCAAATGTGCATGTCACACATAGTGCGATGAAGGGGTACACGTGACAACACAAAGACACAGCCATTGAGACGACAAACACATGAATGACTGAAAATATATGATGTCCCATGCAAACAGACTCTACAGCCTTGGGAATCCACATGTGGCATGGTGTGCGTAGATGTGTTACATGCCCATCTCCACACAGACCCCTGTTGGATGCACCAACAGCAGATGCCATTGACGGGACACTGACATGAAGCTCATGGGAACACATGACACACAGCCGGCATAGTCCCAAAGGGGCACGCTGATCGTGACAGGTCATTTCATAAGTGTCCCTGTCCCTGGCATCAGGAGACAGGTGCGGGTGTTGATGACTGTGCCACCCACTGCTGCTCTGCATGAAACACATGTGGCACGTGTCAAGGTGATGTGTGCCACATCGTGCCCCATCACACATGAAATGTGTCCACAGGTCAGAACACATCAATTGTGCAACTAGATGGAAGGACCTGTGCAAGATCACAGGCTAACACACCTAGGGCCTGCACCTGAAAGTATGCAATGATAAGTACTTGATGGACATCCATGTGCGACTCGTAGCCCTCCATTCCTGGAATGTGTAAGGCTGTATCACCTTTGTAAGCGTGTGAAATGCGTACACGTTCGTGTACGCACCAGTGGTACACGTACGTCTACAACTGGTGTGTACACGTACGTGTACTAACAGTGCCTACACATACCTGTACACGTCCGTGTAGGCACTGTTAGTACACGTCCATGTACGCAACAGTCGTACACGTCCGTGTACAACTGGTGTGTACACGTACATGTACTAACAGTGCCTACACGTACCTGTACACATACGTGTAGGCACCAGTCGTACACGTCCGTGTACGCACCAGCCGTACACGTCCGTGTACGACTGGTGCGTACACGGACGTGTACATCTGGTGCCTACACGTACGTGTACTAACAGTGCCTACACGTACCTGTACATGTATGTGTAGGCACCAGTCGTACACGTACGTGTAGGCACCAGTCATACACGTACGTGTACGCACCAGTCGTACACGTCCGTGTATGACTGGTGCATACACGGACATGTACAACTGGTGCGTACACATACGTGTCCAAGTACGTGTAGGCACTGTTAGTACATGTACGTGTACGCACCAGTTGTACATGGACGTGTATGCACCAGTTGTACATGGACGTGTACACACCAGTCGTACACGGACGTGTACTACTGGTGCCTACACATACGTGTCCAAGTACGTGTAGGCACTGTTAGTACACGTACGTGTACTAACAGTGCCTAAACATACTTGGACACGTACGTGTACGCACCAGTTGTACACGTCTGGTGCGTACACATACGTGTACGACTGGTGCCTACATGTACGTGTACGCACCAGTTGTACACGGACGTGTACGCACCAGTCGTACAGGGACGTGTACTACTGGTGCCTACACGTATGTGTCCAAGTACGTGTAGGCACTGTTAGTACACGTATGTGTACTACTGGTGCGTACACGGACGTGTACTACTGGTGCCTACACGTACTTGTCCAAGTACGTGTAGGCACTGTTAGTACACGTATGTGTACGCACTAGTCGTACACGGACGTGTACTACTGGTGCGTACAAGGACGTGTACTACTGGTGCCTACACGTACGTGTCCAAGTACGTGTAGAAACTGGTAGTACACGTACGTGTACGCACCAGTTGTACACGTACATGTACTGACAGTGCCTACACGTACCTGTACTAACAGTGCTTACAGGTACGTGTCACACGCACAGTGCAACTGGTGCCATAGCGGTACGTGTGAAGCGCACCGTACCTGTGTGCGGCTTTCAAATTTACATAGGGGACACATAAGGGACAGGTATTAGGCCCTAATTGCATGCAGGTTGCCATGGATACCGAGTTTTGACTTCAACATTTTCCAGCAGGTGTCCTTGAAAAGTCAGTTGGCCACAATATACAATGTTGCTGAGTGGTTGTTGATTTGACATGATGCTCTAAATTTGAATGATGCTAATGCTGTCACTGCTGTATGTTTAAAGGGATTGGAGTAAACGTAAGATGCGAATGATTCTGACCAATCACTATGTACTCTTCAAAATGAATGGCCCTCAGCAAGACAGGTATAAGGCAGCCAGAAGCCATGAGAGGGCACTTGCCTGCACAACTTTCCGGTCGACAACCTTGCTGCTGTCTCTGCTTCCCTGGACCATGTCTTGTGCTGTGGAGAGGGCCCAGCCATTCACCCTGGAGGAGAATCAGGCCCTGCTGGACGTCCTCCTCCCACAGTATACCAGCCTGTATGGGAGACCAGGGGAGCAGGTGAGTTCTGAGTCCACTACCTTTGCCTATGCACCTGTTGTGTGACAGTCAATATTGTGTCCAGGTGGGACTGACATGCAATGTTGTGCAGAGTGTGTCCCGGGGAGGGATGCTTATGTCACTCATGCAATGCATCATGTAGTTCCTGTGTGCCCTCCTCACTTGCATGGGGCTTACAGTGACTTTCACTGCATAGTGCATGAGACATTCAGCCTGGCTAATCCTTGGGTACAGGTGACTGTACCCACAGATGTGTATGAGTTGGGTGGACCTGTGGTGAGAGTGTCCAAATGACGTGTACGACCTCATGGACATTGACGTGTGTGAATGTTCCTTGTCATGTGGGTGAGTGTCTATGTGAAGTGTTGCACCACACCTGCATGTGGAAGGCTACTGATCTAACCATCTGATGTGAAAAGTGAGGCATACTTTGTGTCTGACTTGCAGAGCTGCCACCACCCCTGTGACTCCCCCCTGGCAAATGGCACATGTGCAGAGTGAGGGTTGTATCCGCTGTAGTCAATGACAGGCCAGTGCTCAGTGGCTGGGTGTGTCTGTCTAGTCTGCTGAGGGTGCGTCAGTGGAGTGGGACATGTGCCTGCATGGCACGTGCTGCCCATCAGCCTGCTGTTGCATGTGCTGCACAGTGTGTGGCATGTGCATTGAGTGTTTTGCACCCCTAATGCCACCTGTAGACTTTCAATGCCATGTACTGCATGTGCGCTTGCACACAGGCCACTTGCATGTTGTGAATGAGGCTATTCCTGTCAGCATCCTATGCCCTGTTCAACATTTCAAAGATGTTCTGATGCGTGTTTCTGGGACATGGAGCAGGTGTATTGATGTTGTGTCACTTTGTCATCCTGACAGGTAACTGCCTACGAGAAGGGGGTCATCTGGACCAACGTCGTCAGGGCCGTGAGGACTGCGGGGGGCGTGATCGGCAGCTGGCCTAGGTCCGCAAGAGGTGGCAGGACATCCGGTGCTGGACCCGGCAGATCGCCCAGGTCCAGCTGAAGCTCTCTCCACCTCGCCGCCACGGCGGGCGCCGACACCTGACCCTCCACATGAAACTTGTCCTGGCGGTGGCCTTCCCTGACCTCGATAGGCAGTTAGAGGAGGAACTGCAGCAAGGAGGGGGTAGGTACATGGCTTTTTGTTGTGGTATGTGTCGCCAGCTTTAGGAAGTGCTATTTTGCATGAATACACTCCCAGAGTTCATATGTGCAGTGCATTTTCTCTTTCTAAATGTCACCTGCCCATCTTTTTCATCCCTTTCTCTCCTTGACATGTGTCCCCTGGTGTGTGTGTAATCACATTTGCACATGGTCATCTATGGTGCCAGTACATCTAAGTGCACATTGCTTTCTGCATCATGTGGGTGGGTGTTCTGTGACTTGTGTTGGTACCTTGCCTGTGCCATGACCTGTTCACTATGTAGGGGGTCCATAGTTGTTGTCACTGATGCTGATTCTCAACATAGGAGTGTGAGCCTTCAACTGGACATCATTGCAGCATGCATGTGCAATGTTGTGGCCTCAGACATGATGTGCATGAGTGTGAGATATGCATAGTGCCATGACAGTTGTACATGGTAGAGTCAGCTCATTCCAGGACCATGGAGCAGTGTGCTCACTACAGTCCCCTGAGACACCCTGGCCTCCTAATCATGTGTGTCTTCCAACACTGTGCACATTCTCTGTGTGTGCTGCATAGGTGTGCCTCTGTGGCATTGTTCCCTGCCCTACTTTGATTTGGTCAATGTGTTCTACATGTGTCCACTGGACAGGGATACAACATTTTGCTTGTGCATACTCACACTGGGAATTTCCTGTGTGGCTATTCACAACAATCTGTTGATGGTTGTTTGTCACAAATATGTGTTCTCAGCCCCACGAGGTGATGTGGTGTCAATGAAGCTATTTTGCAAGCACAGTTGTTGTAACCCTGAATAAGAGGTGTCACTTCTTGATCTGTATACATCACATTGACTCAGGTATTGGGGGAGGGGGGTGCGGGAGAGGCATACATGTGCAACTCAGATTTTTAACTGGCAGGTCTGACTTTTGTGGGAGAATTGGCTGTACTAAAATACACTGGGCAGTGGCCCTGTGATGCTGGCCAGTGCTCAATGTACGTGCTTTGCAGCCTGTGTCTTTTTTTTACCAACAAGATTCCTGCGCATACATTTTTTGGCACGTGTGTGGTTCTGATGCAACGCAGTGTGTGCTGACATCTGTGTGTACATTCAGGCTTGCCATGAGGGTGTCCCCACTGTACAGCTAGCCTTTTTTAACACCCAATTGCAGTCCCATTGGCTTATGCATTGTCCTGGGTGTGGACATGGGTGCCACTCCAGATGACAGGCAGTAGGTCATATGTGTAGCCAACTGTGTCATCAGGTGACGGATGGCCTGGTGACAACTGACAAGATTCTATTTGTTACTCTTCATGATTTGTACCTTGGCACTCACAGCACTTGTCAACAGTTTGTTTATTTGTGTTAAGAACACTAATGTGCCTGCATGCAATATGTCCCACAAGGCAGTGCACACAAAAGTACATTGACACTGTCATGGAATGAGCTGGCTCATTTTCTATGAGGCCACTGTTTTAAATAAATGTTGTCACAGATTCTCCATATACATGTTCCCACGGTGGTCTTGATTTTGGGAGACTCATTAGTTGTCGGTGATACAAACTAACGAGTGTCAAGACGTCCAGACCTCCGTGGGCCCATGTATATGTACTTTCTGCAACACAACCTATTTCTGACAGTGGCTCCTCCGAACAGGTGGCAGCTTCTTCAATGACAGTGTCAATGTACTTTTGTATGCACTGCCTTGTGCAACATCTTGCATGCAGGCACATCAGTGTTTTATTAGCAAAATGGCCAATTGGCACATCCCAAACATGTAGATCGGTTGAAGTTGTGTGAGTCCCAACATACCAACATTTGTTCATTTTGTGTTCCAAGGGACTTACAGGTCTCTCAGTGTGGTGGCACCTTGAACATTGAGGTGTGTAAGTTTACCTTGAGTGCACCACTCCAGTTTATTTCAGGGTAAACAAGAGGTGTCATGACTTCATTGTATTGCTGTGCTCACCGGTTCATAGACACTAGCTTCTCAGTGTATTGCTCATTCAAGTAGTGGCCTTTTGTGTATTGAGTTTCCTGGTGTCAAAGTGGTATGGTGGGTCTACCAACTTGGCAGTACAGGGCTTACATATGTGCGGAGTTATCCAGCTGTTACCTATGATGCACTGCCTGATATGCACTGTGACCTATTGTTCTTGTGCTCATGTGTCAGATGTATACAGGTGACTGATGCTTTCCGGTTTCTTCTCCTTGCCCACAGCATCATCATCCAAACGCGAGGGAGACGCCGGCATGGACCTTGAGGAGGGACCCAGCGACAGTGCCACCAGTGCTGTGGAGTCAGCAGGAGGCAGTGGCATGAAGGGCGAGGGTAGTCTGTCAGAGGACCTGTCCGGAGGCGAGAGCATGTACGACACCGACGGGTCCCAGGCTGACATCCTTGAGGAGGCGGAGGATGCAACAACATCTTGCAGCATCCCACCATCTGTACCGCCTCCTCCATTGACATCTCTGCCCTCCCAGTTGCTCCCATCCCTTCTGTCCGTACAGGGTCCCACCGTGTCTCCTTCGGACCAGGCACCGCACCCCCTGCCCCTGTCACCCCTGCTTCCCTCAGTGAAGAGTCTGTGGACACACTGCACCAGTTGCAGGTTGGTCAGGCATCAATGCTGCATGTCCTCCATGAACACACCAGACTGCTCACACAGTTGGTGTCGTTCGTGGAGGGCATGTCATCAACGATGACTGAGCAACGCAGGTTTCTGCGGTCCATGGACTCTTCACTGAAGGAAGCAGTGTCTCTCCTGCGGCGCTCCGTCCCCCCCATCCCGGACCCATCCACACTGCCCTCTCCCATGCCTTTCTAAAGCACACACAGACAGTCACAGGCACACACCACAACAGACACATCCAGCACACCCCCAACTAAGGCACAGTGCACACCTCCTGGCACGCACACTCAGGGGGATGTAGTCACACCCACAGGGTCTGGGGGCAAATGGCAGACATGCAGCCACAGTCAGAGTCCGCAGTCCTCACGACCCACTTCCTCCAAATCCATTCCCCTTAGCTCCCCTGGCAAAATGTCACCCAAGGAGACCTACATGGCTAGTCTGTCCCTCAGCCCCACTGTGACACCACCCCGCAAGCGGTTGAGGAAGTCTCCGGCCAGGGGAGTTGAGTCCCCCCCATGTCCACCACCTCCCCCAAGAGTGCTGCATCCCATCCCTCGGACAACCCCCCCCTCCGTTGGACCTGGTGTTCATTCTGGTGCAGGGGTTCTTCTGGACGCCCTGGCTGCAGTGTGCAGCGAGCTGCTCACCACCACCTTTGGCGCTGCACCACCCCCTGTGGTGGATACGTCCAGCCCTGCACCCACCACACCTACCCAACCCACTCCTGTCCCTGCGGTGCCTGGAACTCCCACTGATGATGCCCCCCCCCCGGTCGACAATCCTTGAGGTGACTTTGTGCAGGCAAGGTAGGGGTGGACACACTCGCATCCGTACACCCTTGGACTCAAACTATGGACTGTAAATAGTGTTTTATTACAACTTCTTTTGTTTGTGTGCTCAATAAAGCCTTTTCTTTTAGTTTCCACACTATTGCATTTCAGGTACTTGATGTTGGTGACGAGGCCCATGAAGTTGGTGTTCTGGTAATGTGTTAGGGTTCTGAGAAATGTTTTAGTATGATGGTCATGAGGTGGACCATGGTGTCTGTGTGCCATCTCATTGTCTGTGAAAATTTTAATTTGTAGTGTTTGTTATTTTGGATTGTGAGACATTGTCCCAGGAAGTGTTCCTTCCTCTGTGGCACCTGACATGTTCCCTGCAAACAGTTGCACAATTGTTGTGCTGACCTATGTCAACATATCCTTTGTTGGTGACGGATCCCTTCACCAATGGCCATGTATGCTCACCAATGTCTCCTGCTAACTCGTCTGTGCCATCCTTGCCAGTCACTGTACTTGTGTTTTGTGTATGTAGGAATGGCATCCGGGAGCAATTGGCCCTTTCAGCACTATGCATGTGTGTAATCACGGCCTAACACACAAATGGCACGTGTAATGCAGGGTATTTGGGCACCTGACTCACAATTGTGGGCATTGTATCTAGTGGCAGTGGACCCTATTCCTTACATGAGAGACATCATCTGGGTGGCTGGACCAGCACCTGGACATTCATATCACTCCTGTGATGTGCGTGGCAGTGCGTGGTCCCCTTGGCTAACCTATTTTAGTATGCATTTCCATGACTATACAGTCTGTTGGCATTAAATCCGGGTGTGTATTGTGGGGCATCCGCCATGGGTGGGTATACATGTGTTGTATGTCCTCACACCCACATGTGGTGTGTCATGCAGTGTGTGAATGACATCCATCCTCCTGGGAGTGGGGCACTGCTGGGAGTGATATGCACAGACCCCTCATATGTCTTGGCACTGCTGGTAGTCCTCTGCACCCACCCCTCATATGTCTGGGCAATGCTGGGAGGGCACTGCACCCACCCCTCATATGTCTGGGCACTGCTGGTAGTGATATGCACCCACCCCTCATATGTCTGGGCCCTGCTGGTAGTCCTCTGCACCCACCCCTCATATGTCTGGGCACTGCTGGGCGTCCTCTGCACCCACCCCTCATATGTCTGGCCACTGATGGTAGTCCTCTGCACCCTCCACTCATATGTCTGGGCACTGCTGGTAGTCCTCTGCACCCACCCCTCATATGTCTGGGCACTGCTGGGAGTCCTCTGCACCCACCCCTCATATGTCTGGGCACTGCTAGGAGTCCTCTGCACTAGGCCTGGGCGAAAATTTCGTTCAGTTCGCGGAAATTGCGATAATTTGACATTTTCGCGTTCCGCGGAGAGCGCGAAAATGTCAAAAATTCCGGTTTCCGCAGCTTGGCGATAATTTGTTTCTTGCTCGCGCTGTAAAATAATACATTCTCGCGTGCGCGCGATCGCCTTACCTGAATCCCTGTGTTCGCCGACAAGTTTTTTTGATCCGGTCGCGTTCTCCATGAGATGTTGTATTGTTTTTAGCCATTTGCGCTGTCTCGCGACAGTTCGCGCCCGCAGTGACGTCATGTGTCGCTCGATCACGTCTTTCTTCTCGCGATCATGCACCGCGAGACAACTCAAGACAAGATGGCCACGCCCGCAAGCAACCACATGGGTAAGTTGGCGACCCGCAACCATGCAGAAAATCTCGCGAACATGCCGGAAAAAAACTTCCGCATCTTCGCGATATTTCTGCTTGTTTGCGATAATTTTAAACATTTTCGCGATAATTTGCGAAAGTTAATTTCACAAATTCCGCCCACCCCTACTCTGCACCCACCCCTCATATGTCTGGGCACTGCTGGGAGTGATATGCACCCACCCCTCATATGTCTGGGCACTGCTGGTAGTCCTCTGCACCCACCCCTCATATGTCTGGGTCCTGCTGGTAGTCCTGTGCACCCACCCCTCATATGTCTGGGCACTGCTGGGAGTCCTCTGCACCCACACCTCATATGTCTGGCCACTGCTGGTAGTCCTCTGAACCCACCCCTCATATGTCTGGGCACTGCTGGTAGTCCTCTGCACCCACCCCTCATATGTCTGGGCACTGCTGGGAGTCCTCTGCACCCACCCCTCATATGTATGGGCACTGCTAGGAGGGATATGCAACCACCCCTCATATGTCTGGGCACTGCTGGGAGGGCTCTGCACCCACCCCTCATATGTCTGTCCACTGCTGGTAGTGATATGCAACCACCCCTCATATGTCTGGGCACTTCTGGGAGTGATATGCACCCACCCCTCATATGTCTGGGCACTACTGTTAGTCCTCTGCACCCACCCCTCATATGTCTGGGCACTGCTGGGAGTCCTCTGCACCCACCCCTCATATGTCTGGGCACTGCTGGGAGGGTTATGCAACCACCCCTCATATGCCTGGGCACTGCTGGGAGGGCTCTGCACCCACCCCTCATATGTCTGGCCACTGCTGGGAATGATATGCACCCACCCCTCATATGTCTGGGCACTGCTGGGAGGGCTCTGCTCCCACCCCTCATATGTCTGGGCACTGCTGGGAGGGATATGCACCCACCCCTCATATGTCTGGGCACTGCTGGGAGTCCTCTGCACCCACCCCTCATATGTCTGGGCACTGCTGGTAGTCCTCTGCACCCACCCCTCAGATGTCTGGGCACTGCTGGTAGTCCTCTGCACCTACCCCTCATATGTCTGGGCACTGCTGGGAGTGATATGCACCCACCCCTCATATGTCTGGGCACTGCTGGGAGGGATATGCAACCACCCCTCATATGTCTGAGCACTGCTGGGAGTCCTCTGCACCCACCCCTCATATGTCTGGACACTGCTGGTAGTCCTCTGCACCCACCCCTCATATGTCTGGGCACTTCTGGTAGTCCTCTGCACCCACCCCTCATATGTCTGGGCACTGCTGGGAGGGATATGCACCCACCCCTCATATGTCTGGGCACTGCTGGAAGTGATATGCACCCACCCCTCATATGTCTGGGCACTGCTGGGAGGGATATGCAACCACCCCTCATATGTCTGGGCACTGCTGGGAGTCCTCTGCACCCACCCCTCATATGTCTGGTCACTGCTGGTAGTCCTCTGCACCCACCCCTCATATGTCTGGGCACTGCTGGGAGTCCTCTGCACCCACCCCTCATATGTCTGGGCACTGCTGGGAGTGATATGCACCCACCCCTCATATGTCTGGGCACTGCTGGTAGTCCTCTACACCCACCCCTCATATGTCTGGGCACTGCTGGGAGGCCTCTGAACCCACCCACGTACCCCCTTGGAGCTGTACACTGCTGGCCAGGACCTACACACACATCAATTTGTAGTTAACATGCTGGGCCAGTCCTCTATGCCCACATTCATGGCGTGTGTACACCTCCTATCCAAATTTTCCTGCTGCCGTAACGGGGTGCGTGTGGTACGGACCGTACCCACGCATGTATGCGTGGGTACGGTCCGTACCTGGTTACTCATGGGGCCGTAGGGGTACGCACCGTACCCACGCATTCATGCGTGGGTACGGTCCATACCTGATTAATTATGGGGCCTTAGGGTACGGTCCTTACCTGAGTACTCATGGGGCTGTAGGGGTACGCACCGTACCCACGCATTCATGCGTGGGTACGGTCTGTACCTGATTAATTATGGGGTCGTAGGGCTACGCACCGTACCCACGCATTCATGCGTGGGTACGGTCTGTACCTGAGGACTCATGGGGCCGTAGGGGTACGCACCGTACCCACGCATTCATGCGTGGGTATGGTCTGTACCTGAGGACTCATGGGGCCGTAGGGGTACGCACCGTACCCACGCATTCATGCATGGGTACGGTCCGTACCACTGTTCTCATGGCGCTGTTGGGGTACGTGTGGTACGCACCGTACCCACACATGTTGTTCTCACCTTCTGCGGCGTGTGCGTTGGGTGCGGTGCACCAGGTCGTAGGCCAGAAGGACCGGGATGACACGTACGATGGGGTTCATGGCTGTACGTCGCGTACCGGGGCTCCGTGGCGTTTCCGTTCGCGTCGGACTCTGCTTTTTCGGCTGTGATTGGCTCCCGTAAACAAAGACGTCGGTACGAATCATACTTGCTGGGCCGGAAAACGCTGGTAAAATACGTATGGACGTCGCGTACAAGCATTTCCAGATTGGAATCGTGGGTATTTTTTTTCTGTACGGTCTTTTGTACGATTCATACTAAAACCTAGAAGCAGCTTGTACCAACAAGGATGCCAGACCATTTGGGCAATCGTAAAAGTTAAGAAACATAATAACAGCATTACTGATGTGTCTGGTGCGGACGTATGTGCAGACAGCTTGGTTGAACACATTAAAAGGTATTTATTCCTTCAATACAGAGGGTGCAGCACTATTCTATGAGCTCCTCCACCTTTTCTACTTGATATTAAATATGAGTTTGATTAAGTTATTGTTACTATTAGTGCTAGCCCCACTGGTAAGGTGTCTAGACCCGATGGGGGTCTCAATGGACATGAATAAGAACAAACTAAAACTGTGAGCCCCAGTACAAACTAATGTTTTGAATGCATATCAACTCTGGAAACCCTACCTCCTGGCAGACGAATATAATTGTCCCATTTTATACATAGGGTTGGCCAATTTCCTTGTTGGATTCGGTAGGTAAAATAGCGGGCCTATCATCTTACAAAGGATTGAGGACTTTATTGAGCATACTAGCACAATCAGTGTGGCACAATATGGCTTCAGGGTAGCCCTGGCAATGATAGAGCAATGCTTGAACCTACAATTCATTATTGATAAGTATATGAATGTGAGAGGGTGACATATATAGATATACCTCCACTTCATGAACCTGAACAGTGCATTTAATCAGGTTAACTGATCAAACTGGTGGGGTATTGTGCTCAATATAGGCCTACCAGAAACAGTGGTGAATTTCCTACAAGCTCTGCAGAGTGGAGCCTATGCTTCAGTTAAATACGGAATTGAGGGTGAGTGTACGGAACCCTTTGATCTGGTGAGAGGGGTTCATCAAAGATGAGTGCTTGCTCCCATTCTGCCTTATCTGTGTATAAATCTCCTGAGTTCATGCTTGATTTGCAGTGGCAAGAATCTCCCAAAGGTGGTGTCTATGTGTGATCTAGTGCTGCTATATGCAGATGATTCTGTTTTGATATCCGGCGCCCGCCATGGTCTCAGAGGTCTTATGGACAATCTGGACCTCAAGACAAACATTGGCAAAATACTTTATATGGTTTATGGTCACCAACAGTGCAGTGTAAGACCCATCACCACTAAGGTACAAGCAATTACCAAGGTCAATGATTTTCCATATCTGGGGTGCCATTTGATTCACAAAGCTGTATTTCCAACAGATACCTTTGATTTAATCAGTAAGTTGGTGCCCGATTTGATTTCATAAGCAGGATGAAAAGTAAACTAGTATGATCAACTTAGAAATGTATAAGCGCAAGTGTTTGCCAGTTATGACCTATGGGGCTATCAGGATTACCAAAGACTACAACTGAAGGAAAAATGCTTACGTAGAAGGTACATATGGCTCCCCTCTTCAGTTTCCACTATTTTACACATGAGGAGTTATGTCTTATCAATGTGGAAGACCTCATCAAATTAGACCCCCTTCACCCCTGGAATTTAGTATTGGGCAATTTGCCTGCTTCTCTGAATCACCAAATAATCACTGATTGTTTAGCCGGTAAAGGAGATTGTAAGATCCCCTGGCTGAGATATGTTAAGTAAATTCTGGAAACCCATGGCAAACCTGACTTGTTTCCCTCACTGGAGCGGATTGTTAAGGACGATGGCGTAAGTGTCAAAAAATGAATTATGTCATTCTCCTCTGTAAATTGAGAAATTAAGGCTATGGAGAAACCCACTTTAAGAGATTATATCATTGTTTAAACTTGTGAGAGAATCAAACTTTATTTATCTTTGGTCAGTAATGTTTGGGAAAGGATTTTATATAGATTATGTCTGGGCTCGATTAGAAGTAACGTGTGGTTTCCCTTAGGGAAGGTGGATACTGATTCTATTTTAATCTGTCCTTGTTATGAGTTCTCTCCACAGTTTCCAATACATTTTAATCTCTTAAATAAATAATAAGTAAATAATATTAACCTTTTAAGTGTAAATATTTCTTTCCTGCCCTTAAATTGTATGGATTTTATAAGCATAAACCTGCTTTATAGGTCTTGGCTAAATAGCGCTTGTGCTGTCTCTACAAGACATGTTGTACATACTTAGTGGGCTTACAGCACACACATTGCTTTCCGTTTGTTTATTGGAGAGCCCTTTAAAAAGCTTTGCTTCCAAGTGACTAATCTTTCCTATTTGTCCCTCCTTTTCGTGGGTTGTTCCCTTCCACAGAGCACCACCTCTTTACGTGTAGCCTTACACTTGTCCCATTTTAGGAAATGCTTTAGGAACTTCATTTTTTTGTCTAAGAGCACTTCACATGAGCACCCACTCTGAGCTTTTCTGTACACAGGGCTGCAACTCTTGTTCTTTTTTTTAACATGCCATTTTTGTTCTTATCTTGTTACATTAGCTGATCATTCAAAGACTGAGATCAAATGTCAGATGTTGTTTCCCCGAGGGATCCTGTCCTTTCTCTGATTTCAAAGTGAGAGAACCAATCCCCCCACCCCCTCACTCATTATTGCTTGCACCCTCCTTGCTTGTTTATTACCTGTTGTAGTCAGCAATGCACTGGCACATCCATGCTTTTTTCCACATGCACTATGGCTCGCAGCTTCATAGAAGCTCACATTTTTGCGGGGGAACTGCACATGCTTGGCTTTACCAACTTCGTGACACAAGCGACGACCTAAGATGGAGTACAGTGAACTGCACAGTTGCCAGGGCAATGGAAGAAGTCAGCTTGTAGCAGTTGCACTTCCGGTATGATCCTGGTCAAAACTTCTGTTTGTAAATAGCTAATTGTAAGTGGAGCAAAGTGCAAAGCGAGAGCGTGGGGCAAAAAACACGGTATGAAGAAAAGAGGTGCGTGCTGTGTGCATGCGTAATAATCATTACCATGCCCCTCAATAACAGCAAAAACCTTAGTTAACTCCAGTCTTCCTTACAAGGCCAACCCTCTCCTGGATGCAGTGTTTTTCTACAATCAGCATTGCCCAAAAATTGCACCACTACATAAATGCAGTTAAAAAGCATCTCTCATGTGACACAAATGCTCCTCGAAAGAGAGAGAGAGGGCCACCAGTGGAAGCAATGGCCCATATCCATGCAAACAGTGCATCTCAAAAGTACCAGTGCCACAAAGACCAAAGCCATTCCAAACAGCTCGCACCTATATGTGTTGCCTCCTCAAAGGAATCATCCAGAAAAGGCAGCTCCCCTGCAAAACTAAGTTCAGAAGTACTTTGGAATGTCTGCACCCGATCATTTATGAGAAACATTTTCTGTACTTGAGATCCCTATATAGTGACTCAGGGCTTGTTTGACCTCACTATGAGTCAGCTAAATTTGCTTACGTATTGCATGTCAATGCTTTCAGTGCACTTACATGTGACATTTCAATGTCTAATGTGTGATGCTTTAAGTGACCCTTTATAGGGAGGAAGAACAAAGCAGTTACGGTTATTTATGTTCATAGGCGTATCGTAAATCATCCATTTTCTGGAATGTAATGCTTAAGAAATTGCCTTAAAAACAGCTACTACATTCCTGAAGAGCTTATGCAAGGTTGCCTATTTATCCTTTTCCTAACTTAAAACAGCCTGCCTAACAGTTATGGTACCTAAATGTTTCTCCCACTGTGTTTCTCTTATCCATGTGCTGATGAGAAATTTTAGGCTGGGACTGATGGTGAGTTAGTAATGACCCATTCATTTCAAACACAGCAACAGTCAGTCATGGATTGAGCTGGGATTTGACATGACTACCGTCTTAGCTCACGGCACTGCTTCAGTGACCGCGTGTCCCTGCTCCGCTGGTGCCTCAAGCACCAGACATGGTGTACAGTCTAAATATCGACTTTTAAATATCGACCTACAGAAATATCGAGTTGCAAATATCGTAGGGACAGAATATCGAAATAAAGAATATTGACGACCAGAATATCGACCTGAAGGTAAGAAATATCATTTTTGTTAGTATCGAAGTTAGCAATATCAATAGCAAAAAAATCGATGTTACTAATATCGATATTTATATTAGTGTTATGTATTTTATTATGTATTTTATAATTATTTGTTATATATTTTTTGTTAAGTATTGTACTTGTTTTTAAATATATGTGTAAAATTGTTAGAAGTTAGTCATGTTTTTTAAAGTAAATTATGCGTTTTAGTACTGTAGCGGGTTGTGGGTTTATAGGGGAATAGGGTGGGAAGTAATTTAATTATAGTAAATTAATAAATAATTGTTAGTAATTATTAATTACTTTTAATTAAATTATGCGTTTTAGTACTGTAGCGGGTTCTGGGTTTATAGGGGAATAGGGTGGGAAGTAATTTAATTGCAATTTAGTAATTAATTGTATTTATTAATTGGTATTGATAATTAATTTATTGTTAATTAATTATTAGTTGATAATTAATTTTTATTAATTGGTAATTAATTTTTATTTATTGATTCATTGATAATTGTATTAAGTGTATTAATTTATTATTGGAGCGGGTTGTGAGTTTATAGGGGAATAGGGTGTGAAGTAATTTAAATAATTATTAATTTTATTTTTGTGTATTGAGAATTTATTTTTTATTAATTATTAATCGGAAAATATTATTTTAAATAATAATTATTTTTTGGTATTAACAATATGTTTTCTGTTAATTAATTATTAATTGGCAATTACTTTTGAATAATTATTATTTTTTGGCATTGAAAATTAATTTATTGGTAATTAATTTGTATTTGATAATTAATTTCTTAATAATTATTATGTATTGGTGTTTATCATTAATTTGTTGTTGATTATTGTTAATTGGTAATTATTTTTTATTAATTATTTATTGGTATTGATAATTAATTTATTGTTATTTAGTAATAAAAACATTATTTATTTTACAAAATTACTTTAATCATACGTAGATTATTTTTAACCCCTACGCTATCCAACAAATTCCCTACCATTGCACTCACTTGAGTGGGAATAGTAATTTTTACCCCTACACTATCCCACACTTTCGCTACTGTTGCACACACTGGAGTGGGAATAGTAATTATTTCTTCTACGCTATCCAGCACGTTCCCTACTGTTGCACTCACTGGAGTGGGAACTGTAATTTTTACCCCTACGCTATCTACACTTTCCCTAGTGTTGCACTCACTGGAGTGGGAATAGAAATGTTTACCCCTACGCTATCCAACACTTTCCCTACTGTTGCACTCTCTGGAGTGGGAATGATAATTTTTACCCCTACGCTATCCAACACTTTCCCTACTGCTGCACTCACTGGAGTGGGAATAGAAAATGTTATCCCTACGCTATCCCACACTTTCCCTACTGTTGCACTCACTGGAGTGGGAATAGTAATTATTACTTCTACGCTATCCAACATTTTCCCTACTGTTGCACTCTCTGGAGTGGGAATAGTAATTTTTACCCCTACGTTATCCAACACTTTCCCTAGTGTTGCACTCACTGGAGTGGGAATAGTCATTTTTACCCCTACACTATCCAACACTTTCCCTACAGTTGCACTTTCTGGAGTGGGAATAGTAATTTTTACCCCTACGCTATCCAACACTTTCCCTACTGTTGCACTCACTGGAGTGGGAATTGTAATTTTTACCCCTACGCTATCCTACACTTTCCCTACTGTATATTTATTTAATTTTTATTTATATTATTGTTTTATGTGTATAGATGTATTTATAATTTATACAAAAATTAAATATTAAGGTTATTAGTATAATTATTAATACATATTAATAAGTAAGTGTATAAACATTTTAAAATATTTTTAACTATGTTTATTTTATTTATTTCTATTATTTACTTTATTTTACATTATTTAACAACAATATTTTTGACAAAGATTTTTTCTTTTCGATATTTTTGTACTTACCATAATGTAGATAGGATGCCGATATTCTTGACTTCGGTATTCTTGCTGCGATATTTTTGTAGGTCGATATTTTGACCTTCGATATTCTGTCAGTGATTCCCAGACATGAACACACATGAAGAAACTGAATGGAGAATCCTAAATGCATGGCTGCAGATCCCCTTGGATGAGGCTTATACAGAGTATGGGCCCGATTCACAGAACTAACTTAAGACAAAATCCTAAACCTACTACAATTTTGGTATTCACAGAAGGCACTTACTCATTGATGCCTATCCACCAATACCCCACCAATACCTTCTTTTATTCATATCCAATGCCCACCTTCATGATAAAAAAACAAATATGAGATCTTAAGTATTGGATTAATCTGCATACAGAGTAATAGTAATTGTTAAATAACTAAACCTTATGAGTCTTTTGTCTTGGGATTTCTAGCAAGTTGCATAGGTAAACTTGCATATCTCAATGTTCTACAGATTGGATGTTTGTCATTTTGTTTTTCACTTTATTACCTACTGGCGGTCGCCAGTAGGTAGTTATAGTTAGGACCGTGTTTCCATAGGAAATCTCAAAATTCTATTTTGAATAACTTTGGCGCCGGTTGACGAATCCACGTGAAATTTTCAAAACTAATGGGGCGCTCCGCTCAGCTCCTACCCTGAAAGTTTCGGGGTGATTCGTCAAGCGGGGGCCGAGAAAAAAGGGGGGTCCCAAAACGCGTTTTCCCCATGCATTTTTCCATAGGGACTTTAGTCGCAGCTACAGACCGAACGGCTGAACAGAATTATGTGAAATTTGGCAGAGAGGTAGCCATAAGGTCCATGAAGTGCCTTTTGCAGGTTTGGTGTAAATCTGTTCAGTATTTCCTGAGAAATTGGCATTTAAATCAATATATATATCTGTATGAGCGCAGCGTGCGTGCACTGAGCAAGTCCTGTGCGCGCACCCTGCCGTGCACGAGCGCACTTCTGATTGGTTGTTAGATGTCAGTAAACATTCGAATCGGTGGAAATCAGGAAGCGGCGGCCGCCATTTTGTCTCTCGCATAAAGAGGGGGTGATAAACAAAGGGGGAGAACGTGAAAAGGGGGCAGAGTGGGGAGATATTGACCAACTAGGCATTCTAAGGGGGTCACAGTAGGACCTTGTAGGGCAAAAAAAAAGATTTATATTTTGAAAAAAAATATCGCCGAGTGTGCGTACCCAGCGCGCACCCGAATTTTTTTAAAAAATAATAAAAATTCGCAATTAAGTAAAAAGATATAAGGTGGCTCTAAAAAGAGCCCTTGTGTTTATTGTGTGTTTTTTGGTACCTACAAGTAAGTACCGATGCAGAGTCTAAAGTTCAAGAGGAAGACTCTGTTGCCTTCAGTGAAGTGTACACCATCTCCTCTATAAATGTCTTGCATGTTGTAACGCAAGCTGTTGTGGTATATAGAACCCATACCATAGTCTCTGA
The DNA here is from genome assembly GCF_964204655.1 of Triturus cristatus. Lineage (NCBI taxonomy): Eukaryota > Metazoa > Chordata > Amphibia > Caudata > Salamandridae > Triturus > Triturus cristatus. The sequence goes on from NC_140591.1 coordinate 1,081,625,798, forward strand.
GGAAAGCAGAAATAGATTTGTTGACGTGCTTCCTTGCTTTGTCAATCTGCGGCCAAAATTGGTTGGACCAGTTCCACTTTTGCCTTTGGCATATGTTAGAATATACAAAGGCAGTTTGTGTAAAAAGCGACATCAATTGCACAAAGGTGTCCTTAATAAGCATTTCCAGACCTACCCCAGTTAAAGTGCCTAGGTCATTACCACCACAGTGCACAATAATAAGGTTAGGCGGTGGGAGATGTAGAAAGGTTTTCACCAAAGGCATTAATTGGTGCCACTTTAACCCTCTCTGACCAATCCATTTAATGTCTACATTTGGCAAAGCAAGGTCTCTCACCATACCTCTTTTTTCTGCAAATTTTTCACTCCAGAAGACATAGCTGTGACCTACAATCCACACAGTGAACATCTTCCAAGGAGATCTGGATGCACTCAGGAGGTGTCTTTCAGTAGAAAGGCAATATGAAATGAAAGACAGTAGAAAAATGGGGGCACACATAGTTTTTTTTATAAAAAGTACTCATTGGCTGTTTCAAACCATTCTACACTAAAAACTAGGCTGTATGTTTAAATTTTAAAAAGCATGTTTTGTATTGGTTCAGAAAAATGTGTTACCAAAGAACATTACTATGGATTTGCTGTTAGGTTTGAAAAGTCAAGCACTCTTGCTCTTTGGATATGAAACATTGTTTGCTGAACTTCTGACCTCTCTCCTCACAGCAGTGTTCCATGACCTGTTGCTATGGTAGCAGGCAGGAGACAAGTTGGGGGAAGGGTACATTTGGAAAGGGGTTGAAGTTTTCAACCAATAGAAATGTGTGATTTCATTTGAAAAAAAGTGGGAAGCACTGAGATTTGAAATTAACATGTATATGTGTGAAAAAAGAGAGGGAAACATTGCCATTTACTGGTTCTGGAGAGAGGAGAAAGGTGTGGAGCTCTGATATTCTGACTCTGATAGTCTGCTGTTTGAGTGGCACATTTCTTTCTCAACTAACTATTTTAAAAGGTGAGTTATGAGCTTGAGAGGGTAAGTATGTGGTGATTTTTTAGATAAATATTAGAATTGTGAATCTTCTTCAAAAGTTATGTTTTACATTTTGAGGTTTGCGAGATATTTAACTGTTTTGAACTTGTAAGATATTATGGAGTTTGTTTTCACAATAAGTTAATGTGTACTGGTAAGAATGAGGAATACTGTTTTGTGCCTACCATCAAACCATGAGTCTGTGTGCAGAGAAGAATTGTTGACAGAGATTTAATTTGCGTTGCTGTTGAAATGTAAGACTTGCAGTTGAAAGGAAAGGACAGCTTGTTTTTAATTGTGATGGTTAGGATTTAGCAGAAATCACTTTGAAAGAAAAGAGAGGAAAATGGCAGCACATTTGAAATTAGCATTAGTTCTGTAAGAATTGCAGACCCAGGAAAGGGGCAGCCTGTGTTTTGTGCCTACCAACACAGCAGAGTCTGTGTGCATATAGGAATTGTTGTCTGAGATTTAATTTGTGAAGTTGTTGTTCTGTAAGGATTGCAGACCCAGGAAAGGGGCAGCCTGTGCTTTGTGCCTACCAACACAGCATGAGTCTCTGTGCATATAGGAATTGTGGCCAGAGATGTATTTTGTGGTGCAGTTGTTCTGTAAAACATGCACTTGCAGTAAAGGTACAGCTTGTTTTCTTCAAATGTGGTGGTTAGCAGTCAACATAAATCACTTAATCTGAAATGAGAGGCAAAAGCTAAAACATTTGAAACCAATAGGGTAGATTTTCCCTTCAAAATAGCAAAGGCACAGGTAGTTGCCATATGTTCAAAACTGAAAATAACCCTTAGCACACATGCACTGTTACATACATCCCAGCAGTCTTCATGCAGTTTTGGAAGTCTCTTTGCTCATCTGTCTTGTACCAGACAATACACAGTCTCAAGAAACAAACTCTTGGCACACACGCAGCAGCTTCTCTCACACTCCCATGTGTAGTACTCAGGTCTGTGTGGTGTTTCAGATAGCACTGTGTAACGCAAACACATTCAACGTCATCAAGGCACATTTCGTTTGCTCTAGTGTAGTCACTCACCCAGATTGCACATGCTCATGGTATGATGTAGCTGTTAGGACATGTGGTCTTTTCTGCCTCTGTGATCTAGAAGGAAAATGTGTCAGGCTGTAACAGTAATTATCACTTGTTCTACCACAGTAGTAAATGTGCTTTGAAATTGCAAATCAAATTCTGTTTTCTGCTTAGACGCACACTATGAGGCTGTGTGCGCACAGGAATTGTGGCCAGAGATGTAATTTGTGTTGCAGTTGTTCTGTAAAACATGCACCTGCAGGAAAGGGACAGCTTGTTTTCTTCAAATGTGGTGGTTAGCACTCAGCAGAAATCACTTAATCGCAAATGAGAGGCAAAAGCTAAAACATTTGAAACCAACAGGGTAGATTTCCCTTTCAAAATAGCAAAGGCACAGGTAGTTGCCATATGTTCAAAACTGAAAATAACCCTTAGCACACATGCACTGTTACATACATCCCAGCAGTCTTCATGCAGTTTTGGAAGTCTCTTTGCTCATCTCTCTTGCAGCTGACAATACATAGTCTCCAGAAACACACTCTTGGCACACACGCAGCAGCTTCTCCAACACTCTCATGTGTAGTACTCAGCTCTGTGTGATGTTTCAGATAGCATTGTGTAATGCAAACACATTCAACGTCACCAAGGCCTCATTTTCTTTGATCTAGTCTAATCACTCACCCTGTAACACATGGTCATGGTCTCAAGGAGCTGTTAGGACATGTGCTGTTTTCTGCCTCTGTAAATGATAAGGGAAATGTGTCAGGCTGTAACAGTAATTTGGTACTATTCAGGAACACTGTTTTGTTCCAAAAAACATAGCATGAGTCTGTCTGTATACAGGAATTGTGGGCAGAGATTTAATTTGTGAAGTTGTTGTTCTGAAAGAAATGCAGTCCCAGGAAAGGGGCAGCCTGTGTTATGTGCCTAAAATGACGATATGAGTCTGTGTGCACACAGGAATTGTGGGCAGAGATTTAATTTATGAAGTTGTTGTTCAGTAAGAATTGCAGTCCCAGGAAAGGGGCAGCCTGTGTTATGTTCCTAAAATGATGGCATGAGTCTGTGTGCGCACAGGAATTGTGGGCAGAGATTTAATTTGTGAAGTTGTTGTTCAGTAAGAATTGCAGTCCCAGGAAAGGGGCAGCCTGTGTTATGTTCCTAAAATGATGGCATGAGTCTGTGTGCGCACAGGAATTGTGGGCAGAGATTAAATTTGTGAAGTTGTTGTTCAGTAAGAATTGCAGTCCCAGGAAAGGGACAGCCTGTTGTCTTTACACAAATTATCCCTTAGCACACATGCACTGTTACATACATCCCTGCAGTCTTCATGCAGTTCTGGAAGTCTCCTTGCTCATCTCTCTTGCAGCTGACAATACATAGTCTGCAGAAACACACTCTTGGCACACATGCAGCAGTTTCTCCAACACTCCCATGCGTAGTACTTAGCTCTGTGTGATGTTTCAGAAAGCAGTGTATAACGCAAACACATAAAAACATCATCAAGGCCTCATTTTCTTTGCTCTACTCTAAACACTCACCCAGGTTGCAGATGCTTATGATATGAAGTAGCTGTTAGGAAATGTGCTCTTTTCTGTCTCTGTAAACTATAAGGAAAATGTGTCAGGCTGTAACAGCAATTATCACTTGATCTACCACAGTAGTAAATGTGCTTTGAATTTGCAAATCAAATTCTGTTTTCTGCTTAGAAGCACACCATGAGGCAGTGTGCGCACAGGAATTGTGGCCACAGATATAATTTGTGTTGCAGTTGTTCTGTAAAACATGCACTTGCAGGAAAGGGGCAGCTTGTCTTTTTTCAACTGTGGTGGTTAGCACTGTGCACAAATTAGTAAATCACAAATGAGAGGCACATGGTAAAACATTTGAAATTAATGAAAAGCTTAAAAAATATTTTAATGAATTATAATTACAAAAAAGATTTTTTTTTTAAGTTTCTTGCAGGTATTGCTGAGCAACAGTGAAAAAATAAAAAAATGCCTTTAAGGACAAGAAAGAGGAAAGAAAAGCAACAACAAGTATATCTGGACAAAACTGGGGAAAAAAATAGGAGGAGAAGCTGGTGATGGCAAAAAGAAAAAGTCTACTGGTAAGCAGAGTAGAGATTTCTTAAAAAAGATCTTCAAAAAACAAAAAAATGGCAAAAATAAATGTAAAACAAACAGTGTTTTATGTACAAAGCAACAACAGAGTCAACAGCAAAAAACAAAAGCTAATGTACAATCAGAAGTATGTAAAACTGATTTAACACGAAAATTTGATTTTAAAAACATTCGTCGAAAAATGTTTCAGAGAAGAGTGATGTTAAATTTGCTAAAGGGTGTGAAAAAATATAAGAAAAAATCAAATATTATTAAGAAAAAAAATTTATAGAAAATATTGTAAGTAAGGCTTTGGAAATAAAAAGAAAACTTTTTATTCTAATTTTGAATAGGATGCGTAGATTAGATAAATTAGTCAATGCAATGAAGTCACAAAGCAAAAGGAAAAGAGAAGTGAAAAAAAGTAACTTTTGTAAAGTGTTCTTGGGAGACTGGAAACACAGTTCAAGTACTGAACCATTTTTTAATGAAGAGAGTTATCTTCAAAGTAATAGTTTGTTGCATGCAGTTGACACCAATGGTAGAGCATATGAAGTTAAGGATGGTTGTGTGATTGAAAAAGAGAAAATGATCCCAAGAAATGAGGAAGAAGTAATGGCTGCTGAGGCTATGGGGAGACGTCCAAAAGCCCCAGTGTACACTTGGAACTGTAGTAGTATTTGTACTGTGCGTCAGGAATCTATTGATAAATTACGTGACTTTCTAAGAGAATATAGTAAAAAGAGTGTAAAACAGAAGATGAAGGTGCTTCAAACACTAGATCCATGCAGAGTGAGAGAGAATACTGGTTTGCAGGGACATTCTCTGGCTTGTCTATCTAGAAAAGTGTGTAAAAGTGTTTTTCATCATTTTAGGATGCTGGCTGTTCATCATACTGAAATGAGAAAGTTTGTGAGAACATTGTATTTTGCTAAAAGTCCAGCAGTAAAGTTAAATGAGTTGAATAATGCTCTGTTCTGTGGATCTGTATCAGATGTAGTGAAGGTTACTGATGAGATTCAGTTTTGTTACTTTGGTCCAGAACAAGAAAGTGCAGAAAAGGACACAATTAATGAGGAAAATGAGGAACAGAATGTAGAACTCATTATTACTAAAAATTTTGAGGATGAAATGACAAAATTTACTATCATCTCTAATGAAAGACCAAATATTACTTGTATTTGTTGCCGCAGAAGCCATTATAAAATTCAAACAAGGAATGTTGATCTGTATAAAAAAAGTGAAAATGAAGATAATTATAAGTGGAAAGATTTTGCAACATATATATTTCTTGAAAATTGTTTTGAATTGGGTGAAGATCAGCGTATTTGTAAATACTGTTATAACAAGTTAGAAGAAAATAGAATGCCGACCAGAGCTGTACATAATAATTTAGAATTGGATGCTATTCCTGCCGAACTTTCTGATTTAAATACATATGAGTCTATACTCATTCAATGTGTTCCAGACCATAGTACGTATGGAGCCCAAAACTGGTAAATTACCTCCTTCAGATTTACTGAGAGGTTTAAAAGGAAGAGTGGTGTATTTGCCCTTGGATTTGAAAAAAAATATGGAAACTATTGATGCAGATACTTTGGAAACTGAACCATTAGTTATTCTGGTTAATGGTGTACCTACAAAGAATAAGAAGATTTGGCAGGAGCTGGTAGATGTACGGAAAGTACAAAGAGCAAATTTATATTTGAAAAGGAATAATAAATGGTATGAATCAATTTATATAGATGAAGAAGAAGAAGATTTACAAGAAGACACAGAAACACCAACTGGTCAAATTGAAAAAGTGGACAAGTCAAAGGAAGAAGAAATTTATGAACATTTTAGCATACATCCTCTTCATTCAAAAGAAGTTATGGGAGACACTATTGATCTGTTTCAGATGAAGAAAGCAAAAGGAACTCCCGTGAGTGTATGGGAGAAGAGCTTGGAAGCTCGATGTTTTCCTCAGCTGTTTCCTACAGGAAAAGGTGAACGATACGATGAACGCCCAGAACAGATTCCAGCTTCTGAGTATCGGACTACAAGACTATATGCTGAAGATTCAAGATTTCGTCAAAGTATTCCTTATTTGTTTCATCTTTTATTTGAAAGCGACTTGTCTGCATTATCTTATGCAGTAAATCACATTTTAAAAAGTGGAGTACATCTACATAATGTGTCTGCTAAGGATTTTATGGAGAAAGTGCAGCACCGAGATGATCATTTGGAAACACAACTGATCAATCTGATGGCTTGTCAGCGTGGGACAAATGAATATTGGTACCGACGCCATGGTGAATTAAAATGCATGTTACGGAATTTAGGAACTCCTACATGGTTTCTAACCCTAAGCTGTGCCGAGTACGCTTGGGATGATTTACTGGATTTTCTACGAGAGGCAAATTCAAACATTAAAAACATTGAATACAAGACAGCAGGAGAACTGTGCTCATTGGATCTGGTTAATGTTTGCAGATATTTCAATCATAGATTTGAGGCTATGATGTCCTTCATCTGCAATAAAAAAAATCCACCTCTTGGAGAAGTAGTGGATTTCTTTTGGAGAAAAGAGTACCAGGCAAGAGGTGCTCCTCATATTCATATGCTGTTGTGGATCAAGGATGCCCCAAAATTTGGAACAGATGCTGATGAAGCAGTGTTATCTTTCATTGAAGAATATGCAACATGTGCTATACCTAATAGCACAGAAGAGAAAAAGTTAAAAGAACAAGTTTTACGTTTCCAAAGTCATCGGTGTGGAACATACTGTCGACGGAAGTACAAGACCAAAGATAAATTCTACACAAAGTGTCGATTTGGATTTCCTAGACCTGTTCTTTCAAAAGGAAGAGTCAACAGTTTTATGTCAGCTGTGCGACATACTATAACCAGAAAATCTCCCAAAAATACATACAACCTAAAAAGAAAAGAAGAATCAAAATGTATAAATGACTTCAACCCAGTCATTTTATCCATGTGGAATGCTAACATGGATATTCAGTATGTGGCAGACAATTCTATTGCTGTTGCTCGGTATGTCACATCTTACATCACTAAATCTGAGAAAACAGAATTGAAGGAAATGTGGGAAGAGATTTCTCACGAGAAGACTGTCAGTAAGAAGCTGTACAGTTTCAGTTTAAAGATGTTATCGCATCGAGAAATTGGATCCTACGAATGCTCAGATAGGTTATCATCTGCAAGTCTTTACTCGAAATCCAGAAGAATAATTTGGGTAAGCTTAGGCCTTGCAGGAATGAGAAATCGGGTACTGAAATCTGTTGGAGAAATTGAATATTTGGCCGAGAATGACCCAGAAAGTACAGATATTTTGAAAACAAACATGTTGGACACATATTACCCAAAAAGAAGTCATCATCTTGAGAACATGTGTCTCTATGAAGTGCTGCAGAACTACATTTTTTCACGGAAAGCCACAGAAGACATCAACAATGGAAAATATAAAGTAATTGGTGAGGAAGGATGTTTGGTGAAGCAAACAAAAGGAAGTTTGATAAATCACAGGAAGCTGAGTTGCGACACTACTGACAAAAAGGAATTTTGCTACTTGGCTCTTTTACAGCTGTTTAAACCATGGCGTTCAGAGGACGAACTACTGGGAGAATTTCAAAGCTATGAAGATTCTTTTAATGCTAGCAAAGATAGCATAGAATGCAGTACTTTCACAACTTATGTCCAAATGTTAAATGAAGAAAATGAACAGGAAGCAAAAATTGCAGCTGAAGTAGCTAGAGACAGTTCTCAAGACAGCCAAAGTTCAGGAACACTTAGTCAAGATCCCCTAGGACAACCAATCATAGAAAATGAAGCTGCAGTAGCCATGACTGAAGTAGAAACGGCTATGAATCAAGCACAGGAAGATTCAATCGACTTACTAAATCTGGAACAAAAACTGAATGAAGAACAAAAACAAATTTATGAAGAAGTCACAAAACAAATTGATCATGGATTACTACATGAAAAGAAAGAGTGCTCATGCACATCATTTGAACCAATCAGGATGTATGTGAGTGGACAAGCTGGAACTGGTAAAAGTTTCTTAATAAAAGTCATCAGAAGCTACCTACAGCAAAAAACAGCTTCAAATTTGTCTTGTGTGGTAACTGCTCCAACTGGGTTAGCAGCCTATAACATAAAAGGAATTACCTTACATCGCTTGCTAATGTTACCAGTGGAGCATGAGAACAAAATAGAATACCACAAGCTAACTGGAGAAGCATGCTTCGAAGTTTCAAGAGTGTTGAAGAAGATGCAAGTTCTCATTATTGATTAGGTGAGCATGGTTTCAAACTGAATGCTTGCCTTTGTGCATTTAAGAATGCAACAAATTCTTAAGAGAGACTATGACGTGTTATTTGGAGGTAAACACGTCATAGTTTTTGGAGATCTTTTACAGCTCACTCCAGTTAAAGGACAACCAGTGTTTAATACTGTGACACATGAAGACACGAAGAAGTCATTAGGAAGCATTGGTAATGCGAATATTTGGTCGTTCTTTGAGTACAAAGAACTCACTACCAATATGAGACAAGCAAACGACGAAGATTATGCAAGTATTCTGAAAGATATCAGAATTGGACTACTCACAGAAGTTGGCAAAAAAGCATTACAGAGTCGGTTGCTACATAATTTATTTCCAAATGAAGAAATAGTTGCAGAGAAAATATACCAGAACATTGCAGAAAAAAATACTGTAATCTGCTTAATGCCAACACTACGTGAGTGCTCAATTTTCAATGAGGAACTTTTGAAATTGGAAAAGGAAGAGATTAAGAAAATGGAAGCAGAGGACAAAATTCAGCATGAAAGAATTACTTTTACATTAACAGGCAAACTGAAAAATAAATTGGATTCACTAGAGAAGAACATTTCCGAAACAGCTGGATTAGAAAAAAATCTATATGTTTGCATGAATTGTCGAGTGATTTTAAGGAGAAATTTGGATGTAGAAAAAGGTTTAGTGAATGGAGCTATGGGAAGAGTTGTGGGTTTTATTAATTATCAGAAAAAAGAAGGAATTGAATGTTTAAAAATAAAATTTGATCAGATAGAAGAAGTTAAAGACATTTGTCGTTGTTCAGTTCGTTTCATGCTTGTGAAAGACTTATATGTACGTAGGAAGCAGTTTCCATTTTCTCTAGCATATGCTGTAACTATTCACAAGTCTCAAGGATTGACTGTAGATAGTGCTTTTGTAAACATTGGTTCTACTGTGTTCAAAGAAGGTATGGCATATGTTGCTCTGTCACGAGTGAAAACATTATCTGGTTTATTTATGATAGACTTTGATGACTCAAAAGTTAGTGCTGATACAAACTGTGTAAAGGAGTATAATAGATTAAGAAGAACCTATGCTCCTCATTTAGGTCAGTATCCTGTGATTGAAAAACATGTTGTTTCTCGGAAAAGGAGATTTGAAAATATCTGTAATGTGGATGAACAGAACAAAAAAAAAAGGACAGTGATGTGATAGCAAGGAAAAAGAAAAAGGACAGTGTTGAAGAGGTTGTTGGTTGCCATTTTGAAAATAGCTCTGGTGTCAACTGCTATGCAAATGTAGTGCTGAATGTTGTATTTTATCTTGAAAAGTTGCTAGAACAGATAATAGTAAATCATGGAAAAAGATTGTGTTCTCTGCTGAGTCTCCTTTATGAGAAGCTGAGTAATGATAAAACTGAAATAGAAAGTGCTACTGATGTTAGAAATCTTTTAGATGTATGTTGTGGTTCTACACAGTTTAAAGAAAATGTCTTGCAAGATGCACAGGAATTCTTAATATATATTTTGAGTGTACTTGAAGATGAAGGAGTAGAAGTAGAAAACTTATTTGGTGTCTCTTACAAATGGGAACATTGCTGTGAAAACTGTATGAACACATGTAGTAGTAATGTTGATTCAGAAAGGTTCATATTTTTACCATTACCACAAAGTAAATCAGTGACTTTTAGTAAATTAGTTAAAGATGCCAATCACAACATGGAATGTTCTGAATGTAAATCTGACATGTTTTCCACGTTATTTTTACAGAAATATGGTCAGTATGTAATTTTAATGATGCAACGTTGTAGAGCTGATGGTTCAAAATTGGATACTTTAATAAAGAAGTTTACAGGACAACAATTATCAATTTCTGGAAAAACTTTTGTTACAGTTGCAATAATTTTTCATGAAGGACCTACTGTAACTTCTGGACATTACACAGTTTATCTTAAATGTGAAAAAGGCTGGACACTGTGTAATGATTCCCAATTGATTTTCAAGCAACGTTTGCCTTATGATTTACCCAATTCTTATTTAATTTTTCTGAAACCTAAATTTTGAAAACTAAAAACTGCATCTGAAGAAAGCATTTTTTGTAATTTTAAAGGATTATAATTGAAGATATCACTTAAAAAGGATTTTGAAATTACTATTTGGCCTAAAGGAAAAGTAATAAAAACAATTGTGGACTCCTTTGACAGAAATTATTTTGGCATGTGTGCTTTTGCGACAAGGTTTAAAGACGGTTTATCTAGAAAATGTTTATTCATCTAGGAAAGTACTTGTAATATATATGTAATATTTCTAACAAGGTATATTTTAGTGAGGAAAGTTTTTGGGCTTTTTTTAAACAATCTTTCAGATTGTTTGTTTTTTTGCCCGCTGTTAAATGATGAATACAATTGTTTTCACTATTTTAAGTGAAAAATAAAAAATTCTGAAAACAGCAAAAAAAGGGCAAAAAATTGCTTTGTAAAATATGTAAAAACATGTAATGCTTTTTGTAATGTATGATTGAATATTAATACTTTTTTTCTTTTTTTGCAGAACTAGAAAGAAAAAATAAAAATAAAAATTCTGTTCCCTTGCAAAATACTAAAAAAAATTTTTTTCAAAATAATTTATTTTTAAAAAAAAAGAAGTGAAAAATATTTGTATTTCTCAATCCTCCCTTTTCATGCTTCCATTTCTTCACCTCTTTTTGTACATTAAATTTTTTTTTTTTTTTAATATTGTAAAAAACATTTTTGGGTGCGCGCAGGGTGCGTGCACCCAAACAAAAAAAAAAATCCCCCCCAAAAATTTTTGGGGTTTAGTTTTTAACCCCTTCGGTGCTCATGACGGAATGGTTCCGTCATGACCCACGGTTGAGCTGTGCTCATGACGGAACCATTCCGTCATGACCACGCCCGCGCAAGATTCCGTCAGCACAGCGGCGGAATCTGCGCAGCATCGAAGGGGTTAAGTGCCTCTTAAAAGAGCCCTTGAGTTAATGGAGGGAAACAGGAAGAGAAAAACGAAAAAAAAGAAAAAACATCTATGGCCTACTGCACTCATGCGCATCAAATTTTCTCTGAATGAGATCAAGACTGGTCTCACACACAGAAATAAGTCAACCGCAATCAGTGCAGCATGTGGACAACCTCGCAAAACAAGGTGGTCCAAAACGAGGTGTGGAAGAAGGCAAAGGCACCACTGCAGAAGAAGTGCTCGCCTGAGCTGCCGAAGATGTGCTCGGCTGAGCTGCTGCAGATGTCGTCGGTTGAGCAGGTGGAGGGTTTGCTCCAGAAGCTCGATGAAAAGTCACTGGATGCATTTTGTCAACATGCCTCAACATAGTGTGAATGCTAAAAGAATACTTCTTGTTAGGATTCCCACGTGACAAGACTTTTTGACAAAGTACACAAGTAACTTTAGGTGCATTTACCTTTTTTTGTCCCTCTGGAAAAGTGAAAAACTGCCATATAAAGCTGTCTTTCTGCTTCCTGCTCCTCTGCCTCTCAAGAGTGTCCTGGTCACTGTCTGAAGATGGTTGCTGTTCAGCCATTGTCTCTCAACAACAGAATAGCTCCTTCTCCAAAGGAATCAGAACTAATAATGAGGGGAGTAGGTGTGGTTTGGGAAGAATCTGGAACTGAAAGTACTTCAAACCAATCAAAAGTGATGATTCTTGATCACATGACTTGCCATGAGGGGATTGGGTGTGGTGTTGAAACAATCAGAAACTGAAAGTAATGATAACCAATAAGAAGTGTTGTTTTATTAAACATATGACCCGAGGTGCGCGCACTGCGCAAGCTCCGAGCGCGCACCTTGTGATTACGCATGCGCGAATGCGTAGGAGCGCCTGTGCATACGTCATATGCGCGTACGTAACGCGCATACGTTGAACACGCTTATACGCGAACGTTATTGCGCGTAATTTAAGCGTATGCGGAAGTGAACCGCGTGGAACGAGTAGGACGCACGCACGCATGCTTACGTACGTACGCATACGTACTGGGTGCGCGCTCCCAGCGCCCACTATGACATATATATGCGTACGTAAATAACGTACGACGGTATTCATAAAAAACTTACGAAATTGTACTAGGAGCGCGCTCAGAGCGCGCACCCCAAGAATTTATATAAAAAAAAAAAGTGGAGAAAAATTAATTGCAAAAATTAAATAAACTGTTCAACTTTATCCTAATTGAAATTAAAAAAAAAGAGCAAAAACAAATAAAAGGATACAGATAATATATAAATGAATACATAGGAATTTTATTTTTATTATAAAAAAAAAATTATTTAATTAAATAATTCAAAAATTAGCATTTAAAAAACCGTACAAATTCACTGAAAAAACCAAAGGTTTCACACACGTTATAGTTAGGAATTAGCATTTAAAAAACCTTGCAAATTCACACATGTTATAGTTAGCTGGACATTTCTCTCATACAAAACCAATGAAATTCCCCCGTTATAGTTAGTTCAGCTAACTATAACTCGCGCGCCCGCAATGCACTGCTGATGACGTCACATATTACATCACTCATGACATGGTCAGTGACATCACTCATGACATCACTCATGACATCTCAAATGACATCACTCATGACATCACTGATGACATCATCATTGTGGTAGAGTGGCAGACCTCCTCTCCCCCTAATATAACCTTTGATACACACATTCAAAAAAAGAGACTAAAATTTTCAAAACAATCGACATACCAATACCAGTTACAACAACCTCTTCAGTAATTCTAAGATCCACATACCCATCCACTCATTCACCAACAGTCATATACAGTCACTCATACATGTACTCACTCATCATATGTACTTATACACCTATATATCCTGTTACACAATGCCACTCATCCATAGAGTTACTCACACACATAGACACTCATGCTAATAAAGAATCAAACATACATTTACTTGCATATACAGTTATACACACACCACCACACTTACTTCTATGGAAACTTACACATACTTAGTCTTTTAAACAATCACTTATAGAAACACATACTTATTCATACAGGAACTCTTTCAATCTCTCACTCTCACATATACTCACTTATATACACCGATAGTCACATATACTAGTTTAAAACATATGTAGTTACTCATAAAGACACTATTGAAACAGTCATTCACTCACTAACACAACCATACACACACTCATCCACCCATACAGTCCTGCACACATGCTGTGTTCAACACATACAAACAGTGAGTCGCTCATACATGCACCTATGCACTACGTAATACCCCCCACCGAATCATGCAGACACTCAGACTGATACACAAAAAACCAACTAATAACCTACATAGACACCCATGTAGCTACTCACCAACCCATGCAGCCACTTATACACAATGTGAGAGACTGATACAGATATTTACATATTTAAACATTACTCACTAAGCCATGTATTCACTATGATACACTTAATCAGTCAGTTGCACAATCAATTTTTCAAAAACAAATCATCCTATTTAGACACTTATATACCCATTTATTCTTCCATCAACCTTGAGATATACATATATAAAACATATTTAGAAAAACAGACATTCACTGGATGATGTCATCAGTGATGTCATCAGTGATGTCATTTGAGATGTCATCAGTGATGTCATGAGTGATGTCACTGACCATGTCATGAGTGATGTAATATGTGACGTCATCAGCAGTGCATTGCGGGCGCGCGAGTTATAGTTAGCTGAACTAACTATAACGGGGGAATTTCATTGGTTTTGTATGAGAGAAATGTCCAGCTAACTATAACGTGTGAAACCTATGGTTTTTTCAGTGAATTACTGTTTAAGTGCTGGTTAAATACTTTACACACTACCTCTGAGTTAAGCCTGACTGTTTTTTATGCCAAGCGGAGGGTTAAAGACAAGTTAATTTAGTGACTTTTTGTTGTTCACTCCCATAAGGATTGTGGTTGTTGCTTGTGTAGGGTTTCACCCCCCAAAATCAATGACCCAATTTCTTACATATATGTTCTTAATCATAATCATTTTGTTATATATTTGGTTGTTTTCTAGGGCCCTTTACACGCAGTAAATTACAAATCCTGTGCATCTTTACGGTCCCAACATGTGAGAAAAGGATGTAAATGTGGCCTAAATATCGTTTATGGACAAAAGGGTTGAAGAATTATGCGAAAACATTCCTAAATATTAAAGGCTGAGCACGGGGAGAGTAAACGCTCAGCATTTAAGGGGTCAATAGTCTTGCGCATTTAAACTGACTGAAAAAGATCGAGTTGTTGGTTTGGTGGGAAGAATACATCTGAAGCTGAATCATATCAGTTTCCTGCGTGGTTTTGATCTTTTGGACACTTTAAATTAGTTTCATGTGCGAAGGAAGCTCATCTGTGGGCTTCAGGCATGTTTATTTTTCTAATTTAATGAATTTAATCTGTTCGTTACAATAACCGGTTCTCTTTTATAATATTGTCTTTTATGGGGACATAAACTCTTTTTCATCAAAGTAAATTGCGCTATAATTGAAAAGTTCAAAACACTCTCCTTTCAGTAGGAAGACCTGGAAGTTCATTTTAAAAACGACAAGGACACACAGAGACACAAACGAGCACACTTACGACGAACAAAAAGTAATACGAAACCTTTAGAGAGAAACATGCTTTTTTTCTCAAATCTAGAGATGGTTTACACGTGATGGGGATTTAATTTTGTTATGAAAATCCCTGAACTGTTTTGAATAAACAGACTGCTTCTGGTGTTTTCATTTTTCATGCTTTAGATAAGAGCGTAGCTCAATGAAACTATTAAGACGCCACTGTAGTACCTTACTAGCAAATGCATTTAGTATGTTGTATAACAAGTCACTCTGAAAGGTCGCATGTGCAATGCAATAACAAATGCATTTTGCATGTCTTATGAACATGATGCAGGAAAAATGTAAAATGTTAAATTAAAATGATTTGAACTAATGATCCTGATTTTCAAAATGAAAAGTGCACATGAAACATGAGTAACTAGAAACAATCTAAAAAAAAGTGATTGGTGTGGCTACTGCTGAAATCATCTGGCTCTTGCTGCAATAAGAAAATAGCAGCCGAAAAGTACTGGTCCTCCGACGCAACAACTGATTTTCTTTGGAATAAGAACATTTGGTGACAGTCTTTTTGCACTAATCATTTGCTTTGCAATTTAAATATTTTAATTTAGGAAAACAGCTCAATATGATGCAGTGCATAAAATATGCGCTAAACAACCTTTTAGGGGGATAATCTCAAGGATTTATCGCCGAGTTCGCGTCACTTTATCACACCCAAAGTGGTGATAAATTCATCGCACCATTCTCAAGCTGGTGCTAACAGCCAAAACACCAGTTTTCCTGCGATAGCCGGTGCAAAATATATCGCCACGCATGATACCGGCAAGTAACGTTATAATGATATGCAGAGTAGACGTTCCCATGCAAAAAGCAGCGAAAACACCACTTGGCAATATTCACAACGACTAACCAGATCGTATAAGGTGCGTTAGCAGCAGGGAATTAACACCTGCTCCGACCTTGTGTTAAGTAGGAAGAAAACCTGCACCAGAAACGGTAGTCAAGCCCACAGCCACACCAGAAGAACAACAGATGCCATGGAGCTACTGATCATGCAGCTTGGACGCCCAGGAGAGCCACAACTTCCACCGCCACCACCCCCAGGCCCGCCACCCCCACTGAACCACCCCCAACCCCTCCCTGGACTACCACAGAGAAAGCGCAGACAAAGACAGTGAACCTTCAGAAAACACACCAGCCTCACAGACTTAACACCAGAGGATGTCATTGCCCACTAAAGGCTCAAAAGGACAACCATCCTCCGTATCCTGACACTCATTGCCCACAGGCTGAGGGTACCAACACAGTGGACAACCAACATCCCTCCGCAGACAAAGCTGCTGGCTGTGCTGCACCTGTTGGCCTCTGCGACCTTCCAACCAACAACTGCCAGAGTCGGAGGAGTCTCACAACCAGCTCTATCCAAGTTCCTCACACCTGTCTTGGATGCCATCATCAGCTTGGTACCACAGCACCTTTACTTCCCACACACTGCGCAGGAACAGCTGGAGACCAAGCAAGGCTTCTACTCCATAGCTGGCTTCCCGCATGTGTTGGGGGCAATTGACTGCACACATGTACTCCTCATGCCCCCTGCCGCCACTGCACACAATTACCACAACAGGAAGCACAAGCATTCCATCAATGTGCAGGGAATAGTGGACCACCGGGGACTCTTCACCAATGTCGTCGCCAACTACCCAGGCAGTGTGCATGATTTGTTCATCTTCCGACATACACTGCTGCTGTTTGGAGTGTACTGGACAGTGGAGGCAACCATGTTACCTCAGACAGTGGGGAAGATTGGGGAAATGTAGCTTGTTAGGTCCCTCACTGTAAGCGTGAGCGGAGAGGGCTGGCCCGGCGTACGCCAGGCCAGCGTAGGAGTGTGAATTAAAAGCATGTTGCTCTGGGAATGGTTCTCTTCCGGAACGGGCAACGTGTCTGCCAAGGTGGCACCTCTCACCTCACCACAAGGCTGACATCGTGAGCAGTGGTGGCTGCAATCCTGTGCACCTGCTGCACCCCTGGCCCCTGGTTCCCAGACCAGTCTTGGCCGCCCCTGCGGACCCAGGCCTCACTGCTCACCTGCTGACACCGGCATGTGTCAAAGAGGGCCCACCACGTGCCGGTGCAAGCTCCAAGCCCGAGGCCCGCGACCTTGGGGACCTCCTCAGACCATCGCTGGCCTCTGCGATACAGGCCCCCATTACTCCTTTCTCATTGACGTACTCCACTGCGGCCTCCGGCCCACACTGCGGTCCATCAGGCCTCACACTAATCCAAACCAGTCCGGACCAGGCAGGACAAGGCATCGTCGCAGGCTGCACACACGCTCAGCTCTGTGCTTCTACCTTCGTCAACCACAAATCATCACAACATGCCGTTCCTAATTCGGGTGTTAGAGTTCCAGGAGCTGGCTGAACAGCGGTTGGGCCGCGCTGACCGCTGCCTCCGCACTACACTAGTCAAGTAGATCACACATTTAGAACTGAGTCTTGATTTTTGAATGGCCAAGTTCATACCATTGTACGCAAGGAGAGGAGTAAGAGGAAGACGCGGTTCAGTCCGGAGGAAAAAAGGATCATCGTTACGGAGGTGAACAAACACTACCTACAACTGCTCTGGTGCAACTAACTCTGTGCATCGCAAGCCAACGACACATGTCTGTGGGCCCCTGCTGACCGCTGCCTCCGGCCTACACTGCCGTCAAGTTGGTCGCACATTTTGAACTGTATTGATTTATTTATGGCATATTTTATACCATTGTACAAGCATTATCACAGATTGCATCCCCTTTCAGCTCTGGTGCCACTAACTCTGTGCACTGAAATTCATGGACACTCTCTGGTTGAACTTTGGTGGCATCTGAGTCTATGTCCTGGGGGTTGTGTTCATCATCATGTGGCTGGTAGTGACTTGGTGCTAAATATGAGTCTGAAGCATTCATTTCCTCCATATTGCCTGTGTCAGCTAGCTTCTGCCCTCTGCATCATGCCCTGGAAGTACACCTTCCACTGTCCCCGGAAAACTTCGCGACATCCACCTTGGACATCGATGAGGACGCACTCAGCTCTCGAGGCCCTACCTCAGTGCAGCGCAAGTCACCATCCCATGGCGGTGTGCCTGTGTCGGTCGTAGTGCATCCGGGGTCACTAACTCTGTGCAGCTCAAGTCATGGACCCTTGCTGTTTGAACTGTGAACTTCTGATTGTCTGATTACTGTTGTAGTTGTTGCCAGTGCCAACCACTCCCAGAGGGCTGGCTTACACTCACCCCACACCCATCCAGCACAGGCATCACTGGACATGTGACCCTGGCAATCAAAGGGGCCAGGTGCACGTGCCCGTTGCCAGTTCCACAAACTATCTAAGTGTGTCTGTGTTGTCATTATGTATGCATGAGGGCCCCGGGCCCTACAACCAGCCGCGGCCCGTGGAGGGAGTTCCGTGGGGCGGGAAGGCGGGGCGGGGGAGGGGCAGGGTGGGGGGTTCTAAAAACCGGAATATGGATAATTACAGGTAAGTAAACAATTAAATAAATAAAACAAATTTCGTAGCGCGCTCTGCATCGCATTTTGCGATGCAGCGGAACTCCCTCCACGGAACTCCCTCCACGGGCCGCGGCTGCCTACAACATTACATTGTGCTGTGGACAGAGGACGCAACCATGTCACCTCAGGCAGTGGGGAAGACCTGGGACATGTAGCTGTGTCGTACCCCCTTGGAAGCATAAGCAGAGTTGGCTGGCATATGACAGTCCAGCGTAGGGGTGTGGATCTACCACCCGGAGCTCTGGGCATGGTTGAGTTCCGGGCTTGCCAAGGAAGTAACTAATGTGTGTGTCTCTGTTGTAGTGTTAGCGCCACCCGGCCCGCATTGGACAATGTTGCAATGTCGCATGCCCCCGGAGTGCGGGCTCGACCGAAGGGATAAATGATGAAGAGGAAGCCCGCTCGGGGTCCGGGATCATACATGCCAACTGTTGTGTGTATATATCGCTATTACCGCAGCATAAGCCAAAGGTCTAGCCTCAACCGCATCGCGAGTTTAGCCAGCCATGAACTCTCCATCTGTGTACGCGCTGTCCTTACAAAAGGCCTACATACATGTGGAAGCCCTCCTACAACAGACAAGATAACAGTGTCGTCGCCATGCTTGTGGACATGCGCAGACAGGCATCACAGTGGTGTGCCGTAGGAGTGCAAGTGATCCCACCGTGCAGCGCACACAAGTAAATAGGTTCGGGGGAGGGAGGAACAGCAGTGAGGCTACATAATACACATTGATAGCGCTCATTTGCTACAAGTAGTACATGTCATACAGGAATCAGTAAGTCACACATGTCTCACACCAATGAACATCATGCCTGCCAAAACATCATGCAGAACCAACTATTGACTCATGTCTCTCTGCACTGTCAGAGGTGATCAAGGATATGCCTGCCAAAACATCATGCAGAACCAACTATTGACTCATGTCTCTCTGCACTGTCAGAGGTGATCAAGGATATGCACTCTGCCCTTGGATGATGACAACCCTCCGAGCCCCAAACACACAGGCCCAGAGGCAGTACAATTGGGCCCACAAATGCACCAGGGGCATCGTGGAACGCACATTTGGCGTGTTGAAGTCACGTTTAAGGTGCCTAGACGTCACAGGTGGAAGGCTCCTGTACATCTCAGACATCGTGTACAAGATGATTGTTGCATGTTGTGTGCTGCACAACATATGTGTACGCACCAATGCCCCTTGGATAAAAGTGCCAGATGCACCGGATGATGATGAGGAAGATGAGGCAGGTGGACCACACCCCACTGCAGCTGCAGCTACAGCAGGAATAGCCCGTAGAAACAACATCATTGACAGTTTCTTCACATTAGGACGTCACATTGTGACAGTCTCTAGCAATCATGGGACAGTACAAAATGACCACAGGCACACCATGTGCAAATAAATTCATTACAACACACATTCCCTGAGTGCATGTCATTCCTCTGTACAGGCACATCACTCTGACAAGTGTAAATGCAACCAGTAGTACTAATAATCTCTGAAATGGAAAATGGATGGTGGGCGTGTCACCTCTGTACAGAGAGGCTGTTTAGGGTGTCACATTTTTGAAATGCCATTTCTGTGTGCTAAAGATAGTACGGAATCCCACTCATCACCGTATCACATGTGTCTCAAATCATTACATAGAGGCTGTCATTTGTGGACAACAATTGCCAACAGGGCTTCTTTTGGGGTCAAATATGTGCCACCATGATGCAGGGAATCACCCTGTGACTCAAATCCCACAACATGGGCAACATGGACATAAGGGGAAATCACTGGCCCTACATTCATCCATGCTTTCATACTTGATTAATCACAGACATGACACATCTGTGTGTATTAGAATGTATTGTTCACGTTCAGTGGAGAGTTGAAGCTGTCTTAGTACTGGGCCATGCAAACAACACTTTACAATGTTGCCCTGTGGAGAGCCAGCCAGAGTCCTTTCGGGATTGTCAAGTTACTCGTAAGAGGAAGTGTCCAGTCTGCAGTCAGATTGCTGTGTCATTGTTGGGCGCACAAAATATGGCAGTGCTTGTCGAGGTCCGAGGTTATTGTCACAGAGTGTATCGGGGACAGTGAAAGGTTTTATTCCAGGGCATGATGCAGAGGGCAGAACCAAGCAGTAACAAGCCATATGGCGGAGATGAATGCTACTGCTTCCTTCTTACCACTAAGGCAGATTCATCATCATCTTCGTCCTCTGACGTTTCATGTGCCTCACATGTGGGTGGTGGTGTTTGGTCTGCAGCACTGTGTGACACTGACACATCAGGGGCCGGAGATGTGGATGTAGAAGTAGCAGCAGCATTCATCTGCGCAATGTCTTGTGGCATCACTCCCATGATGAGGATCTGCAGGGCATTGAAGATCCCATTTACAGCTTGCTCGTGTGCAGCCATTCTTTGCGCCTGCATTCCCTCCATGTTCTCCATGACCCTCCTCATGTTTCCCAAATCACGGATGACATTGCTGTAGCCACTTAGACTGGACAGTTGTTGTTGTTGTCTCTGAGTCATGACTCCAGCAATGCCAGCCATGGATTGTTGGAGGGCATGGGGCGGACTGTAGGTGTGCATTAGGGAGTGTAACTGGTCCCTGATGGGACTTAGACACCAACGGATGGCATCCAGTTTGGCTGCCATGAGGGCGAACCCCACCTGCACCTGTTCAGCCAGCTCCTTCTGGCAGTCTAACACACGGCGTTGGAACGCCATGTGTTCTTCGGTGAGGTGCTGAGAGCCATACGTGGTGGTGGGTGCTTCCTGCTGTGTGGTCTGTGCAGGGGTTGGGCTCATCTCGATGGTGCTGTGCTGCCCTGCTACTGGAGGTGGGCTGCGGCGGTTCTCCATGAACCGTTGGAGTTCGTGGAAGTCGATGTCCGGGGGCTCATCTCCATCATCACTGATGTGCTGTAGGGTCTGCTCTGCAGGAGGTGTTGATTGTTCCTCTGCAATGTAAAGGGGAGATGCAGTTTCACAGTGTGTCCCATGTATGTTGACGCATTGGCGAAGTTTACATACAGACTGCATGACAATGTACATTGTGAATGTTTGTGAGGAGGTGCCTATTTGATGACAGTGGACATTTGTGCTACATCACGGATTTGAGGTTGTACTCGTACATTGTCATCTCACAGTGTCCTGCTATGCTAGATGTGATTGGCCATTTTGTACACACATGCGGCGCCGGTTGTGTCCTGTGTTCTAATTGTGAAAGTGTTGCAGTCTGTACCACATTGTTGTCAATGTTGAGGTGCTCAGAATCTTATGTGTGTGTGCTGCAGTGTGGCACAGGGATCAGGCACATAAGTCAGAGTCATTGTGGGTGGGCTGTGTGCTCTGCTTACTTGTGCATGAGTGCCATTGTGCCCATCCCTCCATCCCCACAGTCCCTGGTCGGTACTCACCCTGTTGATGTTGTGTCAGGTCATGTTGAGCAGGTTTGGGATCCCCAGCTCCTGGCACTGTGCACCGACTGATGACTGTGGCCACCATTTTCTCCATGTCATCAAGCTCCTGTTGTGCCGCTGGACCCCCACCTCCAATCAACGTTGCTGCCTTCATGTTGCCATCGAGTTTCTTCTTGGTTTTGCCCTTCACATCATTCCAGCGCCTCTTGACCTCTTCCATTGTCCTCCTCAATGCTGCAACTGCATTCACATGGTCCAGGATGGACTGCCATATTTGCATCTTTGTTGCCAATGACACGTTGGAGGTGACAAACAGTTGTTGGTAGTGTTCTATCACCTCTGTGACGATGATCCTATTTTCCTGTGGACTGAACCGCGTCTTCCTCTTTTCCTTGGCCATCCCCGACCCGAGGATCCTTGCTGGTCATCTATGAGGCATGTGGGATTCGCGTTGTCCTCTGCACTCGGTCCGGGTGCATCCATGGTGCTATGAAGATTTTTTTTTTAAACTGCTTTTGTAGTGCATTTTCCCGCATGATACGTGGGGATTGCAGGCCTGTCGCTGGTTCTCGTCGATTTTTCTATCGCGATTTGAGGCTTCGCCACTTTTTTCGCGTTGGTGTTTTGAATTTTTTCAGCATCGCGTTGATTTCAACGCGGTCATTTGGCACATTATTTGAGACTATTGCATGGTGCCACCATGTTGAGAATGCAACGTTAACACAGTGTTATTTTCCCGCGATAGACTGCGATGTGCAAAGTTGCGTTAAGCTAATTTTGCGATAATTAATACACGTTCTTGAGAATATCCCCCTACATTACTAAAGCCAAAACAGACGCAAACACAGAAATTCCTACCAATCCACTAATCTGTGGCACAAATCTTTCTGTTGAAATTAAGGGAAAGACACATAGCAACAATGTCACAGATTGGGCCCCTGGAATCCTCTCAGATCAAGCCCCTGTCCTGGATTACCTGGGTAGGAGAGTGTTGTGAAATTAGATGAATTCCTGCCCGGAATTTTATTGATGTTTTTGACCATTATTTTGAGATGTTTAAGAACACAATTCTAGGCTATTGATTATTCTTACAGATATATTGCCATAGATCACGAAGATACAGTTCACTTAATAAATCATGGAAATTCGATGTTATAAATAACCCTGGGCATTACACTACGCTTCGCCCACGTAGTGTACGTAGCGCTGCCTGCTTCGCAGTTTTCAAAGTAGGCGAAGCAGGCAGTGCTATGCACACGCCAGGGCGAAGCACAGCTGCCTGCGCGGGCGTCCGCGCATGCGCATTTGTCACAAGAAGTTGGAAACGAGGAAGAGGGAGCCCCGGAGACCGCGCTTCAGGTAAGTCGCTTTACTTTTAATTATTTAACATGCAGGGTATTATTTAAAAGGAGGGTGGGCGGGAGGCGGGCGGCGCGTAGTGGGGCTACGCAGAGCGCGCAAGTGTGCGTAGATTTGGGCACACTACACGCTGCTTCACGTAGCCCCACTACGCCTACTATGCCCACCCTTAGTTATAAAATAATGGTAACCACAGCTTCTCAAACAATAAAAGGGGAAATGACCAGGGGTGATGCAGCCTTGTATAGCCAAAACATGATGTATATGCATGTACCAGCAGTTCCAAATAAATTCATTGCGGTACCTTAGAGAGGCTATAGTCCCAAAGCCTGTATCTATGTATAAACAACTTGATGAGGTTATAATTGTAGTAACTGACTGTGTCCAGTGAGAAAACTATAGTCCACCGATCTCAAATGCCCAGTCTCACAATACCCAGCATTCAGCAATAAAAGTGATAAGGGGAAAAGTGTAGGTTGCCCGTGAGTAAGTGAGTGCTGATATCTGGGCCCCTTCCTTTCCTCCTGTAGCAACGAGAAAAAAGAAATACAAAAACATATAATTAACAAATTCCTTAAAATCATGAAATACATCTTACTCTAGTGCACAGTACTCGAAATTGGACGGAAAATGAGACGAAAAGCTAACATCTCAAGCAGGAATAGGTAGATGGTAAGACAACAAAGTACATGTATATTATTCCCTGAGGTGTATAGCCAATTCCTCATCGTGATTGAGACCCCCCGGATCCTTGGTTTGGAAATCCATAATGTATTTGGATTCTCTCTGTCTCAATCTCAACACCCTGTTCCCACCCGTAGGATTGTTCAAAATTTGTTCCAAAATGAAGAATCTAAGTAAGGTGGGATCAGAATAGTGTTGATCTCTAAAGTGGCGTGCCACTGGATATTTTTCGTCTACATGTGTAATAGCTCTGCTGTGTTCTAGTACCCGTTTTTGGCCTGGAGAGTAGTGCTCCCTATGTACCAAAGTTTACATGGGCACTCTATCACGTAGATGACGAAAGTGGTACTACATGTAAGAAATTGATTAATTCCTTTGTCCACGCCATTGTAGGTGGTCTTATTCAGAAAAGTACTGTTCCTACAGACCTTGCAATGGCCGGAGGGAAAGAATCCCTTAAGACCATGTTCATGTCTTGTGGGATAGATGGTAACATCACTGTGTACCAACATATCTCTGATGTTCCTCCCTTTCCTGTACATGATACTAGGTCGATTTGGGATATAAGTACCAATGGTGTTATCACATTTGAGAATGTCCCAGTTCTTAGCAAGGATTTTTTGAATGTTACCAGAATCCGCATTGTATGTCATGATGATGCGGGTATTGTTCTCATCCTCTACTGTGGGCTCCACAGATTTGTCAGCTAGGGTGAGAGATCTGGATATCATATTTGCTCTATCTTTGGCTCGAGTTAGTACTCAATTAGGATAGGCTCTGATCTTGAAACGGTCCAGCATCGCCTTACTTTCTTGTTGGTAAGCTGCTTCAGTGTTACAGTTCCTCCTGGCCCTCAGCAGTTCTCCAAACGGAATGCTCCATTTCAGAGTTTATTTATTTTTTTTCCACATTTTTTATTGAGCAAGGCATTAGGTACATAACATACATAATCTACTTCAGATCATTAAAAATAAAGATTTTAGTAAAACAGATACGATAACTTCTAATAAGCAAAATGCAAACTAGGTAGCCTAAAGTGCGGCAACCCACATGGTTGCAAATGGTTCTAAAGTGCAATATCCATTAAAGTGCAAGTGCATTTGTATCACAAATAACAATTATCATTCCAACATCGAGATCGACTTTTTTTTTAAACAATATAACTGAGACGGCTGTTACCCTCATTAATCCAAAATAACCGTAAGTCGATCATCTAATAAAGTGCAATAGCGAAGAAAGTGCAAATGCATCCAAAATACAATGCCAAATGGCTACAATATCCAAAATATAAAACCAGTGTTAAAGTCCCTCTTTTAACTTTTCTAAATCCATAAAAAACTTCCAATTTGTTTCAAATTTTCTAATGGCCCCGATCCGTCTAGCATAAGCTTCTTCAAATTTTGGAGACCTCTTCATTTTGTTGAACCATTTCAAATGAGAGGGGGCTTCACTAGATTTCCAATTCTGTAAAATTAAGGAACGGGCTACCGTACAAGAAATGAATAAAAAAGCTTTCTCGGCCCCTGTTAACCTCAATTTGTCCCCACAACATCCAAATAAAGCTGCCTCGGCCTCTACCAAAACAGTCTTCCCGATTATTAACCTAATATCTGCAAAAATTGCCTCCCAAAAGGGCCTCAACCGTGGACATGAAAAAAAGATATGGTGCCATCCGCCTTCCCCATCAGCCTGGCAATGGAAGCCCTTATTCTCCACTCCTGGAAATCTTTTTATTAAAGCAGCCGGAGTTAAGTATGAAAGCCACCGAGATAGGAAGGACATCCTTTTAAAATTTGCAGCACGCAATGATTTATTTCCTAGAAGACACAGAGCCTCCCAATCATTCAATGAAAAAGTACATCCTGTCTCACGATCTATTTTAGCCAAGTGGCTCTCTAGGACAGATGCTTGACCCTGTTTATATAGCAACCGGTACCAGTTCCCCACACCACTCACTCTGGCCCCATAAAGGGCTACCACCAGTTGATTTGGAGCGTCAAAAATGCCACTCGTGTTTTTTAGAAAGTGAGCAATTTGCAGATATTCAAAGAAGGAGGGTTTCAAATGGCTCTCCGCCCTACCCATTACCTCTAACCAGGAAATCGCCCTGTTTTGAATTATGAAATGTCTTAGCTCAGAAAGTCCACAACTTTCCCAATTATTAATGTGTCTTAATCGAAACTGAAGGCCAAGACTAGAGGCTTCTCTCAACTTTAAATAATGGAGACCAGAAGAGCCCGTTTTTTTAAAAAACGACTGAAGTCTAAAAGCAAAATCCTTCAATGTCTTATACCTAGTTTTTTAGGAAATTTGGAAGTTTTTAAAAACACTTGAGTTTGTGAATCCGATTCTTGAATTATACTATCTAAAAAGAAGCTATCTTTAGTACATTTAGATCCCATCAGTCCAGACACTAGGTCTAGAAAAGCTGCTTCATAGTAAGTTCTCAAATGAGGCAAAGCTAACCCCCCTTGTGCAATGGGTAATTGGACCACTGTCAACTTTACCCTTGGTACTTTCTTTCCCCAAACAAATTCTCTAAATAAAGTTTCTAATTCTCTAAAATAAGACATATTTATTTTGATTGGGACATTAGAAAAGAGAAATATTAACAACGGAAGTATAGACATTTTAATTAAGGAAACTCTACCCACTATCAATAAGGGGAGTATCAACCATTGTTCCAAAAGTTTCTTGATTTTCTCCCTTATTCTTAAATAATTCAGTTTATATAGCTGTTGATACTGGCTAGACACATATATCCCAAGATATCTGATGGGATCAAGATCAGTTGCTTGCCTTCTTAAACAAGTTGGAAAAGAATTTACATTTGTATTAAGGGCGAGAACTTCGGATTTATCTGCATTTATTTTATAACCGCCAATTAACTCAAAATTCTTGAATTCCTTTAAAACAATTTCAAGGTTGTCTTTATCCGGAGACAAATATAAAATTATGTCATCTGCAAAAAGTTTCAACTTAGGCATGCCACAAATAGGTGTTTGAATAGCAGGATTGTTTTGTATTTTAGTTGCAAGAGGCTCTATAAAAAAAGTAAAAAGCAAGGGCGATAGCGGACAACCCTGCCTGGTCCCACGTTTTATTTTTATAGTCCCTGCTTGTTTCGAATTTATAATTACCTGGGCCGTGGCCCCCTGATAACTATTGTGGAGCATGTTGACGACCTGGGGCGGGAAGCCAAACCGTCCAAGGGCAAAAAACAAAGTACTCCAATTCACTAAGTCAAACGCCTTCTCAGCGTCGACCATAACAATACTTGCCGGGATAGAATTTGTATGGAAATAGTCCAAGGCATGTATTAAAAACTGTGTGTTTGCCGTCATAGATCTACCCCCAATAAAACCAGTCTGATCACTATGAATTGTCTCTTGGGCGGCAAACAAAAAGCGCCCAGCCCACACTTTCATTAGAATCTTATAATCTGAATTCAGAAGACTGATGGGCCTGTAAGAATTAAAATCCGCTGGATTTTTATCTTTTTTAACAAAGGATACAATTATTGATTGTTTAAAACATGTGGGAACCAAGGCTCCCTCTTTGATATAATTAAATAAATTCTTCAGGGGCATAATCAATTCTCCTAAAAAAACTTTATAAAATTCAATAGGGAAGCCATGCTGTCCACATGCTTTCGCCCCGGCTGTTGCTCTAATGGCAGCCATGATCTCGGCTGATTCCACATCGGATCCCACTATACTGATCCGGTTATCTGAGAGTTTAGGGATGTTCATATTCATGAAGTATTCCTCTACAAGGTATTCAGTCGAATAAAGTTGGTGGAAATGTGTTAGGAAGACCTGAGGGATCTCGGCACTATTAGCTACAACTCGACCAGTCTGTGGATCAAGCACTTTCGATATAATGGCTGCTTCTTGTTTTTTACTGGTTGAATTGGCCAGAAGTTTACCAATTAGTTGACTTTCCTCGTAAACTTTTTGTTGAAATATTTGTGAACTACAGATCTCCTCTAGAACAAAAAAATCCCTCAATGCCATTCTTGCCTGTTCAAGCTGATTAGGAAGTGACTGGAGTTGGGAAGCGTATTCATTTTCAACTTCCACTTGTAATTCGGCTATCTTAGACCTCCGGATGTTTGATTGGGCAGCCGTAAAGGTAATTATTTGGCCACGAGCCGTTGACTTAAACCCACCCCAAACTGAGAAGGGCGCTGCTGTATCCTCATTGATCTTAAAATATTCGGAGATCCATTTTCTAAAATCTTTCACCCAATCCTGATCCTGTAGAAGGATCCTGTCCAGCTGCCACCTAAGCCGTTCCCTACTCCCTCCCCCGAGCATCATTTCTAATGTAACATTGGCATGGTCCAAAAGAGGATTACACCCGAAATCGGCCTTTATGATCTGGAGGGATCTAGATGTAAGAAATAAATCAATCCGTGACGTGGTCCGAAACCGATATGAAAAGCAAGTATAAACTTCTTTATCCGGATTAATTTCCCTCCATGGGTCTATCAGTTGATATTCTTGTCTAATGGCTTCAGAGTTTCTTGATGAATGCTGAGGGCATGCAGGACACTGTTGTCTGCAGTGGTTTTTCTAAAGAGAGTGGGCTGCACTTGGTTGTTTTTAATATCTACCTTGACATCTAGATATTCTGCTTGATTTTTGCTAATGTGGCCTGTGAGGACAATGTTGTTATTATTGACATTCAGATCTTCAATGAATTTGTGTGCCTCCTGTTCATTGCTCTTCCAAACAATAAACAGATCGTCAATGTATCGCATCCATGTGGTCACATGTTCTAGATGGTGTGCATAATCAGGCTTGGCAAATACCTCTTCCTCCCAGTGTCCCATGAACAGATTGGCAAAACTGGGAGCGAAGCATGAACCCATCGCAGTCCCGATTACTTGTCTATATAGGACACCATTGAACAAAAAGATGTTATTAGAGAGACAATAATCTATCATAACCAATATCATTTTGCTGTGTTTTCTAAGCCTAAGTGGCCTGTTGTTGAGAAAGTGACCACAGGCATCCACTCCTTTTTGATGGTCAATGATGGTATAAAGTGATTGTACATCAAGTGTAATGAGGAGAGAATCCTCACTCCACTCGATGTCTTTTAAAAAAAAAATGTATTTATTTATTTATTGATTTTCCAAAATGATACAGTTATGAATCTGGGGGAAAACGAAAAAAAACAAAAAAAAATAAAAAAATACAGTGTGTTTGCCATAAAGACCATATTACCTGAGATTGTACAATTGTATGACACATTGACATCACCAAAACAGCGGAAACGGCCGCATTGAGAGGGCAAGTAGACAGAACACCATAGTGACGAGTGAGCTGACAGTGAAATATAATGATTAACCCAAGTTGCATACAATATACCAGACAATATAACAGTGTCATTGCTCCTGTAAGTCTGTAGACATTTTAATTTCGTATCTGAACCGTATCAGTTCCAGCGTTAACTTCCTTGTCGGTGCCGCCTGGCTGCACCTGAACCCAATCAATAAATGGCTCCCAAATTTCTTTAGGCTTAGAGGCAGGCGGCATCAGGTCCCAGAATGTAGCCAACTGTGTCTCCCCATAAGCGACTTCTTTAATCCAATTTTTGATGGTGGGTTTTCTCCTCCTACCCTATCGCAGGGCTATTTGACGCTTAGCGAAGAGCAGCAGTAGTGCATGAAGTTTGCGTTTTTTAAAATGTGTGTCCCTCACACATCCCAGTAGACCCAGCAATGGGGATGGGGATAACGACAGCCCCAATGTCTGATTTATAGCCACAAATATTTCAATCCAATAATCAGTAATGGCCAGACAATCCCATGCCATATGTAGGAAAGAGGCAGCAGCAGCCCCACAGCGCCAGCAACAGTCGTCCTCCCTGAGACCCATCTTGTGTAGACTAATGGGCGATCTATAATAACGATGCAAAAATTTGAAGTGAATTAGCCTAAGTTTATAATTAGGTGACAATTCGGTCATTTGCGCACAGCAGTATGACCACTGGTCATCAGTCAGGGGGGTAATAGCTCAACAATCCATTTATTTCGAGCATTTGAAGTGGCCACAGGGGTGTCAGTTTGCATATTTGTGTACAGTCTGGTTATGAGCTTGCGTGAGGATGGTGCTCGCAGAAGATTTTCCAGAGCATTAAGTGGGGTCGGCTGGGAGGGGAAGTCGCTGTGTAATGCCCTACAGGCGGCAGAAAGTTTGTGATACAGAAATGTCTCACCGAAGTGCACTGACTCTCCGTCCTGTGCTGCTGGAGGACCTCTAAACGTCCCCTCGGGTTATAGATCTGCAAATGTATGGAGAGACATCCTCTGTGCCACTTTATTATTGATTTCATCTTTAATGTTGGGTAACATAGGATTTTGTGCCGAGGGAATAGAGGGAGCATACAGAACCCGAGCGCCCGCCCTTCTCCGCAGACCATCCCAAGCCCATCTTAGGGTTTCCGGGGTATCTATGTCTTCTTTGGGACACTTAAAAGTCTGATGTATAGCCACCCGAAGAGGGACAGGCGCCACTGCGTCCGCCTCTTCTGCCACGTGAGGTTGGAATGGCGTTGGATGCACCCAGTAATGCAGGAATTGCGCCTGTGCACATAGCACATATAGTTTAATGTCCGGTGCACCCAAACCACTCTGTTTGGTTGGCAGCGACAACAGTTCCCATGAAACCCGAGCCTGGCCACCCACCCAGACCAAAGATACCAATAGAGAACGCAATGTTTTGAAGAAGGATTGGGTGAGTATGAGTGGTAAGTTCACGAAGAGAAATAGAAATTTAGGCAAGATAATCATTTTGACCAATGCATTTTTACCTGCGAGTGACAGTAGAAGTTTAGTCCATAGAGGTACCTTTTCCTCCAACCAGGCAATGGCTCTCCCGTAATTAAAGTTCCAAAGTTCTTGTAGGTCTCGACTGATCCAAATACCCAAATATTTCACTTTCTCTTGTTCCCATTTTCACAGGAATTCTGAGGTCATTGCCCTGGTGTTGTCAGTCAGGGGGAAAATCACAGGTTTAGCCCAATTTATGGTCACCCCAGAGAGCCCGCCGAATCTAATGAATTCTCTCAACACTATATCGAGATTGAGCTCAGGGTTAAGAATGTACAACGTGATATCGTCCGCATAGAGCGAAATCAATAGACTGCGCGCACTGAACCCTATGCCCTTATCTGTATGGTGTTGCCTGATGCGTGTAGGCAACTGCTCCATCGCGATGGCAAATAACAAGGGCGACAGTGGGCAGCCCTGCCTCGTGCCACGCGTTATCTGGAATGGGTCAGAGACCATATTGTTCACCCGCACCCTGGCCATTGGTACAGTATAAAGCAATGTGATCCATTGAATAAACATGGGGCCGAAATCCATCTGTTCCAGAATTCTGAATAGATAAGGCCATTCGAGCGAATCGAAGGCCTTTGTCGCATCTAGAAAAACCAATGCCGCCTGCACATCGAGGTGTAGATAATGTAGAGCAGAGAAAACCGTACTAAGATTGTGCGAGGTTGACCTCCCGGGTGTGAATCCCGATTGATCTGGCAAAGCTATAATAGGGAGCAATGGTTGCAGTCTATTTGCTATCAATTTAGCCAAGATTTTCACATCGACATTGATTAGCGATAATGGTCTATAGGAATCTAAGTCGGTTCCCGGCTTTCCCGGCTTTAGCAAGGTGACAATTATTGCTTCGCGCATAGACCGTGGCAGTATGCCCGTGTCATGCGCTTCCCCATATACCGCTAAGAGCTTGGGAGCTAATTCGTCCTTGTATGTCTTATAAAAGGCAGTTGTCAAACCATCTGACCCAGGGGCTTTATCCAGGGATAGGCTATTAATAACATCAGTGACATCTTCAACCGTGAATGGTAGATGCATATATTCTCTGTGTCAATCATTAAACCAGACCAGGGCCAGGGAATCTAAGAACTCCTGCAAACCTTCTGGACATACAGTTTGTGTGACAGTGTATAAATGGGCGTAGAAAGAGGAGAACTCCTTCAGAATAGCCAAGGGCCCCCTTACCGTGTGTCCTTCTTTATCCACAAGTTCAGGTACAAAGGCCATGGAGCGCGGGGAGCGGAGCATGCTGGCGAGAGTGCGCCCAGGTCTGTCCCCCTCGCCATACCTACGTGCTTCCATGTATTTCCCCAGAAATTTCACTTCCCTCTGTGCCTCCTCCTCATATTCTAACAGTCTAATCTTCAATTCAGCTAAAAGAGCTGATTCGCCATCAATATGTATTTTCATCTCCAGCTCTTGAATTTTTGCCTCTGACGTGGAGAGGGTGTTTCTAATAGCTTTAAGCACGCCCGCCTGCCTGTATATGCACTGTCCCCTAATGACCACCTTGAATGCCTCCCAGAGCGAGGCCTCAGTGTCAACAGAGCCCGTGTTGAGTGTGAAGTGGTCTGTGATATCAGCTCATATTTCTTCCTTGAAAGCCTCATCTAAAAGAGCATGTTGGGGGAGCCTCCAGGAGAATTGCCCCCGTGTAGTACCAGGGAGGGACAGTGTCAGCAAACACGGCAAATGGTCCGAAATGGTCCTCGATAAATGCCTAACCTCCAACACCCAGCTAGCCATGTTCCTAGACATTGACAAATAGACCAAACGGGACCAGGCACGGTGATGTTTGGAGAAGCATGTACCCTCTTTAAGCAGTGGATTATGTAGCGCCAGATGTCAATCATGTCCCCATCGTCTAAGACAGCATTCAACACTCTACTGGACGCAGGGTGGTGCGTCCTTGCCGTACCTTTCCTATCCAAATTGTCATTTAGGATGGCATTGAAGTCCCTCCCCCATAAAACCGTGGTGCGCCCAGTGGCCCTGACTTTGGCCCACAACTCCTGGAAAAAGTCGGGGGAATCCGTGTTAGGTCCATATATCACCACTATGGTTATTAATATACCTCCCAACTGACCCAGCAAGATAATGTATCGACCATCTGGGTCCCTGTGTATTTCCCTTTCCCTCCAGTCCAGACCTCTCCGAATCAGCACTGCAACCCCTCTAGAGTAGTTAGAATATACTGAGGCATAGACTTCACCCCATCGCCTGTGTTTAAGTTTTGCAGAGGGATGGGAGCGGAGATGTGTCTCCTGCAATAGGCATATATCTATGTTATGTCTGGTAAGGTAAGCGTGTACCAACCTAGATTTTATACTGTCGTTCAGTCCACGTATGTTCCATGTCAAACAGTTCACTTTCGTCTCGTGTGCAGCAAAAAGATCAAGCGTGCATCAATGCTAAAGCTTAATCTGCATATATGCGTCTCTGCCTCTACTGCAATAAACAACTTTTTACTTGGCAATACACAACAGGAAAAATTAAAAAAAAAACTCTCCCCACAATCCCCCCCCCACATCAACCCCCAATCAGGTTGAAGCATGATCCCCCCCTCGTAGAACACAACACAGCATGTTATAGGGAATTTTGCCATGGGGACGAATGAGAACCGGCCCACTACCCTACCGTAGCAGGGTGGCCAAGATACTGCAAGGGACAAAGTCTGCAACAGAACATTATAGGAGAACTATGAGGCTCACGATCCAGGATAAGAACCCCAACGTTAATCCTGCAGTTACAATAAAACAGTTCCCACCCCTCCCGCCTCAGCAAAAATCAACATGACCTGCCTAGAAATCCGACAAACGCTGAAGTGATGAAGAAAAGAGAGTGCGACTATGGCTGTACGCCACTAGAACACACTGCATCCTGAAGGCCAATAGAGTTGGGACATTCCAGCAGTACCTGGTAGACCACAGCAAAAAATGAAATATGGCAGTCACGGTTGCATAAACTGTCAAACAGTACACATTACTAGGCTAAGACCATATAACATTGCTTAATTGGAGAAACTACAATGAAATTGTTTGACATTCTATATCACCAAAAAGCAGATATATCAGTCATTGTCACTTAGCTGAAGAGAAGTGGCATCATCGGATCTAGGGCTGGGTTTGCTGCGTCTGCCACCAACATGTTTAGCAAATTTTAAGGCAGACTTGGCGTCCGTGAAAAAATTAGCAGAGCCATCGTGCGACATCTTAAGTTTGGCTGGGTAGAGCAAGGAATAAGGTATCTGTGCCTGTAGGAGGATCTTCTTTGCCTGTAAAAATTCCTGTTTTGCTGCTTGTACCGCTGGAGTGAAGTCCGGGTAGAAGGCGACCTGGTTGCCTTGATGCACTATTTTCCCCATTGCACGAGCCTGACGTAGCACCACGTCACGGTCCTGATAATTCAATAACCTAGCCAATATGGGCCGCGGAGGGGCACCAACTGGTGGTTTAGCTCCCAAAGTGCGATGAGCCCTCTCCACGACAAACACGGGAGAAAGGTGCACAGCAAATAAATCTCATAGTAAGTCCGCAACAAACCACTCCATCTTTGTAATCGCCATCGTCTCTGGGATTCCCGTGATGCGTAGGTTGTTCTAACGCGACCTGGCCTCCAAATCCTCGTTCTTGGCCCTGATCACACATAAGAGACGATCCATCTGCGACAATTGGTCTTTAGTTTCCAACTGGAAATCATGGAAGTCCAACTGTTTATTTTCAAGGCCATCTAGTCTATACTTGTGAACCCCAACTTGAGTCTTCACTGACTCCATCTGGGACGTTAAGTTATCCAATTTAGCATCGATGGTGTGCAGGCTTGACCGCATTTCTAACATGAGTGTACGAATGTCCCCCCCTTGGTCTCCCTGGTGACCCCCAGCAGCCCCGCCGAGGGCCGACTCAGAGTCAGATTCCATGTGTCTGGTTGAGCGGCGTTGCTCGAAACTAATTTTGTGTTGTTTGGCATCTGGCTTGCCCATGACCAGGCAGCATTGCTATCCCACCCACAGCAACTCAAGCGGGTCAAGCAGGACCGCACCACCACCAAAATGACAGTACCAGGCTACCTCGGCTCCACAGGCAACGCGCTTCTTCTGTATGCCTCTGCGGGATCCCTGTGCGGCCCGTGGATGCCACAATGTGCACTGGACACCAACGCGCCAATGGATCTCTCAGCAATGCATTGCCCTAGCCATTGCAATGGTTGCCAGAGGAAATGACCAGACAAGTTCCACACAAAAAGCTCGCGTCTTGAATGTTTATGAAGCAAGTTCACAACAAGGACGACTCGCCACTCTCACAGGGTGTTACTTGCCACCCCACTCCGATACTATGAGCCAGGGAAGGTCAGCCCGGCAGAACCGTGGTCCAGTGTAGCTCATCTAACCGCCCCAACCAGACCTCCACAATGCAATGCGTCACCAAGCAGACCAAGGCATCTAAAATGGTGTCCCCACCTACAGTTCTGAACAGTGCAGAGTTAGCTAGTGGAATGTGCAGATCACTGCACCTCGCAGGTTTCCTCGTGCCACACACAATACCAGTACTCACAGTTCCCACTGGTATAAGTTGCGGTGTAGACTGGAACAGCCTCAGGGACCCTCAAGCAGCGCCGGCCGGCTCAGACCCAGGCCTCTGCAAATGGCGGCAAGCTGATTCGAGTGGCTTTCCCCACACCGCTGGCGACTAGCAAGGGATGTTCACAGGGCCAGGTATGCGAATCGCTGCCGTTCCAGCCGCCAGGCCGCCACCACCTCATCGCACACGCCTCAGGCAGCTCCACCGGGTCCTCCTACAAAGAGACAGCCTCGTGTGGCCGCAGCGGCCGCGCCCGGCTGCACAGCTCCAGTCACGTCTCTCCTTGCGGCGCTGCGGCACTTTTGGCACAGCGGCCAGTCACCTTTGGAAATCAGCGGCATCGGCAGACCCTCGGTTCCGTGGCTGAATGTGGCACTTTTCTGCCTATGTCCTAGGCGGCGCCACCCAGGCCACAGTGAAGCCCCAGTTTCCAGTGGTGGGGTCAGCTGTGCTCGTGTTCCACAGCACTCACCCCAATCCTCGGTCGCGGCCGTCGGGTCGGATAACTCGGCGGACAGACGATTAATATTGCCAGGAATCTCCCCGCTTCTTTCCGCAGCTGTTCTGCCTATCAGGCAGTGAAAATTACAGAGTTTCGTCCCTCCTGAATGAGCGGATAATTGCAGGATAGTGTCTCGGCCGGCGGAGCTCGCTTACCAAGCGGCCATTCCGCGGCACGGCTAGCCACGCCCCCGATGTCTTGAAACTTTTTGAGAAAATCTTTGGTATCCCTGATGTAGCTGGGTAAACTCATGACATATTCCCTGAGGAAGTGGTCCACATATTTAGATAGATGCTCTGACACACTTCCTCTAGATGACACTATAGGGCGTCCTGGTGGATTAAGTGGATCTTTATGTAATTTAGGCAGAAGGTAGAGTACAGGAAGTATCGGATGGTCATTCTTCAAGTACCTGTACTCCTCCCATTCTAAAATGCCTTTATCTTTCCACGTAGTGAGCTTATCCCAGAGACCTGTGATGCTGTTGTTATACACTTCTGTAGTAACAGAAATGTAATTTTTGGAATCACCTAGTTGTTTTAAGGCTTCGGCAATGTAATTGTCTCTATCTAATATAACAACATTGCCTCCTTTGTCCGCAGGGCGTATAACAATTTCGATATCCTCTGTGAGAGATCTAAGTGCCTGTTTCTGATCATAGGACAGATTGTTGTGTGTAGTACTGAAGTTCTTCTTTTTGTGTCTAAAATCGCATAAGGTTTTACTGACACTATCATGAAAGGTGTCGAAGTTGTCATGTGGGAGAGTGGGAAGAAATTAGGGTTGGGCGAAATTTGCGTAATTGCGTTACGCAAATCTCCGCGAAACAGTAAAAAATCTCCGCGAACACGCAGAAATTCCGCAAACACGCGGAATTGCTTGTTCGCGATGCTTTTTTCCTGTTCACAATTGCTGTTTGCGTGCTCGGGGAGAAATATCTCGCGAACATGCATTTTGAGAACGCGAACAAGCAAAAATTTCGCGTAATCGCGGAAAGCAGACTCTTGAGCAATTTTGCGTTCTCCGCGGAACGCGAAATTACGCGAATTCCGCAAATTCCGCGAGCGGAACGGAATTTACCGCCCAGGCCTAGAAGAAATGTGGATTTCGGTTTGAACTCTGAAAGCGCACTATTATCGTGATCAATTCTAAGCTGTCCAGCAGCTTGGTGATGTTATTTTGTCTGCTGTTATCTATAAAAGAGTCTGATGGATCACTCTGACTTTACCTGGTTTCTACCCGGCTGGTTTGCTCTAACTGTACCGTATTGATAAGGGTATCAATATCCCCGATGGAGATATTGTCACATTGTCTGGGAATAGAAGGCTTGGTTTTCTATTGTCTCCCAATCTTTTCAAAGTATGCCATTTTTTAAATTTTAACTTCCTAACAAATTTAAAAAGATCTATTCTGGCATTAGTGTAATCAAAAGATTTTGTCCTTTCTTTCGATATCAGTCATCACTCTTTTAGACTGAATTATAACAGTCTTATTTACCATTTCAGTATCCATCAACGCATTCTCTTGGAGCGGGTTCTGTAATTTCCCATGCCGCCCCTTGTTCTGCCTCTTCTCCCATTGTTTCTGGAGTCTTTTGATTCTGTTTCTACGTTTCCCCGTCCTCTGCTCCGTCCTCGTCCTCTCTGTCCTTGTGTGTTCAATGCCGGAGTCTCCTTCGTTGTCCGCCTGCTCCGGCGCAGATGGGGATATTCTTTTAAAAAATTTACTGGGCGGGTCATAGAATCTAAACTAGACACTCCCTCAGCTGAAATGTCCGATTCTGTTTCACTTGCCGTGGAGACTGAGACTGCCCGATCAAAGTCTACATCTTCAGGTGTCATGGTTGGCATTTCCTTAGTTGCATAAAGATGATCGTATTTGCGACTAAAAGTGAGAATTCTCCCACTTTCATAGTCATTGTAATCTCTGTTAATTTTTCTTTCTTTGCTGGATTTAATGTCCTCTTCATATTTTTTTCAGTTGATCTTTCTTCTTTTTTTCTCGTTGTTACAGGAGGTAAGGATATCAGCACTCACTTTCTCACGGGCAACCTACCCTTTTCCCCTTATCACTTTTATTGCTGAATGCTGGGTATTGTGAGACTGGGCATTTGAGATCGTTGGACTATAGTTTTCTTCACTGGACACGGTCAGTCACTACAATTATAACCTCATCAAGTTGTTTATACATAGATACGGGCTTTGGGACTATAGCCTCTCTAAGGTACCGCAATTAATTTATTTGGAACTGCTGGTACATGCATATACAAGGCTGCATCACCTCTGGGCATTTCCCCTTTTATTGTTTGAGAAGCTGTGGTTACCATTACTTTATAACATCGAATTTCCATGATTGATTAAGTGAACTGTATCTTCGTGATCTATGGCAATTTAACGGTAAGAATAATCAATTTGGCCGGCAATACTGTATCATGGTTTAAGCAATGTTATTGCATATTTCTCCATATATATACAATCATATATTCTGTAAGTATTTTTCGTTATGCAGTATATTATGCAAACATTCTTTCAAGTTACAGAAGTACGTATTCACAACTAGGTGCAATTGCACAAGATAGCATAACATTGTTATACGCTAATACGATTTAATTGACAATTATGTTTGCTGCATGACGATAATGCGCGAAATGGAGAATTTGCTGTATGACAAATGAATTCACATTAAGTTGTACTGTTTTGGTTGACTTTTCCAAGATGTCTGCCACTGTTACGTGAGATTCATACACGTATTTTGTTGGTGTCCTTTTTTCATTGCCACAGTCTAACACTTTTATTAAGTCAGCAATACATGCACAATTATTCACGTGATCAAGGCTTTACAGCCGAAACGCGTAGTGAATAAACACCTTTTGGATTCATTTGACCTTGTGGAGTCTATTGCTACCGAGAGCGTACGTTATTGACTTTGTTGGAGGATTGCGTTCCGGCGTGCCCCGTCGGAGTGTGAGCCAATTCCTGAGGGTCCTGAAGCAGTCTCTCTTTGATGAGTAAGTGCCTTCTGTGAATACCAAAATGAGTAAGTGCCTTCTGTGAATACCAAAATGGTAGTACGTTTAGGATTTTGTCTTAAGTTAGTTCTGTGAATCGGCCCCCCCACCAATACCTTCTTTTATTCATATCCAAAGCCGACCTTCATCATAAAAAAACAAATATGAGATCTCTGCATCTTTCTTAAGTATTGGATTAATATGCATTCAGAGTAATAGTCATTGTTAAATAACTAAACCTTATGAGTCTTTTGTCTTGGGATTGCTAGCAAGTTGCATAGGTAAACTTGCATATCTCAATGTTCTGCAGATTGGATGTTTGTCATTTTGTTTTCCACTTTATTACTGTTTAAGTGCTGGTTAAATACTTTACACACTACCTCTGAGTTAAGCCTGACTGTTTTTTATGCCAAGCTAACGGAGGGTTAAAGACAAGTTAATTTAGTGACTTTTTGTTGTTCACTCCCATAAGGATTGTGGTTGTTGCTTGTGTAGGGTTTCACCCCCCAAAATCAATGACCCAATTCCTTACATATATGTTCTTAATCATAATCATTTTGTTATATAATTTGTTGTTTTCTAGG
Organism: Triturus cristatus; assembly: GCF_964204655.1. NCBI lineage: Eukaryota > Metazoa > Chordata > Amphibia > Caudata > Salamandridae > Triturus > Triturus cristatus. The sequence goes on from NC_140591.1 coordinate 1,081,665,367, forward strand.
GCCCTTTACACGCAGTAAATTACAAATCCTGTGCATCTTTACGGTCCCAACATGTGAGAAAAGGATGTAAATGTGGCCTAAATATCGTTTATGGACAAAAGTGTTGAAGAATTATGCGAAAACAGTCCTAAATAATAAAGGCTGAGCACGGGGAGAGTAAACGCTCAGCATTTAAGGGGTGAATAGTCTTGCGCATTTAAACTGACTGAAAAAGATCGAGTTGTTGGTTTGGTGGGAAGAATACATCTGAAGCTGAATCATATCAGTTTCCTGCGTGGTTTTGATCTTTTGGACACTTTAAATTAGTTTCATGTGCGAAGGAAGCTCATCTGTGGGCTTCAGGCATGTTTATTTTTCTAATTTAATGAATTTAATCTGTTCGTTACAATACCCGGTTCTCTTTTATAATATTGTCTTTTATGGGGACATAAACTCTTTTTCATCAAAGTAAATTGCGCTATAATTGAAAAGTTCAAAACACTCTCCTTTCAGTAGGAAGACCTGGAAGTTCATTTTAAAAACGACAAGGACACACAGAGACACAAACGAGCACACTTACGACGAACAACAAGTAATACGAAACCTTTAGAGAGAAACGTGCTTTTTTTCTCAAATCTAGGGATGGTTTACACGTGAAGGGGATTTGATTTTGTTATGAAAATCCCTGAACTGTTTTGAATAAACAGACTGCTTCTGGTGTTTTCATTTTTAATGCTTTAGATAAGAGCGTAGCTCAATGAAACTATTAAGACGCCACTGTAGTACCTTACTAGCAAATGCATTTAGTACGTTGTATAACAAGTCACTCTGAAAGGTCACATGTTCAATGCAATAACAAATGCATTTTACATGTCTTATGAACATGATGCATGGAAAATGTAAAATGTTAAATTAAAATGATTTGAACTAATGTTTCTCACTCTTTGAAAATGATACTGATTTTCAAAATGAAAAGTGCACATGAAACATGAGTAACTAGAAACAATCTAAAAAAAAGTGATTGGTGTGGCTACTGCTGAAATCATCTGGCTCTTGCTGCAATAAGAAAATAACAGCCAAAAAGCACTGGTCCTCCGACGCAACATCGGATTTTCTTTGGAATAAGAACATTTGGTGACAGTCTTTATGCACAAATCATTTTCTTTGCAATTTAAATATTTTAATTTAGGAAAACAGCTCAATATGATGCAGTGCATAAAATATGCGCTAAACAACCTTTTAGGGGGGATAATCTCAAGGACTTATCGCCGAGTTAGCGGCACTTTATTGCACCCAAAGTGGTGATAAATTCATCGCACCATTCTCAAGCTGGTGCTAACAGTCAAAAACACCAGTTTTCCTGCGATAGCCGGCGCAAAATATATCGCCACGGGTGATACCGGCAAGTAACGTTATAATGATATGCAGAGTAGGCATTCCCGTGCAAAAAGCCGCGAAAACACCACTTGGCAATATTCACAACGACTAACCAGATCGTATAAGGCGCGTTAGCAGCAGGGAATTAACACCTGCTCCGACCTGGTGTTAAGTAGGAAGAAAACCTGCACCAGAAACGGTAGTCTAGCCCACAGCCACACCAGAAGAACAACAGATGCCATGGAGCTACTGATCCTGCAGCTTGGACGCCCAGGAGAGCCACAACATCCACCGCCACCACCCCGAGGCCCGCCACCCCCCCCGAACCACCCCAACACCTCCCTGGACTACCACAGAGACAGCGCAGACAAAGACAGTGGACCTTCAGAAAACACACCAGCCTCACAGACTTAACACCAGAGGATGTCATTGCCCACTAAAGGCTCAAAAGGACAACCATCCTCCGTATCCTGACACTCATTGCCCACAGGCTGAGGGTACCAACACAGTGGACAACCAACATCCCTCCGCAGACAAAGCTGCTGGCTGTGCTGCATCTGTTGGCCTCTGCGACCTTCCAACCAACAACTGCCAGAGTCGGAGGAGTCTCACAGCCAGCCCTATCCAAGTTCCTCACACCTGTCTTGGATACCATCATCAGCTTGGTACCACAGCACCTTTACTTCCCACACACTGCGCAGGAACAGCTGGAGACCAAGCAAGACTTCTACTCCATAGCTGGCTTCCCGCATGTGTTGGGGGTAATCGACTGCACACAAGTACTCCTCATGCCCCCTGCCGCCACTGCACACAATTACCACAACAGGAAGCACACGCATTCCATCAATGTGCAGGCAATAGTGGACCACTGGGGACTCTTCACCAATGTCGTCGCCAACTACCCAGGCAGTGTGCATGATTCGTTCATCTTCCAACAGTCCATCATCAACCAGTGCTTTCAGGACGGCACCTATGCAAATGCGCTGCTCGACGGTAAGTAACAACTTAACACATCACACACCTCAACTCCATCAACCTACAACTCACAACTCTGGGAATGCACACATTGCAAAATCACATACAACATGACAACCAACATGCCCACATACCAGACACGACAACACAACTTACTATGGCAAACTGGGCTAGCCCTGTACACAAGCCATCAACAGCATGGCACCTCAGCCACACAATAGCAGAATGTGGGGAGAGGTGGGAACCAGGCATGTGCGAAGGAGGCAAGTGACTCATGAATGTGAATGTACACAATGCCTAGTGTGGCGTGGATGTGCTGGACAGACTACAGTATGCAGACCACAGACATTCCCATGGCGACATACACTGCTGCTGTTTGGAGTGTACTGGACAGTGGAGGCAACCATGTTACCTCAGCCAGTGGGTAAGATCGGGGAAATGTAGCTTGTTAGGTCCCTCCCTGTAAGCGTGAGCGGAGAGGGCTGGCCCGGCGTACGCCAGGCTAGCGTAGGAGTGTGAATAAAAAGCACGTTGCTCTGGGAATGGTTCTCTTCCGGAACGGGCAACGTGTCTGCCAGGGTGGCGCCTCTCACCCTGCCACAAGGCTGACATCGTGAGCAGTGGTGGCTGCAATCCTGTGCGCCTGCTGCACCCCTGGCCCCTGGTTCCCAGACCCGTCTTGGCCGCTCCTGTGTACCCAGGCCTCACTGCTCACCTGCTGACACCGGCGTGTGTCAAAGAGGGCCCACCACGTGCCGGTGCAAGCTCCAAGCCTGAGGCCCGCGACTTTGGCGGTCTCCTCAGACCATCACTGGCCTCTGCGATACAGGCCCCCATTACTCCTTTCTCGTTGACGTACTCCACTGCTGCCTCCGGCCCACACTGCGGTCCATCAGGCCTCACACTAATCCAAACCAGTCCGGACCAGGCAGGACAAGGCATCGACGCAGACTGCACACACGCTCAGCTCTGTGCTTCTACCTTCGTCAACCACAAATCATCGCCACATGCCATTCCAAAATCGGGTGTTAGAGTTCCAGGAGCTGGCTGAACAGCGGTTGGGCCGCGCTGACCGCTGCCTCCGGACTACACTAGTCAAGTAGGTCACACATTTAGAACTGAGTCTTGATTTTTGAATGGCCAAGTTCATACCATTGTACGCAAGGAGAGGAGTAAGAGGAAGACGCGGTTCAGTCCGGAGGAAAAAAGGATCATCGTTACGGAGGTGATCAAACACTACCTACAACTGCTCTGGAGCAACTAACTCTGTGCATCGCAAGCCAACGACACATGTCTGTGGGCCCCTGCTGACCGCTGCCTCCGGCCTACACTACTGTCAAGTAGGTCGCACATTTTGAACTGTATTGATTTATTTATGGCATATTTTATACCATTGTATACGCCTTATCGCAGATTGCATCCCCTTTCAGCTCTGGTGCCACTAACTCTGTGCACTGAAAATCATGGACACTCTCTGGTTGAACTTTGGTGGCATCTGAGTCTATTTCCTGGGGGTTGTCTTCATCATCATGTGGCTGGTAGTGACTTGGTGCTAAATATGAGTCTGAGGCATTCATTTCCTCCATATTGCCTATGTCAGCTAGCTTCTGCCCTCTGCATCATGCCCTGGAAGTACACCTTCCACTGTCCCCGGAACACTACGCGACATCCACCTTGGACATCGATGAGGACCCACTCAGCTCTCGTGGCCCTACCTCAGTGCACCGCAAGTCACCATCCCATGGCGGTGTGCCTGTGTCGGTCGTAGTGCATCCGGGGTCACTAACTCTGTGCAGCTCAAGTCATGGACCCTTGCTGTTTGAACTGTGAACTTCTGATTGTCTGATTACTGTTGTAGTTGTTGCCAGTGCCAACCACTCCCAGAGGGCTGGCTTACACTCACCCCACACCCATCCAGCACAGGCGTCACTGGACATGTGACCCTGGCAATCAAAGAGGACAGGTGCACATGCCCGTTGCCAGTTCCACAAACTATCTAAGTGTGTCTGTGTTGTCATTATGTATGCATGAGGGCCCCGGGCCCTACAACATTACATTGTGCTTTGGACAGAGGACGCAACCATGTCACCTCAGGCAGTGGGGAAGTCCTGGGACATGTAGCTGTGTCGTACCCCCTTGGAGGCATAAGCAGAGTTGGCTGGCGTATGACAGTCCAGCGTAGGGGTGTTGATCTTCCACCCGGAGCTCTGGGCATGGTTGAGTTCCGGGCTTGCCAAGGAAGTAACTAATGTGTGTGTCTCTGTTGTAGTGTTGGCGCCACCCAGCCCGCATTGGACAATGTTGCAATGTAGCATGCCCCCAGAGTGCGGGCTCGGCCGAAGGGATAAAGGATGAAGCGCAAGCCCGCTCGGGGTCCGGGATCATACATGCCAACTGTTGTGTGTATATCGCTATTACCGCAGCATAAGCCAAAGGTCTAGCCTCAACCGCATCGTGAGTTTAGCCAGCCATGAACTGTGTCCGCGCTGTCCTTACAATAGGCCTACATACATGTGGCCGCCCACCTACAACGCACAAGATCACAGTGTCGTCGCCATGCTTGTGGACATGTGCAGACAGGCATGACAGTGGTGTGCCGTAGGAGTGCAAGTGATCCCACCGTGCAGCGCACACAAGTAAATAGGTTCGGGGGAGGGAGGAACAGCAGTGAGGCTACATAATACACATTGATAGCGCTCATTTGCTACAAGTAGTACATGTCATACAGGAATCAGTAAGTCACACATGTCTCACACCAATGAACAAGTGAGCCTGCCAAAACATCATGCAGAACCAACTATTGACTCATGTCTCTCTGCACTGTCAGAGGTGATCAAGGATATGCACTCTGCCCTTGGATGATGACAACCCTCCGAGCCCCAAACACACAGGCCCAGAGGCAGTACAATTGGGCCCACAAATGCACCAGGGGCATCGTGGAACGCACATTTGGCGTGTTGAAGTCACGTTTAAGGTGCCTAGACGTCACAGGTGGAAGGCTCCTGTACATCTCAGACATCGTGTACAAGATGATTGTTGCATGTTGTGTGCTGCACAACATATGTGTACGCACCAATGCCCCTTGGATAAAAGTGCCAGATGCACCGGATGATGATGAGGAAGATGAGGCAGGTGGACCACACCCCACTGCAGCTGCAGCTACAGCAGGAATAGCCCGTAGAAACAACATCATTGACAGTTTCTTCACATTAGGACGTCACATTGTGACAGTCTCTAGCAATCATGGGACAGTACAAAATGACCACAGGCACACCATGTGCAAATAAATTCATTACAACACACATTCCCTGAGTGCATGTCATTCCTCTGTACAGGCACATCACTCTGACAAGTGTAAGTGCAACCAGTAGTGCTAACAATCTCTGAAATGGAAAATGGATGGTGGGCGCGTCACCTCTGTACATAGAGGCTGTTTAGGTTGTCACGTTTTTGAAAAGCCATTTCTGTGTGCTAAAGATAGTACGGAATCCCACTCATCAGCGTATCGCATGTGTCTCAAATCATTACATAGAGGCTGTCATTTGTGGACAACAATTGACAACAGGGCTTCTTTTGGGGTCAAATATGTGCCACCATGATGCAAGGAATCACCCTGTGACTCAAATCCCACAACATGGGCAACATGGACGTAAGGGGGAATCACTGGCCCTACATTCATCCATGCTTTCATACTTGATTAATCACAGACATAACACATCTGTGTGTATTAGAATGTATTGTTCACGTTCAGTGGAGAATTGAAGCTGTCTTAGTACTGGGCCATGCAAACAACACTTTACAATGTTGCCCTGTGGAGGGCCAGCCAGAGTCTTTTTCGGGATTGTCAAGTTACTCGTAAGAGGAAGTGTCCAGTCTGCAGTCAGATTGCTGTGTCATGTTGGGCGCACAAAATATGGCAGTGCATGTCGAGGTCCGAGGTTATTCTCACAGAGTGTATCGGGGACAGCGAAAGGTTTTATTTCAGGGCATGATGCAGAGGGCAGAACCAAGCAGTAACAAGCCATATGGCAGAGATGAATGCTACTGCTTCCTTCTTACCACTAAGGCATATTCATCATCATCTTCGTTCTCTGACGTTTCATGTGCCTCACATGTGGGTGGTGGTGTTTGGTCTGCAGCACTGTGTGACACTGACACATCAGGGGCCGGAGATGTGGATGTAGAAGTAGCAGCAGCATTCATCTGCGCAATGTCTTGTGGCATCACTCCCATGATGAGGATCTGCAGGGCATTGAAGATCCCATCTACAGCTTGCTCGTGTGCAGCCATTCTTTGCGCCTGCATTCCCTCCATGTTCTCCATGACCCTCCTCATGTTTCCCAAAATCACGGATGACATTGCTGTAGCCACTCAGACTGGACAGTTGTTGTTGTCTCTGAGTCATGACTCCAGCAATGCCAGCCATGGATTGTTGGAGGTCATGGGGCAGACTGTGGGTGTGCATTAGGGAGTGTAACTGGTCCCTGATGGGACTTAGACACCCACGGATGGCATCCAGTTTGGCTGCCATGAGGGCAAACCCCACCTGCACCTGTTCAGCCAGCTCCTTCTGGCAGTCTAACACACGGTGTTGGAACGCCATGTGTTCTTCAGTGAGGTGCTGAGAGCCATACGTGGTGGTGGGTGCTTCCTGCTGTGTGGTCTGTGCAGGGGTTGGGCTCATCTCGATGGTGCTGTGCTGCCCTGCTACTGGAGTTGGGCTGCGGCGGTTGTCTATGAACCGTTGAAGTTCGTGGAAGTCGATGTCCGGGGGCTCATCTCCATCATCACTGATTTGCTGTAGGGTCTGCTCTGCAGGAGGTGTTTATTGTTCCTCTGCAATGTAAAGGGGAGATGCAGTTTCACAGTGTGTCCCATGTATGTTGACGCATTGGCGAAGTTTACATACAGACTGCATGACAAAGTACATTGTGAGTGTTTGTGAGGAGGTGCCTATTTGATGCGGGACAGTGGACATTTGTGCTACATGACGGATGTGAGGTTGTACTCGTACATTGTCATCTCACAGTTTCCTGCTATGCCAGATGTGATTGGCCATTTTGTACACACATGCGGCACCGGTTGTGTCCCGTGTTCTAATCGTGAAAGTGTTGCAGTCTGTACCACATTGTTGTCAATGTTGAGGTGCTCAGAATCGTATGTGTGTGTTCTGCAGTGTGGCACAGGGATCAGGCACATGAGCCAGAGTCATTGTGGGTGGGCTGTGTGCTCTGCTTACTTGTGCATGAGTGCCATTGTGCCCATCCCCCCATCCCCCCAGTCCCTGGTCGGTACTCACCCTGTTGATGTTGTGTCAGGTCATGTTGAGCAGGTTTGGGATCCCCAGCTCCTGGCACTGTGTCCCGACTGATGACTGTGGCCACCATTTTCTCCATGTCATCAAGCTCCTGTTGTGCCGCTGGACCCCCACCTCTAATCAACGTTGCTGCTTTCATGTTGCCATTGAGTTTCTTCTTGGTTTTGCCCTTCACATCATTCCAGCGCCTCTTGACCTCTTCCATTGTCCTCCTCAATGCTGCAACTGCATTCACATGGTCCAGGATGGACTGCCATATTTGCATCTTTGATGCCAATGACACGTTGGAGGTGACAAATAGTTGTTGGTAGTGTTCTATCACCTCTGTGACGATGATCCTATTTTCCTGCGGACTGAACCACGTCTTCCTCTTTTCCTTGGCCATCCCCGGCCCCGAGGATCCTTGCTGGTCATCTATGGGGCATGTGTGATTCGCATTGTCCTCTGCACTCGGTCCGGGTGCATCCATGGTGCTATGAAGTGGTTTTTTTTTAAACTGCTTTTGTAGTGCATTTTCCTGCATGATACGTGGGGATTGCAGGCCTGTCGCTGGCTATCGCTGATTTTTCTATCGCGATTTGGGGCATCGCCACTTTTTTCGCGTTGGTGTTTTGAATTTTTTCAGCATCGCGTTGATTTTAACGCGGTCATTTGGCACATTATTTGAGACTATTGCATGGTGCCACCATGTTGAGAATGCAACGTTAAAAGAGTGTTATTTTCCCGCAATAGACTGTGATGTGCAAAGTTGCGTTAAGCTAATTTTGCGATAATTAATACACGTTCTTGAGAATATCCCCCTACATTACTAAAGCCAAAACAGACGCAAACGCAGAAATTCCTACCAATCCACTAATCTGTGGCACAAATCTTTCTGTTGAAATTAAGGGAAAGACACATAGCAACACTGTTACAGATTGGGCCCCTGGAATCCTCTCAGATCAGGCCCCTGTCCTGGATTACCTGGGTAGGAGAGTATCGTGAAATTAGATGAATTCCTGCCCGGAATTTTATTGATGTTTTGGACCATTATTTGGAGATGTTTAAGAACACAATACTAGGCTATTATTCCACCCCAAAAATTCTTAGATAAATTAAGTAAAATAATGTGTTATTTCCTCAAGCATATTAGGACCCATGATGTGGCTGTCAGCTCATTAATGTCCTCCATTTCTACGGGATGCACATTTTAGAAGATGACTAGAAGAGTCCTAATTTGCTGATGTGTAGAACGAGAACATTTGCTCATAAAATACATTCTGCACAGTAAATTTTCTCTCTTAAGTGAACACTGACATTGATGGCTTGTGTATTGGGCAGAGATGGACTGAAGAAGAAATCTTGAGTTTACCCACAGTTATTGAAAAAATGTGCAACTTCATTGCCATATAAATAAAGGTTAGATGGTATTTTTAAAGTGTAACAAATGCCATATAACAAAAACCACATAGTTTCCATAAAAAGAAAACGTGTTACAGAGCTTTCTCAGGCATTGCCCCGAAGATTTGGAACTCTTTTCCACCGGAAGTTCGTCGAATCTCCTCCACCACTTCTTTCAAAAATAAAAGTAAAAAAGTATAAAAGTAAAGGGATATATACAAAACAAATGAGTTGGAATATTGAGTCAAATATAACTGGAAATAGATTGATGCATAGGTACTGGGAAATAATGTTTTTGTCAGGCCTCTCCATTGCCTTTCAGTAAGCCTAAAAATGGCAGTGCTGACCAATAGAAGGGAATTGAAAAGAGTGTGGCTAAGAACAATTTTGGAATTAGAGGAACAGAAAAAAGGTATATTTTTTCTACTGGGCAAGAACAAATCTCTTGTGCAACCTTCTGCTTTCCACTTCTTTGTTTCTCTTCATTGTCTCCTGTACATTTTCTGGAACCATAGAAACTATCACCTGTACAATTTGTTGATGATTCCGATGCTACAAGTTATCTTATTTCGCTGAGCCATGTACTCACTGACTTGACTTTGTTACTGAACCAGGCAAGCACTTTATGTAAAAAAAATCCTCTGGTGCTTGGATGTGTGGATAATTTGTTAGAACTGCAGGCAAAGTTTAAATGTTCTTAATTGTTTCCATGTTCCATTAAGTTTGCAACAGACCATGGGTTAGGGGCTTCAATTAATTATTTATTGGTATTGATAATTAATTTATTGGTATTTAGTAATAAAACAATATTTATTTTACAAAATTATTTTAATTATAAGTAGGTTATTTTTAACCCCTACGCTATCCAACACTTTCTCTACCGTTGCACTCACTGGAGTGGGAATAGTAATTTTTATCCCTACGCTATCCCACACTTTCCCTACTGTTGCACTCACTGGAGTGGGAATAGCAATTAGTTATTCTACGCTATCCAGCACTTTCCCTACTGTTGCACTCACTGGAGTGGGAATAGTAATAATTACCCCTACGCTATCCTACACTTTCCCTACTGTTGCACTCACTGGAGTGGGAATAGTAATTTTAACACCTACGCTATCCAACATTTACCCTACTGTTGCACTGTTTGGAGTTGGAATAGTATTTTTATTCCCTCCACTATTTAAATTTTTCTGTATTATTTTAGATAATCTAGTATATAGTTAATTTTTAATTTGTTACATATATTTATTTATTTTTTATTTATATTATTGTTTTATGTGTATAGATCATTTATAATGAATACAAAAAATTAAATAATACAGTTAATAGAATAATTATTAATACATATTTATAAGTGTATATATTATATACTATATACTCCAACAAAGTCAATAACGTACGCTTTCAATAGCAATAGACTCCACAAGGTCAAAAGAATCCAAAAGGTGTTTATTCACTACGCGTTTCGGCTGTAAAGCCTGGATCACGTGAATAATTGTGCATGTATTGCTGACTAAATAAAGTGTTAGACTGTGGCAATGAAAAAAGGACACCAACGAAATACGTGTATGAATCTCATGTAACAGTGTCAGACATCTTGGAAAAGTCAACCAAAACAGTAGAACTTAATGTGAGTTAGTTTGTCATACAGAAAATTCTCCATTTTGCGCATTATTGTCATGCAGCAAACATAATTGTCAATTAAATCGTATTAGCGTATAACAATGTTATGCTATCTTGTGCAATTGCACCTAGTTGTGAATACGTTCTTCTGTAACTTGAAAGAATGTTTGCATAATATACTGCATAACGAAAAATACTTACAGAATATATGATTGTATATATATGGAGAAATATGCAATAACATTGCTCAAACCATGATACAGTATTGCCGGCCAAATTGATTATTCTTACAGATATATTGCCGTAGATCACGAAGATACAGTTCACTTAATAAGTCATGGAAATTCGGTGTTATAAAGTAATGGTAACCACAGCTTCTCAAACAATAAAAGGGGAAATTCCCAGGGGTGATGCAGCCTTGTATATCCAAAACGTGATGTATATGCATGTACCAGCAGTTCCAAATAAATTCATTGGGGTACCTTAGAGAGGCTATAGTCCCAAAGCCTGTATCTATGTATAAACAACTTGCTGAGGTTATAATTGTAGTAACTGACCGTGTCCAGTGAGAAAACTATAGTCCAACGATCTCAAATGCCCAGTCTCACAATACCCAGCATTCAGCAATAAAAGTGATAAGGGGAAAAGGGTAGGTTGCCCGTGAGTAAGTGAGTGCTGATATCTGGGCCCCTTCCTTTCCTCCTGTAGCAACGAGAAAAAAAGAAATACAAAAACATATAATTAACAAATTCCTTAAAATCATGAAATACATCTTACTCTAGTGCACATTACTCAAAATTGGACGGAAAATGAGACGTAAAGCTAACATCTCAAACAGGAATAGGTAGATGGTAAGACAACAAAGTACATGTATATTATTCCCTGAGGTGTATAGACAATTCCTCATCGTGATTGAGACCCCCCCGGATCCTTGGTTTGTAAATCCACAATGTATTTGGATTCTCTCTGTCTCAATCTCAACACCCTGTTCCCACCCCAAGGATTGTTCAAAATTTGTTCCAAAATGAAGAATATAAGTAAGGTGGGATCAGAATAGTGTTGATCTCTAAAGTGGCGTGCCACTGGATATTTTTCGTCTACATGTGTAATAGCTCTGCTGTGTTCTAGTACCCGTTTTTTGGCCTGGAGAGTAGTGCTCCCTATGTACCAAAGTTTACATGGGCACTCTATCACGTAGATGACGAAAGTGGTACTACATGTAAGAAATTGATTAATTTCTTTGTCCACGCCATTGTAGGTGGTCTTATTCAGGAAAGTACTGTTCCTACAGGCCTTGCAATGGCCGCAGGGAAAGAATCCCTTAAGACCATGTTCATGTCTTGTGGGATAGATGGTAACATCACTGTGTACCAACATATCTCTGATGTTCCTCCCTTTACTGTACATGATACTAGGTCGATTGGGGATATAAGTACCAATGGTGTTATCACATTTGAGAATGTCCCAGTTCTTAGCAAGGATTTTTTGAATGTTACCAGAATCCTCATTGTATGTCATGATGATGCGGGTATTGTTCTCATCCTCTACTGTGGGCTCCACAGATTTGTCAGCTAGGGTGAGAGATCTGGATATCATATTTGCTCTATCTTTGGCTCGAGTTAGTACCCAATTAGGATAGGCTCTGATCTTGAAACGGTCCAGCATCGCCTTACTTTCTTGTTGGTAAGCTGCTTCAGTGTTACAGTTCCTCCTGGCCCTCAGCAGTTCTCCAAACGGAATGCTCCATTTCAGAGTTTCTTGATGAATGCTGAGGGCATGCAGGACACTGTTGTCTGCAGTGGTTTTTCTAAAGAGAGTGGGCCGCACTTGGTTGTTTTTAATATCTACCTTGACATCTAGATATTCTGCTTGATTTTTGCTAATGTGGCCTGTGAGGACAATGTTGTTATTATTGACATTCAGATCTTCAATGAATTTGTGTGCCTCCTGTTCATTGCTCTTCCAAACAATAAACAGATCGTCAATGTATTGCATCCATGTGGTCACATGTTCTAGATGGTGCGCATAATCAGGCTTGGCAAATACCTCTTCCTCCCATTGTCCCATGAACAGATTGGCAAAACTGGGAGCGAAGCAGGAACCCATCGCAGTCCCGATTACTTGTCTATATAGGACACCATTGAACAAAAAGATGTTATTAGAGAGACAATAATCTATCATCACCAATATCATTTTGCTGTGTTCTCTAAGCCTAAGTGGCCTAAGTGGCCTGTTGTTGAGAAAGTGACCACAGGCATCCACTCCTTGTTGATGGTCAATGGTATAAAGTGATTGTACATCAAGTGTAATGAGGAGAGAATCCTCACTCCACTCGATGTCTTTTAAAAAAAAATGTATTTATTTATTTATTTATTAACAACAACAACAAAAAATACAGTGTGTTTGCCATAAAGACCATATTACCTGAGATTGTACAATTGTATGAAACATTGACATCACCAAAACAGCGGAAACAGCCGCATTGAGAGGGCAAGTAGACAGAACACCATAGTGACGAGTGAGCTGACAGTGAAATATAATGATTAACCCAAGTTGCATACAATATACCAGACAATATAACAGTGTCATTGCTCCTGTAAGTCTGAAGACATTTTAATTTCGTATCTGACCCGTATCAGTTCCAGCGTTAACTTCCTTGTCGGTGCCGCCTGGCTGCACCTGAACCCAATCAATAAATGGCTCCCAAATGTCTTTAGGCTTAGAGGCAGGCGGCATCAGGTCCCAGGATGTAGCCAACTGTGTCTGCCCATAAGCGACTTCTTTAATCCAATTTTTGATGGTGGGTTTTCTCCTCCTACCCTATTGCAGGGCTATTTGACGCTTAGCGAAGAGCAGCAGTAGTGCATGAAGTTTGCGTTTTTTTAAAATGTGTGTCCCTCACATATCCCAGTAGACCCAGCAATGGGGATGGGGATAACGACAGCCCCAATATCTGATTTATAGCCACAAATATTTCAATCCAATAATCAGTAATGGCCAGACAATCCCATGCCATATGTAGGAAAGAGGCAGCAGCAGCCCCACAGCGCCAGCAACAGTCGTCCTCCCTGAGACCCATCTTGTGTAGACTAATGGGCGTTCTATAATAACGATGCAAAAATTTGAAGTGAATTAGCCTAAGTTTATAATTAGGTGACAATTCGGTCATTTGCGCACAGCAGTATGACCACTGGTCGTTAGTCAGGGGGGTAATAGCTCAACAGTCCATTTATTTCGAGCATTTGAAGTGGCCACAGAGGCGTCAGTTTGCATATTCGTGTACAGTCTGGTTATGAGCTTGCGTGAGGATGGTGCTCGCAGAAGATTTTCCAGAGCATTAAGTGGGGTCGGCTGGGAGGGGAAGTCGCTGTGTAATGCCCTACAGGCGGCACAAAGTTTGTGATACAGAAATGTCTCACCGAAGTACACTGACTCTCCGTCCTCTGCCGCTGGAGGACCTCTAAACGTCCCCTCGGGGTACAGATCTGCAAATATATGGAGAGACATCCTCTCTGCCACTTTATTATTGATTTCATCTTTAATGTTGGGTAACATAGGATTTTGTGCCGAGGGAATAGCGGGAGCATACAGAACCCGAGCGCCCGCCCTTCTCCGCGGACCATCCCAAGCCCATCTTAGGGTTTCCGGGGTATATATGTCTTGTTTGGCATGCTTAAAAGTCTGATGTATAGCCACCCGAAGAGGGACAGGCGCCACTGCGTCCATCTCTTCTGCCACGTGAGGTTGGAATGGCGTTGGATGCACCCAGTAATGCAGGAATTGCGCCTGTGCACATAGCTCATATAGTTTCATGTACGGTGCACCCAAACCACCCTGTTTGGTTGGCAGCGACAACAATTCCCATGAAACCCGAGCCTGGCCACCCGCCCAGACCAAAGATACCAATAGAGAACGGAATGTTTTGAAGAAGGATTGGGTGAGTATGAGTGGAAGGTTCACGAAGAGATATAGAAATTTAGGCAAGATAATCATTTTCACCAATGCAATTTTACCTGCGAGTGACAGTGGAAGTTTAGTCCATAGAGGTACCTTTTCCTCCAACCAGGCAATGGCTCTCCCGTAATTAAAGTTCCAAAGTTCTTGTAGGTCTCGACTGATCCAAATACCCAAATATTTCACTTTTTCTTGTTCCCATTTTCACGGGAATTCTGAGGTCACTGCGCTGGTGTTGTCAGTCAGGGGGAAAATCACGGATTTAGCCCAATTTATGGTCACCCCAGAGAGCCCGCTGAATCTAATGAATTCTCTCAACACTATATCGAGATTGAGCTCAGGGTTAAGAATGTACAACGTGATATCGTCCGCATAGAGCGAAATCAATAGACTGCGCACACTGAACCCTATGCCCTTATCTGTATGGTGTTGCCTGATGCGTGCAGCCAACTGCTCCATCGCGATGGCAAATAACAAGGGCGACAGTGGGCAGCCCTGCCTCGTGCCATGCGTTATCTGGAATGGGTCAGAGACCATATTGTTCACCCGCACCCTGGCCATTGGTACAGTATAAAGCAATGTGATCCATTGAATAAACATGGGGCCGAAACCCATCCGTTCCAGAATTCTGAATAGATAAGGCCATTCGAGTGAATCAAAGGCCTTTTTCGCATCTAGAAAAGCCACTGCCGCCTGCACATCGGGGTGTAGATAATGTAGAGCAGAGAAAACCGTTCTAAGATTGTGCGAGGTTGACCTCCCGGGTATGAATCCCGATTGATCTGGCAAAGCTATAATAGGGAGCAATGGTTGCAGTCTATTTGCTATCAATTTAGCCAAGATTTTCACATCGACATTGATTAGCGATAAAGGTCTATAGGAATTTAAGTCGGTTCCCGGCTTTCCCGGCTTTAGCAACGTGACAATGATTGCTTCGCGCATAGACCGTGGCAGTATGCCCGTGTCATGCGCTTCCCCATATACCGCTAAGAATTCTTCCTTGTATGTCTTATAAAAGGCAGTTGTCAAACCATCTGACCCAGGGGCCTTATCCAGGGGTAGGCTATTAATAACATCAGTGACATCTTCAACCGTGAATGGTAGATGCATATATTCTCTGTGTCAATCATTAAACCAGACCAGGGCCAGGGAATCTAAGAACTCCTGCAAACCTTCTGGACATACAGTTTGTGTGACAGTGTATAAATGGGCGTAGAAAGAGGAGAACTCCTTCAGAATAGCCAAGGGCCCTCTTATCATGTGTCCTTCTTTATCCACAAGTTCAGGTACAAAGGCCATGGAGCGCGGGGAGCGGAGCATGCCGGCGAGAGTGCGCCCAGGTCTGTCCCCCTCGCCATACCTACGTGCTTCCATGTATTTCCCCAGAAATTTCACTTCCCTCTGTGCCTCCTCCTCGTATTCTAACAGTCTAATCTTCAATTCAGCTAAAAGAGCTGATTCACCATCAATATGTATTTTCATCTCCAGCTCTTTAATTTTTGCCTCTGACGTGGAGAGGGTGTTTCTAATAGCTGTAAGCATGCCCGCCTGCCTGTATATGCACTGTCCCCTAATGACCACCTTGAATGCCTCCCATAGCGAGGCCTCAGTGTCAACAGAGCCCGTGTTGAGCGTGAACTAGTCTGTGATATCAGCTCGTATTCTTTCCTTGAAAGCGTCATCTAAAAGAGAATGTTGGGGGAGCCTCCAGGAGAATTGCCCCCGTGTAGTACCAGGGAGGGACAGTGTCAGCAAACACGGCGAATGGTCCGAAATAGTCCTCGATAAATGCCTAACCTCCACCACCCAGCTAGCCATGTTCCTAGACATTAACCAATAGTCTAAACGGGACCAGGCACGGTGATGTTCGGAGAAGCATGTACCCTCTTTAAGCAGTGGATTATGTAGGCGCCAGATGTTAATCATGTCCCCATCGTCTAAGACAGCATTCAACACTCTACTGGACGCAGGGTGGTGCGTCCTTGCCGTACCTTGCCTATCCAAATCGTCATTTAGGATGGCATTGAAGTCCCCCCCCATAAAACCGTGGTGCGCCCAGTTGCCCTGACTTTGGCCCACAACTCCTGGAAAAAGTCGGGGGAATCTGTGTTAGGTCCATATATCACCACTATGGTTATTAATATACCTCCCAACTGACCCAGCAAGATAATGTATCGACCATCTGGGTCCCTGTGTATTTCCCTTTCCCTCCAGTCCAGACCTCTCCGAATCAGCACTGCAACCCCTCTAGAGTAGTTAGAATATACTGAGGCATAGACTGCACCCCATCGCCTGTGTTTAAGTATTTTGCAGAGGGCTGGGAAAGGAGATGTGTCTCCTGCAATAGGCATATATCTATGTTATGTCTGGTAAGGTAAGCGTGTAAAAACCTAGATTTGCTACTGTCGTTCAGTCCGCGTATGTTCCATGTCAAACAGTTCACTTTCGTCTCGTGTGCAGCGATAAGATCATGCGTGCATCAATGCTAAAGCTTAATCTGCATATATGCGTCTCTGCCTCTACTGCAATAAACAACTTTTTACTTGGCAATACACAACAGGAACAATTAAAAAAAAAAACTCTCCCCCCAATCCCCCCACCCACATCAACCCCCAATCAGGTTGAAGCATGATCCCCCCCTCGTAGAATACAATACAGCATGTTATAGGGAATTTTCCCATGGGGACGAATGAGAACCGGCCCACTACCCTACCGTTGCAGGGTGGCCAAGATACTGCAAGGGACAAAGTCTGCAACAGATCATTATAGGAGAACTATGAGGCTCACGATCCAGGATAAGAACCCCAACGTTAATCCTGCAGTTGCAATAAAACAGTTCCCACCCCTCCCGCCTCATCAAAAATCAACATGACCTGCCTAGAAATCCGACAAACGCTGAAGTGATGAAGAAAAGAGAGTGCGACTATGGCCGTACGCCACTAGAACACACTGCATCCTGAAGGCCAATAGAGTCGGGACATTCCAGCAGTACCTGGTAGACCACAGCAAAAAATGAAATATGGCAGTCACAGTTGCCTAAACTGTCAAACAGTACACATTACTAGGCTAAGAACATATAACATTGCTTACTTGGAGAAACTACAATGAAATTGTTTGACATTCTATATCACCAAAAAGCAGATATATCAGTCATTGTCACTTATCTGAAGAGAAGTGGCATCATCGGATCTAGGGCTGGATTTGCTGCGTCTGCCACCAACATGTTTAGCAAATTTTAAGGCAGACTTGGCATCCGTGAAAAAGTTTGCAGAGCCATCGTGCGACACCTTAAGTTTGGCTGGGTAGAGCAAGGAATAAGGTATCTGTGCCTGTAGGAGGATCTTCTTTGCCTGTAAAAATTCACGTCTGGCTGCCTGTACCGCTGGAGTGAAGTCCGGGTAGAAGGCGACCTGGTTGCCTTGATGCACTATTTTCCCCATTGCACGAGCCTGACGTAGCACCACGTCACGGTCCTGATAATTCAATAACCTAGCCAATATGGGCCGCGGAGGGGCACCAACTGGTGGTTTAGCTCCCAAAGTGCGATGAGCCCTCTCCGCGACAAACACCGGAGAAAGGTGCGCAGCAAATAAATCTCATAGTAAGTCCGCAACAAACCACTCCATCTTTGTAATCGCCATCGTCTCTGGGATTCCCGTGATGCGTAGGTTGTTATGACGCGACCTGGCCTCCAAATCCTCGTTCTTGGCCCTGATCACACATAAGAGACGATCCATCTGCGACAATTGGTCTTTAGGTTCCAACTGGAAATCATGGAAGTCTGACTGTTTATTTTCAAGGACATCTAGTTTATGCTAGTGAACCCCAACTTGCGTCTTCACTGACTCCATCTGGGACGTTAAGTTATCCAATTTAGCATCGATGGTGTGCAGGCTTGACCGCATTTCTAACATGAGTGTACGAATGTCCTCCCCTTGGTCTCCCTGGTGACCCCCAGCAGCCCCGCCGGGGGCCGACTCAGAGTCAGATTCCATGTGTCTGGTTGAGCGGCGTTGCTCGAAACTAATTTTGTGTTGTTTGGCATCTGGCTTGCCCATGACCAGGCAGCATTGCTATCCCACCCACAGCAACTCAAGCGGGTCAAGCAGGACCGCACCGCCACCAAAATGACAGTACCAGGCTCCCTCGGCTCCACAGGCAACACGCTTCTTCTGTATGCCTCTGCGTGAACCCTGTGCGGCCCGTGGATGCCACAATGCACTGCACACCAACGCGCCAATGGATCTCTCAGCAATTCGTTGCCCTAGCCATTGCAATGTTTGCCAGGGGAAATGACCAGACAAGTTCCACACAAAAAGCTCGCGTCTTGAATGTTTATGAAGCAAGTTCACAACAAGGACGACTCGCCACTCTCACAGGGTGTTACTTGCCACCCCACTCCGATACTATGAGCCAGGGAAGGTCAGCCCGGCAGAACCGTGGTCCAGTGTAGCTCATCTAACCGCCCCAACTAGACCTCCACAATGCAATGCGTCACCAAGCAGACCAAAGCATCTAAAATGGTGGCCCCACCTACAGTTCTGAACAGTGCAGAGTTAGCTAGTGGAATGTGCAGATCACTGCACCTCGCAGGTCTCCTCGTGCCACACACAATACCAGTACTCACAGTTCCCACTGGTATAAGTTGCGGTGTAGACTGGAACAGCCTCAGGGACCCTCACGCAGCGCCGGCCGGCTCAGACCCAGGCCTCTGCAAATGGCGGCAAGCTGATTCCAGTGGCTTTCCCCACACCGCCGGCGACTAGCAAGGGATGTTCACAGGGCCAGGTATGCGAATCGCTGCCGTTCCAGCCGCCAGGCCGCCACCACCTCGTCGCACATGCCTCAGGCAGCTCCACTGGGCCCTCCAACAAAGAGACAGCCTCGTATGGCCGCAGCTGCCGCACCCGGCCGCACAGCTCCAGTCACGTCTCTCCTTGCGGCACTGCGGCACTTTTGGCACAGCGGGCAGTCACCTTCGGAAATCAGTGGCATCGGCAGACCCTCGGTTCCGCGGCTGAACGTGGCACTTTTCTGCCTATGTCCTAGGCGGCACCACCCAGGCCACAGTGAAGCCCCGGTTTCCAGTGGTGGGGTCAGCTGCGCTCGTGTTCCACAGCACTCACCCCAATCCTCGGTCGCGGCCGTCGGGTCAGATAACTCGGCGGACAGACGATTAATATTACCAGGAATCTCCCCGCTTCTTTCCGCAGCTGTTCTGCCTATCAGGTAGTGAAAATTACAGAGTTTCGTCCCTCCTGAATGAGCAGATAATTGCAGGATAGTGTCTCGGCCGGCGGAGCTTGCTTACCAAAGCGGCCATTCCGCGGCACGGCTAGCCACGCCCCCGATGTCTTGAATCTTTTTGAGAAAATCTTTGGTATCCCTGATGTAGCTGGGTAAACTCATGACATATTCCCTGAGGAAGTGGTCCACATATTTAGATACATGCTCTGACACACTTCCTCTAGATGACACTATAGGGCGTCCTGGTGGATTAAGAGGATCTTTATGTAATTTAGGCAGAAGGTAGAGTACAGGAAGTATTGGATGGTCATTCTTCAAGTACCTGTACTGCTCCCATTCTAAAATGCCTTTATCTCTCCATGTAGTGAGCTTATCCCAGAGACCTGTGATGCTGTTGTTATACACTTCTGTAGTAACAGAAATGTAATTTTTGGAATCACCTAGTTGTTTTAAGGCTTCGGCAAAGTAATTGTCTCTATCTAATATAACAACATTGCCTCCTTTGTCCGCAGGGCGTATAACAATATCCATATCCTCTGTGAGAGATCTAAGTGCCTGTCTCTGATCATAGGACAGATTGTTGTGTGTAGTACTGAAGTTCTTCTTTTTGTGTCTAAAATCGCATAAGGCTTTACTGACACCATCATGAAAGGTGTCGAAGTTGTCATGTGGGAGAGTGGGAAGAAATGTGGATTTCGGTTTGAACTCTGAAAGCGCACTATTATCAGTGATCAATTCTAAGCTGTCCAGCAGCTGGGTGATGTTATTTTGTCTGCTGTTATCTATAAAGAGTCTGATGGATCACTCTGACTTTCCCTGGTTGCTACCCTGCTGGTTTGCTCTAACTGTACCATATTGATAAGGGTATCAATATCCCCGATGGAGATATTGTCACATTGTCTGGGAACAGAAGGCTTGGTTTTTCTATTGTCTTCCAATCTTTTCAAAGTAT
Organism: Triturus cristatus; assembly: GCF_964204655.1. Taxonomy (NCBI): domain Eukaryota; kingdom Metazoa; phylum Chordata; class Amphibia; order Caudata; family Salamandridae; genus Triturus; species Triturus cristatus. The sequence goes on from NC_140591.1 coordinate 1,081,686,171, forward strand.
GCCATTTTAAAAATTTTAACTTCCTAACACATTTAAAAAGATCTATTCTGGCATCAGTGTAATCAAAAGATTTTGTTGGGCAAAAGGAGAGTCCCAAACATAAAGTCCTTTTTTTCGATATCAGTCATCACTCTTTTAGACAGAATTATAACAGTCTTATTTACCATTTCAGTATCCATCAACGCATTCTCTTGGAGCGGGTTCTGTAATTTCCCATGCCGTCCCTTGTTCTGCCTCTTCTCCCATTGTTGCTGGAGTCTTTTGCTTCTGTTTCTACGTTTCCCTGACCTCTGCCCCGTCCTCGTCCTCTCTGTTCTTGTGTGTTTAATGCCGGAGTCTCCTTCGTTGTCCGCCTGCTCCGGCGCAGATGGGGATATTCTTCTAAAAAATTCACTGGGCGGGTCATAGAATCTAAACTAGACACTCCCTCAGCTGAAATGTCCGATTCCGTTTCACTTGCCGTGGAGACTGAGACTGCCCAATCAAAGTCTACATCTTCAGGTGTCGTGGTTGGCATTTCCTTAGTTGCATAAAGATGATCGTATTTGCGACTAAAAGTGAGAATTCTCCCACTTTCATAGTCATTGTAATCTCTGTTAATTTTTCTTTCTTTGCGGGCTTTAATGTCCTCTTCATATTTTTTGAGGCGATCTTTCTTCTTTTTTTCTCGTTGTTACAGGAGGTAAGGAAGGGGCCCAGATATCAGCACTCACTTTCTCACGGGCAACCTACCCTTTTCCCCTTATCACTTTCATTGCTGAATGCTGGGTATTGTGGGACTGGGCATATGAGATCATTGGACTATAGTTTTCTCACAGGACACGGTCAGTCACTACAATTATAACCTCATCAAGTTGTTTATACATAGATATAGGCTTTGGGACTATAGCCTCTCTAAGGTACCGCAATGAATTTATTTGGAACTGCTGGTACATGCATATACACCATGTTTTGGATATACAAGGCTGCATCACCCCTGGGCATTTCCCCTTTTATTGTTTGAGAAGCTGTGGTTACCAGTACTTTATTACATCGAATTTCCATGATTTGTTAAGTGAACTGTATCTTCGTGATCTACGGCAATATATCTGTAAGAAGAATCAATTTGGCCGGCAATACTGTATCATGGTTTGAGCAATGTTATTGCATATTTCTCCATATATATACAATCATATATTCTGTAAGTATTTTTCGTTATGCAGTATATTATGCAAACATTCTTTCAAGTTACAGAAGTACGTATTCACAACTAGGTGCAATTGCACAAGATAGCATAACATTGTTATACGCTAATACGATTTAATTGACAATTATGTTTGATGCATGACGATAATGCGCGAAATGGAGAATTTGCTGTATGACAAATGAATTCACATTAAGTTGTACTGTTTTGGTTGACTTTTCCAAGATGTCTGCCACTGTTACGTGAGATTCATACATGTATTTCGTTGGTGTCCTTTTTTCATTGCCACAGTCTAACACTTTTATTAAGTCAGCAATACATGCACAATTATTCACCTGATCAAGGCTTTACAGCCGAAACGCGTAGTGAATAAACACCTTTTGGATTCATTTGACCTTGTGGAGTCTATTGCTACTGAGAGCGTACGTTATTGACTTTGTTGGAGGATTGCGTTCCGGCGTGCCCCGTCGGAGTGTGCGCCAATTCCTGAGCGTCCTGAAGCAGTCGGAAGGGGCGTTATTTGGAAAGTTATTATATATTATATGGATATATTAAATGTATTTATTAATTACATATATTATTTATAATTTTTAAACATTTTACTATGTTTATTTTAGTTATATGTATTATTTACTTTATTTTACATTTTTTTTTTCTTTAAAAAAATGATATTTTTAACAACAATATTTTTGACAACGATATTTTTTTCTCAATATTTTTGTACTTACCATAATGTAGATAGAATGTTGATATTCTTGACTTCGATATTCTTGCTGCGATATTTTTGTAGGCCGATATTTTGACCTTCGATATTCTGTCAGTGATTCCCAGACATGAACACACATGAAGAAACTGAATGAAGAATCCTAAATGCATGGCTGCAGATCCCCTCGTATGAGGCTTATACTGAGTATGGGCCCGATTCACAGAACTAACTTAAGACAAAATCCTAAACTTACTACAATTTTGGTATTCACAGAAGGCACTCTCTCTTTGATGAGTAAGTGCCTTCTGTGAATACCAAAATGAGTAAGTGCCTTCTGTGAATACCAAAATGGTAGTAAGTTTAGGATTTTGTCTTAAGTTAGTTCTGTGAATCGGCCCCCCCACCAATACCTTCTTTTATTCATATCCAAAGCCGACCTTCATCATAAAAAAACAAATATGAGATCTCTGCATCTTTCTTAAGTATTGGATTAATATGCATTCAGAGTAATAGTCATTGTTAAATAACTAAACCTTATGAGTCTTTTGTCTTGGGATTTCTAGCAAGTTGCATAGGTAAACTTGCATATCTCAATGTTCTACAGATTGGATGTTTGTCATTTTGTTTTTCACTTCATTACTGTTTAAGTGCTGGTTAAATACTTTACACACTAACTCTAAATTAAGCCTGACTGTTTTTTATGCCAAGCTAACAGAGGGTTAAAGACAAGTTAATTTAGTGACTTTTTGTGGTTCAATCCAACAAGAATTGTGGTTGTTGCTTGTGTAGGGTTTTACCCCCCAAAATTAATGACCCAATTCCTTACATATATATTCTTAATCATAATCATTTTGTTATATATTTTGTTGTTTTCTAGGGCCCTTTACACGCAGTAAATTACAAATCCTGTACATCTTTACAGTCCCAACATGTGAGAAAAGGATGTAAATGTGGCCTAAATATCGTTTATGGACAAAAGTGTTGAAGAATTATGCGAAAACAGTCCTAAATAATAAAGGCTGAGCACGGGGAGAGTAAACGCTCAGCATTTAAGGGGTTAATAGTCTTGCGCATTTAGACTGACTGAAAAAGATCGAGTTGTTGGTTTGGTGGGAAGAATACATCTGAAGCTGAATCATATCAGTTTCCTGCGTGGTTTTGATCTTTTGGACACTTTAAATTAGTTTCATGTGCGAAGGAAGCTCATCTGTGGGCTTCAGGCATGTTTATTTTTCTAATTTAATTAATTTAATCTCTTCGTTACAAAACCCGGTTCTCTTTTATAATATTGTCTTTTATGGGGACATAAACTCTTTTTCATCAAAGTAAATTGCGCTATAATTGAAAAGTTCAAAACACTCTCCTTTCAGTAGGAAGACCTGGAAGTTCATTTTAAAAACGACAAGGACACACAGAGACACAAACGAGCACACTTACGACGAACAACAAGTAATACGAAACCTTTAGAGAGAAACGTGCTTTTTTCTCAATTCTAGAGATGGTTTACACGTGATGGGGATTTAATTTTCTTATGAAAATCCCTGAACTGTTTTGAATAAACAGACTGCTTCTGGTGTTTTCATTTTTAATGCTTTAGATAAGAGCGTAGCTCAATGAAACTATTAAGACGCCACTGTAGTACCTTACTAGCAAATGCATTTAGTACGTTGTATAACAAGTCACTCTGAAAGGTCATATGTTCAATGCAATAACAAAAGCATTTTGCATGTCTTATGAACATGATGCACGGAAAATGTAAAATGTTAAATTAAAATGATTTGAACTAATGATCCTGATTTTCAAAATGAAAAGTGCACATGAAACATGAGTAACTAGAAACAATCTAAAAAAAAGTGATTGGTGTGGCTACTGCTGAAATCATCTGGCTCTTCTTGCAATAAGAAAATAACAGCCGAAAAGTACTGGTCCTCCGACGCACCATCTGATTTTCTTGGGAATAAGAACATTTGGTGACAGTCTTTATGCACTAATCATTTGCTTTGCAATTTAAATATTTTAATTTAGGAAAACAGCTCAATATGATGCAGTGCGTAAAATACGCGATAAACAACATGCGATAAGGCGTGTTAGCAGCAGGGAATTAACACCTGCTTCGACCTGGTGTTAAGTAGGAAGAAAACCTGCACCAGAAACGATAGCCCAGCCCACAGCCACTCCAGAAGAACAACAGATGCCATGGAGCATGCAGCTTGGACGCCCAGGAGAGCCACAACATCCACCGCCACTACCCCCAGGGCCGCCACCCCCCCCCCGAACCACCCCCAACCCCTCCCCGGACTACCACAGATGTAGCGCAGACAAAGACAGCGGACCTTCAGAAAACACACCAGCCTCACAGACTTAACACCAGAGGATATCATTGCCCACTAAAGGCTCAAAAGGACAACCACCCTCCGTATCCTGACACTCATTTCCCACAGGCTGAGGGTACCAACACAGTGGACAACCAACATCCCTCCGCAGACAAAGCTGCTGGCTGTGCTGCACCTGTTGGCCTCTGCCACCTTCCAACCAACAACTGCCAGAGTCGGAGGAGTCTCACAGCCATCCCTATCCAAGTTCCTCACACCTGTCTTGGATGCCATCATCAGCTTGGTACCACAGCACCTTTACTTCCCACACACTGCGCAGGAACAGCTGGAGACCAAGCAAGGCTTCTACTCCATAGCTTGCTTCCCGCATGTGTTGGGGGCAATCGACTGCACACATGTACTCCTAATGCCCCCTGCCGCCACTGCACACAATTACCACAACAGGAAGCACACGCATTCCATCAATGTGCAGGCAATAGTGGACCACCGGGGACTCTTCACCAATGTCGTCGCCAACTACCCAAGCAGTGTGCATGATTCCTTCATCTTCCAACAGTCCATCATCAACCAGTGCTTTCAGGATGGCACGTATGCAAATGCGCTGCTCGTCGGTAAGTAACAACTTAACACATCACACACCTCAACTCCACCAACATACAAATCACAACTCTGGGAATGCACACATTGCAAAATCACATACAACATGACAACCAACATGCCCACATACCAGACATGACAACACAACTTACTGTGGCAACCTGGGCTAGCCATGTACACAAGCCATCAATGGCATGGCATCTCAGCCACACAATAGCAGAATGTGGGGAGAGGTGGGAACTAGGCGTGTGCGAAGGATTCAAATGACTCATGAATGCGAATGTACACAATGCCAAGTGTGGCGTGGATGTGCTGGACAGACTACAGTATGCAGACCACAGACATTCCCATGGCGACATACACTGCTGATGTTTGGAGTATACTGAACAGCGGAGGCAACCATGTTACCTCGGCCAGTGGGGAAGATCGTGGAAATGTAGCTTGTTACGTTCCCCCCTGTAAGCGTGAGCGGAGAGGGCTGGCCTGGCGCATGCCAGGCCAGCGTAGGAGTGTCAATAAAAAGCCTGTTGCTCTGTGCGTGGTTCTCTTCCGGAATGGGCAACGTGTCTGCCAGGGCGGCGTCTCTCACCCCGCCAAGAGGCTGACATCGTAAGTGATGGAGGCTGCGATCCTGTGTGCCTGCTGCACCACAGGACGCTGGTCCCCGGGCCCGTCTTGGCCGACCCTGAGCACCCAGGCCTCACTGCTCACCTGCCGACACCGGCGTGTGTCAAAGATGGCCCACCACGTGTCGGTGCAAGCTCCAAGCCCGAGGCCCGTGACCTTACGGCCTCCTCAGACCATCGCTGGCCTCTGCGACACAGGCCCCCATTACTCCTTTCTCATTGACATACTCCACCGCTGCCTCCGGCCCACACTGCGTGCCATCAGGCCTCATACTAATCCAAACCAGCCCGCAACAGGCAGGACAAGGCATCGTCTCAGGCTGCACACACACTCAGCTCTGGTGCTTCTACCTTCTTCAACCACAAATCATCGCCACATGCCATTCCAACGTCGTGTGTTAGAGTTCCAGGAGGAGCTGGCTGAACAGCGGTTGGGCCTCCGGACTACACTGTAGTCAAGTAGGTCACACATTTAGAACTGAGTCTTGATTTTTGAATGGCCCAGTTCATACCATTATACGCAAGGAGAGGAGTAAGAGGAAGACGCGGTTCAGTCCGGAGGAAAAAGGATCATCGTTACGGAGGTGATCAAACACTACCAACAACTGCTCTGGTGGCACTAACTTCGCAAGCCAACGACACATGTCTGTGTGCCCCTGCTGACCGCTGCCTCCGGCCTACACTGCTGTCAAGTAGGTCACACTTTTGGAACTGAGTCTTGATTTATTTATGGCATATTTTATACCATTGTACAGGCCTCATCGCAGACTGCATCCCCTTTCACCATCCCATGGCGGTGTGCCTGTGTCGGTCGCAGTGCATCCCGGGTCACTAACTCTGTGCAGCTCAAGTCATGGACCATTGCTGTTTGAATTGTGAACTTCTGATTGTCTGATCACTGTTGTAGTTGTTGCCAGCGCGAACCACTCCCTGAGGGCTGGCTTTCACTCACCCCACACCCATCCAGCACAGGTGTCACTGGATATGTGACCCTGGCAATCAAACGGGCCGGGTGCACGAGCCCGTTGCCAGTTCCATAAACTATGTATGTGTGTCCGTGTGGTCATTATGTATGCATGAGGGCCCCGGGCCCTACAACATTCCATTGTGCTGTGGACAGCGGACGCAACCATGTCACCTCAGGCAGTGGGAAAGACCTGGGACATGTGGCTGTGTCGTACCCCCTTGTAAGCATAAGTGGAGTTGGCTGGCGTATGACAGTCCAGTGTAGGGGTGTGGATCTTCCCCCCGGGGCTCTGGGCATGGTTGAGTTCCGGGCTTGCAGTGTCGGCGCCACCCGGCCCGCATTGGACAATGTTGCAATGTAGCATGCCCCCGGAGTGCGGGCTCGGCCGAAGAGATAAATAATGGAGCGCAAGCCCGCTCTGGGTCCGGGATCATACATGCCAACTGTTGTGTGTGTATCGCTATTACCGCAGCATAAGCCAAAGGTCTAGCCTCAACCGCATTGCGAGTTTAGCCGGGCCATGAACTCTACATCTGTGTCCGCCCTGTCGTCACCATAGGCCTACACACACGTGGCCGCTCACCTACAATGCACAACATCACAGTGTCGTCATCATGCTTATGGACATGCACAGACAGGCATGACAATGGTGTGCCGTAGGAGTGCAAGTGATGCCACCGCCAAGTGCACACAAGTAAATATGTTCGGGGGAGGGAGGAGCAGCAGTGAGGCTACGTAATACATATTGATGGCGCTCATTTGCTACAAGCAGTACATGTCATACAGGAATCACTAAGTCACACATGTCACACACCAATGAACAAGTGAGCCTGCCAAAACATCATGCAGAACCAACTATTGACTCATGTCTCTCTGCACTGTCACAGGTGATCAAGGATATGCACTCTGACCTTGGATGATGACACCCCTCCGAGCCCCAAACACACAGGCACAAATGCAGTGCAATTGGGCCCACAAACGCACCAGGGGCATCATGGAATGCACATTTGGCGTGTTGAAGTCACGTTTCAGATGCCTGGACATCACAGGTGGAAGGCTCCTGTACAGCTCAGACATCGTGTGCAAGATGATCGTTGCATGTTGTGTGTTGCACAACATATGTGTACGCACCAATGCCCCATGGACACAAGTGCCAGATGCACCGGATGATGATGAGGAAGATGAGGCAGGTGGACCACACCCCACTGAAGCTGCAGCAGGAATAGCCTGTAGAAACAACATCATTGACAGTTTCTTCACATTAGGACGTCACATTGTGACAGTCCCTAGCAATCATGGGACAGTACATAATGACCACAGGCACACCATGTGCAAATAAATGAATTCCAGCACAAATTCCCTGAGTGCATGTCACTCCTCTGTACAGGCACATCACTCTGACAGGTGTAAGTGCAATCAGTAGTGCTAACAATCTCTGAAATGGAAAATGGATGGTGGGCATGTCACCTCTGTACAGAGAGGCTGTTTAGGGTGTCACGTTTTCGAAAAGCCATTTCTATGTCTTAAAGATAGTACGGTATCCCACTCATCAGCGTATCACATGTGTCTCAAATCATTATATAGAGGCTGTCAGTTGTGGACTACAATTGACAACAGGGCTTCTTTTGGGTTCAAATATGTGCCACCATGATGCAGGGATGCACCCTGTGACTCAAGTCCCACAACATGGGCAACATGGACGTAAGGGGGAATCACTGGCTCTACATTAATCCATGCTTTCATACTTGATTAATCATAGACATGACACATCTGTAGCTGACTTAGTACTGGGCCATGCAAACAACACTTTACAATGTTGCCCCATGGAGGGCCAGTCAGAGTCCTTTCGGGATTGTCAAGTTACTCGTAAGAGGAAGTGTCCAGTCCGCAGTCAGATTGCTGTGTCATTGTTGGGCGCACAAAATATGGCAGTGCATGTCGATGTCCGAGGTTATTGTCGCAGAATGTATCAGGGACAGCGAAAAGTGTTATTCCAGGGAATGATGCAGAGGGCAGATCCAAGCAGTGACAAGCCATATGGCGGAGATGAATGCTACTGCTTCCTTCTTACCACTAAGGCAGATTCATCATCATCTTTGCCCTCTGACGTTTCATGTGCCTCACATGTGGGTGGTGGTGTTTGGTCTGCAGAACTGTGTGACACTGACACATCAGGGGCCGGAGATGTGGATGTAGAAATAGCAGCATCATTCATATGCGCAATGTCTTGTGGCATCACTCCCATGATGAGGATCTGCAGGGCATTGAAGATCCCATCTACAGCTTGCTCGTGTGCAGCCATTCTTTTCGCCTGCATTCCCTCCATGTTCTCCATGACCCTCCTCATGTTTCCCAAATCACTGATGGCATCGCTGTAGCCACTCAGACTGGACAGTTGTTGTTGTCTCGGAGTCATGACTCCAGCAATGCCAGCCCTGGATTGTTGGAGGGCATGGGGCGGACTGTGGGTGTGCGTTAGGGAGTGTAACTGGTCCCTGATGGGACTTAGACACCCACAGATGGCATCCAGTTTGGCTGCCATGAGGTCGAACCCCACCAGCACCTGTTTAGCCAGCTCCTTCTGGTAGTCTAACACACAGCGTTGGAACGCCATGTGTTCTTCGGTGAGGTGCTGGGAGCCAGATGTGGTGGTGGGTGCTTCCTGCTGTGTGGCCTGTGCAGGGGTTGGGCTCACCTCGATGGTGCTGTGCTGCCCTGCGACTGGAGGTGAGCTGCGGAGGTTCTCCATGAACCATTGGAGTTCGTCGAAGTCGATGTCCGGGGGCTTGTCTCCATCATCACTGACGTGCTGTAGGGTCTCCTCTGCAGGAGTTGTTGATTGTCCCTCTGCAATGTAAAGGGGAGATGCAGTTTCACAGTGTCGAGGTTTACATACAAACTGCATGACAATGTATATTGTGACTGTTTGTGAGGAGATGCCTATTTGATGAGGGACAGTGGACATTTGTGCTACATCACGGATGTGAGGTTGTATGCGTACATTGACATCTCACAGTTTCCTGCTATGCCAGATGTGATAGGCCATTTTGTACACACATGCGGCACCAATTGTGTCCTGTGTTATAATTGTGAAAGTGTTGCAGTCTGTACCACAATATTGCCAATGTTGAGGTGCTAAGAATCGTATGTGTGTGTGCTACAGTGTGGCACAGGGATCAGGCACATAAGCCAGAGTCATTGTGTGTGTGCTATGTGCTCTGCTTACTTGTGCATGTGTGCCATTGTGCCCATCTCCCCCCGTCCCCGCAGTCCCTGGTCGGTACTCACCCTGTTGATGTTGTGTCAGGTCATGTTGAGCAGTGTCGGGATCCCCAGCTCCTGGCACCGTTTCCCGACTGATGACTGTGGCCACCATTTTCTCCATGTCATCCAGCTCTTGTTGTGCCGCTGGACCCCCACCTCCAATCAGCGTTGCTGCTTTCATGTTGGCATCGAGTTTCTTCTTGGTTTTGCACTTCACATCATTCTAGCGCCTCTTGACCTCTTCCATTGTCCTCCTCAACGCTGCAACTCCATTCACATGGTCCAAGATGGTCTGCCATATTTGCATCTTTGTTGCCAATGACACGTTGGAGGAGACGAACAGTTGTTGGTAGTGTTCTATCACCTCTGTGACGATGATCCTATTTTCCTGCAGACTGAACCGCGTCTTCCCCTTCTCCTTGGCCATCCCGGACCCCGAGAATCCTTGCTGGTCATCTACGGGGCTTGTGGGGTTCGCGTTGTCCTCTGCTCTCGGTCCATGTGCATCCATGGTGCTATGAAGTTTTTTTTTTTTTTAAACTGCTTTTATAGAGCATTTTCCCGCATGATACGTGGGGATTGTAGGCCTGTCGCTGGTTATCGCTGATTTTTCTATTGCGATTTGGGACATCGCCACTTTTACGCGTTGGTTTTTTGAATTTTTGCAGCCTTGCGTTGATTTTAATGCGGTCATTTGGCGCGTTATTATGAGACTATTGCATAGTTCCGCCGTGTTGAGAATACAACGTAAACACAGTGTTATTTTCCCGTGATAGACTGCAATGTGCAAAGTTGCGTTAAGCTAATTTTGTGATAATTAATACACGTTCTTGAGAATATCCCCCTAGATTACTAAAGCCAAAACAGATGCAAAACGCAGAAATTCCTACCAATCCACTAATCTGTGGCTCAAAGCTTTCTGTTGAAATTAAGGGAAGGACACGTAGCAACACTGTTACAGATAGGGCTCCTGGAATCCTCTGAGATCAGGCCCCTGTCCAGGATTACCTGGGTAGGAGAGTGTCGTGAAATTAGATGAATTCCTGCCCGGAATTTTATTGACGTTTTGGACCATTATTTTGAGATGTTTAAGAACACAGTACTAGCTATTATTCCACCCCAATAATACTTAGATAAATTAAGTAAAATTATGTGTTATTTCCTCAAGTGTATTAGGACCCATGATGTGGCTGTCAGCTCATTCCTGTCCTCCATTTCTACGGGATGCACATTTTAGAAGATGACTAGAAGAGTCCTAAATTGCTGATGTATAGGACGAGAACATTTGCTCATAAAATACATTCTGCACAGTCAATTTTCTCTCTTAAGTGAACACTGACATTGATGGCATGTGTATTGGGCAGAGCTGGACTGAAGAATAAATCTTGAGTTTACCCACAGTTATTGAAAAAATGTGCAACTTCATTGCCATATAAATAAAGGTTAGATGGTATTTTTAAAGTGTAGCAAATGCCATATAACAAAAACCACATATTTTCCATAAAAAGAGAACGTGTCACAGAGCTTCCTCAGGCATTGTCCCGAAGATTTGGAACTCTTTTCCACCGGAAGTCCGTCGAATCTCATCCACCACTTCTTTCAAAAACTAAGTGCAAAAAATCCTAATGAACAAGTTTCTGCCTTAAATGGCCTTGGCTCCACTGCTTACTTACTGCCCCCTGATTGACTACTGGATTGTTGAACACCTGTGAATCATCCCAGCGTTTGCATGCCAATCACATATATGTAATGAATGTTCTTCTCCCATTTCTATATCTGTCTCACCCTAAATGTGATGCCCTCTGAAACCCGCTTGGATCATGTTTGGGCTATGCATATATATATGTAAATGTTGTTCTTTTCCCACTATTATATCCTACCTATCCTAATTGTGAAGCGCTCTGATACCCGCCTGGGTCATGTTCGCGCTATACAAAACTTTATAAATAAATTGCTATCGCGTCTTACTGAGGGCTGTGGTAGGACTGGGTTATGTACCTGCAATCATAGCCTTGTCAGTGTTCATGTTCATACCCTTGTATCCATTGGGTGTCAATGTCTGTAGCCTCCTCATATAATAGGATAAAATGCACTTTAATAAGATGGGAGGTATATCCATCGTGTTTGTGACAGAATAATGCATCTGCCAAATGTTAAATCGGGGCCTTTGTCTCCATGTTCTAATGTCAGTGTCCCATGTTCTATGCTCCTTTGTCATATACCCAATATCAGAGTCTACATGTGACTTTCTTTGTCAGTGTATCTGTATTCCCAGGACCCTTGTGTCTGTGCCCCCATGTGTCTTTGTCCCCAATTAATGTATATGTTTCCCTTCCTCTTATTCTCTTAGGATCCTGTGTTCTAGCATCATTTTTTGATTTTCAGTGTCCCTATGTCTTTACCCTTATGTCCGTCTTTCACCGGTACATATATATTTGTGCATGGTAATTAAGTTATTTTTAACATGCACTACATTGAAATAACAGTGCAAGAGCAAGTCGGACAAAAAGTATTGCAAATGTCACTATGAACAGACAGATTATCAGAATAGTCTCTTCTTCAAGAATTGTCAAAAGGACAGGAGAGACTATTCCTCCTGGAGATGAAGCAGGAGACAGTTTTATAGCTTGGGCCCTGAAACTGAAAAAGGTGACCTTTTGTCACTTTGGCACCTGCACGTTTTTTAAAATATGCTTGGCCATAAGCCTTTAGTGCATCAGAAAAAACAGTAACAATACATCAGAAAAAAACTACGCTCACAAAAAGGTAGCTGAATCTAAAAGTAAAGGGATATATACAAAACTAATGAGTTGGAATATTGAGTCTGATATAACTGGAAATAGATTGATGCATAGGTACTGGGAAATAATGTTTTTGTCAGGCCTCTCCATTGCCTTTCAGTAAGCCTAAAAATGGCAGTGCTGACCAATAGAAGGGAATTGAAAAGAGTGTGGCTAAGAACACATTTTGGAATTAGAGGAGCAGAAAGAAGGTATATTATTTCTACTGGGCAAGAACAAATCTCTTGTGCAACCTTCTGTTTTCCACTTCTTTGTTTCTCTTCATGGTCTCTAGTACATTTTCTGGACCATAGAAACTATCACCTGTACAATTTGTTGATGATTCCGATGCTACAAGTTATCTTATTTCGCTGAGCCATGCACTCACTGACTTCACTTGGTTACTGAACCAGGCAAGCACTTTATGTAAAAAAAATCCTCTGGTGCTTGGATTTGTGGATAATTTGTTAGAACTGCAGGCAAAGTTTACATTTTCCTAATTGTTTCCATGTTCCATTAAATTTGCAATAGACCATAGGTTAGGGGCTTCAATGGCTTCCGGCAGTTGTGATCTGGACAGAGTTTGGTTGTTCTGCATCATAGCTCCTCCTGTAGTCTGTGAATTTCCATTCAGTGGAAGCTTCTAATCACATGGGCCCGCATGAGCTGGTATCTGATCTTGCAATACCTGTAGTGTTGGAATGAGGTTAAAAAAGAAGTCCTCATGGCTTGTAATAGTTAGAGAAAGTAGCACCAGTGCTGATATCTAATCCTTTTCCAGCACTGCAACTGAACTGGGGGCATATTATCAAGAAACGGCGTTAAAATTATCGCCGCTTTAGCGGCAGAAAACTGCCGCTAAAGCGGCGATAATGGGCTTGATAATATGCCCTTGAGAATTCCCATAGAAGCCCATGTTCTGGTGTCAACATGGGCTTCTATTGGAATTCTCTTCGACTTATTATCAAGCCCATTATCGTCACTTTAGCGGCAGTTTTCTGCCGCTTAAGCGGCAATAATTTTAACGCCGTTTCTTGATAATATGCCCCCTGTTTACTTCCAGTATCTCGAAACTTTGGGGCATATTATCAAGACAGGCGATAAAATTATCGCTGCTTTAGCGGCAGAAAACTGCTGCTAAAACTGAGATAATGGGCTTGATAATATGCTCTATGGAATTCCAATTGAAGCCCATGTTATATGTGAAGGACATCTAACCTGACCTTTAATTGGAATTCCATAGAGCATATTATCAAGCCCATTATCGCCATTTTAGCGGCAGTTTTCTGCCGCTAAAGCGGCGATAATTTTATCTCATGTCTTGATAATATGCCCCTTAATCTTTTGTTTTTTTTGTCAAGGAGGATCTGAGTGTAAAAAGAAGGGACTAAAGAGTTGAGGCCCAAAATCCTTTTTCTAACTGCTGTGTTTACTGAGATCCCCTCTGCAGAAGCCAAATATATCACAGTAGTGGTGATATGGACCATAAACAAGGGTGAGGGAGGGAATAATGCTGCAGTCTTAACTAGAAAGTTCTGTAACGGCTCAAGTATTTGCAGGAATCAGTTAATAATAAAAGTTGAATAGTATTTGCAGCATCAGTTGAGTGATTTGGGGGAATCTTAGTCAGGGATTGCTACAGGGTCACCTCAATTTGTATAACTGTCACTCATCTCAGCTCTTGATAAGGAGCAAATAATAAACTCAAATTCATAACAGGTGTGTCTTCTTGTAGGTTGCATCTCACCACCGCACCCCATCTCATTTCAGCAGGCTAGGCTTATCGGCACAATGACCTCTCATTTGTAGAGCCCCCAGAACCCGTGGATGGGCAGGCCAGGGCTTCCTGATCAGAGCTCTCGTCAAAGCCAAATCTTCATTTGGATGGAATGCCTGAAAGCAAATGGAACCACAGAGCAGCAAGGCAGAGAACAAGTATCCACCTGGCACCAAGTAGGCAATTGTATGCTAAGAATAGGCCTGGGCAGATTTAAAATTCCACAGGCATTTTGGAAACTTTGTGTTACGCTTGTTACGCGGAATTCCAGTATAATGCCACTTTGTGTAATTATGCACACTTCACTGTGAAAAATTACAGCAAACGCACGGGAGAAACAGCACACGAGTGACTGTTGTTTGTGGTGATTTTAATTTTGTGCTTTTTTTTGCGCAAACTGTGTTCTTGCATCAATAATTGACGCATTAATGAATTTTGGGCTAAAATGTAGTGCTAAATAACAGATTTGAATTCCGCTTAATTATGTGTAATTTCTAGGGGTGGGCAGAATTTGCGAAATTCATTTTCGCAAATTATCGCGAAAATGTTAAAACTCTCCGCAAACACGTGGAAATATCGCGAAGATGCGGAAGTTTTTTACCCGTCCGTTCGCGGTATTTTCTGCGTGGTCGCGGCTCGCCAACTTACCCATGCGGTTGCTCGCGGGCGCGGCCATCTTGTTTTCACTTGTCTCGCGGTGCATGATCGCGAGAAGAAAGACGTGATCGCGCGAAGCATGACGTTACTGCGGGTGCGAACAGTCGTGAGACAGCGCAAATGGCTACCAACAATCCAACATCTCGTGGAGAATGCGACCGGATCGGGAAAACTTGTCGGCGAACGCGGGGATTCAGGTAAGGCGATCGCGCGCACGCTAGAATGTATTATTTTACAGCGCGAGCAAGAAACAAATTATCGCTAAACTGCGGAATGCGGAAATTTTGACATTTTCGCGCTTTCCGTGGAACACGAAAATGCCAAATTATCGCAATTTCCACGAAAGGAACAGAATTTTGGCCGAGGCCTAGTAATTTCACATCATTTTGCTGAAATTACGCAAAAGCAGATTATGCAAAGCTTGCACACTCCTAGCTGAGAATATATGTCTGTGTCAATGTTGAGCCTTTTCCAGACCTCCGGACTGACTTTCCCACATATCTGTATTCCATTTCACAGTGTTTGTGTCCAGAAGCCTATTCTATATTGCTCAGTGTTCCTATATCAGTGTTCCCATTACAATGAGACTGTCACTGCATCATTCTCAATGTCATTATAGCGTCTATACATCTGTGCCCCCACAGTTACAATATGTTCCTATCCCAAAGTCACTGTCAACACTAGGGGTGGGTGGAAATCGCGGAATTTGACCCTGTGGAATTCTATGGAGTTACATAAAAACTCAGCAAGATTCTGTAGAGTTCTGCCAATGAGCAGGATTAGGAACTTTGCGCTGGTCGCGTTGTGATTTAGCACCAGGAGCGCATGCCACGCTGTAAAATCAGCACAAACAGCACTACGTGGCACGCCAGAGGGCACAGCTACTGGCGTTGATTTTACTGCAGCTCCAATAGATTTTCTACTTAAGCAGCAGCCTTCTGAATGTGAACAGTTGCGACCACCCGCTACCTCCCTCACTAGAATAATCACACCAGATATCCTCCTAGCGACCTGAAATTGTTGCACTAGAGAATGTCACATCTCGCTCACCCTCAACAACTTACCGTTTTTTAGATGCGCACAAGAAAAAAAAACACCACGCAGCGATTTGCGGAATTTCGCTAGAGCAGGAGTAATAGAAAGTCGCCAAAATTCCGCCAAATTCACAGACAGAAAGGAATATTTTTTTCCCACCCCTAGTTAACACATCAATGTCACCATACTAGTACCCAAACCTTATTCCTTTGGCCCTGTGTTAAAATCCCTGTGTTCATAGCGCGTCCCTGTGCCAGGATTCCTATGTAAATATCATTTTGTCAATGGAAGACTGTGGCCCTGGCAGGATACCAGCCTCAGTGGTCTCTTATCTCGCTGTAATTGTGCCCCTGTCATACAGTAGTGTCAGTGTCGCAGTGTTCCCAGGTTTGAGATATTATCCTTGTGTTCATGTAAGTGCTCATTTCTCAGTCCTCTATTTTTGGTGCCTCAGTCAGTGCCCCCATGTCAGTGTCGCAGTACCTCTCTCCCAGTGTTGTGACGTCAGTAACCTAGCGTCACTGCCCCTATGTCTCTGTCGCATACCCAGCGTCTATGTTGCAGATTTGGCGCGCTACTGTTGCGATGTTCTTTGTATATATAGAGCTTATACAACGATAAGACTGCTTCAAAGCACTATGGAGGGAAAAAAAGGTCATTTGAGTACATGAGAAGAATGGATTGGACTCTGAGTGCTGAGAATAATACTGTAAATTACATTTCCAAGTGACACAGAAATATGGATAAGGCGGGGTGAGGATACTTTATAAAGGACAAAGCAAGCCATTTGGAAAGTATGTATATTTTTTACAACGAATAGCTTGACACATTCAGGGAGGAAACATCTGGCAAGCCTCAAACAAGCATTTCATTGTTCCATGCATTGCATTTTGGCAGAAATATTACTGTGTGACCAGTTTCATATTTAAGTCTTATTATCCTTGTGATATGCATTTTGTTATGTTATTGATATGTTTTGCGGATGATAAAATTGCATCATATAGTGCATCAAATCTAAAGTGAATGAACATTTCTCTTTTGTAGAAATGCTGCACCCTTTTCTTTATTTTGTGTCAATACAAATACAGTATAAAGTAGGAAGGAAGTGGTGGTTGTTTTGTAAATGTTTGGGCGCAGAACAGGGTTTTTGCCTTTTAGCTCACATCCACTTACAGTGTGCTCAATATCTGCTATAACTGATCATTTTGCAGTTATCAGAATAACAATGAGTGAACATTCGTCAAAGTTAGTCGAACACTTAGTTGAATTAAATTACGTGTCTGCTTCCGAGGTTGTACCTCTTAGATTGTCTTCCACAAATACATACTCAAGTCCAGGTTCTGGAGAAACAATCAGTTGAGCAGGAAAGAGCCAAGGATATTTTGTAGACATTAAGACTGCTTTTCCTTACAGTTAAGAATGCACTAAAATAATTATTCAATAGAGACGAGGAGGAGACAAGGAGTCGCCCTCATCCAATTGGTCAAGAAGGATTCCCTTGTTACAATCTCTGTTGGAAATATTAACCCCGTTAATTTAGACGAGGAGACCATTATATCTGCTGCCACTAGTACTTTATCTACTTATAGTTCACTCAAACAAATCTTTTTTATTCAATATTATTATATTTAAAATGTTAGGTGCGGTTTATGTATTCTATATCATAACATTGATACAGCACATCAGACACCACCATTGTGTTACTGTGTCTAAAATATTGCACTTAGTTTTAAGATGCCTTTGTATTGATCATATATGAGAATGAAATGTGCATTTATTAAGACTTTATGGTTGAACAATTAGATTTGAAAAATATAAACTGATTTGGGCATGTGTCTTTTTTATTAATTCACTTGTTATCAAGATGTATGTTATTGTATTGTGTGTATATACTTTGATGGTTCATTGTAACCAAAATAAAGTATTACTACTACTACTGTGTCTAAAATTGTGCTGTCTGAGCAAGACGATTTATCACACAGGTGTGATTGCTGGCTACTTTTGGCATATTACAGTTACCATTTTTTTTTTTAGTTTTATATAGCGCAAACTAGACCCGAAGATATCATGTATCAGTTCGCATTACATAGCACCAGTTTCGTTACACAAGGACACATTCATTTTTAGGTCTCGCCTACGCAGCGCACTTGCGCTGCATAGGGGGACCTTTAGCCGTCGTTCTGCTCTTTTTCGAAGCACATACTCGTGCTTGTGGCGGCATCCACCTTGTGGGAGCGAGCAGGTGGCGCGCCACTTGCACGAGTATGTGCTTCGAAAAAGAGCAGACTGCGCGCACTCCCTCTCTGACGGCCCTTCATTGCATTCACCGGGCATTCATCCCCATTGTGCGAGTGCCTGCTGCTTGCCTTTCTGTTTGACATGACATAGCCATGGTGCACTCCTCCGCCTCTCTCTCCCTCTGTGACGCCCCTACTGCTGCAGCCTGCAGCCTGCATGCCTTTTTTCTTTTTTTTGAACTTTTCATCAATCAGGCATAACATCGGTACAAGGGTGAATCGTTCCCACGCCTTCTGAGCAGCTCTCAGCCTACTCCACTGCCACGCTGTTATAGGATTCTATCAGAAGGCAGTTCCTGTTTAATGTGCGATCCAAATGCAGGGTCATTCTTCGAATTGCGAATGTGAGTTTTACTTGTGTTTTTAAACAGAGTCTCCCGAGAGCACAGTAATTGGATGTGAAAAAGTTGTCCAGGGTCTACTTTTCAGCGCTGGCACCAACAAAATGTTTTCTGTCTACTTTTGGTCAGATATGATCTTTGACGCTGAACTATTAGAAAGGATTAGACCATATAAGGGAAAACTGTGGTCTCGCTCCCTCGCGGCTCTGCCCTCCTCCCTTTCCTTTGGCTTTCTGGTTTCCTCATTATACCCCCATTGCTCTTACTTGCTCAATCCTCCCTCACGCGGCTTACGCTCTCTCCTGCACCTACTTACTGTCTTTCTTTGCGATTCTTTTGACAGCACTTTACCTCATTCTTTTCCCGCTTTTTCATCTCTCCTTCCTCTTTTCTGCTCCCCATTCGTTTTCGGTTCCTCGCGCAGCTGACACCTTATAGAGTTTTCTCCACTCGAACATCACTATCCCTTCTAATTTCCTTTCCCAATGTTAATTTATTTCATTTCTTGGTTTAAGGATGACTTTCTCCTTTCCTGCCTAATTTAATTTCGTTCTATGCACCTTGTATTTTTGCCATTCTCTTTCCATGTGGTAGTTCTCTTGCTTGAACATTTTCTAAAAGCATAAGCACGGACTTGTGGGTCAACATGTTTTTTCCCCTATGCTAACTCCATGCATAGTGTGGCGCCATCCCGTTGCCAGGAAAGGGACTGGCATCAGTCCTGTGCGTGTAGGAGCCCCCTAAACTTTTTGGCAGATGAGAAGATGTACCTTTACAAATAAAAGTGGAAATGAATGCCTTACCGTCCGATCACTCAAGAAGTAAACACACTCATGCACTTTACTGCAGGAGACACCGTGCAATAAAGGGCACTATACCGTTACGCGATCACTACACATCAAAGCTCTCTTTCTCGTCCTTCCTCTCTTTCCTTGTCGCCTGCTCTCCCCATCATTCTCTGCTTTGCCTCCTTGTCTAATAATTCCATGATCTGCCCATCCTCTCTTCGCCTACCTTCGTCTTCTCACAGCTCGCACCCACCTACTAATATCCCTCCTCCATCTACCCCCTCTCTCCTCCTCCTACCCCCTCCTACCCCCTCTCTCCTCTAGCTTCTTTCTTTGTATATTCAATTTGCTTCACTCCCTCGTGTCTTCTACCTCTGTCGCCCTCTTTTCTCTTCAATCCATTGTCAACACCTTTCTCATTTTCCTTATGTAATTTATGCCCGTTCTCCCTTCCTTTAACTTATTGTCTCCATCACAACCTCACTCATCGCTTTCCTGCCTGGTTACCCTTTTTTCACGGGCATCTCATTTAAACCGACATTATTGATCTCCACCCTTATCCACTATTATGTTTCTCCCCCTCTCTTCCTCTGCTCTGCTCACCCAGTGTCTCACGCTTGCCACTGTCATTACTTTTCTCTTTTCTTCATTTTGTTTTTTTTTGCATCTTCTTTTAGCCCCTCTTCCTGTCTACTCCACTCTTTTCCATGCTGTCATTTTCACTCTCACTGGCTCCTCTTTCTTTTTCCCTCCCTGCCTTCCATCATTCTCCCTCCCTTAGCCCCTGCTGGACCCTTGCTTTAAATTCGCTTTCTCTCCATTTCTTTTTTCTTCTCTCACTTTTTGGTCTCATACATCTGTCCCCGTGTTCCCTCTTCTCCCTTCTGTTTTCCTATTTCCCTCTTTTCTTTCTCACCCTTTCTCGTCTCCTTCTATGCTATGCTATTTTGTTTCCCCTATGTCTCACTGTAAGATGGTGCTGGTATATGAATGTGTCAGAAGGCTGGATAAGGATGAATATCTGGTTCTTCCTGCTCTCTCCTCCGACATGATGTTAGTGGACTAGTTGAGATGACACAGGGCTAAACCTGCAACCAGCAAGTCCCACCATTCGCACCCTTGACCTCCTGATGATATCAAGATCTGCCCCACTGCTAGCCCCTCAACAGTTTTCTGCCGAGGGTTTAGTGAAAGGACAAAAAGTGTAAACTATAGAAAGTAAACTGGGGTCTGAGGCCTTAGTTATGAGCTGGCTAGCTAGATAACAGGCGCTATTTATCACACTCTTTAAATACTGATTCCCTGGGGTGGGAATTTAATGGTACTATACCGAACACCTAATACCAGATTTCCTCATTGCATTGGGAAATAATGAGCATTTTCCTGCTTTCCACACCAAAAATCTACATCTGCTAGTTGACTGATCTTTTCACCTGGTCAATATCAGCAGGATTGACCTGATATTTTATTTAGTAAAAACTCAGAGGGTGCAGACAATTTGTACAGACAGTAAACGTTTTCATGTGTCACAATTAACCACGGCACTCCTGATCCTGGGTATGTGTCCTGTTTTCTTCTATTGCTGGAACTTCTTAATGGCTGATGAGACCATGGTAGTAAAGGGGTAGCAAAGGGCAAGATCTTTGTTACCCCTTCTGTTATCCCTGCCCCAGATCCCTTTAGCCTACCCCACTGCACCGAGCTGCTATGCCAGCATGCCCTTCCAGATCTGAGAGCTTCCTTTTTGTGATGCCCTCCAACATCAGCTACCACCCTCTTCTGTTTTTAGAAACTAGTTTGTCCCGCCTCCTGTTTCATCCTCCCATTTGCAAGCATCTATTTCTAAATCAGACTACTTGATCTAGTGTGTAGCAGTTGTATAGCTCTTCAATTTCTGGATGCACAACACCCAGGAAAATGTGCTGCATAGCTAAACACTTATAAAGTCCCAAAGGCGTGACCTATTGGCTATGCCAATGCTTGTTTTGTTAGGCACAGGGAGATTAAGTGATTTTCCCAGAATCATAGGATGTTGAGTGTTGTTACCGAGACTCGAACCCAGTTCCCCAGCTTTGAGATCGACTGCTCTAGCCGTAAGGCTACATCGTCTCCCCTACATTAGAGTTCAGCAGTTCTCGTTTCATGTAGTTATTAGATGGAATCTTAATCTTCTCAAACTTATGCATCCTGTCATGGACTGTGGCTGATAACCTTTCCAGTGTGTAACGATTCCACATTTCTAACCTCCAGTAGGCCAGTCAAGAGTGCTTGCTGGTGCTGCCGAAAAGGGTGCCAAGTTAAGCCTGGCCCCATACAATTGGTGTGTCATTATATCGTGCAATGTTGTCATCATTGGATAGAAACTGTCCTCAGTGGGTCATCAAAAGTAGGATGGTTGGTTCTAATGGGACATGCACCTCCTTAAGTGATTTGATTTTAATCAAAATGTCTTTTCAAGATGATTGAATGTGTTCACAGGATCATAATACATGCATCACAGTACCCGTAGAAACACATCCTTGCCAACATTGTTCCGAACACCCAAACACTGCTCTCAATCTTGATGGTGTCAAATATCACCTTGTCACTATTTCACTTATGGTTGTTTCTTTCTGCTGGGTGCATGTACATGATTTTTCAGCTCAAGGTGACATGTTGGTCCAAGGTTTGTCTTGGATTTCAATGCCTACATCTGTTTCCTAGTTCGACATGGAAGTGTGTTTTTGATTGAGTTGTAAGTGTTTTATATGGCTAACAATACCGGATCTCCTATTCTTCAAATGCCTATTAGAAAACATTAGTTTGATGGGGGTTTTGTACTGGCCTGCTGTTTTTTTATCGATCAGATCCTGCTCAGTGTAGTAGCTAATCAAGGCGAAACCTATCCCAGGCTGCTTGTGTTCTAGTTCATGGAGGACCTGGCTCTGCAGCTCAGGCTAGACTATTCCCACTGGAGCAGGGTCAAGACTGATTTGAATATGACTGCATTCAAACAGAGTTGGCAAGTTGGGTGAAAAAAGATGCACTGGGATGCGTTATCTCAGCGATTGCCAGTGGTTTAGATTAATTCAAGAAATTCCATTCATCACCTTGTTGATGCAGTTGACAACAATAGTGCAATGGGTATGAACAAATGTGGGTCCCGTGCTCGCTGTGCCATTGGAACTAAGTTATACCTGGCTGCTGAGCCCTAATCAGGATGAAACCAGTCCTGGGTTGCTTGTGTTTTGGGTCAGGGAGGAATTGGCAGTTTGGCCTGGACTGTTCCCTTTGGAGCAGGATCAAGGTTGATTTGTATATGTATGGGTCCAAATTGAGTTGTCATGGTGGGTGAAAAACAATGGACTGGGATGCAGCCCGAGTGATTGCCAGTGACTGAGTTTAATTTAAGCATTCCATCCATCACCTTGTTGTTGTTGCAGTTGACAACATAAGTGCGATGGTTATGCACAGATGTGGGTCCTGTGCTCACTGTGCCATTGGAACTGAGTTATACCTGGCTGCTAAGCCATATTTAATATGAATCTGGCACTGGGTTGCTTGTGTTTGGGTTCAGGGAGGACTTGGCAGTTCGGCCTGGACTGTTCCCATTTAAGCAGGGTCAAGACTGATTTGTATATGTCTGGGTCCAAACTGAGATGGCATGGTGGGTGAAAAACAATGGACTGGGTTGCTGCCCAAGTGACTGCCAGTGACTGAGTTTAATTCAATCATTCCATCCATCCCCTTGTTGTTGTTGCAATGTATTAGCTGGGGGAATCAGAATATAGCTGTCTGTGTGAGGTATGAATCTTTACTCAGTAGCTCACCAATTGAGATAGATTATGGGAGTTCCATCTGCCAAACCCTACATTCTCGATACTAGGCCTAAAATTAGGATTGTGGGTCAGTGGCATCACTTGTGAAGGAAACAACATAGCTTTGTTATTATTGGATACATAGCTCCAATTCTCAAGCAGAGCTGACATGTGGAAAGCACAGCAGGATTGCAAGGTTTATATTTGTAGGTGAGTCAGAGAAGATAACCCAGCAAAATAGAGATGCAATCTTGTTCCCAGAAAACCCATGTCTTCGAGTGTGGAGGTGATTCCAATCAAGGGATGGAGACATTTGTGCCACCTGTACATAATATTCTGTGTTTGGGAATCCTAAACCTCCCTCAGTGGCAGGTCTAAATAGGGTCCTTTTGGATACTCTCTGAATGTTATTGTCCTAGGCAAAAACAAGGAGTTTCCTTTGTATCTGTGTTATAGTGAGTCTGGGAAATTTCAGCTGGGTGTGTTTGTGTGGCATAAAGAGATGTAGGTCATATATTACTATCTCATGAGATTTGTTATTACTCATCTGAAAGCCAGATAACTATTAAAAGCGGAAAAGTTTGGCTATGAAGGTTGGCAGTGACTTTCTGGATTGGTTAGGAAGCAAAGAAAGTCATCAGAAAATAACACACAAATGTTTTCCCTCTCCCTCACTGTGACCCTCACAATATGGGGATTATTAATGATCTTCTGAAATAGGGTTTCCATGGTCAGCATGAACAATAGACGTTACAAAGAGTATTCCTCTATTATACCTCCAACAAAGGGATCATGGAGGTAAGTTCGCCATTCACTTTCATACTTGACAAGGCGGCCTAAAACTGAACAACATATATAGGTCATGTTTGGGCCTAACCTGTCTTCTTTAGGACTCCGGTAAAATATTGCCAGTCCACCCAGTTAAATGCCCTCTCCTCATCCAGCTGTTTCAATCAAGTTCTCCCCTTGTCTATTATTGTCTCTGGTGTGTCACAATTTTTAATGAAACCTGAATAGCGTGCTGAATTAACTGAAGGTCACATGGGATAGAGGAAGTCCAGTTACCCTTCCCATTGGTATTCTCTTCAAAATACTGCTTTCATTTTTTACATCCAGATTTTGTCAGTTCTGTAGCCCTAAAGGCCATTTCATAGGTGATCCGGTGTTGCTAGAGGGAGGAATGTGCGAATACTTCTAGGGACAGCCAGATAGGGGAGAGGCCTGGAAGTACCTGAGTTCCCAGGAGGTGGATATAACTGAGGTTAGATGGCCCTGCTCACCAGAAAAAAATGATCCCCTAAATGTGTCATGTGAGTATTAGAAAACAAATGTAGTCTCTTTGCCCCTCATGTTGAATCTTTAAGATATTCAGCAAGCTGATATCAAAGATGCCCTGCAGAAAGGAGGGAGGGGCATGTTGACATGTGGGGTGTGGTATGGATCTGTCTGTTGGAGGTCTACAATGCAAATAAAGTCAACTCCCACTGTTACATTATTGTTCATCACATGGGTGGCTCTAAAAAATAGGTCTGAGTAGAGCTGGTCTCTATTGACATTCAGGCAATAGATAGGGAACATGGTAATTGGGAGCTTATTCAGCGTCCTGACAATCCTCACCATGCAGCCCTCGTTATCAGCATATTTGCATAATATATGAACGGAAAGGCCATGCTGTAAGAGGTATAGTTCTTAATGCTTTGTTGGCTTTGGAGCAAAATGAAATGGGGAACCAATAGGAGCATAGGCACAGGGTATCAATCAATGATCGGTGGGCGTCCTGCAATTGGGTGATGTCTAACTCATTCTCATTCTCATTCATTCGGTTTTACTTGTACCATAAAAGATACATAATAACAATTCATACACATTAGTTAATAAAACACAATTAAAATACAAAACATTCCACAGGTACCGCTTTAGACAAATGCAAATACTAAAATAATCACAATTTGGATAAACCGGGAATAAATACCGGCAATCGATCTAACAAGTTAAAAGGTGATTAAAAAATGCTGAGCTTACAGTCTGATATAATAAAAACGTTGAGGAGAATATAAAGACCAGGTGGGTTTGGGAAGAAGCAAATACTAGAAGGGTACGTATGATGAGTACAGTCTTCACGCATAAAAATCTGGACAGTGATAAAAAGTGCAAGTTCTTTAAAAGTGCTTATGGGCTATCCTAATCCGGACATAGCATACCCAACAATACATCCTGCCTGGGCTCTGGGCAGTTCTGAAGTGCGGATGCAGAAAAATACAAATTGGAATTTAAGATTACACATAGAATTCAGAATGTTAGAATTTCAGACCTTTTTTTCCTCGTATCATACCGACGGTAAACAAATATCTGCTGACACTAAAAACGATATTCTGAGAAGTGTCAGTTTTTAGTATTCTTTCCGCCTCAAAACAAAACCTACTTCCCAGGTTCCGACAGATTGGTTGAATCCATTTTTGGCTGTGCATAGCATAGGCTGGGCAAAAGAATAATAAGTGTAAATCATTTTCTTGGGTTTCTACCTGTAGGAGAGTAGGATCTGCACCTTATGTTGCCCCCACTTTTTTCTGATGTTTACACTGGTTTCTGGCTATAGTCTGGCTGGGACCCTGCTAATCAGGGCCCCAGCCTCTCTAAACAACTTGGAGTGCATATTAGGTGCACTAGTGATTGGATACTGTGGTACCTTATGAGCCCCTAGTATATGGTACCTTCGGTACCAAGGGCATATGTACTTCACAGGCCTACCAGGGGTTGAAGCATGTATTATGCCACCCCTGGGAAGCAGACTAAATCTGACACCACAGGCCTTCTACTGCAGCCTGGGTGAGGTAGTGTTAGCACTCCTCACTGAGATATAGGTTCACTATATCTCACCCTGCACACACATTTAAACCTATTAGCCACCACTAAGTGAGGCCCTAGCAATCCTTTGGGCAGGGTGATTGGTTTCGATGTGAGGGGGTCCGCTGCCTGAGCAGGGCCCCTCTGCAGCTCTCAGAGTCTATTCTCTGGGGCTGTTTGTGAAAGCAGTCAAACCATATACTCTTAAGTGCATTATAACCTTGCGGTTAATGCTAACTTTGGAATGGCTGCATCAAAATATGTCTTGTTTTTTGTCAAACGCTTTGGAATCATACCGACACACCAGTAACTGGTGTGGGAGTATGATCCCACCCTTCTAGAGGGATAGACATGTACCTACTGTGGAAACACGGTAGAATCCTGAAGAGCCCTGGCATCACAAAATGGATGCCACCAGTCACAGACACTGGGCTGCCATCCTGCTGATGACCAAAACTCGCAGTGGAGGAGGCCCAACAATAGGCATTCTGTCACAGGGAGGTGTAACCACCTCCCAGACAGGGTTTAGTGTATTGGGGCTGGGTGGGTGCACTCCTAGAGTGCTTTGAAGTCCTGCACTGGGGGACCAGTAGCCTCCTCTGTGCATATGCCAGTTCAAACCGGCTCAGGGGCTACCTGCCCATGCTCTGGCGTGAAAATGGACAAAGGTAAGTGGGTGTAGCCACCCACTCCCCTGACCCTCCCATAGGTGGGGTCATAGAGCTAGTCTCTCCCTTCCTTCTAGTATAAGTTAGGGAACCCTTGCCATTGCAAACTAGATATCCCTGGATGACGCTCTGAAGAAGAATCCTGGACCTTCGACATTCCATTACCTCTGGAAGATGGAAGAATCTCCCTTGGAGGCAAGGAGTGACTCCCCTGCTTGGCAGGCACCAAAACTTTGCATCAACGGTCGCAAACTTTCCTGCTCCTGCCACAGTCTGAAATCCCTGCAGCCCAGGAAGAGGATTTCCTGACTTTTCCAGGGCCATAGTGAGTCCCCAGCGACGCTGAGGCAAGTGGACCCCACAAGTGGTAAGGAACCGCAATCCCTGGGTACCGGGCACTATTTTTGAGTGCAACCCCTTCACGATGTTCTACGAACTTGTGCATTGGACCACGTGTGGTCCAAGCCTCCAGCAGGATTTCCACCAAAGATCAGAGGCCTACCCCACCCCGAGTGACCGTGGGCTCCTGTTGAGTGAATCCTCCCGAGGCGTCTTTGCAATCCCTTGCCAGTTGGCTTGTGGGTCCCCAGAAGACTTTTCTACAGTTCCAAAGGGCTCCCCTGGTTTCTCCAGACATTCTCTGACTTTCCCTTGCCGGGTGAGTCCCTCAGACCTTACTGGTCTGCACCGCTGACTTTTTATCCTTTCCACAAGACTTGCTGTTACCAAGGCTTGTTGGCTCCAATATGGTCACCGACACCGCAGTAAGATGCAGACTTCATGGGATACACCGAATCCAGCTCCTGGTTGTCGTCGACGCCTCCTGGACCTCGTGGCTGAAGAGTCAAGACACCTGTGATCACCTGAAATCACCAGATGACTGTGGGCATCCATCTTCCTTGCCCCGGGTCACTGCGAAGTGACTTTGAACACTGTCCCCTCTGCTTTCAGGTCTTCCTTCTTCTGAATCCAGCCTTGGATTCCACCGGACACTTCTCCTGTCTTCACAAGCAGCAAGTCTTCTTTGGCTCCCATTGAAAATGATGCCATGACCCAACACCAAAAGACACCTATGCACCCGGCTTACCTGGGTGAGGTAACTCCAGCACTACGGTGCTCCTGTGTGTGTTGGCTCTAGAACTACTTACCCTGTAAGTGACTTGCTTGTAGACTCTCCCGAAGTATCGTAAAACCTTACATTTTCAACCGCGACTTGCTCCATAGAAGTTAATTGGGATCCGCTGCTGTGTTCTCACACTGCATGCGTCTCCCGTGGGTGCTTTACTTACCTGCCTTGGGTGGATTAGTGAGGCCCCAGCGCTTCTGAAGTCCCTAGGCCTTGTCTCCTTTCAAGTCGTTATTCTTAAGTCTCTTTTATAGTATATGGTCTGGTACGCCCCTAGGGACCCAGCCATATTTTTGCTTAACTTATTGTGAAATGTTGATTTGTGCATATGTTCCTGACTTCTAATCTCATAAAGAGATTAGTAGAGTGTGTCTAGAAATAAATACATATTTATTTGATATATATACCTGTGTGGTGTCCTTTCATTTAGTATTTCAAGAGATTATAAGGTAAAACAAGCTGCTTTACATTCCTCTAAAGACTTAGCCTGAAGGCTGCTCTCCACAGCTACCACTAGGATAGCTTTCTTTAAAAGGTTGTCTTAAACCTATCTACCATAAGAGTCGAATTGTACTGGTGCAAGGAGGCCACTTTAACTAGTGACCAGCATATACCAGGCCAACTTCTCACACGACCCCATTTCGATGTATGCAAGTTAGTTTGTAAAACACCATAGCGAAATTTCATGTATAAAGATTTTGCCAACTGGGGCTGCACTTCGTCCAGATATTGCTCAAAAACTGGGGTTTGGTTTCATATGAAGAAACTGGGTTGTTAGTCTGCCAATGTCTGGATTATGGGAGACACTATTTTGTATATAGGCCCAAAAAGTAGTTTTCAATATTTTTTTGGAAGCTGATGTCAATAGGGTAGGTGTTTCCCAGAAGTGCTTCAGCCCAAGTTTGCAGAACTGTGTGTGCATGTGCTTGATCCACTGGAGGCTAGTACCTCGGTCAAATCTTAAGATCTCTTCTAGCCCTTCTTTATAACAAGCTAGTTCTGTTGTGAACCACAATTGCACCCAGAACAACATTGGTCTTAATATAGCCTGGTGATTGATGCATTTATTGTTTAAGTCCATAACAATAGGAATTACAGGTGTGCGCACAGGGAGACCTAGCAACTTCCTAAATAATTTATTTTCTTCCCCAGCAAAAGTATTCCTACATGAAGGCCCCCATAGTTCCGCACCATAAAGGGATG
Source organism: Triturus cristatus (assembly GCF_964204655.1). Lineage (NCBI taxonomy): Eukaryota > Metazoa > Chordata > Amphibia > Caudata > Salamandridae > Triturus > Triturus cristatus. Next base: position 1,081,715,160 of record NC_140591.1, read on the forward strand.
CTGATTGTGCCCTATATTTGTATGCCTCAAGTGCAGGGATACTGCCTTGGTAATACTGTTCTCATGTTTTTTTAGTATTGTTAAGGAATTTTGGAGCAGAATGGTCTTACTTTTATGCAGATGAGGATACCAAGTCCTTTTAGTGTTGAGTGTAATTCCTAAATAATACAAATTTGGCACATATTCTAGCTTCTGTTTTTAGACAGTTATGTTCATCTTGAACAATTTTGTTTTGCTAGAATTTATTTCTAGACCCTTAGAGTCTCAGTAGACACTAAAACAGTCTAATAAACATTACAATCCCTTCGGCATTTGGGACGCTAGAATAGTATCGTCCGCAAATAAAAGAGCTGGTACTGGCACCCCACCTAGCTTTGGTGAATCGTGTGCGCAACCCATAAGGTATTCTGGGGCATCATTTACATATAGTGAGAATAAGGTGGGCGCCAGTACACAGCCCTGTCTTACACCCCTTTTTACTGGGATAGGCTCAGTAAGCTATCCCATCGGACCCCATTTGACTTTTGCATAGTTGTCATCATGCAATATTATTTGCACAAGGAGTTTCCCTGGTACACCTTGATTTATTAGGGAATTCCAAAGCAAGTCTCTAGGAATGAGGTCGAAGGTGGCCTTCAGATCAATAAAAGCAATGTACAAATGGCCTTTTTTTTAAAACATATATTTCCAGCTCGCACAGAGAAATCTAAAAACCTGATCAAATGTACTGGTTCTAGCTCTAAATCCAGCCTGGTATTGTGATAAGATATGATTCTCCTCAATTCAATCATTTAATTTTGTTAAAATCTGCTTAGCATAAATGCTTTGTAAAGTGCTGATTAAACTTATAGGCCGGTAGTTTGCAGGGTCTTGGCGATTACCTTTTTTTAAAAATTGTAATAATCTCAGGGACTGGAGCACCTGCCGCCACTGTATTACAGAAAAAAATTAATATATGGCCCCCAAACGGCTTTATCATGCCTCAACAGGTCGCCTGGTATTTTGTCTGGCCCCAGGGCTTTCCCGGGTTTTACTGCATCGATTGCTGCTAGAGTGTCCTCTAGACTGAAAGACAGGGGGCTGTAACGAGGATTGTTATTGGACCTTGCTGGTTATTTATTGTATCAATTATAGACCTTGAATACAATTGGGAAAAGTGATTGACCCAGGTACCAGCATCTAGAAAAAGGTCCATGTTTCTTCTTCCCAATTTGGTTCCTTTGGTCATTAGTCGCCAAAAGCCAGCATGATCCTTAGTCTTGGCTGCGGTAATTAATTCTGTCCAGACACTATCCCAGTTTTTCTTGGTTTGCGCTAGTAATCTTTTGTCCTTGGACCTTTTCTCTCTTAGTGTCTCGACATCATTTGATTTGGCTGCCAAAATAAGCTTGCTCTTGGCATTACAACACTTGTTGTTGTACCACGGGTTAGCTAAGTTAATGGCATCTATTCCCCCCTCATTTTCATTGGGGATCCTACTCAAGATATGTTTTAATTTGCCTACCATTGTATGATGAATCTGTAGTATGGCAAACTCTACAAAAGGCAGATCAATATCGAGATGACATCCGAAAAGGTGTCATAGGTCTGTGTTATGACCTCCTTTTTTCCCACCATACATGGCCATTTCTGGGCTCTACGATTATTACTAAATACGGGTTCGATTGGAATTGGATTACAATATTTTTCTCTGTAATTTTTGGGTTGGAAGAGGGAACCTACTAAAGTGAGACAAAGAGGGTAATGATCACTATCGACTCTAATTTCAACTACCAAAACCTGAACATTTGCCCAAAAGGTGATAGATGCCAATATATAGCCGATACTGCTCTTACAGTTACCACTGCTAAATGTAAAAGCATTGGGTCTGTCAGACAGCAGCCGACCATTGCAGGCTCTAAGTCCATGCCCTGAGACTAATCGAATGAGTTGTGAGACTACAACTGTACAGGGCATTGCCGGGCTGCTATCCAGAGGAGGAATATTATTTGCAGTGTCCTCCTCTTCAAAGATATTTTCTAGTTCTACAACTGGTTCAAATTTACGATTGAAATCTCCCCCCACAATTACCATTGTCCTCGGATCGATTGTGCATAGAAATTTGTCTAACTGATCTATTGCTGAGGATTTCTTACTGAACAGGGTTGGTCTGCTATAGATGTTTACTATATGGATTACGGTTTTGTCATATATAGAAATCTTTAACCCCACTAAATCTTGTGATAAAAGATACAGCTGGGTTATATCAATTCTTAGAGTGATTTTTACCCATATGACTAGGCCGACTGCGGGTCTACCTCTAGCTGAGGAGATGGCATTAATGCTAAATGTTTTAAACCCAAGCTTAGGGGGAGTTTCTAGCGCCCATGTTTCTTGTAGCAAACAAATTTCACTATGGCCAATATAATCCTGCCATTCTGCATCCTTTACATTTCTTTTCAGCCGTGCTATGTTCCATGATGTAAGTCATATTTTTGATTGCTGGGTTGACATACTTGGTATATGTTGGGGCTTGAGCAGACCCTGATTCACTCCTGACTTCTTGAGTTTCGTAGTGTTTATCAAGATCAGAAGGACATATTTCTTTGCTATGTAAAACCGGGTGTAACAGATTTGGGGCCTCAGAGCCCAAGGGCTGGGGCACTAGCAGAGCAGAGTCAGTTTGTAACTTATCGTTTCAGACCGAACAAGCAGTTGATTCTCTGTGATCAGGTGAAATTTGATTTGGTTAGTTTAAGGATACCAGTCAATCCACTTTATCTAGAGTTGAAACTGATCCTACCTGAGTGCCAGGCCTTTTATGGGCTTTGGGCAAATGCAGATTACTCGGATTGTATTTCATTTGTATACCAGTAGGTGAGGGTGAGCTTGTCCTTATTTCCAGTGCTATTAACTCGTGCACCCAATTCTCATCCCTTAAATGCAGCTTGATAGAATCCATTTGAGAAGTACACTTGCTTAGCCTTTTTTAGCCCATAATATGTCTTCTCTAATAACCAATCTGCACCCCCTAACCTTTCTAATCCAATTAATAGATATATTGGTTAGGGAGTTATGATCTTCGTATTTAACGTGTGACGGGATTTTAGGGACATTTGTCATGAAGATACTTTTTGCCCGGCAATAGGTCAGCTTACATATATCACTAGGATGACACTTGTCACTGTCCTCGAGTGTTTCATTTTTACCCATTTTTCTACCCCCTAATTCCTGAATCTTCAGAATAGAGGATTTTTTAGGGGGGTGTGTGGGAATGGATATCAACAGAGTGACATTGTACCTGGGTTTATAAGAAGCGGTGCTATTCTGGGAAAAATTAGGATTTTTGTCAGGGCCTTTGGGATGATCTACGATATATGTCTTGGTCCGCTCCCTGCCCAGAAGATGTTTAACCTGGTCTATAAGGTCTAATATTAGCATTTTAAGTGAATTAACTTCAGCTCTAAGGTCACTAATAATCGCAGTTGTGTCCGAAGCCACTCCCGGCTGGACCTCATTTCCATGGTTAATAGGTTCATGCTCCTCATATTTCTAATAGATTGTACTTGGGCTTGGTGGATGTGTTACCAATGCAGTTGTGTCCATAGCCACTCCTGGCTGGACCTCATTTCCATGGTTAATAGGTTCATGCTCCTCAAATTCCTCATGGATTGTACTTGGGCTTGGTGGATGTGTTACCAACTCTACTTCAACCACCCTCCCCGCATTATCAGTTAGGTCTTGTAAAGGAGAAAACCTATTGATCAGGGGGATAGTGGTGGATATGTTGGTGCTATCAATGGCATCAATATCCACATTTATTGCACAACTGTCATCCATGATCGAGGGAGGGTTAGGATTCCCTAATTCTACAATATCAGAGGCAGCTGTTGCTTGTGAAAAAACTGCTTTGATTGTGGGGCTTGTTCCTTGCACTCCTTGTGGTGCGTTTGGTAAAAGTAGAGGGAATTCGTACAGCAGATTTGGAACATAAACTAGTGGAAGAGGAGGTCTCAGTTACAGAATGTGAGTTACCTATGGGAACTGGAAGAGAATCAGGAGTTAAAATACCTTGACACTCCTCCAATAGATCATCCATGCGGTCTAACACACAATTGTTAGCTTCTGATCTGCGGGCAACTTTTTTTCTACTGACTTTCGGATTAGGCTCCTCAGACTTCCCAGCCCCCTCACTTACAGTAGACATCCTTTTCCCCATACTGCCAATAATAATTTATCCCCAGAAAGGAAGAAGATAAACTCAGAACAGTAGATTTTAAAACAACAGATCCGTGCTTTGCTCAATACAACAAATACTTGATAATATTGATACTATATAAAGCAAAGTGGTATATCAGGTGTACTAACAGAGTACAGGAAAGAAAGAAGGGTTAAAGCTTAATGTTCATGACTCATAGTTTGTGTTTTTGGTAAACGAAAATGCCAATAAGTCCAACACAGTTAATGCAGAGCCAAGAGAGGTGACCCAGCCCAGCCTTGTCCTGCTGTGGACGGGCGTAGTCCGGCCCACCTTTGGTCCAGGCTTTGCCCGGGGGCGGCCTGGGCACGCCTGTGCACGTCCTGCACTGCGGCAGCCGCGAGTTAGATTTATGTGCCTCCAGGTGCACAAAACGGGCGATGGCGCCTCCTGGCTCACAGCGCAAGGCTTCCTGGGGATTGGATTTCCCGTTGTGGCAGGCAAGTGCGGTGTCCCGGCTGAATGCAGCTCCCGCGCTGTGGGGGCCGCGAGTTGGATTTATGCACCTCCAGGCACTCAAAGTGGGCTTTGACGCCTCCTGGCGCAAAGCGCAAGATTTACTGGGGATTGGAGTCCCCTCTGTGGCAGGCAGGTGTGGTGTCCCGTCTGGATGTCTAACTCCTTCTGATGTAACCACCTGAACAAAACTTTCCATTTTATTGGCAAGTTTAGCCCTTGTATATTAAGAGTAAAACTATAAAGGGATTTATTGTGGCATTCATTGGTAAGCTTTTCTAAGGAGAGAGTTGGACTGACTAACCAGCAGACCTGACAACTCAGACGGTGCCACCATGTGTCATACGATTTTGGCTCCTTTCATACGGTCACTCGGTGAGGAACCAAAATCATATGGTAGCAGAGAAAAATGAGCTGGAAACCACTGCACAAAGTGGCTTTCCAGCTCCTCTTTGGAAGCTCTGAGCAGCCAATGTCCATTAAAGGGTGTCATAACACCCCAGGACATTGGCGACAGCTTTAGCGACACTTTGTGGGGTTTATTTGGGGGGGTTTTTGTGGGAAGGGGTGTGGGTCTTGTTAAATGGCAGAGTACCTCTTAGGTGTCTCTCTGCAAAAGGCCACCCATCACACGGCAAAATAAGTGTATAAGTTGGCAAGATGTAATGAATGTGGCTGCTCACCATCAAGCCACACCCAAAACCCCATCACTCCCTTAAGACTGAGGTAAGACATAATACCCACTTAAAGTGAGGTAAATAAACCAATCCAAATGTATGGAATATAACACAGATATGTTTATTAATGCAATGTTCAAAACGGTAGGCCAAATATATCAGTAAATGCAGACTCCCAGATGCCAATTATCTACAATAAATAAACAATTGAAAGAAATGTTTAAAATAGAATGCAAATGTACAAGTCGCAAAGAATAGAATAGAATAAAATAGAAATGGTTAGGAACACCTCACTGACTGAAATAGCATCATCCTGCCAGCTCAAGCTTTGGGAAGTCCATCAGAAAAGCCCAGGTAGGAGTTTCAGCCAGGACTCAAGTTCCGTCACCTCCACAGCAATATGTCTGTTCTGTGGTGAACTTCCACCTGACCCCCGTCGGCTCCCAGCTTAAATAACATTATTCAACGTGAGGCGAAGTTTCTAGAAAACCTTGCCCCTTTCTCATTGGAAAATACTGAGCTGGCTAGTACCAGTCTGCGTCACGGCCAAAGCGGGGGCTGGCCAAGCTCCTGTGTTTTGGCTCTGAGGCAGAGTTTTTACATTCCACAGACACTTTTCACAACATATTCCCGTTCACTCTGGTCAGTGATGTGCGAAAAACAAGTGAGGAGCAGAAAGACCTTGAATGTGCATCGCAGGCACTGCTTTGCACGCAGAAGCAAGGCAAAGTCAGAGAACAAGAAGACATGAGGCCATGTCAAAGCCAAGAGTAAGAACTCCACACAACTTGTAAGCACCACTGTGCACACAGAAAAGTTTGAAGCAAGGTAAAGTTAGAAAGCAAGATGACATGAGGCCATGTCAAAGCCAATAGTAAGAACTCATAATTCTCACCAAAGTACGACACCGAGCACATGTGTGCACCACCGCCCACAACACTGCACCTCAATACCAAAAAGCACATTCCACCTCTCTCTCTCTCCCGCCTTTAAATGCACATCCCACACGCTCTGCTCTTGGCAAGACTGTTCCACTCCGTGACAGCTCCCACTGAAAGACAGCAAGATTACAGGACAGAAGAGAAGCAGGCAAATGCAGGACCATCCAAAATTAAGGCTAGGGCAAAATAACACACTAAAGTCAGTTAAAATGGTGGTAGTTGAAGGTCATCATAGGGTACCCAACCACAAGAGTGGCTCTTTTATTACACAGGTCTTAACCAGGAATCTGGTTGTAACCTGCTCAGAAGGGGAGTTATTGAGTCTCAATGGGATGGCTGTAATGCCTCCAAGTGGTGTGTGTGTGTTTAGTGCTTTGTTGTGTGGTATGGTGTTCTGATTGTAGCAAACATAGTAAATTGCTTGATGTGACAGGGAGAAGAATAACCAAATAGCTTTGAACTCTGATGCAAAAAACAACTCAAATATAAACAACCAATCAAACAAGATGCAAGGTCCAATCCTTCCAAGTGTCACACATCTTGAGTTACACTAACACATTTTAAGTCACTGTACCACATTGCCACAAGTAAAAATATTGTCACACAAATCATCTTATTAAAAAGTTGAGTGTATTACCTGTTTTCAGGCTTTGCAGAATCTGCTATTTCGTAAGATTACAGTGACGCAAAGCAGGCGGCACAGAGCAGCCAATGAGTGTTTCTGTTATGGACTGGCTGGTTCACCCTGATTGGACTGTATTTTGTTTACTAGCGCAGGCTGACCTGCCCACCTCCCCCAGCACTAATTGGTCAGTAGCAGTAGGCACGTGCATGGAGCCGTATGGCTTCCCCACCACAATGAAGTTAACTACTGTGCAGTGTTAGTGCTGATGAAGGACGATCAGCAATCAAGCAATGTCAGCAATTCTTGTGTAGACAAACACAGTGACTGTCACCGAACGGCTTCGGCTGGCAGGATGTTTTCAATTTCTAATTCCTGCCCCTGACAGCCCTGGCCACCAGGAATTGCTGCTGCCTCTGCTGGAATTAAATTAAAGGACAAGAAGTATCCTCCGTGACCTTCTCAACACATGCTGCCTTCCTCCGATCTTAATGCGCACGCAGGGGTAGGCCAGGGGACTGGGGTAATGGATAGACAGCAGCAGTCGCACCATGCTTTTCTACTAGACAGAGAAGGCACACGTTGCACGGTAGTCGGATTCTGAGTTTTAATTTGCGAGGAATAAAATTAGGTTTATAAAAAGTGCATATGAATGATTGCCTCTGAATGTCCTAATCATGTATTTTTTCCAAACAACGGGCACAGTATACATAGGCAAAAATATCACCAGCTGGACTTGTTCCAGTTATAACTGGGGCAGCATATAATAAATAAGGGCTCTGTTTAAGTAAATGGAGTATGCAAATGGAGAGCAGCTACTTAGTCAGAAGGTTTACAGGGTTGTCTCAACTCTGCACCTTCACATCATGTGATCTGCTACCTCACGTGCGCTGCATCTTGAGATAACTGCACTGGTAGAACTTCACACCACAGTACATCCCTAGGCAGGTAGTCAATGTGACTACCCAGCAAAATCTGATCAATGTACCCCGATCAGTGACAGCCGTTTCAAGGTATAATCACAAGGTGTGCCATCATACTTTCACTAATGTCACACAAAGGGAAAACGAAAGCCAGTGATGACCTAAGATTTAAAAAATCATAATAGACAACACGTTTACTGGTTAAAGACACGAAAACCTGAAATTGCACTTTGCACATGTTAAACACAGTGACACATGAAACTGAGATAAGTGTAGTAGAAGCACCATAAAAGCGTTCTTTAAAATGCAAGATGAAGAAAACATACTTACAAAGCAATAGTAATGCATATAAATGAGTTGCACCAATGAGAATTTCTGTGCTGTTCATGAAGTGGCCTTGTGTTACTAATGCTTTCTGTTAGAACGCATCATTTTAAAACGTTGGTGCAAAAATATGTAGAAACTAGGTACAGTCTTGAAATTTTGCTTAATAATACTAGAGATTCAAAAGTTTATGAAAAGTGAAAAACACATTTTGTAGCATGAACTTAGAAAATTAAACACCTATATGAATGTTGGGAAACATGATAGAGGTAGTAGGGTATTTCTAATGTTAACTATTTCCATGTAATAATGTCTATTTAAAGTTCTACCTATTCCCTATTTGAAATTATTTATTGCATTATATTTGATATTGATTTAGAGTTCATTTAATTTAAAAAAAAGTGTAATCTCAATTTAAAGGCTTTTTCAAAAATGCTTCTCCTCTAATGCGAACCTTTCTCCTGACCTAATACAATGGTCCATTTAAAGCTAGTGAAATGTTGCTTTATTTGTTCTGTACATGTATAATTTTTGACATTCCTAAACGTTTCTTCACTGTTCACAATGCAATATTCCTGTGGGAACAGGATTTCAGCTGTTGGTATAGATGGATACTTTGTATTTTTTTTAACCAATGTTAGGCCGATGTGGAGTTTCAAATCTTTTGTTTCTCATAACCAGCATGGGAAAGCATGTCACTGTTGCAAGTGTCCTAGGTGACATTATGTGAATCTAAGCATATGACAGTCTTTCAATGGTGGTGTGATGCTACATCAGTGAAATTTGCTAGAGACTTTATAAAAGAAGAAACCCCAAAGGAGGAGCAACGCCATGCATTTTCTTTTTCCCTTGCGAGAGGATGCTATGCTTATAGATTTGTGATGAATACTAAGAACTGTTCTCTTACTTTGGACTGCTTTCTTGATGCTACAGTCAGTAACTGATGGACTGAAACCTTCTTTGCCGAACTATTTTCATTTTTCATTTCCTTTTATTTCTTTGTTCTATGCTAATGGACTCACCCTTAATGGACTTGAAATCGGAACCCCTTCGCTTTCTAGTAAGGATTTGAGCTGTTAGACAAACGATCCACCCACCTGCTTTAATGGTAGTGGGACTCGGTAACAGTAAACTGATCTTTACAATAAACACCTGAGAAAACCTTGCTTAAATGTTTGGTGCCTTAATGCAAGCTGTGACATTCCTAACTTATATTCTCAAAAGATTGCTTATCGCCATGAATTTTGGATATTTAAAACAATAACCAAATTAATCTAATACCTGTCTGAGCCAATTATTGTGTCTTGTTGGTTCTTCCATTTAAACTTTGCTATTTTACAAATGATTTAAATGCGTTGTTGGGAGAATCAGCAAGCTCTGACAGAACATCAGGTATTACTCCCTTTGTTCTGTTTTGCTTTTGCAGAGTTTTTGGTCTGCATAGTTGTTGTCCGACTTAACTTCTCCAGAAGGTTGGGTCTTTCCATTGGTAGTCTTTATTTCTATTTCTACAGCATGGTTTTAAGAGTGGTAAACCTAAGTCTGATCCCACATTTGTGAGTTGGTTGTCAATTAATAGTCCTAATTGGACAGCTAACGTGGTGTTTTGGCCATGCTAATGTCCACCCCTTTTATTGGTGGACAAACATCCATCAGAGAATTTTCACAAGAGGTGAGGAAGCGTGGGCAGCAGAGCAGCATCTGGTAGGAAATGGAAAGAAGCCAGGGTCTGAGTAGTCGGTTGCCAAGCCTCCCCAAGCTGGAAAGTGTACACCAGCACATGCACTGACTGGTTCCATACCTTCATATACATTGGGGAACGAGGCTGGGATTCAAGGGGACCTGGAGCAAGTCCCAATGCAAAAGCAGCTGGTTCGGCCTCCTACATGTGCCTCACTACCATGGCTATAAATCAGGTCAGTGATAACATATTTGCCAATGCTAGGACTTGTATTTTTTCAGATGAACCGTATGAGAGGCAAAACCTCAAGTCTAGCAGGCCTGGTGGGTGAGGAGATATCCTCAGTATAGGGCTTATACGTGAGATGGTTATCTGGGGGACTGGGGTGTGCCCAGTCAAGGAGACTGGTCGAGTTTGGGACATGGAAGGACTGCAGCTTAAAATTAGAGTAGGACCTGACCATTGGACTGAAGGCTCCCAATGAAGGGGGGAACCTGGGACCTTGATTAGTTCAGATGGAACTCTTGTGGAGTACATGGATGGAAATAAGGTGGAAGCAGATAACCTTAATAAGGGGAAAGGTTGCAGGGGCAAGCCCTCTAGGTGATATCAGAAGGGAGAGCATGAAGCCTTTGGGGAAAGAAGCTCAGATACGGAGGTGGCCAAATGTTTTTTCTCATTGCCAGATAAATTGAAGGGTCAGATTATGACTCAGATTTCTCAGAAGATCAATCTATGAACAGCTAGTCTAGAAGCCAGTGACTCTGTCCAGGGTACAGGCACTGGTGGTGGAAACATCTGGTCTATGATGCAGAAGAGACCCGGGAAGGCAAAAGCAGAGAGGAGGGTCGGTACTGAGGGTAACCTGAAAGGGGACCATGCGGCTACACAAAATGCCTTTCAGAGTTTGCAGGGTCCTCAGAAGATTCTACTTATGTGCCCACCCTAGAATCTATCAAGGAATAGTATTGAATCAGTGTGAGAAGTTGGCCTGGTATATGATGTCCACTAATTAAAGTGGGCACCATGCACCAGTCCAAACAACCCTTGTGGTGATTTAAGAGTCCAAAGATAACCTTAGAAAGCTATCCAAGTGGTAGCTGTGGAGAGCAGCCTTCAGGCTTAGTCTTGAAAGAATGTAAGCAGCCTGTTTTACCAGAAAGCAACCTTATTGTATTGGTTAAATGAAAAAAGAACCACACAGTAGTTATAAGAATATATATTTATTATTATAACACCTTAAATACCTCACAGTATCTGCTACACACAGATAAACACAACACACACAATACATTAGCACAGAAACAATCGTAAGTAGCACTAATACACAGTGGGCTCCAGGGGGAGACCAAACCATATACTAAAATAGTGGTATAAGAACCACGACTCGAGTCAAGACAGTGTCTAGAAGATGTAGAATTGCTGGGACCCCAAGGAACCACCCAAGGTGAGTGAGTAGGGAACCCGCAGAGGACGGGTGCTGTGTGAGAACACGACTGCATGCTACGTACAATTCAATGGGAGAGTCGTGGTTGCAGTTTTTAAGTTAAAGGACCCTTCCCAGGGGATTACGAGGAAACCCTTTGGAACATAGAAGGTTGGAGAGCCACCCCACCTGTGGATACTGAAGCACCAGAGTTACCTATCTCAGGGAAGCCGGGTGCATAGGTCTGAAGTGGCATTGGAAACCGCTGTTGTTCTCAATGGGAGTCTTCAAAGAAATGCCACTGCTGGAAAGAAGAAAAGCATCTGGTGGAATCCACAGGTGGATTCTTGATGGAGGGAACCTGAAAGCAGAAGGGACAGAGTCTGGGTCACTCAGGAGTGACCAGGGGCTCGTTAGACGAATGCCCACAGATGTCGGGTACCTCAGGGGCGAAGAGGGAGACCTTGACTCTACAGCTGCAGGGACCAGGACACATTGAAGATGGCCAGGAGCCGGATACGAGCTGTCCCACAAAGCATGTCAAGTGCTGAGGGGTCAATGTCCAGCGGGAGCACCAACAATCCTTGGCAGTGGCAAACAATGCAGAAGGTCGAAGAAAGTTACGTTCTGGCCCAGCAAGGACCAGGAGACTCACCACAGCAAAGGGAGTCAGGGCAGGCCTGGAGCAACCAAGGAAGCCCAAGAAGAGCAGTGTTATCCCTCAAATGGAACCACAGGCCGAAGGCACAGGAGTCACAAGGGGACCTCTAGCAGTTTCACAAAGACACAGCTTGCAGGACAAAGATTGTGAGGAGGCCAGAGTCCTTTGTACAAAATGTGCGCGGAGGTGAGGGCTATCGATAGCCCAATGCACAAAGTTGGGGAACAGCAACAAGCATATGTGATTGCAAAAGTACACGGTGCAGAGGGGTTTGGGTTATGCGGTCCCCACAATTGATACTGACTTCAAACTTGTTGAGAGGGCAGCTCAACCTCAAAGAACATAGAAACCCACCTCCTGTGTTGCTGGAGCCTTCGGAACCCACAGGAGCTCAGGATCAGCAGACTGGTCAGTTATGTTACAGTGCCTGCAAACGCTGGGGAGGGACTCCTTCACCCCAAGGGAGATACTTTGGTTCTCCTTGATACTCCACAGGTCCTGCATGGAGCCTGTATGGTGCACAGGTTCAGACAATACTTTGAACGGCGAGGGAGACGAAGTCGGGCCCAGTCGAAGTCCAGCAAATTCCAGAGTGTCCAAACAGTCAACGGTCAGTGGTTTCTGGTTCAGACTCTTGTGCACGTTGAATCTGGGGTCCTACAGCCAGGTAAGCCCTTATGCACCCACAGGAAAGGGTTGGACAGATTCAGGGGACCCTCCCAGGGGATGGTCAGGAAAAGGGGTGGTTACACCCATGTCCTTGGTCCAGTTCTGCACCAGAGCAGGAGCCAACGGCTCCCAGAACTGGTTTGAGCTGGACTATGTACAGGGACACCAAATGTGCCCCTCTTGTAGACTTTCTGGCCCTTTGGAAGTGCACCCACCCAGCTCCAATACACTAAATCCTGTCTGGGAGGTGGCCACACCTCCCTGTGACAGGATGCCTATTGTACTGCTTTCCTCTGCTCGAGCTTGGCCCAGCAGCAGGAGGGCAGACATGTGTCTCTGGTCGGCAGCATCCATATTGTGCTCTCCGAAGGCTGGCACCAGGAAGACCAGGGACCCATGTAGCTTGCTTCAGAAGGGTGGAATCATACCTCCCACACTGGTTACCGGTGTGGAGGTATGATTACAGGATGTTTGATATCTAACACAACATGTTTTGTTTCAGTCGTTTTCAAGATAGCATTTACCGTGAGGATATAATGTAACTCGTCCTATATGTCTGGCTGTGTCTAAGACAACCAGGGAGAATGGTTTCCGAAGGCTGCAGAGGGGCTCTGCTCATGCAGGGGCACCCTCTCACGTAAAACCCAGCACCCTGCCTTCAGGATTGTCAAGGCCTGCTTTAGAGGTGACTTATAGGTTTTAAGTGTAGTGACCATATATACTATATAAGCCTATATCTAACGTAAGTGGTGCATGCACCATCTTACACAGACTGCAATGATAGGCCTGTAGTTCCATTTTGCATGGTCTCTCATGGGTGGCATAATACATGCTTCAGCCCATGGGAGGCCTCTGGGGTACCTATGCCCTGGGTACATGTGTACCAATTACTAGGGACTTATAAGGGTACCCAAGTATCCAATCTGGAGTGTACCTAAGTACATGTCAATACATTTTAGAGAGAAAGCACATAGACTGGGGTCCTGATTAGCAGAATTCCAGTCAGATTAGTCAAAAACGGTGTAACATTAAGCCAAAAGTGGGGATGACCATAAGAAGCAGATCCTACTTTCCTACAATCAGAAAGAAACCAGTGTTGATAATTGAAAAGCTCAGGCAGCGACTATGAAACTCCAGGGGGCGGTACGGAAAATCTACTCAGAAATAATAGAGATAATCTAGGCAGTAGAGGATCGGACCACAAAGCTGGAAACAGATTTCGCTTGCAAAATAGACATAACTGTAGCCCATGAAGCTTAAATACTGAATGTTCAGTCGAAACTAGAAAAGTTTAGGAATCGCCAATGCCGAAACAATCTAAGGTTCCTGGGGATTGAAGAAGGCATGGAGGGTAGTGATGTTGGTCAATTTGTTTCAAAGGGCCTTTCCAGAACTTGAAGGGTGGAACAGGCTCAAAGATAACCACTAATGTTGAAGCAATCAGGCCAGGAGAGGACATCCCATAGCCCCAATTTTAGGGCACTCTTGGGATTTTTCAGCAACTTTCTCCTGAGGCAAACAGTGTTTGCAAAGGCTTACCCAGGCTGTAAATGTTACATAGACGTTCACTCCTTCTGTGTTATGCCAGATTTCTATTACGGCAGACTTAGGGAATGCTCAGATGTGGGTCCCTTGCTCACGCTGGAACTAGATTCAACCTAGCCTGGCTGATGAGGGGTGATACTCCAAAATCAGTCCCAGGATGCTTGTTTCTGGTCCAGGAGGACTTGGCCTGGCAATTCGGGCTGGACTGTTCCCATGAGGAGCAATGTCAAGACTGATTTTCATATGGCTGGGTGCAAACTGGGATGGTATAATGAGCAAAGCAATGGTGGAATAAACCCAGATCTCTTGACTGGGGGTGAGTGGTTGAAAACGTACAGCACTCCATCCATCAACTTTTTGGGTTTGCTATGTTCGCCCTAAGAGGCCATGGGTATGGCCTTATATAGGGTCACTTGCTCGCTGTGGCACTGGATTCAAGATCGCCTGGCTGATGTGCAGTGATACCCCAAACCTGGTCCCAGGATACTTGTTTCCGGTCCAGGGAGGACTTGGTCTGGCAGTTTGGGCTGAACTGTTCCCATGAGGAGCAGGGTCAAGACTGATTTGCATATATCTAGGTCCAAACTGGAATGGCAGAGTGAGCAACAGAAAGATGGATTAAACCCCGTTTTCTTGACTGGGGGTGAGTGGTTGAAAAGTTTTAGCACTCCATCCATCATCTTGATGTGTTTGCCAATGAGACAGGGAGCTAACAGAATTTCTTTTGAATGATTGGTTCATGGAGGAGGGCTGTCTGGTGTTTTACCCTCAGGGCGTTGTCAATTTACACTAAGGATGAGGAACTAAGCAGGAATCCTAGCTCTAGTGAAAGATTGGTCTCTCAAGCTGTAAAGTTAAGTATTTTGAATGGCAAATACTAAGATGCTATGGGTACACATATCTAGTATCCAGGGACTGAATGGCAGCTCAAAAAAGGACCAGGATGGCTGACGGGTTGAGAACCCATGGTGTGTAGACATCATCTGTTTTCAGGAAACAGACATAGCAGCAGCCAAAAGGGCCTTTTTGGAGACCCCAGGGCACTCTCTTTTGAGTTGTACCACACAAGGAACTACTATAGGGGAGTGGCAATCTAAGCTAGAAGTGACTAGTGGTTATGCGGAGTGCTACTTATAAGTTTGGAAGGTGGATATTGGTGGAATGTCAGGTAGCCAGATTTTGCTTTACTGTTTGTTCAAAAAGACTAAAAGACAACCTGGCCTTGGGGAGATAAGGATCTCCTTCACAGAGAGCTATGACACCTTGTGGTGAAATCCAGAGATCCCTTAAAACCACAAAGCCGATCAACCTACTTTTGACCAAGACCATCACCATCAGGTCATGGAATGTGAGCAACATGTATGAGACTGGCAAGACAGTCTAAGTGGCAGCGGAGATTAAAAAATACAACCTTGCCTTGCTTGACCTCATTGAGACCAGAGGCACACAGTCCAGACAGAAAAGACTGGCTCTAGGAAGAATGCTGCTGTATTCCTGACACAAGGAAGAGCATGCCCCACATACTCAGGAAGTAGCACTGATGCTAACACCAGCAGCAACAGAACTCTGATTGGATGGGAAGCCCACGGTCCCAGAATTATCACAGTGACCATCCGCACAAAATAAAAGAGGATTGTTAGAAATGGGGGTCTCTAGTTGGCAGAGGTAGGTACATTTGTCCAAATAGGGACCCTTGCTTCTAGCTAGGGTAAGGAGGCTACACTTCTAAAATAACCCCTGCTCACAATCAGGGAATTGTACGCGCTACTCACCTGTGAGGGTCTCAAGGCACTGAGGGGGGTCCGCAGAGCTGTTTAGCCAAGGAGCCAGGTCTTGAGGGTCTTCCTGAAGGTGTTCAGGGAGGGGGCGCATCTGATGTCTGCCGGTAGCTCGTTCCGGGTCTTGGCTGCAATGTGAGAGAAGGATCTTCCGCCTGCTCTGGCTCTGTGGATGTGTGTGGTTTCGGCCAGTGCGAGGTTGGAAGATCGGAGGTTTCTTGTGGGTACGTGGAAGTTGATTCTGTCATTGAGGTATTTGGGTCCATTGTTAGGCATTTGTAGGCATGAGTGAGGATTTTGAAAGTGACTCTTTTGTCCATAGAGAGCCAGTAGAGACTTCGTAGGTATTGACTGATGTGTTCGTGTAGGGGGATGCCGAGGACTAGTCTGGCTGCAGTGTTCTGTATTGTCTGGAGTTTGCAGAGTAGGGACTTGTTGATGCCAGCATAGAGTGCGTTTCCATAGTCCAGTCTGCTGGTGATGAGTGCGTGGGTGACTGTCTTCCTTGACTCAAGGGGGATCCACTTGAAGGTCTTGCGGAGGATGCAGAGGGTATTGAAGCAGCTGGAGGTGACGGCATTGACCTGCCGGTACATGATGAGTAATGAGTCGAGTACGATGCCGAGGTTCTTGGCGTGGTCTGAGGTGGTAGGTGGGCTTCTGAGGGCGGTCAACCACCAGGTGCTGTCCCATGCAGAAGGGGTGGTACTGAGGACGAGGACTTCTGTCTTCTCGGCATAGACCTTCAGGCAGATGTTGGTCATCCAGTCTACAATGTCTTGCATTCCTTTCTGGAAGCTGAGTTTGGCAGTGGTGGGGTCTTTGGTGAGGTAGAGGATGAGCTGGGCGTAGTTGGCGTAGGATACAATGTTGAGGCCATGTTTTTGGACGATGGCTGCGAGGGGGGCCATGTAGATGTTGAAGAGGGTGGGGCTCAGGGATGAACCCTGTGCTACTCCCCAGGTGATTTTTGTGGGGTCAGAGAGGAAGGGTCCAGTCCAGGGCTGTTCCTTGTATGCCTATGTTGTGTAGTCTGGCGACTAGTGTGCTGTGGGAGACGGTGTCAATGGTCGATTATAGGTCGAGTAGGATGAGGGCTGCGGAGTGGCCTTGGTCAGGAGGGTGCGGATGTCATCTGTGGCTGTGAGTAGGGCGATCTCTGTGCTGTGGTAGCTTCGGAATCCGGATTGGGACGGGTCGAGGACGGCGTTCTCTTCAATGAATCGTGTCAGTTTCCTGTTGACTGTTTTCTCTGCAACTTCGGTTGTGATGGGGAGGAGCGAGATGGGCCGATAGTTCTTCAGGTCGGTGGGGTCAGATGTGGGCTTCTTGAGCAGAGGTCTGACTTCTGCGCGCTTCCAGTCATCTGGGAAGGGGCCTGTTTTGAAGGTGGTGTTGATGGTGCATTGTAGTTCGTGTGCGATTGCACAGTCCAAGTGGTTACTCTAGGTGGCACTGTTGAAAGTACCCCTGATCATAACCACTCTGCCTCTGCAATAGAGATTGAAGTACAAGAAAATATTCAATAAATAAAATTACCTGCATCCACCTCCAATGAACCCTGTGGCTTTGAGAGTGTATCACAAAACATTCCCATACGTGTAGACAGTAGTATGCCCACAATACCCAATCTTATAAGGATGATCCAGTGACAAAAACAGGCAAGTAATCCCCAATGAATAACCACCGCAAATCTTCTCAGACATTAACGTTCCCCCTGAACTATTACTTTCATTAATGAAACTTTCCTATTGCATGACAATAAAAACCCTCAGAAGAGAATGCTAATATTTAGCAAAACCCATAACATGGTGAACCTTGAGAATAGTAATATTTGGATGATGGATGGCACTTTTAAGTCAACACCCCATCCATTTACCCACATATACACTATTCATGCAAAAATAAATAACACAACAGTCCCATCAATGTACAGCTTACTCCGTGACAAGCACTCCTCAACATACACTGAATTTTTAACAGTGGTTAAAACCAAAACATTGATTAACAGTCCTAGAAAAGAATTAAATGACAATGATTAACACCATCTGCAAAATGTACCCCACCACACAAATTCAAGGATTTTGTTTCACTTTTCGAAGGCATATTGGAGTAAAATCAAAAAAACATTCTTTGTAGATGATTACATGTATATTGCAATTTGAAGACAACTAAATGCGTTATGCTTTGTACCTCCTGAGTGTGTGGACGAGTTCTACTCATCAATTGCAGAATCTGACTATTTTACCCAAAACAAGGGCAATTGACCCAACTCCTAAATTATTTTGGGGATTGGCCATCTAAGCTGGCCGGGTCACAGGAAGAAGCTAAGGTTCCACTTTGACTGGTGGAACTGTTACGTGACTTGCTTAAAGGTAGGTGCACAGACTAAAAGTGCCATTGAGGGAAAGCACAACTCCTTCAATAAATCTATTGGCAGACATCACCCTAACCTAATTGTAGAAGAAGCAAAGTTCCCAAGAAATGAGCGTTGTGCAACCTTTATCAGGTAGTCTGAATCCCCGGGTTTTTCTCTGATGGTTCAGCTCCCTTCTTGTTTTCAATATATACTAATGGCTTGGAGGCCATTTTATTAAGCAGGGAGCTTGATTTCCCTAAAATTGGCAGATAATATGTTCCTTTAATAGCTTACGCTGTTAACACAGTATTAAAGGCAACAACAGCTAATAGCCTTCAGAAACACCTCAATATTTTTACAGATTTTACGTTTTCACTCAATCTAAAATTTAACTTCACTAAAATCATATTTAATGGTATGTGGTCCTCAGTCTACAAGAACCAGTACCTTTGTCGTACGGGACAGGGATCTAGGAAAAGTAGACTATTCTTTGAATTTGGGGAACTTATATAACAATCATTTGAATTGGGATCCACTTGTTACAGCAAGAGCCCTTCTTACAAACCGGGCCCTGGATGGGCTGTTTCGTTTGGCACGCAGATTAGGCCACAAGCCAGTGAGGGAATTAAGTTCTGTATTTAAAGCAAAATGTCTTTTGATTCCAACATATGGGGTAGGGGTGTGGGGACACCACTCAAGACGCCAGCTACAAACACTAGAAAACAAATTTACCAAAAAGTTATTGATGACCCCGAATAGTGCTTCCAACTGCCTATGTCATCAGGAACTGGGTCTAGAGTTTGTAGAGGATCATACATCTGGTGGTCCCTTGTTTCTATGGGCAAACATTTGGCTCTCAGAAGAGTTAACGTTCTCTCGTGAAGTAATCACAGATTGCCAAAGTTTGGCTTATGCCCAAAGAATTCCATGGCTTCGCTTTGTGAAGGACACTTATCATGAGATACGATTTTGGCATTATTATGACAACCCGGGAAACATTACACTAAGGTGCCGATTCCGATCCGGGTCGGAAAGCACTCCGACCGAGCCGGATCCGGAGTGTTTTCCGACCGAGCACGAGGCCTGCAGTCCGACCGAGCGAGTACGATGCAGCCGTATGCTGCCGGACTCGGTTCGGTCGGACTCCCATAGGAGTCAATGGGAACCGGTCGTACGACGCGTACATGGGCTCCCATTGACTGAATGGGTACGTCGCGGACCAGTGCGCCCCCTACAGTAGGTACGCGTCGGTGCCATCCGCACCATACATGTCTGTGTTGGGGAGACCCATGGGTCTCCCCCTGTGTCCGAGTCGTAGGGCTGCTGGTGTCAGGGGGTCCGACGCGGACCCCCAATGGCAACCACCCGGACGTTTTGCGAGCCGGACATTCCGGCTCACACAGGCTGTCCGACGTGTGCATCATACTGGCTCGGTTGTAAATCGCATCCATTGCATCCCACGGTTAGCTTACGACCGAGACGTACGGAGCGGTTCCGACTCGGAAACAACTCGGTTGGTGAATTTCACGTAGCTTGCATCATATTTGCTCGCTCGTACAGCTGTATGAGTCGGCCGGAAAACACGCGTAAGGCTCGTAGTTTTTCCAGTCGGATCGCGTTCGGTGCACTTCCGTCCCGGATCGGAATCGGCCCCTAAATGCTAAAGCCATTATTAAAGAGGCACTCTTTTCAAGGGCCAATTTGTGCCGTTTTGTAGAAGATAACTTGGGTCCACTGCAGTTGTCCCTTGCCCCACTGCAATTCTATTAAACTTTTACTACCGATTTGCACACTAGATTTTATTTAACCAGATTTCATTTACGCACTGTGCACTTTTTACTGGCATTTCCATGGAAAAGTGGGTAGGGTGATAAGCTCGTACCTTGTCCGTGTGGCAATTTAACGAACCAACGCACTACACACTTTATCATATTCTGCACTTTATATGAAATAGCGAAGAGAAACTTTGTATTCCCAATATTAGGGAACATTCGCCCCTGCAAATATGTGGATGATTTTAATGTTTTACACTCAATGGCTGCCCCTGACATTTGTATTATGTAAGCCAATTACATAAAAGCTTCTTTGGTTATTAGAAAACGCTACAAAAGAAGCACTTCTGCATTATGAATGGTTCTTATAGTATGCTGTTTCAAAGTGTCTATTATAGATCAATAACTTTTATGAATTTGCATGATGCATATACTACTACAGTGTTTTATTGTAATTATTGTATGTAAAGAATTTTATTTTTTCCTGGTATTTTATGAAATATTCTTCTTCTAATTTACCGTTTGCAATTGTTTGATATATTATGATGATCTTGTTTTGAACTTTTACTGTTCAGATGAACCGAATAAAGTTGTTCTTGTCTTGACTTGACTCTGATGGTTTCTTCAGAATTCCTGTAAAACATTGCCTACACCCTACACTTCTAACCCAGTCTACAAACCTCTAAAATTACTTGCCTGTTTTAACAACAGTTAAATAAAATTGGCATTTTTAAAACTATTTTTTACAAATTAAAGATTTTTTAATGTTTGTACCTGAAGATGACTTCTCTCTTCAACTCTTTGTGACTTTCTCAAACCACCTGTCACCAAGAGCATTCTGAACTCCAATAATCCAAACAACTTATCCATCAACCAAACAAAAGGCCAAATTTCCCCAAAATTATTTTTGGAAAAATCGCATTCTCAACCCAAAAATAACAATTCACAACAGAAAAAAGTCTAAGCCAAACTCCCATTCTGAAATCCCTCTATAAAAAACAAAATTTGCCACATCCTCTTCGTGACCAAAGACAAAAAGAAAGAAAACGGTGAAATAAAACAATATGGGCTCGATTTCAAGTTTGGCGGTGCAGTGCCGGGTCCGCCCTGCCATCGCCGCGCTAAACCTGTAGTGAGGCCGCCCACTGGATTTCGAGTGTAACTCGCGCCTGGCTGGCTTTTTCTTTGGTATTCCCACATAGGTGCCTTTAAAAACTATACACCACAATAGGAATGCCAAAAACTGTTCCTGCACGGCATGGACTGTTAAGTCCAAGCTGTGCAGGAACTGGTGTGTATGCACACGGGGAGGCACATGTTGTGCTACCCTGTGCATCTGCACCCTGTGCATGTATAGGGCCCCTTTTGTTTCCTCTCCGCCAGGGATTACATGGAGGAGGAACTGCCATGTAAGCCATGGCAGAGAGGAAACTTATTATATATGTGTGGCTGGATGGCGTTGGTCTCGCCAAGCATATGGATGCCTCCTGACCACTACAACACTGCCTGGTAACGTCGGATTCCTGGCGGCTGTGGCAAGGCTGTGGTTGTCCCACTGCCCATTTCATAATAGGGAGTCCGCCACCACCGGTCCTTAGACTGCCAGACTTGAATCAGTGTGTTGGATAATGCCCAAGACCCATAAATGTCCCTTTAAAAAAAAAGGAATTCCATGTAAAAAACTCCAATTGTAATCCATTCATGAATATCCATCTGTTTCCTTCCACGATGTGATGTCTCTCTTAATTTGAATTCCAAAGTGGTACAAAAACACGTTGGAAAAAAATAAAAAGTTGATTTTATTTCAAATAGGTTTACTATTTCTTTATAAACTTTTTTAAAACTATGTTGGAAAAAACTTAACCATCCCTAAGTGGGAATATGAACGCAACCAGCATGGGAATGAAAAAGTGGTAAAAACAGGAAAAATATGCAATACTGTACCCACTAACATCTAACTACCCCCATCCTTACAATAAAGTTAGCCAACTAAATACTTTTAAATGTAAAAATAACTGTTCTTACCTAACCACAGATCTTCTTTGCTTCCGATATTAACCACGATGCGCCACCGACTGTAGAAACATACGCACAACTGGGAACGTCATGCCTGAAGTAAAAATAAACAATCATTGGCATAGCCAATAGGTCTCGCATTTGGGACCTTATAAGTCTTTCGCCATGCAACAGTTAGGTGTCGATTACAATCCTGTAAAAACCGGGTACGAACCGTCGGACGGAGCATATTCTCCGTCCGACGCGTACCCGGTCGGAACAATATACAAACATGGAAGTACGATTCGCACGGAAATACTATTTCCGTACGATTCGTACAAAACACCGACCGACGAAAATATACATACAAATGTGATCCGGGAAAGCGCCGACGTGACGTCGGGACGCACGCAGCCTGCCATACACGAACCAGGAAGTACGATTCGCACCGACGTCCTCCCGCACGGAGAATATTTTCCGGCAGCCAAAAACTGCCGGGAAATCAGGATGACGCGAACCTGCACGCGACGGACAGACATAGACCCGAACCTACGTGTCATCCCAGCCCTCATAGCAGTCGACCTCCTCTACAGGTTCCGACGCAGACGCCGCAGAAGGTCAGAACAACAAAGGGAGGGGGGAAAGGGGGGGGGCAGGAGCAGGGGCAGTCCACAAAACCCCCACCCACGTCACACAGCACACATGCCCTGGACGTACCTGACCCCCAGGCCCTGGTCACTACGAGGGGGTGGGGGCGTGTCCAGCAAAGCCAGCGTCCGCCACAACGGAAGTGGTTGACGATGCGAACCGGTAACACAACAATACAGGTACGTCCCGTACCCACGCCTTAAGAGCGTGGGTACGAGTCGTACCACGCCCACACCTACGTCACCCCAACAATGGCGGGACGGCCCGTACCCACATGGCAAAGGCCTGGGTACGGCCCGCACAAGCATTCCACAGCGTGGGTACGGACATGTACGGACCGTACCCCCACCCGCGTATGCATGGAGCGTACCCCCATCCCAACAGTGTACATACGGACCGTACCCCCACCCCCGTATGCATGGAGCGTACCCCCCACCCCAACAGTGTACGTACGGACCGTAACAACACCCCCGTATGCATGGAGTGTACTCCCCACCCCAACAGTGTACGTACGGACCGTAACACCACCCCCGTATGCATGGAGCGTACCCCCCACCCCAACACTGTACATACGGACCGTACCCCCACCCCCGTATGCATGGAGCGTACCCCCACCACAACAGTGTACGTACGGACCGTACCCCCACCCCCGTATGCATGGAGCGTACCCCTCACCCCAACAGTGTACGTACGGACCGTACTCCCACCCGCGTATGCATGGAGCGAACCCCCCACCACAACAGTGTACGTACGGACCGTAACACCACCCCCGTATGCATGGAGCGTACCCCCACCCCAACAGTGTACGCACGGACCGTACCCCCTCCCCCGTATGCATGGAGCGAACCCCCCACCCCAACAGTGTACGTACGGACCGTACCCCCAGCCCCGTATGCATGGAGCGTACCCCCCACCCCAACAGTGTACGTACGGACCGTAACACCACC
This sequence comes from Triturus cristatus, assembly GCF_964204655.1. Lineage (NCBI taxonomy): Eukaryota > Metazoa > Chordata > Amphibia > Caudata > Salamandridae > Triturus > Triturus cristatus. The sequence continues at coordinate 1,081,738,821 of NC_140591.1, forward strand.
CCCATATGCATGGAGCATACCCCCACCCCAACAGTGTACGTACGGACCGTACCCCCACCCGCGTATGCATGGAGCAAACTCCCCACTCCAACAGTGTACGTACGGACCGTAACACCACCCCCGTATGCATGGAGCGTACCCCCACCCCAACAGTGTACGTACGGACCGTACCCCCACCCCCGTATGCATGGAGCGAACCCCCCACCCCAACAGTGTACGTACGGACCGTACCCCCACCCCCGTATGCATGGAGCGTACCCCCACCCCAACAGTGTACGTACGGGCCATACCCCCACCCCCGTATGCATGGAGCATACCCCCCACCCCAACAGTGTATGTACGGACCGTACCCCCACCCGCGTATGCATAGAGTGAACCCCCCACCCCAACAGTGTACGTACGGACCGTAACACCACCCCGTATGCATGGAGCGTACCCCCACCCCAACAGTGTACGTACGGACCGTACCCCCACCCGCATATGCATGGTACGAACCCACACCCGTGTATGTTCTAAGCGTACATATCCTGATATAGGAGGGTTGGGTGCAGAGTCCTCCCAGCAGTGCCCTGACATAAGAGGGGTGTGTGCAGAGTCCTCCCAGCAGTGCCCAGACACAGGAGGGGTGGGTGCCTAACACTCACAGCAGTGCCCAGACACAGGAGGGGTGGGTGCCTAACACTCCCAGCAGTGCCCAGACATAAGAGGGGTGTGTGCAGAGTCCTCCCAGCAGTGCCCAGACACAGGAGGGGTGGGTGCCTAACACTCACAGCAGTGCCCAGACACAGGAGGGGTGGGTGCCTAACACTCCCAGCAGTGCCCAGACATAAGAGGGGTGTGTGCAGAGTCCTCCCAGCAGTGCCCAGACACAGGAGGGGTGGGTGCCTAACACTCACAGCAGTGCCCAGACACAGGAGGGGTGTGTGCAGAGTCCTCCCAGCAGTGCCCAGACACAGGAGGGGTGGGTGCCTAACACTCCCAGCAGTGCCCAGACATAAGAGGGGTGTGTGCAGAGTCCTCCCAGCAGTGCCCAGACACAGGAGGGGTGGGTGCAGTGCCCAGACACAGGAGGGGTGGGTGCCTAACACTCACAGCAGTGCACCTGCAAAGAAAAGGGTGGAGTACCCACAGATCCAATGCCCACAAATGTCAGTCAGGTGCACAAAGATCCTGCAGTACATGTACCACATGTGTGCGAGGCTGGGAGTATACACATGCATAGCGCCGAAAAGAAAACATGTCCACATGAAGTCATGTCAACAGTCTACATACACAAGTACAGTGACCACCAAGGACGCCACGAATGATGCAGGTGGAGACATCGCTCAGCATGCATGGCCAAAGTCTAACGAGTCCATCACACACCCAGCCAATGTAGACACAGCTCAGCACCACATATTGGAATGACCCTACAGGGAAGATGTCAGGTTACACAGAGGAAGGAACACACCTTGGGACGATGTCACCATGCAGTAACTGCTTACATGAACAAAGTTATGTAGCCAACAGCTTGTGATGGCACACAGATACCAGGGTCCACCCTATGACCAGCACAAGACTACAATTCCCACACACCCAACACATTATCACCATTCAAAATAATGGAGCAGGTCCACCAACAGCAATACCAGATAGACAGTAGTGTACTAAGGAAAAAGAAATTGCTTTATTCAGCATCCAAAAATCTGTTTGTCCCTTGAAAGTTCAAAATGTACAATGCCCATAGGGCAATCCAAAGTTCAAATCCAGGTGGGGGACACAGTGGGACGCGTGTCTCCTAGCTTGCCTGCACAGTCAGACTCCTTTGTCTTCCAGAGGAGGGGGGAATCATGTGGGGGGGGAAGGACCAGGCACCGCAGGGACATGAGGGCGAAGGGTAGGCGTTGTGGGTGCAGGGACGGAGGACTCCACCACAGGGGGTGGGGCAGCGCCAAAGGCAGAGGTCAGGATGGCGCTGCACACCTTAGCAAGGTCCACCAGCGACTCCCCTGCACCCTAAGGAACCACAGGCCCCAAGGAGGGGGGGGGTCGGAGGGATGGGTCGCAGCACCACTGGGGGAGGGTGTGGACAGGGGGGGGACTCAACTCCCCTGCCGGTGTCCTGCCTCCACCGCTTGCGGGGTGGTGCCACACTGGGGCTGATGGACAGACTGGGCAGGACTGACCCTGTATCCGACTTTTGGCCAGGAGAGCTGAGGAGAGGGGATTTGGAGGGAGTGGATTTTGTGGAATGCGGACTCCCACTCTGGCTGCGTGTCTTACGTTTGCCCCCGACCCAGTGGGTGTGCCTACTTCACCCTGTGTGTGCGTGCCAGGAGGTGTGCGTTTGACCTTCCCTGCTGGTGTGGTGCCTGTGTCTGTTGTGGTGGGTGCATGCTGACGTCTAGGTGTACGTGGGTCAGGCATGGGAGTGGGAAGTGTGGATGGGTCAGGGGTAGGGGGTTGGACGAAGCGCTGCAGGAGACCCACTGCTGCAGTCAGTGTCGAGTCAATGGACCTCAGCAAGTTGCGGTGGTCAGCCTGCGATGAGAAAATGCCCTCCAAGTATGCCTCCATGTTGTTCAGCACTTGGCTGTGGCCATGGAGGACATTAAGCATCGCAGCCTGACCAACCTGCAACTGCCGCTGGATGTCCACAGACTCGGCATTGGCGGCAGTAGTGGAGACAGGGGCAGGGGGTGCGGTGCCTGGCAGGAAGGAGACATGTGGTGACCGGGCACGCTGGGAAGGGACACGAGCAAGTGGGAGGCGGCTGATGGCAATGGAGGGGGCGGGGAGAGATGTTGTGCCGCTGTCAGCTGGTGGTGCAGCCTCCGCCCACTCGGAGAGCTCAGCCTCGGACCCGTCAGCTTCATATTCTGTGGTGGCACTGGACAGGTCCTCCGCCTCACTCCCCTCCGCCTCAGTTCCACTCGATGTGCCAGCCAAGATGTCACTGCTGGCACTGGTGCTCGGTCCCTCCGCTCGGTCTGTGCTGATGTCTCCATCCGTGTCCACCGACGATGCTGTGGGCAAGGTGAAGAGACAGGAATTAATCATACACCTCTATACATATGTCACATGAGTCCAATCTACACAGGTTATAGTGCATAGCCTGAAAAGAAAGATGAGTAATATCTACAAAACAAGGTACATATGTAGGCCCTGCAACACACAGTTGGTTGACCCACCATGCCACTGAAAAACTATGGAGAGCATGACACAATAGCAAATGACATGAAATGGATTTTGACAGAGGAGCCAGGCTCTGGGGACAATCCAGCACTGCATCTGCACCACACAGCATTGCCGAAAATAGGGATGAGCAGGGACCATATCCATGAACTTTAGGCACATGCTGCATAGGTAATACTGAAAACATGCCCACCATGACTGGCTCACTGCACCTTGAGTGTATGTCCAGACAAACATCACACACTGGCCAGACCTAGCAAGGAGATTTCAGGTTTTGACATGTAGGCTTTGCCCGCACCAACCACCCCCTACATGAGACAATTTGTTGAGACACAGGAAGCACTTACATCTCTTAGTCTGGGTGAAATACACATGGGCTGGAAAAATGCAAGATTGGACACAAAATACCCAAGGTGCGCCTGTCCAAATAATCATGTACAAATGTGCATCATCAGATGGTTGTAACAAGACACACAGGCACTGGCCACCGTGAGTATGAACAAGGAAAATCAGGTCAGGCTGTACAGTGGACACTTGTACTACATTTTACGTCAATATACATGGTGCCAGGGGACAATGGCACAGAGCACAACCTATGCTGTAGACACTGAGAGTGTCCACATTTTGTGATGACACATATGACACCTAGGAAAATATGCCCCAGGGGACAGTAGTGGCCACACAACTCCATGGTCCTGAATGGGAATGACTGCAACACACGCCACCATCCCTGCACTATGCGTATCGCACACTCATGCACATCATGTAACAGGCCACAACATAGGACATGCGTGCTGTAAGGCATGACACTTGAGAGACTAACTCCCATGTCTGGACTCAGCATCAGTGCCAACTGACATGGAACCCACAAGTACTGAACTGGACAGGGCACAGGCAAGGTCCCAAAACCTGTTACACACCACCCCCACACATGATGCTACAGGCATTGTTCACGTGGATAAACTGCCAGCCGAGATAACCTTGTGAAGGAGTGACTACACACAGACCAGGGAACACATTGCAAGGAGGGGAAGGGAGGCAGGAGAGCACCGCTATACTGTGGGTTACAGGATCTGCACAGCACCTTTAAACCCTGGCAGTGTATCCATGCAACTGCGCACTTACAAATGCTGGTGACACACAACAAACACACATGTACCTACCCCCTTCCTGCTGCTGCTTCTCCTGTAAGCACCTGTCCAGGTCTGAAAAGACCACCGCCAGCACACGCTTGTGGATGTGGGTCAGACGGCGGCGCCCACGGTTCTTATGGGTCTCAGGTGAGTCCCCCAGCAGGACCCGTGCGATCCTCCGAGTCCAGCACCGGATATCCTGCCAGCGTTTTCTCACCTGGGCCAGGCGCCGCTTGCGACCCTCCGTCCTCCTCACGGCACTGACGGCGTTCATCCAGATCTGCTTCTTGGCAGAGGCGCCTACCTGTGAGGATGAACAAGTGACACTACATCAATACACCTGGCACATGTCACAGAGACACATTTTAGAACAAATTTGCTGTTTACAACAAGGCATAGTATGCAGCCAACGCATTGCACCTTTGTCATAGGGACATTATCCACTGGGGAAGGGCAAAAGCAGTACGTGCCATTGAAAGTACACAGGTGGAATGAGGGCAACGACACAATCAATGATCCAGGCTCACACTGTGCATCACAAGCTACACCAGGATTATGTGCAGCACCTCAAAGCAGTCACAAGCCACAGGCCACTGACGCTACCTCAGCAGAGTACACAGACACACACAGGCACAGGACATTCACCTGCCATTGACAAATGCAGCTACAAACCTCACTCTGCACATGTGCCACTAGACTGGGGGGGCTCACAGGTGTGGGGCTGGCTCTGCACGTCAGACACACAGCACTGCTCCCTGCTCACATCAGATGGGCAGGGTATATCCATCCCTCATGCAGCTTGGGTGCTACACTCCACATATGCACCCACCCACATGACAGGGGACTTACACACACACCGATGTCCAGGGTACGAACACATCATGTGGACGCTCTCAGCACAGGTACACCGAACTAACACACATCTGTGGGTACATTCACCTGTCACACTGGGCTGACCACATAATCACATGAGGACTGTAGAGGCAACATTCCCAGGAGGATAAGACAGGCAGAATGTGGCATGCACCATGCAGTGATTGTCACAGTAAACACAATGCAAGTGAGGACGGCAGACATGCACCACAGCATGCTCTGGCTGGGAGACATCAGGCATTCCCCCCCCGGGACCCCCCCTACAGTACATTGCATGTGTGTCACACCTGGACGGAATGCCAGAAGTCACAGTCACAAAAAAGGGACACAGTCTGTGCTAGTGGACTCTGCACTCACCTGATACCCTGGTCGCCCATACAGCAGGGGGTACTGTGGGAGGATCACATCCAGCAATGCCAGGTTCTCCTCCAGGGTGAAAGGCTGGGCCCTCTCCACAGACCTTGACATGGTTCCAGGGAATCACAAGCAGCAGCTGGGTCGTAGAATCCAAAGATGTGCAGGCAAGTGCTCTCTCATGGGACCTGGCTGCCTTATATCTGCCTTGCTGGCCTGTTTCATGCACAGGAGTACAGAGTGTTTGGTCACTCACATTTGCATCCTATGTTTCCTCCAATCCCTTTAAACCTAGCAGTCAGTGGGTTCATATTGTTTTTTTTCTTGAGCATGATGTCAACTCCACAACCACTTTGCAACAAAGTAGATTCATTCAAACCGACTTTTGCTGTGCACCTGCAGAAAAAAATTCATACTTTAAACTTGGTCTCCTTGACAACCAGCATGCATGTAGGCCCTTTATACTTGTCCCTCATGTGTCCCCTATGTAATTTGGAGATTCACACACAGGTACGGTGCGTTCTGGGGCCCTAGGGCATCCCAAATGCAGAGCAACGGCCCGTACAGGCGTGTGTACGGTCCGTATCACTATGGGTACGCATACGCGAGCACACCCATAGTGATAGTGAGCGTACGCGCGTGTGTACGGTCCGTATCACTATGGGTGTGCTCGCGTATGCGTACCCATAGTGATACGGACCGTACACACGTGCGTACGCTCACTATCACTATGGGTGTGCTCGCGTATACGTACCCATAGTGATACGGACCGTACACACGCGCGTACGCTCACTATCACTATGGGTGTGCTCGCGTATGCGTACCTGTTGGAGGGAGGATCGCTGTATAGTAAGTCTTTGTCCCAATAGACCCAGTGGGTTCCCGTGGGGTCCCCCGAGGTCTGGGCGGCCGCTTGCTGTCGGGCCCCCTCGAGGGACGGGCAGGCCTTCTGTTCTTGCTGGAACTGTTCGCGGGTGGGGCCCCCATCGTGGCGCCATTGAGCCAGCTCGGGGATCTCGCTGAGGGAGGCGGCTTTGTCGGGAGACAGTTTGGACGGCCCGGCCTCATCGTCGGGTTCCTCCGTGCCGGAGGAGGGGGCTAGTTCTGGCCCCGTAGGCTGGTCGGTGGCCGCGGCAGCGGCAGGTTGGGCGGTCATGGACCGGGTGGTGGCGCAGGCCCACTCAGGCAGTCCTAGCATCCCCAGATGCTCTCGGCGCTCCACCTGGGTCCAGGGGGAGCTCTCTAGGTCATTCCCCAGGAGGCAGTCCACGGGGGCGTCGTCGCGGACAGTCACTTTTAGGGTGCCGGACACTCCTCCCCACTCGAAGGGGTTCCTGGCCATCCGGCACATGCTTTTGGTGTTGTCCGCGGTCCGGACCGGGCATAGGACATGTGGCAGGATTTGTTCGGGGGTCACTAGGTGGCAGCGGACAGCGGTCACGCTAGCCCCAGTGTCCCAGAGGGCTTCGGCCCGTCGTCCGTTGATGGTGACCCACTGCTGGTACTTCTGGGTGTTGCTTGGGATGGCAGCTCGGGGCACCATTTCTCGGGAGCCCAGGCATACAAGCGACATGGCAGCTGGTTCCCACTCGGGGGACCCGTCCTCGCGGTTTTCCTCCTCTTCTTCTCCTTCCCCTAGGGCAGCGGCGGCTATTTGTCAGGGAGGGGGCCCAGCGGTCCCGTTTCGTCGGTTCACGGGGCAGGCCGGGTCGCTCGCATAGTGGCCGGTCTGCTGGCAGCCGAAGCAGGTCACTGGTGATCGAGGTCCCGGTCGGGCGATGGGGGTCCCCCTTCGGCCCAGGGTCAGGACGTGTGGTTGGCGGCTTGGCCTCGAGGCGGGCTTCTGGGCGGTCCGGCCGGGAAGTCTCGGCTGCGGTGGGTCCCCCCTCCTCCGCCCCGCTGGCGAGGGGGTCCCGTGGTACTCCGTTGGTAGTCCCCCACGGGGTTCCGGGGGACCCTTGTGTTGACCCATCGGTCTGCTTCGGCGGCGAGCTTCCGGGGCTCGGTCATCTTACTGTCCAGGAGGTGTTGCCTTAGTTCTACAAAGCAGTTGTTGGCGAGGTGCTCCCAGACAATGAGGTCGAACAGTTCATTGTACGAGGTGACCTTGCTCCCTTTTATCCACCCTTCAAAAGCCCGGCTGAAGAAGTCCACGTACTCGACCCAGGTGGTACCGGGGAGCTTCTTGCAGTCCCGGAAGCGCTGCCGGTACATCTCGGCTGATAGTCCGTAGCGGGTGAGTAGGGCTTCCTTCATGTGATCGTAGGAGGTCATCACTGCGTCGGGGAGTTGCAGCAGGGAATCACGGCCCTCGCTGAGGAACCTCCCCCATAGGCCGGCACCCCAATCCTTCCGGGATACCCGATGGGAGGTCATGGCTACCTCGTAGGCTCGGAACCACTGCTGGATGTCGTCGTTCTTGTAGTACTCTTTGACGACATCCTTGGGGATATGAACCTTTGGCTCGGTCAGTGGTAGGGCGTCCCGGGCCCCGGGGGTGCTGGTCTCCCCCGTCTTGGATTTCAGTTCGAGTTCTTTGAGGCTCCTCTCGTGCTCGAGGGTTAGCCGTCTCTCTTCGAGCTCCCGATGCCGTTTCTTTTCCTCGATTTCCTCTTGCAGCCGTAGTTGCTCCAGGGCTATTTTCTTCTCCGCTAGCTGGAGCTCACCGTCCAGCCGTAGTCGTGCGAGGTCCATTTCGTGTGCCCGGACCCTCTCCCGTTCTCGTCTTTCTTCGTGGGATAGGCGGGCTTCGGGGATGCCTTGCCCCCCATCTGTCGGGGTTGTGGTCGGCAGGTTTTCGTCCCGGGCCGAGGTCCCTTCGGTGCGGGGTGGAGTGGCCTCAGCTTCGGCCCAGGCTTTCAGGGCTTTCTGCATTTCTTCCTTGGTGCCCAATCCTGTGGTTGGGATCCCTTTGTCTTTGCAGAATTGTTTTAGTTCTTTGTGGGTGTATTCTTCCAGCTTTTCCAGCTGGAAGGTTGCGGCCATGGTTGCTTCTTGGCCGTCCATGGTTCCCTTTTTCTTTTTCTGTCTGGTTAGGTAGTGGGTGCGTTACTTGCTTGTACGATTGCGTCTGGCTCAGATCCCGTCGCTGGCCACCAAATGTTGGAGGGAGGACCACCGGGGAGTCGGAGGGACTACTCCGGGCACCTTCCTACCGCCAAGTTATAGCCGAGCGTCGCTGAGAAGCCTCCTAGGAGAGGTCCTTCTCCTATATTCGTACTAGGCCCAGTAACACCACCACACAGGACTCCGTATCAGTTGCTTATCTTGGTTCTTTATATAAAACAAGGAGCACGTTCAATAGGTACAGTGGGATCGAGAGATCCAGTAAGAGTCTCAATGTCATGGAAGGAATAGGGTAGCGGGACAGTCTTAGTACCAACCAGGTACGGGAGGGCTCAGCGCCAGACCTTGGATGCTGGTCTCAGAGCGACTCGGACGTGGAGAGCCGCGACGGCGTCAGCAGGGCTCGGGTGGTAGTTCCGCTTGGGTCGAGCCGCGACACAGTCAGCAGGGCTCCGGTGGTAGGTCCGCTTCGGTCGAGCCGCGACGAGGCCAGCTGGGCTCTGATGGTCTGTTGCAACAAGGTCGGGCCGCGACGGCGTCAGCAGGGCCCCAAAGGTTCGTGAAGGTCTTGTAAGCACGATGGAGCCGCGACGTCGTCAGCAGGGCTCAGCAGGTAGTTTCAGGAAGAGTCTTTATCCGTAGGGTCAGCCGCGATCCGATCAGCAGGGCTCTCGACTCCAGGATACAACTGACATCTTGTTGTCGGGTCGCCCCAGATATAGGTCTTGAGCCCTTTGATGTCCGGACCCGTGCGCCCAGGAGGGCGGAGAGGCCGGGTAGGGCGCGGCCAGACGCCCAGCAGGAGAGGCGCCAGGCCCCAGAGAGCTGTGGGGCGGTCGCACCTAGGTGTGGAAGGACGGTTGGGGGTCCCATCGATACTGCCCTCCGCCGGGAGTGGGAAGGGCTCACGTGGTATCCCCCGGGCCAGGGGTGGGCGCCTCGATGTCGGGCCTCGCTGGGACCGAGGCCGGGTAGAGCAGGGTCACGGAGGTGGTCACGTGGGGTGACGTGTAATCCAAGATGGAGGAGCCCCGAGGTGCATGGGACCTCGTGCAGCTGAGCGAGGGGGAACAGGACCACGCCACGAGGCCGGCTCCAACAGTACCCATAGTGATACGGACCGTACACACGCCTGTACGCTCACTATCACTATGGGTAGGCCTACGGCAGCACTCCCATAGTGATAGGGAACGTACACAGGCCCTCAGAGCGAACGTACGGTGCCTTTCACACATCACAGTGGTGACAGGCAGCGCACAGGAAGGAATAGAGCTGACATACTTGTCCATGGATGGACATCAAGGCATTGTCTGGGCAGTACTACATGTGTGGGGCACAGGTGTGAAAGGCTGTGATGTGCCACATTACTCCTGAGTTGTGAAGGCAATAGATGTATGATGAGATGTGTACAGATGTTATGTGTGACGGTGCAATATGTGCCAGACATGCCCTTAACTCCTTTGACATGTGTGCATGTCGTACTGCACACTTGGGATGGGCGTCACTGGCATGGCACAGTCAACAACACACGCAAGTGTCCCCTGATGCCCGCTACAGGGGTTACCACACCAGACATGTGACTACCCACGGTGCACGATGTGTCTATGTCATGTATGTGTGGTGTGTTCCCATTAGCTTGATGTTGGTGTTCCCTCAAAAGCATCTGCTGTTGCAGCAACCAACATGTGTCTGTGTGTAGATGGCCATGGCACACTGTTACGCACACCAGGCCACATGTGGTATCGGATGTAAGGTGTGTATGTATGCATGGGACACGGAGTAGCGTAACAAGGACCTGTCTGCATCCTCTCAATGTATGTGTGGTGAGTCATGACATGTACACCTTAATGGCAAGGTGTGTGGGCTGTACTAGTGTAATGTCATGTGACCTGTGGCTCTAGTGTTCCGCTACCTGTCTCTGCAATCGACATCCTACTTCTGCTGATGTGTTGATGTATGTCACTCCTGTGTTGCGTCTGGCTGTTCACTTACACTGGGACACAGCTAGTCCCATGCCATGGGATGTGGAGGTTCACAATCTCCGTGTGTAGCTGGGTCTTGGTACGAGTGTCACCTGGCAGCCATACCTGTCCAGGGCATGTAGCACATACCTGACTCCCTATGTAGCATACGTGTATTGACAGATTAACATGTGATCAGTACATATAAATTGTTGTTGTAGTGCACTCACTCTTCCTTGTCACTTCCAAATTACTGCAGAGTGCCGCCTCTTCCCCGACCAATTACGGACTTGGCTGACATGCGGGAGAATGACTGTATATGCTGCTACCGCTTCCCACAACCGTTGTTTGAGGAGTTGACGGCAAGGCTGGCACCACACCTGCAACCGCTGCACAGGTATCCTACGGCACTGACACCCAAGCTGAAGGTAATGGCAGCCCTACATTTTCTTGCCACGGGTACCTTTCAATATACCATAGCTCATGTTGGTGGCATGTCCCAGAGCATGTTCAGCCGTGTGCTGCATGATTTCTTAGAGGCCATGTTGCTTCACCTGGATGAGTTCATCCATTTCCCAACTCCTGAAAAGTTGACTGGGGTTAAGCGTGGATTCTATGCCCTGGGAGGGATGCCCCATGTCATTGGGTCCATAGATGGGACACATGTGGCTTTGGTACCACCACAGGCACAGGAGGTAGCGTACAGGAATCGCAAACACTACCACTCCATCAATGCCCTTGTGGTGTGTCTGTCCAACATGGTGATTTCACATGTCTGTGCTCGTTTTCCAGGATCAGCACACGATGCCTACATCATGAGGCGTAGCAGGGTGCCTGAAATGATGACGCAGCTGCGCAACGAACAAGCATTTGTTGTGTGTGGGTACACTCTGTCTGTCCTGTATTTTGCGTAGACTTCCAGCACGACCGCTTCTCCTGTCCTACTTATGTCCATGTGGTTTCCATGTAGAGGACGCTGGCTATCCCAACATGCCATGGCTGATCACACCTCTCCGCAACCCCAGCACGCCGGCCCAGCTCCGCTACAACACCGCCCATGGCCGGACAAGGCGAGTGATAGAGAGGACATTTGGCCTCCTGAAGAGCCGATTCAGGTGCCTACACAAGACCGGCGGTGCCCTCCCATATGCCCCGGCGAAGGTCTGCAAAATCTTCATGGTCTGCTGCATGCTGCACAACATGGCAGTTGAGAAAGCTGTGCCACTCATCCTGGATCAAGATGATCATGACCATCCACCCGTGGAGGACGAAGGGCTTGGCAATGGGGCTAGTGATGTGGAGGATGTGGTTCCGCAAGAGGACATTCGGAGTCGGCTCATACGCCACTTCTTTGCTTAGTGGTGAGTACCATTGTCTGAGTGTGCACGCATTGGTCCCCGTGTGGCATGTGTTGCCATGTGTGTGTCCATCTGCATGTATGCCACGTGAGTCAGAGGTGTGTGTGGATGTGTCACTCGAGTGATGGTGCCAGTGATGAGTGTATTTCCACAGTCATAATTGTGACCTAGCATGTTGTCATCCTTACATGTGTCAAGTACATGCACATGCAAGTGGCTGTGCTTTTTGTGGCTGACTTCTTGTGTGTCTCTCATCCCCAGGTACTTGCGCATGCCGTCTGCTGGTTGCATTGTTGTGGCACTGCTATTCCTCATGGACACGTCATCGTGTGCTGACTCAGCGTTACATGCACGGACAAGTTTGGAAGTCTCCTTAGGGTAAGGGATGCATCAGGGGTGTATTGGGTGTGGCAGTTGTTTACGATGTGTGCACACTGCCCCTGTCGATGTTTGGTTCCTCTGCAGACATGTCGCATCACCATGGGACACATTACATGTAGCTGGGTACACCTGAATAGATGGTCAGACTTGTTGACAGTCATCTGTGATGGGATGGTGGATTGTGATGATGGCATCAATGTGTGTAACACTGGCCTCGGACACATACGGTTTGCATTGGCTTGACATGGTGTGGGACTTCCACATCAGAGGATCAATGGTGTATGGCAGCCTCTCCGTGAGCAGCAGGGGGTGTTTAGCTGTTACCCGACACTTGTGTGCCAGTTCCATGGCTATCACGCATTTGTGCTGCAGAAGGGGGGTGCCAGTGTTGGACCCACATGTTACTCCACATGACCTGTGTATGCGTACTCCGAGTTGCCTCTGCATTCAGGAATACATGACTAATAAAGGTGTCCCTATGCCTCCAAGGTGCCTCTTCTCAGTCAATGCTGGTGTGTTGCCACGGTGCATACGGCATGTCTGGCATGGTTTTCCGTGATAGTGGCTATGTGTCTATGTGTAGAGTAGCAAGATGCAAGCTGTTTGTGTGGGATTAGACTCTGTATTGTGCATGATGTCCATGACTGTGTGGGTATTGTGACATGTGCCATCCCCATGCATCCAACGTTGGCCAGGCCACCATTCTCTGCATCCACCTGACTCAAGCTTGCAGGACATGGTTCTGCCACCTGTCTACACATACCTGGGTGCCCCCCAGGACACTCCACATGATCCCTGACCTCTGCGCATGACTGTCGCTGTACTCAATATGTCTGTCGGCACGGTTGTGCGGCCACCCCCTCAGCTGGTTGGGCCCATCACGGGTATGTATGGTGCTCCATGTCTGTCTTGCCTAATACATTGTGACCCATGTGTGTCCTGTGCCAGACTCAGGCCCCAGGGTATGGATGGTTGAAGTCATATGAGAACTCAGGCATGGTTAGACTTTACAAGACACATGTAAGGTAATAATGCAAAATGTAGGCATCATTTCTTTATCGTGTAACTTTTTATTTGTGTTGGGGTACGTGTTGGGGGGGGGGGTATGACAAGAGGGGCTTTCCGGGTGTGTGGAATCCAAAGTTCACTGGGGGAGTTGGTGTCCTTGCCATTGGAAATCATCAGAGTCCATGCCACAGTCTTTGTCAACATTGGTCAGACAGTAACCAGCAAGTCCATCTGGCAGAGAATGTATTTTGCTGATGTGCTGCTGTTGGTCCAGTGGGCCAGGTGCCAGGCCAGGTGTCCTGGGAGATGGTGCTGTAGCGCTGACCCTCACGGTCTTTTCCGTGGACGACCCGCCCTCCTGCGGGAACCCTCAGAAGCAGGCCGTGATGATGTTTGGGATGCTCCGTTGGATGTCTCCTCCTCCTCCTGATCCCTCCCTGTGGGTGGTGATGTTCTTGGCCTGGTGGCACAGGGAGGGTTGCCCATGTTGTCGGCTATCCGACGGAGTGTACGGTGAATTCCTGTGAACACCGTCACGAGCTCAGCCTGTCTGTCCTCCATCCGCCCTTGGTGTCGCAGTAGACAGGCATGTTGCTCCGCATGTTGCTGGGCCTGCTGGGTCATGATCTCCTCGAGGGTCCCCTTCATCTCGTTGAGGGTGGACACAACCTGGCTCATGCCCGTGGTGTCCTGCCGGTATGTGTCCTGGATGTTTCTGACATGGGAATATACCGGTTCCGCAGCCAACCGGTCAGGCTCGCGCCTCCGCCGTCCTCCACTCCCACCACCCCTGCCCACTTGCACCTGGCCTGCCCTTGTGGGCACATCGGGTCTCCGGGACCCCTGAGGGGTGGCATTAGCGTTGTCGCCTGCCTCCTCCTGGGTGCCCGGTACACCGTGTCCCTCCTGGTCAGCCTGGCTGCGTTGTGGTGGTGGGGCAGGGATCCTGGGTGTCTCCTGGGATGTGGCAGGAGTGGGGGTGGTGGTTGGCCCAGTTGTACCTGACGCAGGTGCTGCAGGTGGTTGGACACCAGAGGGGCCAGGTTGGTCGGGGTCGTCCACAGAGTGGTGAGAGTCGCCGCTGCCGGTGGGATCGTCATCCCGCAGAGCCGGGTCCTGTGAGTCTTCCCCCCCAGTGTTGGGGGGTGATCCACGACGTTGACCTGTGTGTGAGAGAGACAATGTTATTTTTGTTCCATGCAACATCCATGTTTCATTCGTTTCAAAGTTGGCACATTTCCTCTGGGTATTTGGATATGTCTTGCATTCCACTCACGCAAGTGTAAGGTGTAGTAAAGGTTCAAGTATGGTGCTGTGGGTTGTCTGTGGGGTCTGGCAGCAGTGAGTCTGTTGCAAAGGCTCATGGTTTGTGTCTGTGGGCCCTTTTTATTGGTCCATTGGTGGGTGTGGCTGTGTTTGAACTTTGGGTGGGTGTGTTATAAGGAGTGGTTGTGTTTTGGGCCTCTGTTTGTGAGTTTGGCAGTTGCAGGTCAGTGAATGTGTTGTATTTGTGCTTGTTGGACATGTTTTGTGGATTTGTGCAATTCGAATAGAGTCTTCTTGTGTTGTTTTGCTTTGTCCTGGTTGTGTACGTGTGTTTTTAGCGTGTGTACGGTGTGGACATCGGCCATTTGGTTGTACAGTGCTGTCCTTGTCTCTGGCTTGGTACGACTCATACATGCGCGATTTTGGGTGAAGGTGCTGGTGTTGGGGCCTGGGGTGCGCTCCGTACTTAGACTGTTGGGGTCGGGGTATGCTCCATACATACGTGGGTGAGGGTACGAGCCGTACATACACGGTTGGGGTGGGGGTACGCTCCATACATACACGGGTGAGGGTACGGGCCGTACATACACGGTTGGGGTGGGGGTACGCTCCATACATACGCGGGTGGGGGTACGGGCTGTACGTACGGGGGTGTACATTCACGGGTGGGGGTACGTCTCGTACATACACGGGTGTACATACACGGGTGTATATACACGGGTGTACATTCACGGGTGGGGGTACGTCTCGTACATACACGGGTGTACATACACGGGTGTACATATATGGGTGTACATTCACGGGTGGGGGTACGTCTCGTACATACACGGGTGTACATACACAGGTGGGGGTTCGACTCGTATGTACACGGGTGTACATACACGGGTGGGGGTTTGACTCGTACGTACACGGGTGTACATACACGGGTGGGGGTTCGACTCGTATATACGGGGGCTGGGGGGAGTGTTGGGCGCGTATGTGGGCACATGTCTCCATGGTTTCTATGGGAGTGCTTTTTACATCCGGTTGTAACATCGGACGCACGGGATGGATCGTACTTCCGCGGTCGGACTTCACTTTTCACATTTGTACGGTAATTCGTCCGGGAATGTGTCGGGCACATTTTCCGACCCGAGGACGTGTGGGGAATTATTCCCAATGCGATTCGTATGGACTTTTTCCCATGCGAATCGTAGTTGGCAGTTTGTACGGCACTTGTACGATTCGTACGGTAAAAAGACCGGATACGAGTCGTACGGGGAAATTGTTTACAGGATCGTAATCGGTACCTTAATGTTGTTGCAGTAAGGATATTGTGCTGCATAACTAAATACTTATAAGGTCCCAAAGGCGAGACCTATTGACTATGCCAATGCTTGCCACTCACACCCTAAACTTCCATTGTTTTAACAAAACGAACGAAACATGAGACAAACATCATGAGCTGTAATTCTGTTTTGGGAGTATGTTAAAGCTGATGTTTAAATATCTCCCAAAGCCATTCAAACATCAAATGTACAGTCTGCAAAGATTTGGTTAAATGCGTTTGAAAGTTGATTCATCTACCCTAAACCTTTTCAATTAATAAAATATTCCTTGCCATTATATGCTACAACTGTTCCATAATTTGTTTCCAGATGTTTGTTTTTATTCTTATATATTCTAACACAACTAACTATTACGAACATGGTCTGTTTACCAACCTCCTATACTTGGATATGGACAATACTTAAGACAAATGTGCTAAACTGTATTTAAAAAAACATTGGCAAAGCCAAAGAGCTGGCTAACGTATTTCAATGCCGAGACCGACTGGCTTTATCAGTGCTTGTTTACATATTTACATTGCACGCCTTTATATTTTGAAACACAAAGAGATAAACTGATTAGTACAGAATCACATTCTTTTTTTGGTTAAATGTTCCAAGGTCAGCGTCTCTCCGACTAGGCCACAATCGCGCCCATTCAATCCTTGGCAACTCTAGAAGGAAACAGCCATTCGACTTCCGTTGCCCATGCAAATGTTGGCCTCTTTCAGGAGTGCTGAGCTCCGAAAGAGCCGCATGGTCACCAGGCTTATCTTTAATCTGTCTTTTTTTACCATTCTGGCACCATCATGTGTCATGTTGGGCTTCGGGGCTCCTACTTACAATCCAAGACTCCCAAATACAATTGGTTAAAAAAGCAAGGGGATCAGTTGAAGACGACTCACATGACATGTGGCCAGTCGTGGTGGGGGTGTATGGCGGGGTGGGGGTGCTTCGAAGACCTACAGGACAGTTCTGCCTTAATTATCTCCCCCTGGGAGAGCAGGGTTTTGGGGGCGCAGGCTTTTCCAGCCATGTGATCCTTGGCATTCCAGAACTTGTGATCTCCTTTGCGGCGTGAGGGCAGCTCAGTTTCACCTCACCTTTGACCTGCCCCTCGGATGCCCACAAGCACAAAGGTCTGTGATGGTGTTAGCAGAGCTAAGCCCCGCATTCCTTGCACAGACCAGCGGGGCATGCCATGTGCAGCTTGTCAGGGAGAGACATCAGAGGGGCGTGAACAGCTGATGCATGGTCCGTGGGTTCCCTGCTGACCCTTTCCGGCAGCAAAGCTTTCTTTTATCGGCCAGGGAGGTGAACACCCATTTGTAAAATTATAAACGTGATACCAGAAAAGTCAGTTCTCTGCTGTCCAAAACGGGGCCATGAGCTGTGCGGTCCAAAGCTTCCCGGGAGCGGGTTGTGAAAGACGATAAATTCACCCTTTATTGGAAGTCTGGATGCCCGATGAGACTGCTGAGGCAGGGCACGAGTGAGACCGTGTGTCCAGGTGTGAGACATACTCCCGGTGGTGGAATCGTGAGGCGCAAACATAAAAAAGCTGGCAGCCTATGACATTTACTTTTGGCTTTTTCGCCCGTCCCACTTGGACGAGCTTGCCTGCTTTTCTTCTGAAGTAAAAGCTTTCTCATCTTTATGGGGCCATGTGTTTGGCCCCATAAAGATAAGAAACCTTTTACTTCAGAAGGAAAGCAGGCGAAGCAGTCCAAATGGGACGGGTGAAAAAGCCGAACGAAAAAGTCAGGAACAGATCTTTTCCAATAGCTGGCCACCGTTTAGCATAAATGGTGACGCCAGCCAATGGAAAAGAGGGGCGGGGCTTAATGCCCTTTACCGAAAAACCCCCAAATCATTAAATCTCGCTAGCGAGACTGCGCATGTGCACAGCCTACGCCAGGCGAGACCTAAAAACGGCAATTTCTCCCAGTGAAGTCAATGGGAAAGCTTGGGATTTAAAAACAAAATTAGCATATGTTATGGTTTTCATAAAAAAGGAATTTAGTTTTTGAAAATTCAGCTATATGCTATAGTATTTATTGTATTTTTTCCAGATTTTAAAAAAATGTATTAATAAATATTTTTATACAAATTATGATGTGATTTTTTATCCTTCTAAATAAAATTATTATAAATTTATTTTTTATTTTTTAAACATTGTAAAAATGTTACTTTAATTTTTTTAAATTAGTACTAAATTTTAGGAGTGGACATTATCCATTAATTAATTTTATAAGTATTAAACTAAGTAGTTTTTTATTTGAAAAATCAATACCCAGGTATTAAAAGTAATTCCTGAGTATTAATACACTTCCCCTCCCTATTCCACTGTAGCCGTTGCATCCAGCGCCTAAAAGTAAGTGTTAATATTGCATTACAATATATTTTGTATTATTAATATTAATTTATTAAAATGTATATAAATTAATATTCAGGTACCAACATTGATGTTGGAGCATTAATACACTTCCCCGCCCTATACCCCCTTATCCCTTGTATCCTATACCTAAAACTTAATGTCACATTTAAATTACCATATTGTAATTATTGATGTTGTTTTAACTATAAAAATATTAATACTCAATTACTATACTTTAATTTAATACCTACACCACCCAATATACTTACCAATATACTTACCTATCTACTTACACATATAATGCGTGGTAATGGCATGCGTGGTAATGACATTCATGGTTGAGGCACATGCGTGGTAATTGCATACGTGTAATGTCACATGCATGGTAATGACTTTGTAGTTAAGGCATGTCATGGTTTATGCTTCGTCTTAAAGCATGTTTCCCTAGGGTGCATAATATTTAAGAGTTAAACATGTATTACATATGAAATGGCATGTTCTCCCAATGACTAGACCAAAAACAATATTATCACTGTACAACTCAAAGAATAGATTATGCACTATAAACTATGGGCCCGGTTCACAAAGGTAAAGTTAGACTTTTGGTCTAAGTTCAGATCAAAAGTCTAACTTGACTACTTTTTGGTATTCACAAAGGTAAGTTACGAGTAGTATCTTTACAACTGCGGAGTTTGTGCACTTGGGGTGGAGTTTACACGCTCAGGGTGGAATCTCCACAATTGGGGCAGGATCTCTGCACTCAGGGCTGATCTCCATAGTAAATACATAAAGACACCACTCGTAACTTACTTTTGTGAAAACCTAAAAGTAGTAAAGGTAGACTTTTGGTCCAAGTTTAGGCCAAAAGTCTAACTTTACCTTTGTGAATCGGGCCCTATATGTTTCGACCTGTACGAACTACAGGCTCCATTCAAAGACTTATTTTTATACTTAACAAAAATCTGATCTAAAGTTAAATTCATATCTTGATTGAAATTTATGGGAAAAGTAACTTTTAGAAAGCTGTCCTTACCCTGCCTGAAGCTGCAAGAGGTTAATTTGCATTAGCCCTCTAATCACAACCCAGCCTTTACTTGACCAGCATGAGGAGTTAAAGAGGTGTGAAAACTGCTCCTAAACCAGAGACAATGGCCAGGGTGTGTGAAGGTGTTTTCTTCCTCCTGCAAGAAGATATATTAGGGTGGACCCAAGAACTTAATATACTACCAAGGGGCCTTCCCTGACAGAAGTAAATGTTAGGCGACACCTGGAAAGGCCCAGTAATTGTCCCCATAAGCAGGTTGCCACCAAACCCAGTAGGACAAACGCTACCCTTAGAACCATATTTTAGTGACCACAGGGGAGAGGATTGTTCATTTCCCTGGCCACACCTCTGGGTGGGCACACAGGTGGTGCACAAGGGAACCCAACCTTGGATGTTGAGAATGAGAGACAGTGAGGGAATGTTTGAATAGGGCAAACTGGAACTGATGGTAAAGTGGGTAGGGTCACCCCTGGGAACATTTACCCCATCGGTTAGAGAGTGCCCAGGAGCCCCCCCGGCCCACTAGCTGGTGCCTGAAATGAATGCGGAACCCCAAGGTACCATCCTTAATACACTTTGCGGGCCTGTGGAAGATCAGAAGAGGACTGGACCTCCTATCTGTGACCTGAGGTGAGCCCTGAAAGACTGTCCTCCTTTTACCCAGGACAAGAAATTGAACTCCAACTGTCGATTGGTTGATCTCCTGTGTGGCTACATGAACCCAACAAGCTAAAAGAGTCCTTTTCCTGGAGATACCCAGCTGACCAGTAGCAAATGGAACTGGACTGAACATTGCTTTTAGCCTCTGTCTTCCACCCTGAGAGTCTCTAAGTGCCTTTCCCTGGGATCCTGGGAGCTTAAAGGTATACTCCTTTTCTATGTTTAGGCACCAGAAGAAAGTTTGAAAACTTTTTAAACCTTTTCCTCCTGAGCTCCAGCGGTACCCGCAGGAAAAGGTATCCAACCTGTAGATTCACGGAACCTGGACTGAATTTCAGCTTCATTTTGCTCAAGTGTCCCAGTGTAGTGTAGTTCCTATTTCCCTTTTAGGTTCTGTGCATTGGAATAATATACACTAGAGTTTTTGCATAGGACGAAGGTCAGTATGCTCCTATCGAGTACATTAAACTTAATTACTTTGTGTGCCAGCTAACTCAGAGGTCACTAGAAACTTCTTGAATGAACAAGAAGGGATTAGTTTCTGACAACCGCATAAACATGACAACTTTGTTTCCCTTAGAATCGGAACGCCTCTCAGAATCATGGAAACAATAGATAACAGTTTCACCTAGTCAATCCTGCATGCTTAGTTTCTCCAGAGTTACACAGAAATAGATAGATGGGCGTTTCAATAAAAGGTTTTATTGAACAGTCTTGTTTCTCGTGTAAGAGATATGAGCTGTTACGATCATTAGACAGAAAGCAAGATATAATACGCACAGCGTAAGCAGCAAGAAGAAATAATACTGCAATAGCATTGTCTTTTAGCTATGACATATATTCATATATACATACATAAATAACACAGGCTAAAAAGTGAATACTCGTCTGATGCTTCTAACTAGTCCTACCCTCGTGTACCTAACCTAAGTGTAGTGCGAGGTAAGAAGTAGGTGCTGTTTTCTATAGTATGGTATATACTAAGTTTAGTATGCCAAGTGTCCCTCTAGGTTCTAGTCGGCTGCATACCTTTAGAATGAGCGAGGTGGGAATCTCTATCCGGGTCTCAAACTCTAACACCCCGCGAAAGGAGTCAGAACACTGGAAGCTGGATTCTCTGCAAGCAGGGATGACAGCGTCTGGTCAGTGCGTCAGGCCAGGATGTGGTCTCTTCCGAACTTGCCGTGGCGAACCGTGCAGTCAAGTCGTGCTGAGTCGTGCCGTGGTTTGCCATGGTAAGGGAAGGCATATTTTATACCTGGAAGATGCTGAGGAATGCTAGCATTGACGTAAAGTCGGTCAGAGGAAGACGTCATGGATGAACCCCTAAGGAATAGTAGTTCATGCATAATAGATGAGTTCTTGGAGAAATCAATAATCCTAGCTAGGGAAAGTCCAGTTCGGCTTAAGGGTCTGGTTTCTAAGAACTCGTTGTTTCGTGGCATGGATGGATGTAGGTGACCATGCCTGTATTTGGTTAGCATGGCTAATGCCTAAATAAGGGCTGGGATTCTATGCCTAAATAAGGGCAAAGCAAGTTGTGCCTATATAAGGACATGATTCAGGGAAACTTATGTACGGGTATCTAAATCGGAACACAACACCAGCTCCTTCAGAAAAAATTACTAAAGCCCCGTTCTGCATTGGGAAATATTCAGCAAGAAATCTCCAAAGCTCCAGCAAGACCATCATGCTTTGGTTGTCTGGCATTTCATTATTCATTGACAGCAGCTTCAATTTCAGTGGTGGTCTATTCAGGGAGGAATTTTCCACTCAAAAAGTGACAAGATCCTTTTAGATTTCCAGACTTTTCACAGTGACCTAGCCACTTCTTGTATCAGACCAGCCTCAGATTGTGCAAAGGTCCCAACCTAATGCTTCCTTAGATGCTTTGTGCTATTTGGCGCTATTTTCTCCTAGAATCTTAAAAGAACCTTATCTGCAGGTCCCCTGATTGGACTTTTCGCGTTTTGGTGTATTTTAGTTGATTATATTTTCTTCTATTTTTCTAATTCCAGTTGGGATTTTTATCGGTTGGTGTTTTAACTTTATTAATGTTTTAGTACTGCATAAATACTTTCCACATTGCCATAAATTAAGCCTGTCTCCTCTGGGTTATAGCTACTGTGGGAGTGGGACTCCAATGTACCCTGGTTTGATATGTGCATGTCGCGACACCAGATTGATCCACATAGGTGGGAGAGCATTTTTATCATGATAAGTGATGGAACTCTGAGTGGTAGGGATTTTGTGGATCTATGTCAATTCGGGAAGCTTATGTCACAGAAATGCAAGCAAAATGCATATTTGTTGGCTAAGTTTGCGGTTTAGGGGGGATTGTGAGCAGGAAAATATTGCGGGATCCAGGTGAGGCCCACCACCCTGGCGTCTAGTTTTCAGAGATGTCTGGGTTTGGTAGGTTTCCCAAAGTGGTAGCCGAACTGAAACTGAAAAGTGCATCTATTCAGCATGGTAAGTGAGATGATGTTGGTATCAAGCCCCTCTCTGTTGGTCCATTTAGAAAAACAACACCTATAAGTATCACAATTAAAACTAGATCCTGTTCCAGAGGAAAGAGCAACATTATTTCATCAAAGAGTCAGTCCAAAGAGTATCAATCCAAAGTCTGTACTACAGTGTTCTTCTTTATTTTCTAGTTGTCATCACATTCAGAGCCATAGGTATATTACAGATGGTTCATATCAACATATAGGTGTAACCGATGTACCCAACACGTGTCTTGTCTTGGGCATATATTGGCGGACATGTTATTCAAGCTAACATATGCCCTGAGGAAGTCAATGGGCGATATACCCAAGACAAAACACGTGTTGGCTACATCGGTTACGCCTACATGTTGATATGAACCATCTGTAAGATACTTATGGCTCTGAATGTGATGACAACTAGAAAATAAAGAAGAACACTGAAGTACAGACTTTGGATTGATACTCTTTGGACTGATTCTTTGATGAAATAATTTTGCTCTTTGCTCGGGAACAGGATCTAGTTTTGCATTTTGCTCTGTGTGAACCCTGTCCACAGAGGACATTTGGATACGTGAGTGTATCAAAATTAGCTCTCCTTTGCCATAGTGATGGGGAGGTTTTAGTGGCTTGGAAGCAGAAAGACTCTTTAGGCTTTTAGGGTAGGGCTTGATGTCAAGATGGGTCAGACCCCATTGCATTATTTTATAAGAATTATTCCTGAGATCCAGTAGGTTTTCTACTCCAATCACTGTGGTGCTAATTGGGGCAAACCCTTTTCTGCCTCCTGTGGGGGCTGTAAGACTGTTTTGATAATGTGGGTCATGGGTGTTTGGTTCAATATAAATGGTGGGCCACACCCACATCCACCCCACCCCACCCCATTTTCATTTCTCAAGCAAATTCTTGGTGTATAGTGGCCTTTCTGCCCACCCCTGATGGGCAAATTGGAGGTAAGGGTCTCCTACATGCCCTCCAGTGGGAGAGAAAAACATTAATGGACAGGGGGAGAACTATCCTATTGCCCCTCCAAAATACTCACTGGGGTCTAGTGGGATTTGTGCTCTCTTCTGGGGCAGATTTGAGGAAGGGACCTTCTATCATTTCACTGGGGGGCAGAATGGCTCTTAGGGGTAATTTGGGAAATGAGGGCTAGCCCCGTTGACTGGGCATGCCACCTCCCCTTTATGAAAGGAAAATGATCCCTGGTGTCTAGAGTGCTTTCTGCAACCATGTGGGGGGCAGATTGGAGGTAATATTCCCCTATTTCCCCCCAGAAGCAGGAAGACTTTTGTGGCAGAGGGTTGGGGGGGCACTAGCCTTTTTCCTGGTAAACATCTTCTATCTGACCCTGAGTGGGAAGTAAAAATTTTGAAGTTCGTTTACGGGGTGGGATCTAGACTTGTTGACGGGGCGGGCCATCCCACCTGTTTTTCTTAAAAAAACACAATCCCTGGCATATAGCGGGTTATAACCTCCAATCTACCCCTGGGAAGGGGCAGAAAGACCTTTGGACATGGGGAAAGGGAGAGAACTAATCTATTGCAAGGTGGGCGCTCTCCCCCTCCATAACTACTCCTTGGTGTTGTGGGTGGATCCTTGCTTGGGGATCGTCCTCCAGTTGCAATCTCCAAGCATTGATCCAATAGGAACAGATACCATTGAAAAGGGGAGATTCTCCCATTTTCAACAATATCCCCTCTATGAGACCTTCTCATCCTTAGCACACAAAAGGTTAAGAAACAATCAGACAAGGAATAGGGAATATGTGTTTTCAATTGACATATGCGCTTACTACAGTGCATGACTCCCACGGTTTAGTTGCTGGTTACTCAATGTACTTTACAGAAACTGGGCAACTCAAATAGACCAGTAGAGAACTTGGGTAATCAGAAAGTATGCAATATGTTGTTTTTATAATGAATTTTCAAGAAACAATTTTAATTGGATATTCTTAACTTATACTTTTATAGGCACTCTTAAGAGATATTCTTATTCAAATTTTATCTTGGTGTGATTTTCTATGGATTATTGTCTTAAATCTGAATCGTTTGTATCTTTTATGGTTTTAGGTAACCAAATAAAGAATATTTGATGATCATGACGGTGAACTGCAACAATATAGCACTGGTCCTGTGATTTATGAAATCCTTAAAGCTCAAGGGTTTGTTAAGAAAATCTGAAGTAAAAGAATGTTGCCTAATGTAATGCAGAAAGCTTAAGTCTATGGACTCAACAGTGTTCAGAGACAGAACGCCCATCATCACTTCGGGACAGCCAGGATCCTGTGAGGAAAATACTATTCTATTCCATTGGTGGTCTGCTGAATGCACATTGGACCCAATTAAGATACAGGAATACACAGTATCCGTTTGAATTACTATTTCTTTCCGGTTATATTTTCTCAACTAACCATGGGGCATATTATCAAGACAGTCGATAAAATTATCGCCACTTTAGCGGCAGAAAACTGCCTCTAAAATGGCAATAATGGGCTTGATAATATGCTCTATGGAATTCCAATTGAATCTCAGGTTAGATGTCCTTCACATCTAACATGGGCTTCAATTGGAATTCCATAGAGCATAATATCAAGCCCATTATCACCGTTTTAGCGGCAGTTTTCTGCCGCTAAATCAGCAATAATTTTATCGCCTGTCTTGATAATATGCCCACGAGATGTTTTAAAGGCTTGGTAAATTATTTGACCAGTGGAGTAAAGGTTGTGCATAATGACGTACACCTAAAATTGTGTAGAATTGGAATGCATATTACTGGTGTCCCTTCATCAATGTTAAGAACCTTTTTTGTGCACCTCTCACTCTTCACAACATGCTTCTGCAAACTTAATTGCAAACAAGCAGAACGTTTAATTCTTCAGGTCTTTGGTTGAAAGGAAAAGTAAAAATACAGTCCATGCTGGTGAATGGTTGCTCACCCTTGGCAACATGCAGTATTCGATCTGCTAAGTATTTTGTGCAGACAGAATTGTGCAGGGTTTGTTTTGTGTTGTTTTTGTATAGTTTCTTTTTGCAATTCTCCCTCAAGACGACCATGGACTTCATGTTACAAAGGTAACATGAAGTCCATGGTCCTCTTGATCTGGAGTGAGTACCAAAAGCCCAGGGCATACCATAAGGAAATTCAGAAAAAATAGGCTTTCCCCAATGCACAATGACCTCTTAATAGTTACTTAGTTGAAATGCTACAAGCACACATGTTTTGAAAGATTGAGGGATATTTTCAAGTATAAATCTCCTTCTCCTAAATCATTGATGTTTTTATTTTGTGTGTGTTCATCTCACTTTAAAAGGCACAGTCACATTCCAATAAAACACATATAGATCCTGATTTAGATCCTGGTGAGTCCCAAGTACTCCATCGAGCTGACAGCGGTCCGCCCGCTGTATTTAGATGTTGCGGCAATAGACAGTAGACTGCAACTTTGGAGGTCTTCTCTGTTGGCTTCCAGTACTCCGTCGCCATCAGGGCGGCAGGATTGCCCCAAGCCAAATTAGATGTTCTCGTTGTGCTGGTGGTCTGATGGAGTGAGGCCATGAGGCCGTGGTGGTGTGGAGAAAGGTAAGTAGTACTTATCGCTATCTCAATACACATTTATGTTGTGCCTCGGTCGTTATGCATATGTGGGTGATGAATAATGCAATTCATTTCACATATAGCATTGCACACCACCAACATAAACACACTAATGTATGTACCCCCACAGTCACCACATGCACAACCACAACCACCACCACCCAAAAAACTTTTTTATGTGTCACTACAGGTGTGTACATTTTACCACGAAAAGTCGTAAGATGAACACTCATGCATTACACATAAAGAAATTGCATAGAAGTGCAATTTAAAACTACACAAGGTGAAAGCTCATGTTATCATACGATTCACAGGGAGAAATTAACACAGAAGCCTACCTTAGATTCCAGTTACAACGGGATTGCTGAGCGTCATGGTCAAGTGGCAGCAGCACTGGCAGGACCTGGACAATGGTGTTCAAGATGGAAACGGTAGTGGAAACCTGAAAAAAGGTAAGTGTTTACCTCTTTTTTTCTTTGTTTCAGAAAACCCGAGTATGGCAATGTTCCCTCCACAGTTGCCTCAACGGGAAGGCACATTGGAATCGGGTTCGCAGTTTTCTTGGTGGCACTTGCTCTGACAGCGGTTTCTGGCTATGGTGCCATCGACTCTGATGAGGATGCCTGGCTGAGGCAACTGGCCTGTGGCGGTCTTCTATCCATAGTCCCACCAACATCTAAATATAGCGGGAGGACTGCCAAGCCTTGGGGGCGGGATTACCATCAGAAAAGCATAAGCAGGACCCGATCCGCAAAGATCTAAATCAGGCCAATATTTTCTAACTTGTCACCTTCCTTGTGTTCATTCACGGAGTAATCAAATATTTCACCAATACAGCATCTGCCCTGCAACATAATGCCCTCGCAAACATGGCGATTCGAATTTGGTTCACTTTGTTTAGTTGTTGCATGACTTATAATGAGCAGCACATATTGACATTTTGCAGGCAGGAACACGTTTCAGTGTCATGAGTTTATAACACAGCTATCCCAAAAAACAAAATGCAGCAGCTATGAGTGAATGACAATTTACAAAGTGCGTATCAATGAAATCAAATAAAATGGTCCTGATTCCCATTAGGAAATGCCACATAATGGTTAGGGGATCTTAACAAGAGCAATAGCGCTATACGACAAATCCAAAACACAAAATTGAATTAATAATGAGCCATTTAGAACAAAACATGTAAGATGTGCTGGCCACATATTAGAATATTCCACAAGTGCTAATACTGTACTTGTGAGCAGCCTGAAGATGCTGGCAAGGCATGACTGATCCGAATATATACCATAACATCGTATGCGTTTACAACGCATGCGATTACAACATGGTCATTACAATGACCGCGTTGTTACATTGCAGTATATTAGAACGCAAGTTGTTACAACGACTTGCTCTAGATGGCGTGCTGGACTTAGGAATAGTATAATTTACTACTCCAACTCCAGTGTGTGCAACAATAAGGAAGGTGTTGGAATAGTATATTACACTACTACTTAGTTTAGAGCGCCATCTAGAGCAAGACATTGTAACGACTTGCGCTGTGATATACTGCGATGTAACAACACGGTCGTTGTAACGACCGCGTTGTAAAGGTAACGTGATGTAATGACTACGTTGTTAAGGTTGTTTCCTGACCAAGCCATCTGCACACATAGATAATGAGTAGCTGCTCACAGTACACAACTGTACACTAGCTCAAAGAAAAGCATTATCACAGCCCGTTAACCACCTGATTGCCACAAGAAGTCCTAACAAGGGAAGTGATCAAGGGCAGATTTATCTATTTCAATACAAGTGATAGCCACAATGTGTTCTATACATAAAGTAGGCAATTAGAACAGCTGCTCTATGTGGAATAAACACGCCACAATGCTATCAGTGGAATACACAGTAAGTGGCGTCACTTGTGAAGGATGATGCTCCCGTATTTTCTGGGCCCACTCGCTTACTATTGGTCCTCCAATGGACTTTTTTGTTTTCCACCTGAGAGGTTATCAGAGTTAACATTTACATCAATCAAATGTCAATTAACAGTGTAACTGTCTGGCTACACAATAAGGGCCTGGAATCAGTAGCTGAGGTTAGAAGGCTTATTGCAAATTAAGAATCAAGTTAAGAAACACAACTCTTAACAC
This sequence comes from Triturus cristatus, assembly GCF_964204655.1. Taxonomy (NCBI): domain Eukaryota; kingdom Metazoa; phylum Chordata; class Amphibia; order Caudata; family Salamandridae; genus Triturus; species Triturus cristatus. The sequence goes on from NC_140591.1 coordinate 1,081,767,005, forward strand.
CATGCCATAAAGGTACAGAATAACAACAGAAAGGCCCAACTTACCAAAGAAATTGAGGTGAACCAATATAAGGCAAACAGGAATTTCAGTCACGGCAAGACAAAACATTTATTAAGGTATTTGATGCTCAGAGAAGTCTTAGGTTTTGTTGTCTAAGCATGGGTAAATCTAAATCACCTAAAGTAAAGTCCCAGCTAAAAGAATGGTTCTCAAGTCAAAGGGATCTCAAAAATCAGGAAAAATTGCATAAAGGAAACAAGAACTAGGCAAGGACAATTAAGCAGGAAGGTGTCAGCATTTCAGAAGCTCGGTCATGAGTCTTCTTGGATCAGGTAGGTAAGTGTTAGCTTAAGCCACACTCAGAAAATAATCATGGAAAACATAGAGGTTTAAACCTCTCAAAGTCCAGAGAAAAATTTTCTAAGCATTCAGGGGAAAGTCTCTGAAGGGATCTGAATATGAAATGATCTGCTTTCCAAGGGTGTGAAAACGAAGGGCCTGATTATGAGCACAGCGGTCGCAAGACTGCCGTACCGGTGGTGGCAGTCTGACCACCACAATCTCAGCGGTCCACCCTCCCAATTATGAGTTTGGTGGTCGTCCCACCACCAGCTTCACACAAGACCACCCCCACCAGGATCCTGGATCCGGATGGGTAGGCAGTGCGGAAAACGGTGGTCTGCAGCGGTGGTGCTGATGTCGGCATCACAGTGCCGATTACGGCATGCCTTTTTGACAAGCTATTGATGGCGGGGACCCCACCATGAAAAGTTTGGCAAAAGGCAGGGAATGGGCCCCAAGTAGGGTCCCATGGAAGTTTTAGCCCATGGGGTGCATGCATGGAGGCAGGCACATGTTGTGCCCCCCTCCGCTTGCACTGCCGTGCATGCACTGTGTGCCATGCACAACATGGTACATGGCATACAGTGCACCAACGTGCAAGCGATGCTGCCACAGTCGCACCATATGCATCAGGCTGTCTATGAGCCGAAGCATGCCGCTGCGGTTGCATCGCCTACACAACCGCCAACCCAGAAGTGTTGTCGTAACACAGCAGTCCGGAAGATGCCGACTTGGCGACGTTCTCTCGACTGCCACAACGGCGGCCCGGCAGTCAAACCACCAAACTGGAAATTGGGCCCTAAGTTATAACACACAAGAGTCTCCTTGAACAACACCCCTTTGCATGCATCATCAATGGGTCCATTGTCTTTCTCCACTTCTCACGTTACAGACTGCAACAATTGCAAAGTATCCCACACTGAGCATGGGAACAACATTGTCTCCTCACACACCGGCCAGGTTGTAACATTGGTGAATAGGCCTTTCAGTTCACGCTCTGGCTCTCCATGTTCCTTGACCAAGATCTTCTTCTCAGGCTCTTCTCTCTATCACCAGTACAGTAATGTATCTGTTCTTCAACTAACAATGCATGTGAATACCTGCAAGAAATGTCATGTTAGCAGAAAATTAAAACCAGTATAGCTGCAGCATGAAGAATTATAGGCCTAATAGGTCAACTTAAAGTTTTAGCAAGAGTGCACATTTAATATGCGTGTGCACATTTAAACAAAAATAAATGTAAAATACTAGTAGGTTAGATTTAAATTACATAGAACATACAGTAAATCCTTTTGGTAATTATGTGTAAGTATTGCTAAGAACTACATTCAAATTAAATATATAAAACATTATGGCACACAATACATAAACTTTTGTCAAAAGTAATCACATTCTCCATATATGAGGATGGTTTCTATACAGCTATCTAAACAATAAATGTTATTCAATGTATTAAGGTGCACATTATGAAAGTCAAATTTCCTCTTTAAAGTAAGTATATGTCTATTATGTAAGAATGATTTATTAATTTCTCGTTTAGCACGGTTAAACACATAGTTTGAGTAAATTCACTGGCCCTACAAAAAATGCCCCTTTAGTAATAATGTCAAGTACAAAAACGACTTTAATATTGTTATGCCATAGAAGAAACATATGCTAAATGCACATTTATGTCATGTACCTCTTATGAAATTGTGATGTATTTGTTATGTGTAAAGGGTCGGCAAAATTGGGCTGCACCAATTTGATGTCATGGATGGGCACTATACCAGCACATTTCCAATGAGTAAGACTGCATTTCGGATGACATAGATGGTTGTATTTTAACATGCCCTGGGAAAGTTTAGAAACACAATGAAAGAGTGAGAGATGTCTACTTTTATAGAAAAATGCCAAACTCTGAGGAAGAAACGAAAGAAAGAAAAACCAGAACAAAAGTGAGAAAAATAGTAACAGTAACTACTTTGATTGCCTTTATCGCAGAAATGTAATTTAGAAGTGACAATCCTAAACCTAACTCTATCCCAAAATCTAATCTTAGTCTGCAATCTATCACACAATTTTCATAAGGTCATTCTCTTACTCTATCCTAAACCTTAATGGGCATATTTACTAAGATATCACGCAGCGCAGAATAGTAACTCACCTTGTTGTGCTTGCAGCATGATGGAGAAAGGGCTGGAATGCACTGTACTTAACATTATATGGCAAATTTCCATATTTTCCCAATTCTGGCGCACAATGTGCTGCCTAGCACAAACGCAGGCACCCGTGCACGATGATACAAGGGTGCCTGTGTTGTAAGCAGGATTTCTTTTGTGCAGGAAGGTGACACCTTCCTGCACAAAAATAATCCCCTGATACATTTTCCTTTCTCTATGTGTGCTGCAGAATGCTTTACATGTGTAAAGAGGAAGTAAGGAGGAGAAATATAGATATTTCTCCTCGTTACGCTGCACTTGGGAAGGTCACATCTCTTGAGGCCTGAGCCGGGAGATTGAGGCTGACTGTGTGTGTGTGGAGCGCCGGAGACGTTCTTTTCGGCTCCTTTCTAAAAACGGTAGCGTTTACTTTTTACTGTGTTTGTTTCTGCTATGCGGTGGTTTTAAAATAAATAATATTTTAGTGCTTTTTAAATTAGGACGCTTATATAACTGTGCCAAAACTCAACATAATTCTTAAGACCGGTGAATTACCTGGTTCCTCGTGCTCCCGCCATCTTGGGAGTAGCGTGGGGAGCAGTCTAGCGTCTTACTCCCACACGCTATAACTGGGGTAATGGCGCAAGCGCGCAGCTTCACATCTCTTGAGGCCTGAGCCGGGAGATTGAGGCTGACTGTGTGTGTGTGGAGCGCCAGAGACGTTCTTTTCGGCTCCTTTCTAAAAACGGTAGAGTTGACTTTTTACTGTGTTTGTTTACGCTATGCGGTGGTTTTAAAATAAATAATATTTTAGTGCTTTTTAAATTAGGACGCTTATATAACTGTGCCAAAACTCAACATAATTCTTAAGAGCGGTGAATTACCTGGTTCCTCGTGCACCCACCATCTTGGGAGTAGCGTGGGGAGCAGTCTAGCGTCTGACTCCCACATGCTATAACTGGGGTAATGGCGCAAGCGCGCAGCGGGCGCGCCAGAGGCGCGCCGAGGGTGCACCAAAGGCAAGCCCGTCTGCGCCCGTCCGTGGCCGACTGGGGCCAGGGGCCATGACCTCTGCTCGTCCCAACACCTATATGAGGAGGTACAGTTCTAATGTTTTACACAAACTAAGAAGGAAAGCCTCACCCCTATGCCTCCCCACATGCAACCCAGCAGAACAAGGGTCAGCCTGCCCACACTGCGGTTGTCAACCTTCCTTCGACCCCACAGTCAACAACACTCAACGGAGTATGTATCTCCTGAACTGTAGTTCGCTCCCTAAACATGTCACAGAGATATCTCTGCTTTTAGATGAATTATACCCAGACGCCCTCTTTTTGACAGAAACCTGGCTCCATTCCGAATCAGAACCTGATATTATCCAGGCTCTGCCTAAAGATTACCAAATTTTACGTGCAGACCGCCCTATTGGGAGAGGGGGTGGCTTAGCAATTATTTATAAGGACTGCTACAGTTGCTGCAGCCTTTCTAATCCACTACCCAATTGCGAAAGCCTCGTTTACTCTCTCGATTTCTCCACCACTAGTACCTTCTCTAGGACACTTGTATACTGCCCACCTGGGTCCATGGGACAATTTCTCAATGCCCTGTCTTCTTCGGTAGCCAATTTTGTATGTAGTTCAGCAAATTACGCACTTTTAGGGGATTTTAATGTCCACTTCGATGACACCACGGAACGCAATGCCTCAGATCTGTCTATGAGTCTTGCTGCGTTACAACTTCAACAACTAGTAATGAAACCCACTCACTCTAAGGGTCACCTCCTGGATCCTATCGTTAGCAACTGTACAGATCTCTTGGTGGGAAATCCATCCCCTCTGCCATGGACGGACCATTTCCTGATCCCCATCTTTTGGGCCACTGCACATACCCCTCTTCCTTCTTCTATAGTTATTCGGAAGGAATGTAATTGGTCAAAACTTTCCCGGGCTGAATGGGCATTTACCCTCGAAGCGTCTAGGCCATCTTTCAACCCTGACCCTATCCTAGCCAACCAAAACCATAATAGATGGATTTCAAATTCTTTAGACTCTGTACTCCCCATAAAATGTATTAAACCCAAGCGTGGCACTAAGACTGCCCCCTGGTATTCCAAAGACTTGCGAGAAAGTAAGCATCATTGCAAAAAACTGGAGAGGAAGTGGCGTCTGGACTACTCACTTCCCAGAAAAATCGCATATAGAGCTGCGATAAAATCTTATAAAAACAAAATCATAATCTCGCAAGCAGCCTTCTACGAAAATAAGATCAATTCAGCGGCCTCTAAGCCTAGGGAAATTTATCAAATTGCAAAAATCCTTCTTAAACTTCCTGAAAACCCCCCAAACCCCCTTAACGCTCAATCCCGCTGCAATGATCTGGTAGAGTACTTCTACAATAAAATCCAAACTATTTACACTTCCTTTCCTCACACTCAGATCCCTACATCGGCCGCTAAACCTAATGAGACAGAGCTACATTCCTCAGTAACACTTGATAACCTCCCTTCTCTCTACTGTTCCATGTTACAGTCCATCATGCTTCAGGTTAAATCTGGTTCTCCTAATGATCCAGCACCCCCGCGCTCTTTGCTGTCAGTCACCTCACATATTCTACCCGCTATCCTGGATCTACTCAACGCTTCCCTAGCTACCGGTATAGTCCCGCTCCCCTGGAAACGGGCTATGGTTAAAGCCCTCTTAAAAAAAAACAACCTGGACAGAAATAACCCTGGGAACTATCGTCCAATTTCCTTACTACCTTGGCTCAGCAAGATCATTAAGAAACACGTCAATAAGACATTAACAGAGTTTCTTGAGACCAATCACTTCCCTTCAGACAGGATTTCGACCCATGCATGGGATTGAGACCGCCCTTGTTGCCGTGACTGAGGAGGCTAGGAGGATGATGGATCAGGGAGTCACTGTAGCCATCTTCCTCCTGGACCTAAGTGCCGCCTTTGACACTGTAACTCATAGCATCCTACTGCAAAGACTTGCCAACTTAGGAATCACAACTAAAGTTCTCAGATGGTTTGAATCCTTCCTGTCCGACCGTTCCTTCCAGGTCTTTGAGGGTTATGTCACCTATCCCAGCAAACCGCTCGGATGTGGTGTGCCGCAGGGCTCTTCTCTGAGCCCTACGCTTTTTAACATTTATATGAGCTCCCTTGCTGTGATCGTTCGCCCCTTTGGGATAAAAATTGTCACCTATGCGGACGATACCCAGCTAGTGGCAGCCCTAAATCAACCTCACATCCGGGCAAACAACAACTTGAGGGACTGCTTAGAAGTAGTGACCTCTTGGATGACATCTTCTTGTCTCAAACTAAATGGAGACAAGACAGAGCTGATGCTCCTAGGTAACTCCTCTAACACCATCATCAATTCCCTCTGGCCAGTGTGTCTCGGACCAACCCCCACTCCGAAGGACTCAATCAAGAGCCTGGGTATCTGGCTGGACAAATCTTTTAACTTTGACCACCAGGTAGCCAAACTCTCAGCAACCTGTGTCGGGATACTTAGGCTCACCCGGAAAATTCTTCCTCTACTACCATTTAAAGCCAGACAAATCATGATCCAAGGTCTTATATTATCTCGTCTGGACTTTGGGAATGCCCTTTACTTAGGGGCCCCCCAGGCTACTCTAAATAAGCTCCAGGTCATCCAGAATTGTGCAGCACGAACTCTCCTTCAAATTCCCCGCCGTCTTTCTGTCAAATCTGAATTAAGGAAACTTCACTGGCTCCCAATCAGGGAAAGAATATCATTCAAGAGCCTATGTATTGCTCATCGTGCCTTTTGGAAAACGGGTGCTATTATCAACCATTCCCTGATCTCTCCCCACCTACCCAATAGACAACTTAGATCAGCTTCCCTATTTCTGGCCACAGTGCCCAAAATCAAGAGAGCCAGATCCGGGGGCCAGTCGTTTTCCTATAACTCGGCCAAACTTTGGAACTCTCTCCCCCTGCATCTACGCTCAGAATCCAACCATCTATCCTTTCGAAAGGGTCTAAAAACCCTGCTGTTTAACAATTCAGACTAGGTCTCCTCTCCGTCTCTCCACACTCAACTGGTTATAGCTTTTAATTTAGGGTGGTTGTGGCTGGGTTGGGCTATCCTTTTAGAAAGTGTGAAATTGAATTTCTGTTTTTAAAACTGTGAAATTGAAAACTGTGATTATCTGCATCTCCGCAAAGCCCACTCACTCGCACTATAAAATATAACGCTCAAGCACTCGCCTTTTGCGAGATTCACTCACCCTAGAGACACCGGTGGACGCCATTGCTGTTAGCGTTCTAGTTGCCTGCACTATATAAATGCAGGACACGCAAGCGCGCAGCACCATAGAGACGAGATTATTTTAAACCTAACCGCGATCGTAGAACGCTTCTGCTAAAGAGTCGGAAGTACGCTGCATTATTTTTTAATTTAGGGTGGTTGTGGCTGGGTTGGGCTATCCTTTTAGAAAGTGTGAAATTGAATTTCTGTTTTTAAAACTGTGAAATTGAAAACTGTGATTATCTGCATCTCCGCAAAGCCCACTCACTCGCACTATAAAATATAACGCTCAAGCACTCGCCTTTTGCGAGATTCACTCACCCTAGAGACACCGGTGGACGCCATTGCTGTTAGCGTTCTAGTTGCCTGCACTATATAAATGCAGGACACGCAAGCGCGCAGCGCGCGCGCGCAGCGGGCGCGCCGGCGGCGCGCCGGAGGCGCGCCAGAGGCAAGCCTGTCTGCGCCCGTCCGCGCCTCGGTCGCGCCTTGCGCCAGAAACGCTGCCCAAAACTGCATAGACAGACTATGCTACTCTAGGGATACCCTTCTTGATCTAGGGAACAGGTCACGGGAGGGACAGCGTCAGGCATTATCCTGTGGTTTAATCAACAGCAGGTCACTTATTAAACACCATCAAGACATCTATAACCTGCTGGAAGATTTAGACCTTGACTTGCTGTTCGTTACTGAGACTTGGATTCATGCTGACTCCTCAGTAGAGCTCGGGCTAGCTTGCCCCACTGGATACAAGATCATCCAAAAACCTCGTATATCTGGGAGAGGAGGAGGGGTAGGACTAATCTTTAAGGAACAGTGGGACTGCGCTATGCTACCGATTGAAGCCATAGTAGGCTATGAAATTATGGGCTTCTTTATACAGGAGGCAAAGGGGAGAGTGCTATCGGGTATGGTTTGCTACCGACCTCCGGGTGCGGACGCTAATCATCAGGCGCTGTTGGATACCATTGTCGCCTTGACTTCCACACACTCCAGAATGCTGCTCTTGGGAGACTTCAACCTCTGGGAAACAGGGAGCTCTGGAAATCATCTACAAGCCTTGATTTACACCGGCGAGAACTGTGGCCTCCATCAGTTGGTTCAACAACCTACACATGTGGGAGGCCACAAACTCGATCTAGTCTTCGCCAAACCCTCTGAAACCGAAGTAATTAGTATTACTCCATTAAACTGGACTGATCACTATTTAATACAGTTCAGGATTAGGATACAAGAGGATAAACGGGTTGTGGACAAACAAGCGCGTTTTAGGTGGGGAAGGGATTGGGCTAAACTCTCCAGGAGAGGAGCTTCCTCCTTATTCCCACATTCCAACTTGTTTGATCCAAAGGCTACACCGGAAGAAAACTATACTAGTTATAGTACTTCCATCAACTTAGTACTAGAAGGCCACATACCCAAAAAAAAACTGAGAATGCGTTGTACTCCTTCGGCCCCCTGGTTCAGCGAGGAGCTAAAAGCGTTACGTCTTGTACGTAGACAGACGGAAAGAAGCTGGCGCAAACAGTACCGGGAGGCAGACAGAACAGCCTTAAAAATCATACAACTGCAATACAAGGCAGCCATTAGGGAAGCTAAGGCGAAATTCTACGCCAACTCCATTCTGCAGGCACCCAATGGAACCAGGGCACTCTTTAACATCGTTAGAGACCTCAGTAACCCGGGCTGTATGGCCAGTACTATCCAGCCATCACAAAACTTGTGCAACAAAATTGCCACTTTTTTTGTTGAGAAGGTCAACACTATCGTGGGTGGTTTCGATCAGAATGCTATAGAGCCTTCCACGATTAGCGTAGACATCAGAAGAGAAATTACTCTGAGCCACTTCATCCCCCCTACGGAGGACTCTTTTCATGAGATAGCGCGGGAGATTTCATCAGGATCACCTTTGGACCCCCTTCCGCATAAGATCTGGAAGGAGCTCGGACCCGCCCTATTTTCAGATCTGTGGCAAATTTGCTGCCAATCTCTGAGTGAAGGCATTGTGCCAAGCAGGTGGAAACAGGCAATGGTCACCCCATTATTGAAAAAACCTTCACTTGATCCCTCTGTGCCGGCTAATTTCCGCCCAATTTCCCTGTTGCCATTTCCAATCAAGATCTTGGAAAAATTAGTCAGCAAGTCCCTGTCCAACTTTTTTGAAGAACATCTGATCTTGGACAGGGACCAGTTTGGCTTTCGGCCTGGGCATGGGACGGAAACTGCCTTGATTACCGTTCTGGACAAACTTCGAATGCGTGCCGACAGTGGATGTTCCTCGGTGTTGGTACTGTTGGACATGTCGGCAGCATTCGACACGGTTAATCACTCAGTGTTGCTGGCAAGGTTAGAAGATATGGGGGTGACAGGTCACGCCTTGGAATGGCTACGGTCTTATTTGACCGATCGTCAACAGGCAGTGACATTAACACCGTTTGTTTCCTCCTGGACCCCGGTTCGCCATGGAGTACCTCAGGGCTCAGCTATCAGCCCTATACTCTTTAATGCCTATCTGAGACCCCTGATCCCTCTAATAAAATCTTACGGGATCGAGGTGGTTAACTATGCTGACGACATCCAGCTAATGTTCTCCCTGGAAGGAGAATATGCAGTGCCCATGAATTCCTTCCAGGCCTGCATGCAAAAAGTCTCAGAATGGCTGAGAGCCAATTCATTGCAACTGAATGCCGGGAAAACGGAGCTACTACATTGCTGTGCAGCGAGACTGCCTAAACATCTCTCGGGTGAGTTCCGACTTTTGCCGGAAGACGCCCCGATACTGCCAGCAAAAACAGTCCGTAACCTGGGGGTTATGATGGATGAAGACCTCCAGCTGCAATCCCAGGCGAATAAGACCATAGGCACCTGTATTGCCCTGCTTAGAGCTTTGCGCCAAATCCTTCCGCTCCTCCCTATTGAGACCAGATCTCTGGTGGTCCAGAGTGTGATCCTAAGTAGGCTCGATTACTGTAATTCACTGTTCCTGGGTGCCTCTCGGTACACTGTACAGGGACTGCAAAGAATACAGTCCGCCGCAGCCAAACTGGCCTTGGGAAGACAACGTGACTCCTCAACAGCATTGGCATTGAGGGACCTTCACTGGCTCCCGATCAATAAAAGGATCGAGTTTAAATCATTGGTCATGGTATACAGAGCCCTCCACAAAATCGGTCCTCCCCCTCTGTGCGATAGATTCTCATGGTACGAACCAAAAAGACTTCTTCGGTCCACCAACCAAAGTCTGGCAGTGGTTACCAGAGTTAAACGCACTAAGACGGGAGGCAGGGCCTTCAGTACGGCGGCAGCCTGCCTCTGGAATCAAATCCCCCAAGATCTACGCCAAGCCACATCATTGCTGAGCTTTAGGAAGAATCTTAAAACATGGCTCTTTGGCAGAGATTAGAGTGTAACATTCTTGGCACAATGGCAAACGTTCCTACTGTCTCAGGTTCTCTTCTTTAGTCTCTTAGCGCCAGGATGCCCGTAGGGCGACAGAAAGCGCTTTAGAAGAACTTTATACAATACAATACAATACAATAGCGCTAGGACGCCTCAGGGTAGCTATCGCGCTTTACAAATGTTCTTTCATTTCATTTCATAGCATTCTGACACAATCCCAAGTATACCAGTATTGGCAAATCTGGAAATGCTTGAGACTCCATTGGTGTATGCTTTGGAACACCCACACACCACCCATGGAACGCCTTCCCAGGTCAGAATGATTTGTTCTGCATCGCATAACTCTGGATTCATCAAGCCAGTATGGCTTGATAAATCCTACTTAGGTTTTGTGACACCCTAGCACCACCTTTGCAGTGCAATGATGACGCAAAACCTACAAAAATATGCCCCATAGTTTCCTTCTTACTATCACTGTGCCTAACCTTAAACCTAACCTTAAGCCTAACCATAAACCTGAACCAAACCTAAATCCTAATCTAAAACGTACCAGTAATTAAGTAAGTAACATTTTACTGTGTGGGATTAATTAAAATCATTACAGAAGATTGACCATCAATATAAAAATTAAAGCAAGCTATTACATTCAAGGATATAGTCTTGTAGGTTATAAAATATGTAGGTGAATTAGGTTTATATCAGGTTACAGGTAAATCAGCTAAAACCCCACCAGGAGCAGCATCCTGCTGCTCAGCCCTTCTCATTCCAACTGTCCACTTATCCTAGCACAAACACTCTTAACATTCCAACCATCTAATGACCTCACTCACTTGCTGAGGAGGAGGAACTTGGAACTCTGGGGAGGATGCACAGTAACCAAGACAAGTCACAACACATCTCCCTCTGTTAAATAAACAAAAGAAAATTCAAATAAAACAATCAACGAGTCCCAGGAATATTCCTTCTCGATTAACATCAAATCAAAAGGACATGGGATTAAACAATATGATAAAGCAGTCCTATGAACATTAGACTACACAGATAATCACATCATGCAATCTTCAGGAACTTAGTAAACTAATAACACCCCTAAATCATTCACCTCACAACATCACGGTGCAACACACATGCTCCTGTAACATGCCCTTAACCACTCAGGAGGGACAACACTAACATAAGGGTGCAATACATATACCTCTATACTACGTCCTTAACCACTCAGGAAGAACAGAAAAACTACCAATCAGTGTCTCGAAACACTTAAAGCAGGACCAGGGACTTCACACCCTCCACTGCATTCACTCTCAGGGCAGGACCTGAGAATCCAAACCCTATACTGGACTTACCCAATACATAACAGGACCAGGGGCCACATACCCTCTACTGCACTTACACAACTCATGCAGGACCAGGGACTTCATACCCTCTACTGCACTTACACAACTTATGTCATGACCAGAGACCTCATACCCCTACTGCATTTACTTAACTAATGGCGGGACCAGAGACCACATACCCTCTACTGCACTTACACAACTCACCGCAGGACCAGGGAACTACGTACCTTCTACTGCACTTACAGACATTTTGGCAGGAGCAGGGACTACACACCTTCAACTGCACTCACACAACCCCCGCCACTGTACCTGACAAAGGATCATGGTAGGTACTCATAACACAGCCTCACAAAAGTACCAGGGACCTCTTATACTGGCAAGACCAGAGCTATCTAGTCACTTCTCCTCCATCATTTTACAGGAGCAAATATACACAATCCAAACATACCGCACACAGGTAACAAAAAACACTTCCTCCTAATTGCTCCACATATACAGAAATATTCTACCACAAGCCTTTAGTGTATATGACAATTATACATAACATCCAGTAAAGCATTAATTCCAATGCAATTTGGCAACTCCAAATCCTTGACATACCGGTTATTGGGAGGGAATTCCAAAGCTTAGTGGTAGTATAGGAAAAATGTTTTCCTCCTCATTATACTTTCTGCACCTTGGGAATTATCATGTGTCCACAGTCTGTAGACCTAAGTGGTTTAGCTGGGATGTAAAATTTAAAAATTTTTGACAATTGCCACGGACCAAGGCCATGTCTAGATTGAAAGGCTATACATAGTGCTTTAAATTGAATACGTTTGGTTATAGGCAACCAGTGCAAATGTGTAAGAACCCTGAGGACTGAGTCATAGCGAGTGAGGCCAAACGGGACTCTAGCTGCAGCGTACTGAACAATCTGAAGTTTATGAATGTTGCGCTTGCTCGCACTGGTAAATAAGGCATTGCAATAATCTAGCCTGGATGCAATCAATGCTGTGACCACTGTTTTCCTTTAATCAAAAGGAAAGAAAGGAAGTACTTTTTTCATTATTTTGAGGATAAAGAAACATGCAGACTTAGTGTGATTGATATGAGTTTAGTATCAAAGAAAACTGCAACTGCAGTATCTGTGGACGTGCTGTTGATTGACACGATGATCTGCCTGTCATCCATTTATTGTTACAACAAACAAATGATGAACGGAATGCTGACAATGCAGACATTCTCCCCCAGTCAAGAGATCTGGGTTAAATCCATCGTTCTTTTGCCCACTACACCACCCCAGTTTAGACATGGCCATATGCAAATCAGTCTTGACCCTGTGCCTCATGGAAACAGTCCAGCCCGAACTGCCAAGCCATGTCTTCCCTGGACAGGAATCAAGCATCCTAGGACCGGTTTCTGGCTATCAGCCGTCATCAGCCAGGATAGCTTGACTCCAGTGGCGTAGTGAGCACGGGTCCCACGTCTGGGAATACCCATCCCACTTAGGGCGAAAAGCATTACAACAAACAATTGATGAACGGAATGCTGACAATGCAGACATTCTCCCCCAGTCAAGAGATCTGGGTTAAATCCATCGTTCTTTTGCCCACTACACCACCCCAGTTTAGACATGGCCATATGCAAATCAGTCTTGACCCTGTGCCTCATGGGAACAGTCCAGCCCGAACTGCCAAGCCATGTCTTCCCTGGACAGGAATCAAGCATCCTAGGACCGGTTTGAAGCCAAAGTTTTTAATTAATTTAGCCAGAGGGGTGACATACATATTAAAGAGGGTGGGGCTCAAAGACGAACCCTGAGGAACTCCACATGTAAGTGAGAAAGCCGGGAAAACAAATTCATCGTGAGCCACCATTTGAGATCTATCTGACAGAAACGAGCTTAGCACATGGAGCGCTTTATCCCTGATCCCCAGTGATGCAAGACGGTCAAGCAACACATCGTGGTTGACAAACGATCTAAGAGGATCAGTTCAGCGCTACCCCCTCTGTCTAGAATTTGTCTGAGCTCTTCTGTGGCCATTATTTCAGCCAATTCGGTCCTATAGTGAGCCCGAAATCCATATTGTGAAGGGTTCAGAATACCACCTTCGGAGAAATTCAATATTAATTTTTACCTGGGAATTTCCTTCGTGTGCTTGTTTTGAAGATTGGACTGGCAGAACAGGTTGGAATCTTTAGTTGTGTGTTCTAGGACTGATAGTACTTTTCTGATATGTTGTGTTCTGGTGAAGGGAACAAATAGAATTTCACTGTTGCTTTATTCAAGTTGGGTTTTTTACCATTTACTTACTTTACAAATTTAATTTGACTGTACTTACAATGAAAATATTTTTTTTGTACAAGATAGTGTACAATTTTTCAGATTTTCAGGGTTGATGTTGATAGATTTATCTGTTGAAATAAGAAAAAAATATGTAGATTTTGTTTGTTGAATTTGGCATTTTGAATTACCTATCGCCTGCCCCAAATCTGGCACTTGCCCTTAGGGACGCCTCCAACGGAGTCAGATTAGTAATTTAGGCTCCCAGTCACTGTCCAGCACCTACCCTGAAGTACACCCCCAGCAGAGTAGGAATAGTTAGTTAGCCCCCAAATCACTGTCCGGCTCCTTCCCTGAGGGATGCCCACAATAGAGTTAGAATAGTAATTTAACCCCCCCCGCCCCCCAGTGACTGCCCAGCACCAGCCCATTGTAGCAGCAGCAATTCCAACTCTATAAAATGTTCAAGTAAGCCTCTGATCATCTGACATCAACTACTGTATCTCATCATTTATACTTTTTCACTGTCTTTTGCATGTTGTTTAAAATGTCTGCTTATAGTATATATTTATTTGTTATGGATATTTGCTTAACTTTGATGTATATCTCTATGAATTCACATCATTTTGTGAAATACCACTGTTATCTTTTGATTCATAACTCTTTACCTCAGATTTTAAATTAATGTTCTCTCTAGCTGCAAAATCAGGGGATACCTTACAACCGCTGTCTTCAAGAAGACTGGTTCATCAGCTGATGTCAAGGAGTCCAGCTAAATAGCAACCATACATGGCAGGGGCAGGTGAGTGTCCATTGTATATCTGGATTAATTCAGTGAAAGAATCAACCATTACCTTCATATCTTTAGGTGACATCTAATGTTACTGACAAAGTGTGATTTCTTTCAAAAAGCTATATTGAAATAAGTCTGGTAACGTTTGAGCACACACTTTATTTTATGTATTTTTAATTTGATCATCTTACTCATGCATTGGCACATGGCTCCTGCATCATCCAAAGTCAAAGGAAGGCAGGCAATCCCAGGTGAAAAAGCAGTTTCCTTCACAGAACTATCTCGGTGGCTGACTCAGCATAAGAAGAGGAAAATGAGGAGCACGAGATTATTGAGTTTGAGGAGGAGGAATATGAAGAAGAAGAGGAGGACATTTTTGCCCTATCACAGAAACCATCAGCAAATATCACCTCCCAGACAGCCAGCAGTCTTACTCCAAGGTCTTTCAATGATAATTGTTAAGCCTATGCTGTGCGCACCTCCACAGATGCTCAACCTAGATATACTGTATTTGACTACCTTGTACGTTTCCATCTCTGCTCTTCTCTCAATCATCTGAAGGAGAGGACACCCCTGGTGCGTAAGAGCACTCCTCCCTTCTTCATTCTCCCCATGCAACCTCCCAGATCGGAACCCTCTCTGTGTTAGAGAGTCATGTCTGGCTGCTACCCAACCAGGGAGTGGAGTTTTGTTTAACCATATCTTTTCCTTTGGGGGCATCAGTTTCTCATCAGCGGTCCTTTGTGCAGGGGGATATTTGTGACATGGTGGTGACCCTGTATGAGATTGCTGACCAACTTAAAGGACGCCATGAGATGGTTCACAAGGTATGTACAACGTGCGAAATGTTACAAAGACATCTCAAGAATGCACCATGAACATCTTTACAGTTTGAGAGAAGAGTGTGAAAGGAAACGTGCCTTGAACCTGAAGCAGATAGCGGAAACAGCAGACAAAAAGTCAATCTACATGACTGAGACATGCATAAAATTCAACTGAGTACCAAAACCCACGGCACCCACACCACTTGCATACCCAGATGTGAATCTCCACAACACAAGTGCCACCACAAGCACTGCCACAAACATCACATGCACCACCCGATTCAACACAAGCACCACCACAAGTAGGATCACAATAAGATTCCCAACCAGCATTGAGTAGGTGGAGACGTGGATGACTCCCCCAGCCCCCAGAAATAATTAAAACATTCTCCAATTGAATACCCTTGTAACTCACTCACTCAAACATAAATTAAAGCTAACCATTCAGAAAACTAAATTTGTTAAAAACTCGTCTGTGAACACCTTTGAAAATAAAACATTATAAATCCTAATCTAAAGTCAAAAATGTTTTCATATGTTTATTGCCATGTGGAGTTAATGATATTAAAATGTATGAAGTACTTTATTAATAACATGCATATTTCAATAAACTACGCAATCATGTCAGAAAATTGAGTATTGGTGCATCACAATTAGACCTGGCTTCCTTGGCGTGGTTCCCCCTAACTTTTTGACTTCAAACCTCGTGTTTTTGCTGACTTTGTGTTTGCTTTGTTCGCCTTAAGTTAGCAGGGTAAGCCCAGTCATAAGTCCCTTGCTCAATTTGCCACTGGATTCAAGCTAGCCTGTCTGATAGGGGCTGTTAGCCCGAAACCAGTCCCAGGATGCTTGTTTCCGGTCCAGGGAAGATATGGCTTGGCAGTTCCGGCTGGACTGTTCCCATTAGGAACAGGGTCAAGACTGATCTGCATATCTCTGTGTCTGAACTAGGGTGGCAAAGTGAGCTAAAGAACAATGTTTGATTCAACCCAGCTCTGTGACTGGGGTGAGTGTCCGAAAAGTTTCAGCGCTCCGTCCATCATCTCCTTGTGTTTGCTTTATAAAAGAATGGCCTCAGACACCAACACTTAAGTACATTTCTGGACCTGTGAATACTGAGCCTGGAAGAAGGACTGCTGGGTTTCTACAAAGACAAAACCAAAGGAAATGATGGACAGAGTGTTGAACATTGCAAGCACTCACCCCCAGTCAACTGATCTGGGTTTAATCCATCAACGTTCTTTAGCCCACTCTGCCACCCCAGTTCAGACATGGCCATATGCAAATCAGTCTGACCCTGTGCCTTATGGGAACAGTCCAGGACGAACTGCCAAGCCAAGTCTTCCCTGGACCGGAAACAAGCTTCCTAGGACGGGTTCCTGGCATTTCAGCCATCTTCAGCCAGGCTTGCTTGAATCCAGTGGCAAAGTGAGCAAGGGACTCACGTCTGAGCATACCCTGCCAACTTATGGCGAACAAAGCAAAAACCAAAGGAAAGGTATGCTCAGACGTGAGTCCCTTGCTCACTTTGCCACTGGATTCAAGCAAAATGTTTGAAGAAAGTTTTTAATACTGAAGGTTCGGCAAGGGAATTAGTCACTGACAACAGGACACATTTCACTTCCTTACACATGAAGGGATTTGTTCATAACTTTCACATCAGACGTTTGAGGGTGGCTTTGTTCCGTCACCTTTGAATTGTCTGGTGAAAAGCTTGAACAGTTTGCTTAAAGAAGGAATACAATCTGCCTTGGCCAGCAGGGTTCCTGTTGAGGCGTTCCTTAGGAAAGGTGTCTGGGAATAGCATCTTACTTCACACTCCACCACTGGTGTGTCACCTTTTTGCTTGTAAGGGAAAAGACAACTAAGGTCTGAGCTTTGTACTGTTTGGGTTAAAGACCTTATGCCAAAAGAGAAAACCTGTCATTGTAAAATCAATATGATGGTTAAAGAGAGAGTTGCTGCAGTCCATTTTGTGCATAAAACTTACTATGACAAGATGCATGATGTAAAAAATGTGGATATCAAGGTTGTTGATTGGATGTTGATCAAATGATCCACCAGGGTAAGGATGGGGGATTCAATTTTCTTTGAGCCTGTGAAGATTATTAAAGTTTCCAGAGGCTCAGTTTTACTGAATGAAAAGGGTTGGTGGAGCAAAAGGGCTCTCATGAAAATTACACCTGAACAAGCTGGTAGAATTCTCACACACAAAGGTGGGGAAGGATGTTAAGACTCTGATGGCTGGATTGCTTTGGAAGATACCAAGTTTTCACTCAAGTGGGGCCCAGTCTTCTATCCCTACTGTGTCAAACACTTCTGAATTATGCACGGATTCAGATCTCACTGAGGATAATTCAACAGGTAATTCAGCTGAATGTGTTGGCCTTAGTCCTTGTGGATGTACCTATGGAGCAGAACCCGACAGGAGTGTTAGAGTGTCTTCTCACAATGCATCTATGCTTGCAAAATACAAAGATTTTTATGTGCTGTAAATTATTTCCAATTTTTCAGTTGTTTTGTTTTATAAGGGGGAGGATGGTGTAGAGCTACACATGAACATTATTCCTTTGTTTATGTCCTTGTACTTAACTGAATTCTTATTGTTCTTTTCCTCGCTCTGTGTTTATGATTGTAAGTGTTTACTTTTGATAGCTCTCATGCTCAGCATACTTTCTCCATTACATCCAACTACAATCCTAGAAGTTGCAGCCTGGACTCCGTGGAGACAGGATATGCAGGATGTGGGTTCCTTTACTGATATATTAAACTCATCTTTAAAACTACATCAAAGCCTCCTCCATTACCTTTTTTTCAGCCTCACAACAGCTGGATATGTTCCAGTTTAGAAATATTAAACAGAAAGCATTTCTGAGATTGTGTTTTTTGCAGAATTTGCCTGTCATACTCTAAGGCATTTAAGGCGTTGTTTTTTTTAGCATTGGACCATTATTTCTTCAGCCAAATACATTGTTTCAGAATTGAAGGTATCCAAGGCATTGTTATAAGACATTTACATGTGCAACTTAATTGTTTTCTTGTGTGTGATATCTAGCGGCTTTTATTCACGTGCACATTATTACTGATGAAAGTAACATAGCCTTGCAGGTGTGGATGCGGATTATGTTGCTAAACAGGACCAGTAGGAATCCATGGGAGAACTTAGTCTTAGAGTGTTACATCATTCATTTATTATCACCTGTTTCATAAAACGTCTGCACCAGAGAAGGACAAACAAGGTTGACGTGTGATACATTTACCAGAAGTGGGTTGAGTCATTAATCTGTTTCCAGCAGCAATTCATATCCCAAGAGTGTATTTAGGCATGCCAATTGCTGGTAACAGGAGTGAATATTAAAAACAAGCACTGGCAAAACCAATAGGTGTTGCCTCATGGACCTATTGGTTATGACAGACACGATTCCCCGGGCGGCTGCGTCATTTTGTAGGCCCACATTCATTAACACACGTGTGTGAACCTTTGAAATGATTAGGGTGCAATTTGTAAAAATGTATCGATCCACAATTGGTCGATTAGCATGAAAGTATGGAGGCCCTCAGTAATTTGCTACCTGACAAATGCAAAAAAGACCTGCAAGTGAAGGGGCAGGGCAATAGAAGAGTGCATGGAGGAAGCGCGGGTAATAAAAATAGAGCATGGAGGAGGGGAAAAGCAGCACATATGGGAGAGAGCAACACAAAGGACAAGAAAGGAGCACACAAGAGAGAGAGCAACATAGGGGTTTGGGGAGAATGTCATGAGGGGGGAGAGCGGCTGAGAAGTACACAAAAAAGAGAGCAACATGGAGTGTGTGGAGGGAAAGGGAGACCTGGAACACATCTACTTTCTTGAAGAACTTAAACAAAAAGAAAGATGTAGTTCCCTAAACGTGAGCAGTGGAAGGATACAAATCAGCCAATCAAAAGGTTTGTAAAGAGGTCATGCACCAGTGGAGGGACAAACACCAGAGGAAGGCATGCCATTGAATAAAAAATAAGTAAATGAGAGTTACTATAAAGTCGACCAGTGGTAAGCAATGAGTGGCCACTTGGCACACTTTAAGACCAAAATAGGTCTTTCACAATCAGAGAGGTTACGCTGTCTGGTAGGTGAGACCAAACTATTCAAAACCATTTTCACAGTAATAACCTCAGTGGTCTCTGTTTTTGTTTTCTCCACAGGTAAAGAAGGCTCACCTGATCTTGATTGTTTTACTGTTTTTCCTGACCCCCTTCCCTTAAGATCACAGAGCGTCACACTATTCAGATATCATGAACGCCAGTAAAGTGACCGCAGGGAATTATTAGGCATATGCTGCCAATACTGAATTTGAGCCAGTGGTTGCCACTGGGGGCCACTGGCACTCATTTTCGAGGCTTCCTCGTCGGACATTTTCCGAGATCAAGAGGGGAAAAAGACACAAAGGGGAAAGAAGAAGAAAGAGAAAGAAGGGGAAAACATCACTATGGGAGAAAGCAGCAACTTAAAAGTGAGATAAAGCAGCAGGGAGTGCCTGCTAGTCGATTAAAGAGACATGAGGTGGATTCCAGACGATGCAGTCTGGTATTCAGCGCGCCAACCCATAATAGTGCTGGCCTCATTCTTTAACAGAATGAGCACTACATGCTGCCTTTTAGACTAGCATTGAGAATAACTGCATGTAACCCGAATTCTGATTGTCTGAGGAAGGGATCTAGAAATTATGAATGGAAAAGGGCCCAGAGTTTGGACAAAACTTCAGCAGTCTAGTGATTCGAGGGCCTATATATTATTACCAATTATAGCCCACAAAATTGCAACGGTCAGTAACTGAGATGGCTGATAATTCTGTCTTGAAACAAAGACAAAGTTTGTCAAACCAAGAGGAGAGATTCTTGAATCTAGAATTTTATTTTGTTTGCGAACAAGGCCTCACCGGAAAATGCTTAATAATTTCCGTAATTGCAGCATAGATGTGAACAGCACCGTTTTCTCCAAAGCTGATATTAGGAAAATCCTCCAGAGTGGTAAAAATTGGGCAAATAATTTTTGAAAGATCCAGAGGCTCATTTATGAGCCCCTGCGTCACTTTTGCGCCACCGGTGCGTCACTTTTTGTGACGCACCAGTGGCGTAAAACATGCGCCATGATGCGCCATATTTACAAAGTGACGCATCTACCTAGATGCGTCACTTTGCAAACCCCTGCGCTACATTATACCTGCGTCAGGTATAATGTATGCAGGGTGGGCGTTCCCACGTAAGTAAACATCGTAGAAGTGACGCAGTGAAATCTACGAGATTTCACTGCGCCACTTCTAGGGTGCAAATGTGTCAATATCTTACGCCTGCCTCACAGCAGGCGTAAGACTGACGCAGGCCCTATCACATGGGGCTTGCCCCATGTGAAAGGACACATTGCTGGAGTTGCGTCACTTTTGTGACACACTCCAGCAATGCGTCACTTTTGCGCCTACAGATACGTCAGAAATACTGACGTATCTGTGACTCCTTGCGACATGATGCGTCATACTGTAAATATGACACATCACTGGAGTCGCAGGGAGGGCGCAGTGAAAAGTGACGCATCACTGTTTTCACACAGTGATGCGTCACTTTTCATAAATGAGGCCCCCAGGGTTCTTTGATCTGTTAAATATTATATACAACCTGGCAATTTTGATTTTACATGGCAGTCATTCTGAGTCATAATTAAGCGGTCCTGATCATGCGCAAGGGTGAGTATTATATAGCACAACACGCTTTTGCATACAGTTAATTACTGAATCCTTGAATGCATACAACAAAGTCTTGTACTAAAAAAATAAATAACATACGGCAGAAAAAAGAAAGGTTTCAGTTGCTCTTTTCACGATTTCTGAAAATGATACTAGATTGCTATTTCAAGAATAGGTTGGTCGATTTCTGACTGCCAATTCTCATTACCTATGGAGCAAATATTTGCAGAGCCATATTTGCAGCATGTAAGCTCTCGAAAATCAGTTGGAAATATATATCTCTAGCAAGGTATATTGGACTTTTTGATCCTAAAATACTTTCATGGTGTATGGCCCTTCATGAGAAGGTTCAGCAGAGTGTGAGAGGACCACACCACGAGTTCTAGGTATGTGACTGTTCTTTCAACACTGCATATAGGAGAGCATAATTGTGATTAGTTGGTGGCCTTCCATGGCACTAAAACTGCATTAAAATGTGTAGCCCACTTTCTGTTTGTAAATGAAACTTTTGGAAATTATGAGGATCAAAAAGGGAGATGAAGGGCCCATCCACCCAAATCAATTTTGAGTGGATGTATGAACAGTAAAACAACCAAGTGAAAGGCTAGTTAGGCCACAGAGCATCAGCAAGTACTAAGGGTCATCTTGGCAAAAGGTAAGGTTACTATTGCAAGACCTTAGAAGTGAAGTCTGAGGAGGGCAGGATGAAAGAAATAACCATCCCTGCTGGGTGTAGAAAATGACCCTACCATAGTAACATTTTTCACAGAGTGCTGTAACTACAGCTTAGTTACTGGAGTCAAAATCCCCTTCTGACACTACACATACCCCTTGCTTATATCCACACTTCATGGAAACCCAACAACCCACAAAAATCTTGGAGACCAGAAACTTAAATGTGGCATCCCATCCTTTGAGATGTTGTTTCTTATAATGAAGAGTTGCAAAACTACTCCTGTAAATATATCAGGGGCAGCTACTGATGAGCCGTAGAAGAGCAAAAAAACTTTGTGCCATGGGCTTATGGGGCTCTCTATTTCTGCTCTTTACTGGTTGATGAAAAAAAAACTTTACCTGCCTGTCTGTCACACTTCAGAGATGCAAAGCAATATCACTGGAATCACCTCTGTGACATGGGGACCAGGAAACATTGTGAACCCTGTTGTGTACCATAAGTGCCCATGAGCCTAGGATTAAGGTTCTGTTACATATTTTTTTGCCTGCTGAATTTGGAGATTCTTTGCTCAATAAGATTAAGAATTTGCCCAGCACAGGTTTCTATTTGACATGTATTAGGCCACGCCCTTAGTTACAAAGGCCACACTTATCGTGTTGGTTTCTTAGATACGCTTTCGAGGCCACACCAATTTTACAACACCCCTACATTTTTTCATCACACTTAAAGCACTGTGTTCAACTAATAACATCTATAAATGCATGCCTTGTTTTCACAAAGTGTTATATAAAGTACATGTCCAGAATTTAAATGATACTCTCCTTCTTCCACCTGAATTCTGAAAACATTCTGATGTTCAGCAGGGACAATTACAGGATGCTCCTGCAACGGGGACTGAATTACCAGCAATATCTGAACCAACCATCCTCAGGCTCTTCTCTCAATAGCACGTTACTATTGCACTTAAATGCTGCCTTTTCCTCCTACGGTTTTGTGTATTTTTCTGTGGGAGACCTGTACGGTAATTTCACAAAAACACATCTGTCCATGCCCAAAGTAAAAGGTGCCTTTAGAGAGAAGGCCACCAGAATGCTTGGATTTAGTTTTAAAATATAATAAAACAACACTGCATTTGCTAATCAAGAGAAAAATAACAAGATAAGATCTCAATATAGTACAGGCTTCTCAAAAATTGAATAAAACAAATTTTAAATGTTTAATTTTTCAACAGTTATGCTGCTTTAAATAACTGGTGATTTTTAGTATGATTTTTTGCACTTGCACTTTATCTTGTTTACACATTTATTTATTTATTTATTTATTGTAAATTGCGAATTTGCACACTGTAAAATACTAAGGTAAACATTTGTGTTATGAAGAATATGATGAAATAATATTTTTTCTACCTTAGTAATCAAGACCAATAGCAAAATGAGTCTTTTTTCACTGTTTTTCACCAGTATTTGATGCAGATTGGCCCTAAGCATGTCATGTGATCAAGACAGTGTTTCACTGTCGAAACGCGTAATGCTGAAATGCCAAAGATGCTGATAATTTAAATGCAATAAACTGCACCTTGAAAACTACGAAGAACACGCTGTGGTCCATACCTGTTTTCTTGGGGGATCCCAGGCACAACAGGATTTTGATACATTATATATCTATATATTCACTGAAAAAACCAAAGGTTTCAGGGGCGTTATAGTTAGGAATTGGCATTTAAAAAACCTTAGAAATTCACTGAAAAAACCATAGGTTTCAGGGACGTTATAGTTAGCTGGACATTTCCGTCGTACAAAACCCTAGAAATTCCCCTGTTATAGTTAGTTCAGCTAACTATAACTCGCGCCCCCGCAATGCACTGCTGATGACGTCACATATTACATCACTCATGACATGGTCAGTGACATCACTGATGACATCACTGATGACATCTCAAATGACATCACTGATGACATCACTGATGACGTCATCCATGTGATAAATTAGTGCATCTTCTCACACCCTAATATAACCTTTGATACACCGACTCAAAATTTCAGACTTCCATTTTCAAAACCATAGATACTCCAATACCAATAACTACATACACACTCATTGACTCTTAGGTCTACACACACCTCCACTCACTCACCTGTAGAGTCACTCATACTTACAGTCACTCAGTACAGGACTATCATATGCATTTATATACCTATATAGACACTCAGACACCACCAATCATCCATAGACATACTCACACACCTAGTCAGTCATGGATATAATTAATCACACTCCCATTTACTCACGTATGCAGTTATACACACACAAGTTCACTTACTCATAAAAATAGTACCACATTCTTACGCTCTTATACAATCACTGATACAAGCACACACTCATCCATACAGCCACTCTCACAATCGCACACTCTCACATATACCTACTTATATACTCTTCCACACATATATACTGCCTTTCACATATGTAGTTACTCACACATGTACCACTGAGATATACATTCAATCACTAACACACCTATACATACACTCACCCAACCATACAGTCCATCACAGACACACTCTTAAAAACATGCACCCACTGAATCACCCACTCACACATCTAGTCATAGAGTCACACACACCCTACCCACACAAACACTCAGGCACCCATACAGATACTCAGACAACCAATCAATAACCCATATAGACACTCATATAGCTATTCAAAAAACCATGCAGCCACTTATACACCAACACACAGACACATACAGATATTCACACAGTTTAGATACTAGTCTGCAGTAAGATACATTTAATGACTCACTTATAGAGTCAGTTACGCACCTAGAAAATCATCCATTCACACACTTGTACACCCACTTATTTTTCAACAGGTCTTTCCCTATATATATTAAACATAATAAAACTGTTCAGAAACACATACTCAATGGACGATGTCATCAGTGATGTCATTTGAGATGTCATCAGTGATGTCATCAGTGATGTCACTGACCATGTCGTGAGTGATGTAATATGTGACCTCATCAGCAGTGCATTGCGGGGGCGCGAGTTATAGTTAGCTGAACTAACTATAACAGGGGAATTTCTAGGGTTTTGTACGAGGGAAATGTCCAGCTAACTATAACGCCCCTGAAACCTATGTTTTTTTCAGTGAATTTCTAAGGTTTTTTAAATGCCAATTCCTAACTATAACGCCCCTGAAACCTTTGGTTTTTTCAGTGAATTTCAAAGGTTTTTTAAATGCCAATTCCTAACTATACCGTGCATGAAACCTATGGTTTTTTCAGTGAATTTCAAAGGTTTTTTAAATGCTAATTCCTAGCTATATCAGGCATGAAACCAATGTTTTTTTCAGTGAATTTCAAAGGTTTTTTAAATGCTAATTCCTATCTATAACTTATCTCTGAAGATATCATGTTTAATGATTTTGATTGGATTTCTTTATTTTTCAAATTCAGTGTGTCATTTCATTAATTACATTTTTGTTAAAATACTTTTTTATCACCATTTTTAAATGTATTTTTTCAATTAATTCTTTTAAAAATTAAAAAATATTATTTGAACTTAATGGGTTTTTCAAACATTTTTTTAAATATTTTTCAAAATATTTTTTTAACTATATGTGCAAAACTTAATTTTATATACTTTTTTCAATGTTTTTGGATCCGTGCACCCTAAGCGCACCGTTCTCGATCCCTACGCGATAGCATCCGCGCATGGTATGCGGCGGGTACGTGGTTAGTGCGCGATTTCCATGCGACCGGTACGCGACTCCTAGCCTATATGCGACACGTTTGATGCACGTAACGCGACGTTTACGCGCTTCCGCGATGCGTCATCTGCGTCTATGACGCGGTGGGTGCGCGGATCCCGTGAAGTATTTAACATTTAAAAACATATTTATGTATTGCATGTGAATATTAATTGAAGACAAACTCTAAACTAGTCTTAAACCTAATATATTTTGACATCTAATCCTATATTTCTTTTTAATTCAATTTCGCGGATGCACGCTGGGTGCATGCTGCGTAAGCGAAGGGTGTGCGAATCCCATGTGACCTGCAAAAAAAGAGATTTGATTGGTTCATTACACTTCCTGTTCTAACTATTGAAAGACCCCACCCATTTCAATCATTCTTCTTTGAGCTTCTTTGGAGAACCACCTCTTTGGAGAGACGAACATTTTTTAGACTAAGTTTACACTTAGCTCTAATTTTTTTCAACCATAAATGGCTTCAGGGCAGCAGGCATCACCTGCATCACCTCAAACCTCTGAGGATGAATTTTTGCCGGAGTTACCACGCAAAGAACGTTTCTCTTCAGTGGTATGGAAATGTTTTACTTTTCGCGAGGGGCAGAATAAAACCAATGCTACCTTGGTCACATGCAAGATTTGCAAAAGAGTCCTATTGAGAGGGGATCCTAACAAGAAATACTCTTGCGGCACAGCAAGTATGATGAAGCACATGAGGACCCTTCATCCAAACAATCTTGCAAAAGAAGAGTGCCAACAGATGAGAAACACTCCTGCTCCTGCGCCATCCACCTCATCGCAGCCGAGCACATCAAGAGTGCATCCATCAGACCAAACCTTGGACATCCGTCCTCAATTTCAATTTTTAAAAGTGCTCTGTACTAAGTGCAATAAGACACTTTGTGCTATGGCGAGCAGTCGATCGATCTGATCTGCCGCCGCCAAGAAAGTCATATTTGCTAGTTTTCTAAAAAAACTTTTATTGTTCCCTGAAGTTCATTCTTTGGTTTCTCCTGTTTTTTTTTTTTTTGGTTTTTTTTCTGAAAAATCAAAAAAATCAAAAAATTGTTCAGAAAACCCCCCAAAAAATATAAAAGAAAAACGAAGAAAAAAAAGTTCTTGTAAGAACTAACTTTCATGGTTGAAAAAAAGAGCTAAATTTCTTTGTTAGTGTGTGAAAGTTTACATGAATGTATGTGTAGTACGTAATTGACTGAATGAATGCATTAGTAGCGTATGGTGAATGTATAAGTGCAGAGCTATAAGGAAGTGCTGCAGTATCACACAGTAACCTCTTTAGCTGCAGTGTGCTGTAGTACTTCCGAAGCACAGGCATGCAACATATGTACATAAATATGTTGCAAATCTATGCTTCTGTCTGCACGGCTGCTTAAACTGCAGCCATGTGGCGACACAGGCACCCTTGCACAATAGTGCAAGGATATCTGTATCATGTGCTGTTTGTTTTTCTACAGGAAGACACACCTTCCTGTACAAAAACAATGAGTAAATGCATTTTTTTCCTTCAATGTATGCTGAAGATTTCAGCATGCATTGAAGATATAAAAATGTGGAGAAATTAAAACAATTCTCTTTGTTGTGCTTTCCTACACCAATTGTAGAATGGTGCACCATTCACACACATATCGAGATTTTTGATTTCTGATAAATCTAGACATGTGTCTTGTTTTATGAGTATTAAGTGCAATCATGCACAACAACACTTATAGAACACCCTTTCAACACAAAGTGGTCTAAATGATGAGGTTGTATTTACATGGAGTATAAAAAGTGCACAGAGTGCTTTTTCCTCTCTTTGTAAATATAAAAGAGTGTCTTGCACAATAACTATGTTCCAAAAAGTGACATATTTCCGTTTTAAAATTTACTTGTGAATGATAAAAGTAAGCACAGAGTTTTGTCTGCAAAGATGTTCAAAGAAGAATGATTGCAATGATTGCGGTCCTTCAACAGCTAAAAACGTGAAATATTATGAACCCCTCAAATCTCGTTTTTTGCAGGTCACATGATATCTGATTATGGTCAGAATTCAAAACTACATAAACAGAGTGTTTTTAGAAATGTGTTTCAACTTTGTAGCTTCTTGCAGGCCTCTTCATTCTGCATATTGAGACTTAGTTAAACTTACCTTCACAGTAATATGATTAAAAAATGGTATTCATTTTTTGCTGTTTTTCATTAAAATAAAAATTGTTAAAAATTGCTTATTTTAAAATTTGGATCTGTGAAAGAAAAAAAGAAAAAAATTATAACATATAATAATACATTATTTACGACACAACGTAATTTCCACAAAGTAATTTGTTTGCCTTTTTTGCTGTTCTCAGAATATATTGAATTTCACTAGAAATAGTGATTTCAATGGTACTCATCACTTAACAGCGGGCAAAAAAAAAACAATCAGAAAGATTGTTAACAAAAAACCAACATACTATTCTCAGTAAAATACCAGAAAATACAAATCATACATATATGAAATGCTTACAGATTACAAAATTTTATAACTTTAACTTATAAAAATTGTAAATGTTGCCGCATTAAAATAATCACCGAATAAACGATCACCAAAAAGTCCATAATTCAAAAATATACCTTTCCTTGAGGCCAAATGGTATTTTTGCACTCCTTCTTTATGTAAATTGTCCAATGGTAGTCCTATTAAATTATAATAATAAATTCCTCAGAGACTGAATTATCTTCCTAAAACTTTGGCTTTAAAAATATTAGGTAGGAATTTTGTAATTCCCTAGGCAAACGTTGTTTGAAAACCAACTGGGCATCATTACAAAGTGTCCAGCCTTTGTCACATTTTAGATAGGCAGTACAATGTCCAGATGTGGTGGAAGGACCATCATGGAAAATTATTGCAATTGCTACAAAAGTCCTTCCTGATATTGATACTTGTGTTGCTACAAACTGCTTTATTAAAGTATCCAATTTTCTTCCATCAGCTGTACAACGTTGCATCATTAAAATTATGTATTTTACATATTTTGTTAAGAATAATGTGGATAACATTTCTGATTTAGATTGGCTACACTCCATGTTTTGAAATGCACCTTTCACTAATTTATTGAAAGACACTGATTTACAGTCTGGTAATGTTAAATACAGAAATCTCTCAGTGTCTACATTGGTGCTACATGTATACATGCAATTTTCACAATAATGTTCCCATTTGTAGGAAAGGCCAAAAATATTTTCTATTTCTACACCTTCATTTTCAAAAATGGTAGGCATATACATTAAAAATTCCTGAGCATCTTGTTGGATATTTTGTGCAAATTGTGTAGAACCAGAGCACACATCCAAAAGATTTCGAACATCTGAAACAGATTGTATTTTACTTCTATCTGTTGTCAATTTTTCATAAACAGAATGCAACAGAGAACAAAATCTTTTTTCCCGATTCTGCATAATTTGTTCTTGCTAACCTTCAAGATAAAAAACAACATTGACCACTACATTAGCATAGCAGTTGACACCAGAACTATTTTCAAACTGATAACCAACAATCTCTTCAACAGTGTCCAATTTCTTTTTACCTGCAATCGCAACGTTATCTTGTTCTTTTCCCTTCTTGACACCTTCAGAACAGATTTTCTCTAACCTTCTTTTTCGACAAACCACACGCTTTTCAAATACAGGATATTGACCTAAATTTGGAGCATACACCCTTCTTAACCTATTATACTCTTTTACACAGTTTGCATCTGCAGTAACCTTTGTCTCATCAAAATCAATCAAAAACAAACCAGATAATGTTCTAACTCGAGACAAAGCAGCATATGCCATACCCTCTTTAAATACAGTAGATCCAATGTTCACCAATGCACTGTCTACACTTAATCCTTGAGATTTATGAATAGTCACTGCATATGCCAGAGAAAATGGAAATTGTTTCCTACGGACATACAAATCTTTAACAAGCAAAAAACGAACTGAACAACGACCAATTTCTTTAACTTCATCAATCTGATCAAATTTAATTTTTAAAAATTCAATTCCTGCTTTTTTCTGATAATTCACAAAATCCACCACTTTTCTCATTGCACCATTAACTAAACCTTTCTCTACATCCAAATTACGCCTTAAAATTACCCGACAGTTTACACACACATACAGTGTCTTTTCTAAACCAGCAGTTTTAGATATTTTTTTTTCTAAACAATCTAGTTTTGATCTCAACTTACCCGTCAAAATAATAGTGATTCCTTCATGTAGTATTTTATCGATGGCTTCCATTTTAACAATTTCTTCATTTTCCAATTTTAATAATTCTTCGTTAAATATTGAACACTCACGCAGTGTCGGCATTAAGCAAATCACTGAATTATTTTTAGCAATTTCCACGTACACTTTTGCAGCAACTGCATTTTCGTTTGGAAAGACATTGCAAAGTAATCGACTCTCCAAAGCTTCTTTCCCTTTTTTTGAAAGAATTCCAATTCTTATATCTTGAAGAATACTTCCATATTCAGCATCATTTGCCTGTCGCATATTTGTTGTCAGTTCTTTGTATTCAAAATTACTCCAAATGTTCACATTACCAACACTGCCAAGAGACTTTCTGGTATCTTCATGGGCAAGTGTTTTAAATACCAGTTGTCCTTTTACCGGTGTCAGTTGCAGTAGATCTCCAAAAACTATGACGTGTTTTCCTCCAAATAACACGTCATACTCTGTTTTAAGAACTTGCTGCATTCTTAAATGCACAAAGGCAAGCATCAAGTTTGAAACCATGCTCACCTCATCAATAATGAGAAGTTTAATTTTCTTCAGCACTCTTGAAACTTCACAACAAGCTTCTCCAGATAACTTGTGGTATTCCAATTTGTTCTCATGCTCTACTGGCAGCATTAGTAAACGATGTAAAGTAATTCCTTTAATGTTATGTGCTGCCAACCCAGTTGGAGCAGTGACAACACAAGACAAATGCGACTCAGTTGTTTTTTTGCAGATAACTTGTAATTACTTTAATTAAGAAACTCTTTCCTGTTCCAGCTTGACCACTCACATACATTCGGATAGGTTGAAATGATGTACATGAGCACACTCTCTTTTCATGAAGTAATCCATGGTCAATCTGCTCTTTCACTTGCTGATATATTTGTTTCTGTTCAACATTTAGTTGCTCTTCCAAGTTTCCTAACTGTATTGCATCTTCTTGTGCTTGATACATTGCTGTTTCCACCTCATTCATTGCAATCGCTGCTTCATTTTCAACAATTGGTTGTCCTAGTGGATCTTGTCTCAGTGCAGCAGAACTTTGACTGTCTTGAGAACTGTCTCTAGCAATCTCAGCTGCAATTGTAGCTTCTTGATAAATTTCATCATTCAACATTTTCACATAATTTGCGAAAGCACTGCATTGTATGCCATCTTTACAAGCATTAAATGAATCTTCATAGCTGGGAAAATCTCCAAGTAATTCCAGTTCAGAACGCCATGGTTTGAACATTTGCAAAAGGGCTAAATAGTAAAATTCCCTTTTGTCAGCAGTGTCGCAACTCAGTTTTCTGTGATTAATTAAATTTCCTTTCCTTTGTTTCACCAGACATCCTTCAGAACCAATCACTCCATATTTTCCATCGTTGAAGTTCTCTGTAATATTCCGTTTAAAAGTGTAGTTTTGCAGCACTTCATAGAGACACATGTTCTCAAGATGATGACTTCTCTTTGGATAGTATGTGTCCAACATATTGGTTTTCAAAATATCTGTACTTTCAGGGTCATTTTCTGCTAAATATTCAATTTCTTGAACAGATTTCAGTACCCGATTTCGCATTCCTGCAAGACCTAGACTCACCCAAATGATTCTTCTACTTTTGGAATATAGACTTGCAGATGATAATCAATGTGAACATTCATATTCTCCAATTTCACGATGCAATAACATCTTCAAACTGAAACTGTATAATTTCTTACTTAGACTCTTCTCGTGAGAAATCTCTTCCCACATTTCTTTCAATTCAGTCTTTTCTGATTTAGTAATGTAAGACGTTACATATCGAGCAACAGCAATGGAATTGTCCACAACATACTGAATATCCATGTTAGCATTCCACATGGATAAAATAACTGGATTGTAGTCATTTATGTATTTCGATTCTTCGCTTCTTCTTAAGTTGTAGGTGTTTTTCAGAGACTTTCTTGTGATGGTATGTCGTACAGCTGACATAAAACTGTTCACTCTTCCTTTGGCTAATACAGGACGTGGAAATCCAAAACGACATTTGGTATAGAACTTATCCTTTGACTTGTACTTTCGTCGACAGTATTTTCCACACCTGTGGCTTTGAAATCGTAGGACTTGTTGTTTTAAGTTTTTCTCTTTTTTGCTATTTGGAAGAGCACATGTAGCATAATCTTCAATGAAAGACAAAACAGTTTCATCTGAATCTGTTCCAAATTTGGGGGCGTTCTTGACCCATAACAACATATGTATGTGAGGAGCACCTCTTGCTTGATACTCCTTTCTCCAAAAGAAATCCACAACTTCTCCAAGAGGAGGATTCTTTTTATTGCAGAGGAAAGACATCATAGCTTCAAATCTATGATTGAAATATCTGCATACATTGACAGGATCCAAGGAGCACAATTCTCCAGGTGTCTTGTATTCAATATTTTTTATATTGGAATTTGCCTCTCGAAGAAATTCAAGTAAATCATCCAAAGCGTACTCAGCACAGCTTAGGGTAAGAAACAACGTAGGAGTTCCCAAGTTCCGTAGCATACATTTCAGTTCTCCATGTCGACTGTACCAATATTCATTAGTCCCACGCTGACATGCCATCAAATTAATCAACTGAGATTCTAAATGATCATCTCTCTGATGCACTTTATCCATAAAATCCTTTGCAGTTACATTTTGCAGATTTATTCCAGTTTTTAAAATGTGATTTACTGCATATGAAAGTCCAGACAAGTCACTTTCAAACAAAAGATGAAACATATAAGGGATACATTGTCGAAATCTTGGATCTTCTGCATATAATCTTGTTGTCCGATATTCAGATGCAGGAATCTGCACAGGACGTTCATCATATCGTCCACCTTTTCCTGTTGGAAACAACTGCGGGAAACAACGAGCTTCCAAGCTCTCTTCCCATACACTCATGGGACTTCCTGTTGCTTTTTTCATTTGAAACAACTCAATTGTATTCCCCATCACCTCTTTGGAATGAAGTGGATGTACACTGTAATGTTCATAGATCTTTTCACATTTGGACATGTCCACTTTTTCAATTTGTCCACTTAATGTTTCACTATCTTCTGCTAAATCTATTTCTTCTTCTCCAACAAACACATTTCTATAGTACTCATTATTTTTTATCAGATACAATGATGCCTTTTGCACTTTTCTAACATCCACTAACTCTTGCCAGATTTTCTTATTCTTAGTAGGAACACCATTAACTAGAATGACTAGTGGCTCATTTTCTGCATGATCTACACCAATAGTTTCAACATTTTTCCTTAAATGTAATGGTAAATACACAACTCTTCCTTTTAATCCTCTTTGCAACTCTGATGGAGGTAATTTACTTGTTTTGGGCTCCATACGAACAATAGCCTGAAACGGGTGAACACATTGTATCAGAATAGACTTATACGTATTTAAATCAATCAGCTCTGGAGGAATAGCAACCAACTCTAGATTATTATGAACAGCTCTAGCAGGCATTTTATTCTCATCTAATTTATTATAACAATATTTGCAAATACGCTGCTCACATCCCAAATCAAAACAATCCTCTACCAACAAATAAGTTGCAAATCCAATCCACTTATCATTATCTTCTATTTCACTTTTTAAATACAGATTGACACCCCTAGTCTGATTTTTATAGTGACTTCGCCGACAACAAATACAAGAAACATTTGGTCTTTCACCTGAAATTACCTTAAACTTTGTGATTTCATCCTCAAATTTTTCTCTAATTACAAGTTCTACATTGTCTTCAACATTTTGTTCCACTAATGTGTCAGTTTCTTAACTCTCTTGCTGAGGCCCAAAGTAACAAAACTCAATATCCTCACAGACCTGCTTCACATCTGAAACTGACCCACGTGAAAGAGCACTGTTCAACTCACTTAACTTTAGTGCTGGACTTTTTGCATAATACAACCTTCTCACTAACTTCCACATTTGAGTATGATGAACTGCCAGCATTCTGAAATGGTGAAAAACACTTTCACAAACTTTCCTAGAAAGACAAGCCAGAGAATGACCTTGCAAACCAGTATGTTTTCTCACTCTGCAAGGGTCTAGTCCTTGCAACAGCTTAATCTTTTGTTTTACACTTTTTTTAGTATAGACTCGTAAAAAACTACATAATTTTTCAATAGATTCCTGTCGTACACTACAAACACTACTGCAATCCCAAGTGTACACAGGGTTTTTAGCACGTCTCCCTAAAACTTCATCAGCTATCACTTCTTCTGCATTTCTTTCAATCATTTTCTCTTTCTCCATTGGACAACCATCACTAACCTCATAACCTCTACCACTGGTGTCAACTGCATACAATAATTTTTCACTTAGTGAATAACTCTCTTCATTAAAAAAAGGCTCTGAAATAGAACTGTGTTTCCATTCTCCCAAAAAAACATCACAACATTTCTTTTTATTAATAACTTTTTTCCTCCTAGTCTTGGCCTTCATTACAAATATTGGTTTATCTAGTGATCGAATTCTGTTTAACTGTAAAATAAACAGTTTTGTTTTTACTTCAAAAGCCTTTTCCACAATGCTTTCAATATGTTTCTTCTTTTTATAAAATAAGGCTCTCTTTTTATATTTCTTCACATCTTTCAGCAAATTATGCACTACTCTCTTGTAAACTTTTTTTTTGCGTAATTCCTTATACTGATTTTGTCTTATTTACCATACTTTATCTCCTTTGACTGAACATTTGCTTTTCTACTTTTCCTCTTATTTTGATTTTTTTTCTTACTTAAAAAATGTTCTGAAGTTGCAGCATTCTCTAAATTCTGTTTGCTCCTGCAAACATTTTTAATAAATTGGTTCGTGATCTTACCAGAATTTTTTTTCCTTTTAGCCACATTATCTTGTTCATTCAATACTTGTGGTTGATGTTTCTTCAAATAATCCTCCTGTCTCTGTTCTTTTCTTTTTCTGGCATAATTTCTCAATTTTAACGTTAAAAAACAGAATCTGCAAAAAAGAATCACAAATAAATGTATATTAATAACTTTCAAATTTACAGTAATCCATTACTGTACAAACACATTTACACATTTTATATAAAAACAGACTAAGAAACTATATCCCTGAACCACAAGTGTGACGATGATTAAAACACTATATACATAGTGCATACTACTTTGAAGCAGTTCATGCCCTAAAGCCTACCTCACTAAAAGACTGCATGCTAAGTGACTGAATGATTACACTACTAAAAGGAGACACACTGGGTGAGTACCAGGGTGTTTGCTAGAAGTATATGAATACTAACTGGGGAATTTAAGGTGCAAAAGACAACTGTGTAGCTGATTAGAGAACTGAATGCATACTGCATACGCATTTAAAGCAGTCCATGTGCTAAGGCCCGGCTCACTGCATGAGTACTTCGGTACTGACTGAATGATTAGACTACAGCAAGGACACTGCCTGGATGAATTTATAAGTGGTTGGGTTTTCACACAGGGAATGGATTAGTACTTGGTACTGAATGGGTCAGTAGAAGAGTGCAAAGAGAGTGACAGGATGTTTGCTGGACTATATGGATACTGACTAGGGAATTGAAAGTGTAAAAGACAAGTCTGTAGGTGGTTAGAAAACTACATGCATAGTGCATAGGGGTTTAAAGCAGTCCATGTGCTAAGGCCTGGCTCAGTGCATGAATACTTAGACAGTGACTGAATCATTACAGTACTGTAAACAGAGTGTCTTAGTGAATTTATAAATGTTTGCGTTTTGGCACAGTGAATGGATTACTACACGGTGCTGAATGGGTCACTAGAAGACTGCAAAGGGACTGACAGGGTGTTTCCTAGAAGTGTATGGATACTGATTTGGGAATTGAAGGTGTGAAAACAACTGTATAGGTGGTTAGAGAACTACATGCATACTGCATAGACATTTGAAGCAGTCTATTTGGTAATGGTTGGTTCACAACTTAGAAACTGACTAAAGCATCAGACTACTTCTAGGACAGTGCCTGGGTAAAAATGTTACATTTTCAGCTCTGGTGCAGTGAAGACAATACTACATGGTACTGCACTTTAGTGTCAAATCATGACTCATTTTATCAACACATGAGCAAAGACTGGCTTCTAATGCTACTAAAAGTTGACAACATGACAGGTTTTATAACAGTTATCTGTCAGCAAATACACGATCTAGCCAAACGCTTCTCTCACAGTGGTTCCCAAATGTACACAGACTCACAGTGTGATTCTAGACAAGCACCACTATCCCTAGGAGTTTACCAAAACTCATTCACTACACTGGAAGTGGTAAGGGAACTGCACACAATCTACATATTTCACGACTACACTTTACTGTCAATACCTGACTCATTTAATGAAAGCATAAGCCATAACTGTCTTCTAATGCTACTAAAACTTCACAACATGATATGTTTTAAAACAGTTATCTGTCAGCAAATACACAATGTTACCAAACGCTTCTCTCACAGTGGTTCCCAAATGTACACAGACTCACAGTGTGATTCTAGACGAGCACCACTATCCATAGGAGTTTACCAAAACTCATTCACTACAGTGGAAGAGATAAGGGAACTGCACACAATCTACATATTTCACGACTGCACTTTAGTGTCAAGGCCTGACTCATTTAATCAACACATAAGTAAAGACTGGCTTCTAATGCTACTAAAACTTGAGAACATGACATGTTTTAAAACAGTTATCTGTCAGCAAATACACGATGTTACCGAACGCTTCTCTCACAGTGGTTCCCAAATGCTCACAGACTCACAGTGTGATTCTAGACAAGCACCACTATCCCTAGGAGTTTACCAAAACTCATTCACTACACTGGAAGTGGTAAGCGAACTGCACACAATCTACATATTTCACAACTACACTTTACTGTCAATACCTAACTCATTTAATGGAAGCATAAGCCATAACTGTCTTCTAATGCTACTAAAACTTGACAACATGACATGTTTTAAAACAGTTATCTGTCAGCAAATAAACGATGTTACCAAACGCTTCTCTCACAGTGGTTCCCAAATGCACACAGACTCACAGTGTGATTCTAGACAAGCACCACTATCCCTAACAGTTTACCAAAACTCATTCACTACAGTTGAAGAGATAAGGGAACTGCACACAATCTACATATTTCACGACTGCACTTTAGTGTCAATGCCTGACTCATATAACCAACGCATAAGCAAAGACTGGCTTCTAATGCTACTAAAACTTGAGAACATGACATGTTTTAAAACAGTTATCTGTCAGCCAATACACGATGTTACCGAACGCTTCTCTCACAGTGGTTCCCAAATGTACACAGACTCACAATGTGATTCTAGACAAGCACCATTATCCCTAGGAGTTTACCAAAACTCATTCACTACACTGGAAGTGGTAAGGGAACTGCACACAATCTACATATTTCACGACTACACTTTACTGTCAATACCTAACTCATTTAATGAAAGCATAACCCATAACTGTCTTCTAATGCTACTAAAACTTGAGAACATGACATGTTTTAAAACAGTTATCTGTCAACAAATACACGATGTTACCAAACGCTTCTCTCACAGTGGTTCCCAAATGTACAGAGACTCTCAGTGTGATTCTAGACAAGCACCACTATCCCTAAGAGTTTACCAAAACTCATTCACTACAGTGGAAGAGGTAAGAGAATTGCACACAATCTACATATTTCACGACTGCACTTTAGTGTCAATGCCTGACTCATTTAATCAACACATAAGCAAAGACTGGCTTCTAATGCTTCTAAAACTTGACAACATGACAGGTTTTAAAACAGTTATCTGTCAGCAAATACACGATGTTACCAAACGCTTCTCTCACAGTGGTTCCCAAATGCACACAGACTCACAGTGTGGTTATAGACAAGCACCACTATCCCTAGGACTTTACCAAAACTCATTCACTACAGTGGAAGTGGTAAACAAACTACACACAATCTGCATATTTCACGACTGCACTTTAATGTCAATGCCTGACTAATTTAATCAACGCATAAGCTAACACTGACTTCTAATGCTACTAAAACTTGACAACATGACATGTTTTAAAACAGTTATCTGTCAGCAAATACACAATGTTACCAAACGCTTCTCTCACAGTGGTTCCCAAATGCACACAGACTCACAGTGTGATTCTAGACAAGCACCACTATCCCTAGGAGTTTACCAAAACTCATTCACTACACTGGAAGTGATAAGGGAACTGCACACAATCTACATATTTCACAACAACACTTTACTGTCAATACCTAACTCATTTAATGAAAGCATAAGCAATGACTGGCTTCTAATGTTACTAAAACTTCACAACATGACATGTTTTAAAACAGTTATCTATCAGCAAATACACGTTGTTACCAAACACTTCTCTCACAGTGGTTCCCAAATGTACACAGACTCACAGTGTGATTCTAGACAAACACCACTATCCCTAGGAGTTTACCAAAACTCATTCACTACCGTGCAAGTGGTAAGGGAACTGCACACAATCTACATATTTCACGACTGCACTTTAGTGTCAATGCCTGACTCATTTCATCAACGCATGACTGGCTTCTAATACTACTAAATCTTGACAACATGACAGGATTTGAAATAGTTATCTGTCAGCAAATAAACAATGTTACCATATGCTTCTCTCACATTGGTTCCCAAATGCACACAGACTCACAGTGTGATTCTAGACAACAACCACTATCCCTACGAGTTTACCAAACCTTATTTACTACAACGGAAGTGGTAAGAGAACTGCACACAATGTGCATATTTCAAAAGTGCACTTTTCTATCATTGCCTGACTCATTTAATCAACGCATAAGCAAACACTGGCTTCTCATGCTACTAAAACTTGACAACATGACAGGTTTTAAAAGAGTTATCTGTCAGCAAATACAACATATTACTAAATGCTTCTCTCACAGTGGTTCCCAAATGCACACATGCTCTCTGAGTGATTCTAGACAAACAACACTATCCCTTGCACTATTCCAAAACACATTTCTTCATCTACAAGGAGTACTATATTTTACTGCAGAAACATAACTCATTTCACAAATTCATAAACAATAACTGGTTTCTAATTCTAACAAAATATAAAAACTGCATAGTTATATGTCTACAAACACATGAACAAAACAAATCCTTATCACAAAATGGTTTCTACATGCACACACACTGTCAATAACATTGTAGAGAAAAAAAAGTACTCCCTACACTTTAGCAGAAGAAATACATTAGTCTGATTAAAATAAAAATAGTCTACATACATCCCCTCACAATTAAATAACTCACCTTTCAAGTTGTTTTGTAGATTAAGAAGTATATCAGTCACACACACCAGATTTTCTTATACAGAATCTCTGCACTGTGCACCTGTCAACAGAACCAAAGAATGGCAAAGTTTCCCTCTCATTTTCCACACATATACATGTAAACATCAAATCACATTCCTTACCACATAAATTCAAAAGCAAACACACATTTCTATTGGTTAAACATTTCAACCCTTTCCAAATGACATAAACTTCAACCCTTCCCCCAATCTGCCTTCTGCCCGTTACCATAGAAACAGGTCATGGAACACTGTACTGAGCACACAGGTCACAAGTTCAGCACACACAATGTTGCTAATCAAAACAGCAAGTGTGCTTGACTTCTCAACATATCAGCTTATCATATATAATGTTCCTTTCACGCACTTTTTGTTAACCAATAAGAATCATGCGTTTAAAAAACAGAAACATGCACCCTACCTTTCAGTGTAGAAGGTTGTTAAACAACCAATAATTTCTTGTCTTTTTTCAAAATTGCATCTTAGCCACTATTTTAGAAACATCTTTCTTTCCAAACTGCCATTTCATTTTCAGAGACCATCTGAGTGCATCCAGACCTCCTTACAAGATGCTTACAGTGTG
Organism: Triturus cristatus; assembly: GCF_964204655.1. Lineage (NCBI taxonomy): Eukaryota > Metazoa > Chordata > Amphibia > Caudata > Salamandridae > Triturus > Triturus cristatus. The sequence goes on from NC_140591.1 coordinate 1,081,806,694, forward strand.
GATTGTGGGACACAGCTACATTTTCTGGAGCCAAAGGTATGCAGAAGACAAAGGCATTCACAAAGACCTAGGTTTGCCAAATGTAGACATTAAATGGATTGGACAGAGAGGGTTAAAGTGGCACCAATTGATGCCATTGGTGAAATCCTTCATGCAAATCCAACACCCTGACCTCATAATAGTGCACTGTGGTGGCAATGACCTAGGCACTTTGACTGGGGTAGGTCTGGAAATGCTTATGAAGGACACCTTTGCACAACTGATTTCACTTTTCCCTAAAACTGCCTTTGTGTACTCTAACATATGCCAAAGGCAGAAATGGAACTGGTCCGATCATTTTTGTCCACAGATTGAGAAAGCTAGGAAACATGTGAATAAATCTGTTTCTGCTTTTCTCCGAGACTACAGAACGGGGTCCATTTATCATAACAATCTGCGCTTTCATATGCAAGAGATGTATAGGAGAGATGGAGTACACTTTACTGATGAAGGAAACAGAGTCTTCCTCAACAACTTTAGACTCTGTATAGGTACTTACTTACAAGTACCAAAAACTCTCAATGAACACAACGGCTCTTTTTAGAGCCACTCAAGAACAAAACACTTAAGCTTAATCTTTATCTCCCAACAATTTCATTTTTTTTCCCATGGATCCGCGAACCCACCGCGGAGGATCCGTGCATCCAACACGATAGGATGCGCGCACCGTGCAGGCATTTTGCCGTGTTTTTTTTTTAAAAAGGGGGGCCCAGGGGGTCCTTCCGGGACCCCCTATGCACCTCTAGAGGGTCAGAGTCTTTCCACTCTGCCCCCTTTATATGTTTTACACACTTATTCCCCTTGCTTCTTCAGCCTCGCTTCTACCGAGGCAGAAAATGGCCGCCAACAGTTTCTGGTTTAGAATGTAGAGAGACACTCGAGAGCCAATTAGCATTCAGCGCGCGATCGGGAGGGTGCGTGCTCGGTTCGAGGAGGGTGAGCTTACGGTGCGTGTACGGTCCGCGGATCCTCCACGGCCATAGATATCACTAACTTTTTAACCCTAATTTTCTCAGGAACTACTGAACAGACTCACACCATATATGCAAAAGGCACGAGCCCGAACTGAGGACTACCTCTTTGCCAAATTTGGTGTCATTCCATTCAGAGGTTCGGGCTGTAGCTGCGACAACAGATCCTATGGGAAATTGCATGGGAAAAACGCGTTTTGGGACCCCCCTTTTTTCTCGGCCCCTGCTTGACGGATCACCGCAAAACGTTCAGGGTAAGAGCGGAGCGGAGCTGGCCAAAAGTTTGGAACATTTCGCGAGGATTCGTCAACCGGCGCCAACGTTATTCCAAATAGAATGTTGCTGATTTCCTACGGAAAATAGGTCCTAACTATAACTATCTACTGGCGACCGCCAGTAGATAATATATATATATATATATATATATATATATTATCTACTGGCGGTCGCCAGTAGATAGTTATAGTTAGGACCGAGTTCCCATAGGAAATCTGAAAATTCTATTTTGAATAACTTTGGCGCCGGTTGACTTATCTTCGTGAAATTTTCAAAACTAATGGGGCGCTCCGCTCAGCTCCTACCCTGAAAGTCTCGGGGTGATTCGTCAAGCGGGGGCTGAGAAAAAAGGGGGGTCCCAAAAAGTGTTTTCCCCATGCATTTTCCCATAGAACCTTTAGTCGAAGGTACAGCCCGAACGGCTGAACAGAATTACTTGAAATTTGGCAAAGAGGTAGTCCTCAGGTCATGCATGTGCCTTTTGCTTAAATGGTGTAAATCCGTTCAGTAGTTCCTGAGAAAATCAAAAGTAAAATCACATATATATCTGGGCGGAGCCTAACCACACATCTCATCGTGAGATCTGATTGTCTGTCAGCACTTCATCCAAGAATTGTTGGCAGCCATCTTGGGACCAATATATATGATTGCACCTCATTAAAAAGCATTGCAGTTAATAGAAGGTTTTAAGACTTTAGTTACATTATAAATCATTTGTTGATGGTACCATACTCATTTTAGGAATTGTGGTGTGTTCTAAGGTGATTTTACCATGTGAAAAAGCCTTCTGCTGTGATATCATGAATCATGTTTGCGAGAAAACTATTTTCTCATGCTTTTCCCACAGAGGTTTGGAAGGTGATCTATAAGCTGACTGAGAGCATATTTTCTGTAAATTCACATTATCTTTCTCAGTCATGTCAGAATGAAGTCTGACATTCTCAGTAAAACATGTACATCCAACAAGGGCAGAGACTGTCAGTTGATTCCTTTGTGTTCCACTGCAGCTTCCCAGAGTGTTCTAAAGAACAACTAGAGCGCTAACAGTCCTACTTATGACAAACGTGTGGCACACCTGAAGCCATCTTGGTTGGAATAAAGTGGTAATTCTTAAAACATTTAATTTAAAAAGGAACAAAATGAGGGGGTTCATTTTGCCATAGAAAGTATGATTAGTGCTGCAGAAAGAAAAATTAGGGCACATTTTGAGTGACTTCTCAAATCCTCTTCTATTTCATTAAAAAATTCTGACATGCAGACTGAAACATGCACTTTCAATACCAGCAGCAGACTTCCCTGGTGAGCAGTAGCTCTACTACAGTGATCTAATGAGCAACTAGAGTGCTAACATTCATAATTTATGGCAAATGTGTGACACATCTGAATGCCTTCTTGATGGAACCAAGTACAAAACTGAAAGTATTTCCTACTGAGGAGACTGCAGTAAATGAGGAAATTAGGAAACTTCATAACAAATAAATCTCCCAAGATGGCCACCAGAGACAAAAGAGCCCAAATGTAACCCAAATATCACCCAGATGTAGCCCAAGTATAGCCCAATGACAGAAGTGTGCAAAACACTTATTTTTTGTGTATTTGCAGTTTTATATAGTGCAGACTTGTCAGGTATTGGAATGCTTTACATGGGCATTGGTTACATCACACAAGATCAAATTCATTTTGGTTGTAGACATGGGGAGATTAAGTGATTTGACCACAATCACAGAATGTTGAGCTGAAGCAGAAACTCCAACCTGGTTCCCCAGTTGCAAAGGCTGCAGCTCTGGAAGTAACACCACATCTTCTCGCCAAGGTGCAACATTTAATCAAGTGGTCAACTGGATAAAAAAACATAAAGATTACAAATAATTTAAAAGTTCTTTGTCGCTATTTGAAAACTCAGAAAATATGTCCTCATTTTTGTTTTTTAGAGCACTAACCATAATTTTGATGCAAATAAGACCCTCTCATATATGAAATTTCTAAAGGAAATACTCTTGGTATTACAGTTTTGATTACATCAAGATGACGTCAGGCGTTCCACACTTTTGTAATAAATATAGAATGTTAGCAATCTAGTTGTTCATTGGGATACTGTTGAGAGGCAGAGGCCAGGGGCACGGACTCTGAAAATTGAAGGCAGGTAGGAGAGTGCAGAGGCAACAATTTGACCACACTGGGCAGGCAGGAAGGACAGTGGCAGCACAACAGACTATGGAGGGCAGTGGAAAGGGGGGCAGGGGCAACAAACCAACAATACAGGACTGGCAAGAGAGGCTGTGGCAATATAATAGACCATTGTGGGCAGAAGGAAGAGGCAGTGGTAGTACAACCATACATGCCAACAGACCCGTTTCAGCCAGGAAACGTCCAATGTTTTTAAGCTCAAATGGGCTTTATTTGATCTGTCTCCTGTCTACAATCTCCTCTTTTTCAATGTAACTCAAAGGGGAAAATCAATATCCCCGTTTTTTTTCAAAATCTCCCTCTTACCAAGTTCAAAATGTTCGCAAGTATGGTACATTGAATCATGGTAGGCAGGAGGAATTGGGGTAGGGACATGGACTCGGATAACAGAGGACAGGAGGGACATGGAGAGGTGCACCAAACTGACCCTACAGGGCAGGCATCAGGGTTTGCAGCAGCACAATACACCACACAGCGCATGCGGGACGGGAGTGCAGCACAACAATCCATAGAAAGCAATAGGGAGGGGATAGGACCATGCACATGGACAACAGAGAACAGATGGGAAAGAGGCAATGGTAGCTAGATGTCCATAATGGACAGACAGGAGAGAAAGCTGCAGCATAACAGACCATAAAGGGCAGGAGGGACGGATCAGGGGCATTACAATGGAACAGACAAGCCAGGAGGGAGGGAATAGGGGGTCTGCACATGGAAACAGAGGGCTGGGGGCAAGGTGGCAGGGCAGGAGCAGCAAGATGACCATGGAGGTCAGGCAGGATGGGCACTAGAAACAAGACACACCATGGAGAGCAACAATGAGACTATGGTGGCATACACACAGACCATGGAGGGAAGGTGGGATGGGGTCAGGGGCAGCTAGCTGACCACACAGGGAAGGTGGGAGGGGACATGGCAGCACAGAAGACCATGCATGGCAAGCGGGAGGGTTAGTGGCAGCACAATGGCTATGATGGGCAAGAAGGAGGGTGCAGGGGCATGCACAAAGGACCAGGGAGGATAGAAGGGAGGGTCAGGACCTGGGCACAGACAAGAGAGTTCAGGGGAAGGGGCCTCACAACAGACCACGTGGGGCAGGCAGGAGGAGCAGTTGCAGCACAACAGATCAGGGGGGGCAGAAGGGTGTGGCAGTAAAATGGACCATGGAGGACAGGAGGAAGGGGATAGGGGCATGGCATGTGGACAGGCAGGGTGGAGGTGGCAGGGACAGGTTACAGTCATCTGACAATGCTAGGCAGGTGGGTGGGGAGTGGCAGCTCAACAGAACAATCAGAGTAGATAGGAGTGGCAGGTCCATGGAACATAGTGGGCAAAAAGGATGGAGCAGGGGCATGCACAAAGACATCGAAGGGCAGGGGGAAGGAAAATAGGGGCAGCAAGCTAAGCACAGAGGCTAAGCAGGAGGTCAATGATGGGCCATATATTTGGGCAATGGAGGGCAGGAGGAGTGGACTGGTACATCATGCTAAATGGAGGGCAGTGGCAGCACATCAGACCATGCATGGCAGGAGGGAGGAGGCTAGTCCATGGATTCAGACAACAGAGGATAGGGAGGAGGTGGATGGGGCAGCAAGCTAACTGTTCAGAGAAGGTGGGTATTAGGAACTTTATTGTTTGTGTGTCTGTGCGAACTACTTAAAATATGAACAAGTATGCAGCATAATCTCACTTTTATTCAGGAAGAAGAGGACGTTTGTGACTGTGACTCCGGGCTCACTTGGCAGAAACACCCCCTGACCCTCCACCCCCATCGCAAAATGTAATGCCCGTGTAAAGGGTAGGTGGACGCAGTGTTAAATAGAACATAGTCCTGAGAGCACGGTTGAAAATGAAAACTAGATGTAGTATATGGTATAAACTATGCGCCAAAAAGTGTGATATAAGATGAACCGGGGTGTGAAATATAATATGCAATACATTGTGCGCAATGACAGATTCATTGGAGAGCGCGAGATAGCACAGGCACTAGCGTGTGCTATGCGATATGCGCCTTGGAGTGTAATATGCACAGGGCAGTGTTGTGTAACATAACTAGTCTCTAAAGTTGTAATATAAAATATGTGCTGGGGAGTGTAACATTGCATATGCACAGTGACAAAGATATGGATCCCAGATTGTAATATGTATGGCATTGCGCTGTGTGTTATAACTTTCACATCGAGGAAGGCACGTTAGATGGGGCAATATAACCCGTGCGAAGGCAAGTGTGGCATGACATATTCACGGGGTGGTGTTACAGTGCACATGGGCTAGAGAGTGTCATAGCATACGCACTAGCTGGTGGAATACAACACAGAGGTGTGAGGCAATCGGCAGGCACTGGTGGGTGTAACACAGCATTGGGCTCAGCCAGGAGCACGCTGTGACTCTCAAGTGAGGTTCGTCTCCTTTCCAGAGAGTAAAATAAAAAGTATTACACATCCGGCGGTGGATGTGTTTTTTATTAAGTGTGAGGGGGGTTTCTTGCATAGTTTGGTCGAATTTTTGTCGAATCCCCTTTGAATGGCTTGGTGTGCGTGTATATTAAATGTGCCCGTCAATAGCTATCCATGTTTGTATAAATAAACGACAAGGGTGTCTACTTGGAGAGTACCCACCGGCGGGGGCGCCGGGATTAGGCACGGTAGGGCTTCAGACACGTCAGAGCTTCACTAGCGGTGTAAATACATTCCATGTGGATTCATTCTATGCATAGTCGCCTTTTAATGAATATCACGCAAATCGTCATGGTGATAGGTACATACGGTTTGTCCAGCATGTCCTAGGTGTTTCTATAAATATATATATTTTTAAAATAATAAAAAACAAAGGCCGGCCCCGGGGGATGGGGTCCCCGGAGCCATAAGTGGCCTGAGGAGGGGGGCAACGCAGCCCCCGCCTAAAGAATTTAAATTAAAAAAAGGCCATGACCCGGGGGTTGGGGTCCCCGGGGCCGATTAAGGCCTTGGGAGGGCCAAATGTATTTTTTTCAACAAAATAAATTAGGGTGCAGGCCCTGGGGGATGGGGTCCCCAGGGCCAGTAAATTAGAAAAAGAACGGGGGCCACACAGCCCTCCTTCTTAAAAAAATAAAATAAATAAAAGACCGGCATCGCGCTGGAGGCCACGCCCCCTCCTTGCAGCACTCTGCCAACGCGCCCCCTGACCAGTTGTAAGTTGGGGAATTAATTCCCCTTCAATACTGTGGGTCCCTGAGAGCCAACTAGCCCAACAGGTATCTCCAGTGTGCGCCAGGGAGCTGCATTGCAGACGGGTGTTCTGAGGCCACGCCCCTTTTTACACCTCTATGCATCGCAGCTCTGTGGCGCTTACTGGAGGTACCTAGTGGGCTAGTTTGACCCTAGGGACCCTTAGGATTCAAGGGGACTTAATCTCTCAACTTAGAATGGCCACAGGGCGCGTTTACACAGTGGTGAAGGGAGGGGACAGGGCCTGAGGTGACGTGTGCAAACACGCCCTGTGGCGCGTTTTAAGTTGGGGAAATAATTCTCTTTCAATCCTGAGGGACCCTGGGGGCCAACTAGCCCACCAGGTGCTTCCAGTAAGTGCCACTGCTCTGCGTTGCAGAGAGGTGGTGCAGGCCGTGCCCCTTTTTACACCTCTCTGCAATGGCGCTTATTGGACTTACCTAGTGGGCTATTTTGCCCCTAGGGATCCTCAGGATTCAAGGGGACTTAATCTCTGTAGTGGGCTGGCCCCACGTGTGCAGGATGACAAGTAGACGCTGTAGACGTGGCCAGGTAGGAGTAGATGTAGTTTATTAAGATCATAGACGTAAAGGTAGTAAATCCAGAACAGGCTCCACAATAGGCCCCAACATAGGCCCCAGCATTAACCCCACCAGGAGCAGCCTCCTAGCTGCTCAGCCCATCTTCCCAACTGTCTCAGTCCCACACAGTATCCAAGCATTCCACCCACACTAACATTCTACGCGGAACACTGACACTGGCTGAGCAGCTAGGTACAGAATGAAGGGAACATAATAACATGACCTGAGGATACTACACATCCTCTTCCTTTACACTGAAAATTAATAAAACCTCCCAGATAATTGTACCTACATTAATTCCAGCAACAAAACTGAAGGAAACTTTACTACCTTAAGTCTCCGCTTTGATGCAGCTACTGTCTTCACATAAGCAACCCATCAGCACCTTAACTTTCACATGTTTTCACGAAACAAATGCAAGCCTACACATGTTATCAGGGGATTGGTATGCAACTCGTTCATTAAGATACCTAGTGTGGCGGGCAAGCAATTTTCTCACAAAGGTCAAATGAGATTGCCAGTGATGTCCATCTCAGTTGCAAATGCAAATTCATGCATCTTCCAGCTTGTACACAAGTTTCAGCCAACTTCAGAGCCAGAGCATAGACACACTAACAGGGCGAATTAATTGTTGGTTCATGATTCTGTGGGTTTTACATGCTACACAGCCTGCTGTACTGTTTCCTTGACATTGTCGGCTGTTTTCCCTCTCCAACGTAAGACGAAAGGAAGGCACTAACATGGAACGGGTTGCAAAGAGTGACAGCCACCGTTAAACGCATGCGGGTAGCTGGTCAAGTATTTGCAATATGCATCTCTTACTTGATGCTTTACAGACAGCTTATGACTGAATTTCAGCTATTAAAAATCTACAGTTACTAAATTGAGTGTTTTATTTAAAATAAAAAATAACATTTGATTTCTGTAAACAGAAGTTATCCTTAGGTGGACTCTTTTCCCGAAACCAGACATTTCAGGATAGTGCAACAATGCAGTGAGTATCTTTCTTTGGCAGCAGTCACAATAACTTAAATGAATGATCATTTAAGGTGAGCACGGTATAGAGCCAGGGAATGCTTCATTTCCCTTTCTTGTTCCATGCAGAAGATCAGGTCCCTGAGACAGACACGTGTCGTTCTTGGACGAAGTAATTGCTTTCCCAGGCCCACAGGGGTTGAGCTAGAAGAGTTTGTGCTGCCGTGCGAACCCTCAAACCGAGATGAAAGGCCGAAGTCCAATGGCCGTTTCCTTCTGGGGCCAATGGCGGCCAACGCTGTGAGATTAGCCTCCCTCTGCTGCATCTGCGCCAGCTCCATCTGCTGCATCTCTTTGGCTTTTTGCTTTAATCGTAGCTGCTCTGGGTCCTCTTTGTTGGAACGGCTCTTAGCTGCCCTTAGCAACATTTCTCGCTCCTCTTCATTCTTCCGTCTTTTTTCCAAGTGGTCTAGTTGCTGCAGAAATTTTAGCTGGGATCTCGTATCGCTATATTGAATATATTTATCACTGCCCTTATAGGTGGCTGCTCTGTGCTGCGCGGCTACAGTCAGTTTTTCGACCAACCCCCGCAAGCGCTCCTGTGTGGCATGGGAGATCAGGCTCACAGCATCAGAGGTGAGCTCCAGAACGTCATGCCTTTTACCCAGTTCTAGAATTTTAGCCTGCAGTGGTCCAATAGAAAGGAAGGGTTCTTCTTTGGAAGAGGTATCAACCTGCCCACCAACTCTGAATTAGTTGCCAAGATGCATGCGTTCTCTTCATTCAAGTTGACTCCAGCCATTGAAGTGACATCATTGATGTCATCCTCATCTCTAAAGGACGTCATTCCATTCTCCTTAATATTATTCTTTTGAGGAGGAGGTGCTTGAAGGGACAGAATCTTGTTTCCTGGAAGCGTAATCTGTTTCAGGATAGACCCTGCTGGAAAGGGCCTTGGCTGGACAAGAGTGTTAACAGACACTTTGCTTTCTGAAGGCTTCTGAACAATCTGTGTTGCAGTCCGTGGTATGGCAGTCACATGTTTCAAAATTCCCCCGGCTCCGGAAGGCTGTTGGACTATCAGCTGTTTGACAGTGACTGCTTGAGAAGTGCTGGTTGTTGGCTGCTTTAGAATAGAAGAGGGTTGAAGTTTAAATGTGAGAGGTGCTGTCCCACAAACGGTCTTCACAGGCTGTACAGAAGTTTGCTCTTTGAGAGTTCCACGTGAAGTTAGGGGTAGTAACAATCATTTACTTTTGTTACTACCCTAAATATTCAGGCTCGATTCCCAGCGGCACAAATTGTACATTCAACTTGAAATAATTGCTGAGAAAAGATGCAGCCCTGTGCCAAACTTCCTCATGAAAGGAGCTTGATAAGTTGCAATTATCCTTTTTACCCCAAAGTAGCACTATGGTTTACAAACCAGAATGTAGGATAACCCATCTCGCATCCCTGCATATCCATGTATTCACTAAGCCTCCAGGTCAGCCCCATCTTTCTACCTCCCTCACAGGGTGTTAGTTAGCAGGAACATGTGGCACCTCTGGAAAGGATGGAAAGAAGGAAATATGGATTCTTTTTCTCTCTGCGTGCCTTTTGTACAATATGATATTTATATGTAAGTTCAAATTGTGTTTAAGTATAGTTATTGTCCTGACGTTATTCTGAAAACAGTGTGCAGATGCTCTACATGTCAACTCGCATCCAAAACCTAGACCACAACAAATAAACAAAACACCATTAAAAAAAAAAAAAAAAAAAAAAAGAAAATTAATAAAACCTAAAATAAAGCCAAACTATTAATAAGCAAACAAATAAATACAGAAATGTACACAAGATATGAATAGTCCATAAACCCAGGAATGCATGTAGAAATACATCACGAGAGGGAAAACAGACACACTAAGGAGAAAGGAAAGATGCAAGCATAGATCAACACACTAACACCATCCCCTTCCCTTAATACTGAACAAAGAACATTTTTAGAAGTGAAATAAGAGCTCACATACGACAAATGAATATGATACCCAGAGTAGAATCCTACGGGTATAAATGTCTATGGGTAGAACAACACCCAAGGAAGTACTTCTCACGTGAGAAGACCCTGACGAAAACTCAAAACGCCACCCCTCATGTAAGTGACACTATGGGACTAAAACCCACGTGTTTGGGACTAGCACCCAAATTTAAATAATACGTCACATGGGACTGAAACCCACTGACACGTGCATAATGTAAAACCGACATGCAGCACGGTGTGGCATCAAAAGATGGCTACACACACACAAAACAGCAAATACGTAAATGAAGAGACTTAAACTCAACACAAACGTAAAAGGTGGGACTAAAACCCCCTTTAACTTAGTAAATAGGACTGGCACCCATTACCAATGACATAGGTGGGACACTAACCCCCTATAAATAGGTAGGACTCTTACCCCCTATTACAGAGTAAATGGGACTAACACCCAAACTCAAAGTGACAAAGGTGGGACTAAAACCCCCTGTAAAAATGGGGCTAAAACCCATTCCCAAATAAATCACTGTGAACGTGGGGTGATGGGACTAAAAACCCACTCCCATCCCTAGGCAGGAATAACTATCTAAAAGGAAATGGGACTAAAACCCACTCCTATCCCTTAAGCAGGCAGGGATAAAACATTTTAAATAAGGGTCATGGGACTAGTACCCACTCCCATGCCAACAAACAAGAACTTGTACATAGCGATAAAACAACGTTGGCATACAACAAATCTTAAGACATTGTAGAAAGCAATAACCATTTTTGCATTAAATTAACTCTCTTGTGAAACATTTTTTTTAAAAAATGTTTCCACTTATGAAAACAAAAACATTTTTGCGTGAAATCATTAAAATATGTACCACAACCTTGTATATCAAAAGTCAATGGTGTGCCTGTCACCGCGACAAGCGTTCCAAGTATCAAATTTCCAAATATCTATGTCCAATTCTTGAGATAGAGAGAACTTTAAACACCACGTTTTGAAAATGCCAATTGCTGCGCTTACATTTCTGTCCAATAGTTCATGGAAATTTTAATCTTCGAAGTAAAAAAATAAATAAATAAAATGACCTGTTAAATGTGAACAGACTAAGAAAAACAATAACATAACTGCCAACTGCACAGGCTAATTCTTTCTTCCATGCGAACAACGCGCGTAATATTTAGCATCACGGCATTCTTGTCAAAACATAACTTTATAGAAAATGCTGAACCTGTATAAAAAAAAACGTGGTTGGCGTGATTGGCAGATTGTAAATTGCCAGACTAAAGAAACAGTACACTTCTCCAAATCCACGATGGAGGCACGCTGACTTACGTTGTACCGGATGGCTCCCAGCATCTCCAAGACTAAATACGTCGACAGGCAGCAATGCGTGCATTCGAAACGAAAAGACGTCATGGAGATCAGAAACTACTTCGCGCGACAGACCAGGTGCGTTGCACGAGCCACACTTGAATTTTAAACAATGCGCAACTGTAATCTTTCACCTGTATGCAGAGATTTCTCTCACACAGATGGTTTAAAGCGGCAGCTTTAGCCAAAAAGAGTCAAGAGTCAACATGAGGTCACATTTCCTCGCAGTCCATCACTCGCATCACAAAACTTTCGTATTTCGCTTGCTTCCTTCAAACTAGAAAGATAGTCTTTTCTCGCACCCATTAAAACAACACAGTACCAGTCAAATGTAGCACCCTGATTTGGGCACGAAATAGCTGACGAAACAAATCCCAAAATACGAAGCTGTAGAACACACTTTCCGGGCACATGGGATATTAAGGTCTAAAGTTTCAGCACAACCACAAATTTTAAACTGGATGCCTTTTGTCTTAGAGAACATTTCAAACACCGCACTGATGATCAAAGTCACAAACAGCCACAGATTACCTTGTTGCTCAAAAATTCTTTTTGTTGTAGCACAATAGACGTTTTTTTTTTTTCCTCTTGTGGCAAAATGTCTTTTCCAGATGTAGACTGGCTAGTAACTGTATTTTCCTGATGATAAGTTGAAGACACAGCATGCCTGGGCTGTCCGATGTAGTGGACACTGGTGGGGCAAACAGGCATGCTTGACATATTCCTTTGTCTTTAAATGCGTCGCTAAACAGGTTACTTTTCTTTTCTTCAAATTTCTTGACGCTTGTTTCTTTTCTTTTATTTTCTTGATGCTTGTTTCGTTTTTTCTCATTTTACTTGACAAAGATTCTTTTCTACACGTTCTCTTGGTCCACTCGTCTTTCTTGGTTGGCTTCAAGTCACCTTTTGCGTGAGATTTTCTCCAGATCGTCGCCATAAATGTAGTGGGCTGGCCCCACGTGTGCAGGATGACAAGTAGACGCTGTAGACGTGGCCAGGTAGGAGTAGATGTAGTTTATTAAGATCATAAACGTAAAGGTAGTAAATCCAGAACAGGCTCCACAATAGGCCCCAACATAGGCCCCAGCATTAACCCCACCAGGAGCAGCCTCCTAGCTGCTCAGCCCATCTTCCCAACTGTCTCAGTCCCACACAGTATCCAAGCATTCCACCCACACTAACATTCTACGCGGAACACTGACACTGGCTGAGCAGCTAGGTACAGAATGAAGGGAACATAATAACATGACCTGAGGATACTACAATCTCCCAACTTAAAAAACGGCCACAGGGCATGTTTACACAGTGGGGAAGGAAGGGGACGGGGCCTGAGGTGACGTGTGCAAACACGCCCTATGGCGCGTTTTAAGTTGGGGAAATAATTCCCCTTCAATCCTGAGGGCCCCTGGGGGCTAACTAGCCCACCAGGTGCTTCCAGTAAGCGCCACTGAGCTGCGTTGCAGAGAGGTGGTCCAGGCCGTGCTACTTTTTACACCTGTCTGCAACGCAGCTCTGTGGCGCATACTGGAGGTACCTAGTGGGCTAGTTGGACCCTAGGGACCCTCAGGATTCAAATTAACTTAATCTCCCAACTAAAAACGGCCACAGGGCGTGTTTACACAGTGGTGAAGGGAGGGGACGGGGCCTGAGTTAACGTGTGCAAACAAGCCCTGTGACGCGTTTTAAGTTGGGGAAATAATTCCCCTTCAATCCTGAGGGCCCCTGGGGGCTAACTAGCCCACCAGGTGCTTCCAGTAAGCGCCACTGAGCTGCGTTGCAGAGAGGTGGTCCAGGCCGTGCTACTTTTTACACCTCTCTGCAACGCAGCTCTGTGGCGCATACTGGAGGTACCTAGTGGGCTAGTTGGACCCTAGGGACCCTCAGGATTCAAATGAACTTAATCTCCCAACTAAAAACGGCCACAGGGCGTGTTTACACAGTGGTGAAGGGAGGGGACGGGGCCTGAGTTAACGTGTGCAAACAAGCCCTGTGACGCGTTTTAAGTTGGGGAAATAATTCCCCTTCAATCCTGAGGGCCCCTGGGGGCTAACTAGCCCACCAGGTGCTTCCAGTAAGCACCACTCCGCTGCGTTGCAGAGAGGTGGTCTAGGCCATGCCCCTTTTTATATCTCTCTGCAACGCAGCTCTGTGATGCTTACTGGAGTTACCTAGTGATATAGTTGGACCCTAGGGACCCTCAGGATTCAAGGGGACTTAATCTCCCAACTTAAAATGGCCACAGGGCGTGTTTACACAGTGGGGAAGTGAGGGGACGGGGCCTGAGGTGAGGTGTGCAAACACGCCCTGTGGCGCGTTTTAAGAGGTAGTTTTAATCCCCTGCCCTATTATATACTGGGGGCTTACAGAGGAGGTCATGCTGATCACAGGGGGACCCCAACGCATAGTGTTCCCTAGTGTATGTAGGTGTTTTCACTGTATTCTGAGTGTCTTTTAACATAGCACTGGCTCTAGGACTGGTTAGTCAGACTCAGTTACCACCAGTATCCGTCTGAAAAAGTTGAGGGTACAGGATCATTTTGCAACAAGGCTTCTTTCTGCTCTTCTGTTTGTTCTTTCTGCACGTTATCCTTCTTCCTGCACTTTTCTTCGTCTTTGAGGACTTCTGTTGCTTCTTTCTGCATTTCTTTTTTTTCTTTCTGTGCGTTTTTTCTTCTTTCTTCACATGTCCTATCTCTGTAGGCATAGTTAGAAATTAGCATTTAAAAAACCTTTGAAATTCACTGAAAAAACCATAGGTTTCAGGCACGTTATAGTTGGGAAGTAGCATTTAAAAAACCTTAGAAATTCACTGAAAAAACCATAGGTTTCAGGGGCGTTATATTTAGCTGGACTTTTCACTTGTACAAAACCATTAAAATTTCCCCGTTATAGTTAGTTCAGCTAACTATAACTCGCGTGCCCGCAATGCACTGCTGATGACGTCACATATTACATCACTCATGACATGGTCAGTGACATCACTCATGACATCACTGATGACATCTCAAATGACATCACTAATGACATCACTGATGACATCATCCTTGTGATAGAGTGGCAGACCTCCTCTTCCCCTAATATAACCTTTGATACACACATTCAAAAATAGAAACTACAATGTTCAAAACAATGGACATACCAATACCAGTTACAACAACCTATTCAGTAATTCTAAGATCCACATACACATCCACTCATTCACCAACAGTCCTATACAGTCACTCATACATGTACTCACTCATCATATGTACTCACACACCTATACATACTGTTACACAACGCCACTCATCCATAGAGTTACTCAAACACACAGAGTCACTCATGCTAATAAAGAATCAAACATCCATTTACTTGCATATACAGTTATACACACACCACCACACTTACTTCTACAGAAACTTACACATACTTAGTCTTTTAAACAATCACTTATAGAAACGCATACTTATTCATACAGGAACTCTTTCAATCTCTCACTCTCACATATACTCACTTATATACACCAATAGTCACATATACTAGTTTGAAAACATATGTAGTTACTCATAAAGACACTATTGAGACAGTCTATCGCTCACTAACACACCCATGCACACACTCATCCACCCATACAGTCCTGCACACATGCTGTCTTCAACACATACAAACAGTGAGTCACTCATTCATGCACCTATGCACTACATAATACCCCCCACCGAACCATACAGACACTCAGACACTCATACTGATACTCAAAAAACCAACTAATAACCTATATAGACACTCATGTAGCTACTCACCAACCCATGCAGCCATTTATACACAAAGTGAGAGACTGATACAGATATTTACACATTTAAACATTACTCACTAAGCCATGTATTCACTAAGATACACTTAATCAGTCAGTTATACAATCAATTTTTCAAAAACAAATCATCCATTTAGACACTTACATACCCATTTATTCTTCCATCGACCTTGAGATATACATATATAAAACATATGTAATTTTCAGAAAAACACACATTCACTAGATGATGTCATCAGTGATGTCATTTGAGATGTCATCAGTGATGTCATGAGTGATGTCACTGACCATGTCATGAGTGATGTAATATGTGACGTCATCAGCAGTGCATTGCGGGCGCGCGAGTTATAGTTAGCTGAAATAACTATAACGGGGGAATTTCAATGGTTTTGTACGAGTGAAAAGTCCAGCTAACTATAACGCCCCTGAAACCTATGGTTTTTTCAGTGAATTCCTAAGGTTTTTTAAATGCTAATTCCTAACTATAACGTGCCTGAAACCTATGGTTTTTTCAGTGAATATATATATAGATATATATATATTCCAAAATCCACAGCTGGACGGTGGCAGTTCTTTCCCTACCGTTTCGACAGCAAACGCGGACACGGATCAGCAAATAGGTGCAATTTTTCTTTATTGGTTGTAAGCTGGCGCCATAACGTTTCGGCTCCTCCGAGCCTTGATATATGTATATGCATGTATGTATTTACTATTACTAACCCCACATCTATGATACTTTTAGATATAATATTGTTAAAACACACGTTGATAAGCACAGGTAATCTATACTTTCCAGCAGGGGCATAACGCAGTCCTCTGCAGCCCCTGCCGCGCATCCCCCCCCACCCAATGCTTCAGGTTGCCCTTTGCAGTCCAAGGCTACTTAATACCTGTAAGATATGGAAGACTGTGTGTTGGGGGCTCATTACATTGTGCATCGGGTCCCATCATGTTTGGAACAATATTTGTGTAGTACAATATTTAAATATGGAAGAGTACCCACCATGTCAGTCATCCAGAACTCAGTTTATTTGCAGAAACTCTCCACCAGTACTTGTAGTGTTGCGGTCACTGTGAGGTCCTCCACTGTTTCCTCCAGACACCTTATCACATGCAATGTTAAGCTATTGTGTGCCATTTGAGTGAGCGTCAGCTTGTTTAGCTATGACCCACTTAAATCAGTCGAAAGTGCGGCCATTTTGTTAAAATATTGTTGCTAGTTTGATTAGAAGCATGTAATGCATTCCGCCCAATGAGAAATTAGTGTCAAAACCACACCCCTATTACAAACGAATCACTTTCATCTCACATGAGAGAATATTTTCTGAGATCATCAGAACACTCTTGATTATTGTTCTCCGAATTAAGGAAAGCTATAAACTGAAAAGGGTGACTTAAAAAAAAACACATCTTGATTAATGGCCTTGGCTGGAATAAAAGGCAGATAAAAAACAGGCTGTTTTGTTTGAAAATGGAGGAATGTGGAAGGATATGTGCAAAGGACCTTAATTATGTTTTCTTTGACGAAATGTGAATAACCAGATGTCTGGGATATTAGTGGTTAGTCTGTGGTGAAAAAAGCTGAACAAAAAGTCTATGAGTAATGAGAACGTTTTATATTCCGTGTCTTACTAATGTGTTTAAAAGATGTTCGAGATTTAAAAGTAGCCCCTCGAAAGTCAAGACTAACATGATGTGGAACTTGTGTTTTGGTCCTTGTTTCTGCATTCATGGGGCAAGGCACCCAGGGAGATACCTGGGTGTAGAAGCAAAAGATGCAAATTGCTACAGGAAGCTTGACTAGGAAACATCGTTAAAGCTGTTGTTTTGCAGTACCTGCACTTTGTAGGGATTTTTTGTATCCTGCAAATGACATAGATTCACTAAACACGTGCTAAAGTGATAACTTAATTTACACACCCATAAGTGTTGATAGCATATCACAGAAGACCCAACATTTACTACATGCAAACTGTAGGGCACCTTCCTGCACAAAAACATTAATTGATGGCATTTCCCTCTTTGTTATGTTATGTTAGAAAGGTTTTGTAGAGCGCGCATTCACCGGTTGGTGCTAATGAGGCAGAGGGATCGCCAGTCCGAACGGATTAATTATAGGTGCATAAGAAAAGCCATGTTATGAGAGACTTTTTGACATTCTGCAGAATGCAGCACACATAGAAATAGGAAAGAAACGAGGAGAAGTTAAAGTGTTTCTTCTCGCTGCGCCACTCCTACACCTATCCAGGGGAGGCATAGGATTCTGATATATTCCCAGCTTTACAAAAGGTTGTAAATCTGGGAATCTGGGAATGTGTCAGGTTCCCTGGAGTTGCATGGGAACACCCACAGCAGTATCCATGGAACGCCTCTTTCACACAGAGTAATGCGTATAAGGGGCCCATATTTACAAGACCATGAAAAGGCACACACAGTGACTTTACATGGCCTTGTATATTTGGGCAAGCCCATTGCGCCGCTGGTGTGTCAAAAAAAGTGACGTATCAATGGGCTTGTAAATGAGCCCATGGTCCCCTTATGTGATAAAACAGAAACTTTTGCATCTGCCATTGTAACTCATGCTGTCAGATATTTATTAGAGCTTAATATTGCTTTTAAAATATGCTCCTTAGTTTGTCTTTGATATTGATATCTACACAAAAGGAAGGAGCTTGATGAAATCCGTCAAGGCTCCAATATTTGTGAATGAAGTGACCATCATGTTTTCTCTCTTTCACTGACTGCTCACGCACTGTCTATTTGCCCCTTGGATTGCACCACTAGGCAGAAACTATTGCAGTGCTTATGTGCTCTACTCTGTACTGCTTTGACCCTGCACTGTTTCCATCTCCTCTTTGACCTTGTGCCTTGCTCCGTAGAGCCTGAGCTGCTCCACCCCAGCTCAATACTGCTTTATGGAATCCTGCACTGCTCCCCTCTGGATACCAAAATGAGTTCCCGAGAACGTGTGCTATTCCACTAGACAGAGTTGCACTCCACTAAACCCAAAGCCTTGACCCAGATCTTCTCCTTCCACCCCTCCCTATCCCATTATCACTGCAATTTTCCCTGCCCCACCATGACCCTCTATTATCCTCCACCCCTTAGGATCTGTGCTGCTACCCCTTAAGCCTATTGCCCCCTTTTGTCCCTGCACTGAACTCTTGCCAATGCACTGACTGTTCAGACCGCCTGCCATTCCTTAAATGGCACATCTCATGAGCACCACTTCCACATTCAATAGAGTCAATAATTCTGTGTATTTAATAGTGAAAAAGTGTTCACCAACTTCAGTAACATACACCACTGTTACAGTGTGACTGGAGGCAGCGCATGCTTCATCGTATTTGTGAAATCAGCATCAAACACTTCCTTATATGACTCTTGGCATCAAACTCATGCAAAAGCCAAAATTACTGGCATAGCCAATACTTGCTGTCATTACTTTTGACCTTGCGGGGAGAAGTTGTTCTGTGTCAAGCATGATTACCTCTCCTCCAAACGAATTCGTTTCATAATAGTATAGTGCGTCTTAGTGATGTCCTTTTCAGTAGTGACAGCACCTACTTTCAGCATTAATTATTTTATATGCATCCTGATTTAGAACCACTATTGTGGTTTAAGGTTCCTTCTGGTGTACTGTCTCTCTAAGACATTGCAACAGTGCAGACGTCTTGCAAATAGGTGCATTATTTGAGTCTGCCTTTAAAGTACCTGCATGCCAGAGAAGAACATTTCTGCTACTGAGATATTTCGCTTTTTGGACACAAATACTGTTTTCCGGCTGCAATGATCCGCTATCAGGACATCTTTTCCTTCCTATTTATGCACTGATTCAAATTAGGGGGAACATGTATTAAGACATTGCACTTGGTTTGCGTCACAAAAGGCGCAAGTTTAAAAGTCCCTACAATTTTCCAACTTTGCATGTGTGCTTCTATGTACAGCATATGTACAAAGTGGGACAGTTATTAAACTATGTAAAAGCATAGTTTGTGCACTGGAAGCATACACTTCCAGAAAAAAAACTATACATGATAGAATGCACACACGCTTGTACTATGGTGCAAGGGTGTGTACATTGGTGCATGGCAGCATAAAGTGCGGCAGCGCTGGTAGAGAGACAAATAACACCATATTTTAGGAGATATGGTGCTATTTGTTTTTCTCCCATCGACAACACAGTCCAGCACCTTTTCCTGCGGCATTGTGATGCGACAAAGTTAGTAAATTTGGCCCTAGGAGTATAAGAAGTAAGAGTCCTGCATAAACTGTTTACGTTGCCTTCATGGTCTGTTCCTGACATGAGCTCTGCCAATATTTTAGAAAACAATGCAAGATAGATTGGAACTCTCCTCCAGATCTGGTTTCAGGGGACGGGTGAGCCAGATGATCACTGGTTGTCCTGGCCCAGCTCCAGAAGCCCTCCATGACCATTGCCAGGTAAAGGTGGCAATGAAGAGTTCCACTTTGACAGTATTGCCATCCTTCCACCTGGCCTCAGTAGAAGTGTTGGAGACTTTGGTAGGGTAGGAAAGTAACTTAGTGCCTGGTGTGGAGAGATCCAGATTTGAGTCTTCTCTCAAAATACTTTGTACTGCCAACAACTCTTCTTATAAGTGGAAGTCTATGCAGATAAATAAGTACAGCTGGAAGAAGCTTTTATTTTCCCGATGAGGAATATAACAGAGGAAAGGCTTTACTTGCGCACCCCATAAGGGCCAACCCCCGAAGTGGTTTCTTTGACTCCAGCCAAGATTGAGCTACTTCAAAGCAGTAGAACACCTGGATGTGATAACAGTTCTGGTTGCTCTTGATTTGTCAAGATTTTGACAGCTTCAAACAACTTGGATTTACCTTATGTTTTTTTATAGTTCTAGTGACTGTTGTCACAAGAACATGTTACTTGGGAAATGCCCTGATCTCTGGAAATTGATTTACTTGTCCAAGGCCTTCAGCTGAATCAGACAGTTTCTATATTAAAAAAATACCAAGACTTCCTCAGATAAGAGATGCAACCTTTGAAAACTATTGAACTTTACAAGTTCGCATGACATGTTTTTATTACATTGCTAATCCATTTTATGTTCCACTCATTTCCTGGTGCTTTTTATCTGGGAGGACAGCAATGCCTTGTTAGAGGTGGCAGCAAGATAAAGGTGTACTTCTCTAAATCTGAGATCCCATAGAACCTAATCACAGTTATTTATGGGCAGCGCTGAAAAAAGTACCCAGAGTTTGCCACAGGCTTATCATTTGTTTGCTCGGATTAGCTCAAGTTAAAACCATCCTGAATGTAATGAGGAGAAATAATCAGAATACTAAAAAATTAGAGAATGTGAACATAACATCTAAACTGACAAGTAATGTTTGCTTATATAAAACAATATGCCCTCGCTATGATTAATTCATCATCAAATGAGAACTGTGCTAGTTTCTTAAAATAAGATATCTTAAGCATCCATTACGTTTGGATTGGTAGACCAAAGTACTTTAAAGTTGTACGTTACAAAGGGAAAGGTGTGTGTTAATACATGTTCCCCCTAATTTGAAACAGTGCATAATTAGGAAGGAAAAGATGTCCTGATAGAGGATCATTGCAGCCGGAAAACAGTATTTGTGTCCAAAAAGGTGGCCTTACTTAGCTTCATAAAACTCACTTAAGGTTTGCGTCATTCTTGCACTACATTGATTAGTGAAAAAGAGCGACGCAAACCAGCTCGTAAATAAGCGTAGAGTGGAGTGGTGTAGAGTGGAGGAGTGGAGTGGGGCTGAGTGGAGTTGAGAGTGGAGTGGCATAAAGTGTCATTGAGTGGAGTGTCA
Source organism: Triturus cristatus (assembly GCF_964204655.1). Lineage (NCBI taxonomy): Eukaryota > Metazoa > Chordata > Amphibia > Caudata > Salamandridae > Triturus > Triturus cristatus. The sequence continues at coordinate 1,081,827,928 of NC_140591.1, forward strand.
TAAAGTGGCATAGAGTGGAGTGGAGTTTTGTAACATGGCATAGAGTTCAGTGACGTAAAGTGTTTCAGAGTGTCATGGAGTAGATTCTCATAGAGTAGAGTGTATAATGAGTGTCGTAGAATGGAGTGGAGTGTCATAGAGTTGAGTGTTGTAGAGTGTCATAGAGTGGAGTGGTGTAGAGTGGCATAGAGTGGAGCGGTGTAGAAAATAGTAGCGTAGAGTGGAGTAGAGTGACAAAGAGTGGAGTGCCGTAGAGTGGAGTGGCATAGGGTGGCATAAAGTGGAATGGAATGGAGTAGAGTGTCGTAGAGTGGAGTGTCATAGAGTGGAGTAGAATGTCACAGTGTGGAGTGGCATAAAGTCAGGCAGCATGGAAAGTCGCTGAGTGGAGTGGCGTATATTGTTGTACAGTGGAGGGACAAAGAGTTGAGTGGCACAGAATGAAGTAGTGTCTTAGAGAGGAGTGGAATAGAGTGTCATAGACTGGAGTGTCGTGGAGTATCACAGAGCGCAGTGGCATAGAGTGGAGTAAAGTGGCATAGAGTGAAGTGGAGTGGCGCAAAGAAGAGTAGCGTAAAGTGTTGAGGAGAGGAGTGTTGTAGAGTGGAGTGGCGTAGACTGGAGTAGAGTCTCATAGAGTGTAATGGCATAGAGTGGAGTGGCACAGAATTGAGTATAGTGTAATGGGGTGGAGTAAAGTGGAGTGGGAGAGAGTGGAGTGTAGCAGAGTGGAGTAAAATGTTGTGGCATGGAATGGGGTAAAGTAGAGTAGAGTGTCATAGAGTGGCTTAGTGTGGAGTAGAGTAGCATGGAGTGGAGTGGAGAGCAGTAGAGTGTCATAGAGTGGAGTAGCATAGAGTAGAGTGCCATAGAGTGGATTGATGTAGAGTGGTGTAGAGAGGAGTGGCGTAGAGTGGAGTAGCGTCTCATAGAGCGTAGTGTCATAGAGTTGAGCATAGTGTAATGGGGTGGATTAGAGTGGAGTGGGAGAGAGTGGAGTGTCGTAGAGAGGAGTAAAGTGATGTGGCATGGAGTGGCGTAAAGTAGAGTAGAGTGGCATAGAGTGGAGCAGAGTAGCATTGAGTAGAGTGGAGAGAAGTAGAGTGTCATAGAGTGGAGTAGAGTGGAGTAGCATAGAGTAGAGTGACAGAGAGTGCCATAGAGCGACCCTTGGCCCTGTCTTCAGGCAGGTCGCTCCCCCACGCCGCACAGCACCACCAGTGTTTCTGCGCACCTCTGCTGCTCATCACCGCCTCTGCCGCAGGCTCGAGGCCCCTCTGCCTCGGGAGCCCGGTAGTTTTGTTGTTCGTATTGCTGCATTGTGTATATGTCATAACTGCCTTATAACTGCCTTTCTGCTATTCTTGTCTCCCCCTCGTATTTCCTTATTGCTGCCTTCCAGTATCTGCTGCCTTCCTGTATTTGTTGCCCCCCTCATTTTCTACATTGCTGCCCTCTGTAATCTTGTCTCCTTCATTGCCCCTGTTTTCCCCTACCTTTCCCCGTTTCCTGCCGCTGCCCCCCCTGTGGCCCCGCCCCCCCACTCGCTACACTTTGCTTAACTGTATCTGTATAGCATTTTGTTGTATTTGATTATTTGGTTTTCGTTTCATTCCTCCTTTTCCCCTCTTGTGCCATTTCTGTGCCCTGTGCCCTTTTTTTGCCTTCTGTATCCGTCGCAGTTCCTTCCCCCGTTTTCCCGCCACTGCGTCCCCTGCGGCCCCTCCCTCCCTTCGGCGCGCCTAAGGCAAGCCCGTCCACACCAGGCCAGCGCCCAGCGCCAGACCCCCTGACCCCCGCGAACGCCACGACGCCCAACACTGCTACGATGCCAGCACCCTCCATGCACTCAACACTGGACGATCACACACCTGCTTCAGGGCTGCCCCGAAATGCACACAAGGACCCTTCTTCTGCCGGAACTGCAGCTTCACCAGCATCCGATCCGCAAATCCACCCACCGGGAAAGAACGCAACCACCTCAGATGCATTCTTCTCAACACCCGCTCCACCCGCTAACACACCGCTGAACTCTGGGACCTACTCGACTCCACCTACCCAGACGTCGCCTTCCTTACAGAGACCTGGCTGAACCCCTCCTTGGCACCCAACATCGCCATAGCCATCCTGGACGGCTACAAGATCACCCGCAGGGACCGCACCAACAGAGTAGGAGGAGGAATCGCCATTGTCAACAGGAAGACTCTCAGAATCTCGACCAACACCGACGACACCTTCAGCAATGCCGAACACCTGCACTTCCAGATCCACACCGATCCCAACACTACCCTCAGAGGAACCCTCATCTACCCCCAGGCAATGACCACAGTTCTGCAACTCCATCGCCGACTCCGTCAGTACACACACTCTCGCCTCCACAGACGACATCCAGGGACCTGAACTTCCACCTCGAGAACAACAACGCCAACTCCACCACTCTGATCGACAACCTCGCCAACCTCGGACTCAGACAACTCATCACAACACCCACCCACTCTGCCGGCCAAACGCTTGACCCCATCTTCTCTGCAAGCTCCATTCACCTTCAACCACACCACCGAACTCCACTGGTCTGACCATCGCTGCATCCACTCGCACCCAACAGATCCCCCGCCGCTGCTGGAGCAAAGTCATCGAAGACCAGCTAACCACGACCCTCGCCGGGAGCCCATCTGTGGACCCCACCAACCCCGACACCACTGACCTCAACCTCAGACATTGGATCGACGACTGCTCCAACACCCTCGCCCGATCAAGAAACCCTCCAACAGACACACCAGCAAGAAGGCCAGCTGGTTCACTGAGGACCTCCATGCCTCCAAGCAAACCTGCCGAAAGCTAGAGAAGAAACAGCACCGTGAACAGACACCGGACAGCTACGCACCCCACAAGAACGCCACCCGCAGATACCATCACCTCATCAGATCCGCCAAAAGGGCCTCCTTCAAGACCACCTAGACAACAACGCAGACAACAGCAAAGAGCTCTTCAACATCGTGAAGGAACTCTCCAACCCCAGCTCCAATACCAACGACATCCCACCTTAGCAAGACCTGTGCGACTCCCTTGCCACCTTCTTCCATTGCAAGATCGCAGACATCCACGACAGCTTCAACGTCACGACCGCCCCGACAACCACTGAGACCTCCGTCCCCATGGCCACCATCCACACCAATCCCCTGCTCTCCTGGACCAACATAAATGACGACGACACCATCAAAATCATGAACACCATCCACTCCGGATCTCCGTCAGACAAAGGCCCACACCACCTCTTCTACAAAGCCAGCACCACCATCGCACCCCATCTCCGGAAAGTCATCAACATTTCCTTCGAGACAGCAACCTTCCCGGAGAGCTGGAAGCACGCTGAGATCAACGCCATACTCAAAAAACCCAAGGCTGACCCCAAGGACCTCAAGAACTTCCGGCCCATCTCCCTGCTCCCGTTCCCGGTGAAGGTCATCGAGAAGACCGTCAACAGACACCTGACCCGCTACCTCGAGGAGAAAAGCATCCTGGACCCGTCCCAGTCCGGGTTCTGCAGCAACCACAGCACCGAAACAGCCCTCATCACCGCCACCGATGACAGTAGGGCCCTGCTGGACAACGGAGAAACCGCGGCCCTCATCCTCCTGAACCTGTCTGTCGCCTTCGACACTGTCTGCCACCGCACCCTACGCACACGCCTCCACAACGCTGGGATCTGAGACAAGGCTCTAGACTGGACCACCTCCTTCCTCTCCGACAGAACCCAGAGCATCCGCCTCCCTCCTTTCAGCTCCGAAGACACCGAGATCATCTGCGGCGTACCCCAGGGCTCATCCCTTAGCCCGACATTGCTCAACATCTACATGGCACTGCTCGCCCACGTCGCACAACTGCATGACCTGAACATCATCTCCTACGCCGACGACACCCAGCTGATCCTCTCCCTCACCAAGGACCCCCTCACCGCCAAAACCAACCTCCACAAAGGAATGAAAGCCGTCACCGAGTGGATGCAGAACAGCCAACTGAAGCTATACTCAGACAAGATTGAAGTCCTCATCCTCGGCTCCACCCCCTCAGCCTGGGATGACTCCTGGTGGCCGACCACACTGGGAACAGCCCCAACACCCACCGACCACGCATGCAACCTAGGGTTCATCCTCGACTCTACCCTCTCCATGTCAAAACAGGTCAACGCTGTCTCGTCCTCCTGCTTCAACACCCTCCGCATGCTCCGCAAGATCACCCAGGCCCTCGTCAGCAGCAGGCTGAACTACGGAAACGCCCTCTATGCAGGAGCCTCGGCCAAACTCCTGAAATGACTTCAACGCATTCAAAACGCCTCTGCACGCCTGATCCTGGACATCCCCCGCTGCAGCCACATCACACCCCACCTGAGAGACCTGCACTGGCTCCCCGTCAACAAGAGGATCAACTTCAAGCTCCTCACCCACGCACACAAGGCACTCCACAACACTGGACCAGCATACCTCAACAGACGACTCAGCTTCTACACCCAGAACCACCAGCTCCGCTCCGCCGACCTCGCCCTCGCCACCGTCCCCAGCCTCCAAAGAGTGACCTCCGGTGGCAGATCGCTCTTCCACCTCACCGCCAAGACCTGGAACACCCTCCCCATCCTCTTACGACAGACCCAGGACCTGCTGACCTTCAGAAGACTCCTCAAGACCTGGCTATTCAAGCAGTAGCAGCATCTCCCCCCCAAGCACCTTGAGACCCTCACGGGTGAGTAGTGCACTTTACAAATGTTCTGATTGATTGATTGATAGAGTGGATCGACGTCGAGTGGTGTAAAGTGGAGTGGCGTAGAGTGGTATAGAGGGGAGTAGAGTGAAGTATGCATGGCATGGAAGAACATTGCCATTACAGACAACACATTAAAATGTCCGTTTCATTTGCTCATACATACAGTTTTACTGACAAAACGATAAAGCTCACAGACTATAGTGTGTTGAAATCAGCATCAGAGTGGTGCAGAGTGTCATAGAATGGAGTGGAGTGGAGTGGCGTAGAGGTGAGTGTTGTGGAATGGAGTGCTGTGGAGTATCATAGAGTGGAGTGAGATAGAGTAGAGTGGAGTGACATAAAGTGCAGTGTCATAGAATGGAATGGCGTACAGTGGAGCAGTGTGTCAAAGAATGGAGTGGCGTATAGTAAGTGGCGTGGAATGGCATAGGGTGGAATAAAGTGGCAAAGAATGGAGTAGAGTGTCATGGAGTCAAGCGGACTGGCATAGAGTGAGGCAGCATGGAGTGGCCCAGAGTGAATTGCAGTAGAGTGTCGTACAGTAGAGGGGCATAGAGTGGGGTGGCATAGAATGAAGTAGTGTCTTGGAGTGGAGTAGAGTGTCATAGATTAAAGTGGTGTGGAGTATAATGGACTGGAGTGGTGTAGAGTGGAGCAGAGTGATGTAGAGTGAAGTGGTGTAGAGTTGCACAGAGAGGAGTAGTGTAGAGTGTTGTAGGATGGAGTGGAGTTGAGAAGAGTGGAGTGGTATAGTGTGGAGTAGTGTGCTGTCGAGTGGAGTGGTGCAGAGTCATTATTATGGGACCCCAGCAGATTGTGCTTTCTTAATAGTGTCAGTTTAGAGATATGAGACTTCAGCACTGTGAGTGCCCTTTGGCATTGCTTTTGTAATGATTATGGGACCCAAGCAGCAGGATCTTTCTCAAAAGTAACACGTTATGGTTATAGAGCTCTAACTCAGTGATCTTTCCTCATTAGTGAATTTACAGTACAATGGGATCCCATAGGAGTACGCTTTCCAATATGCATCATATTAATGCCATAGGCTTTTGGCAGTGTGAGCTTTCCTGAACACTGGAATGTCATTACTATAAGACCACAGCAAGTTGAGCTTGTTCATAGCAGGGGCATGTCCGAATGTGCTCTCTCTCAGCTGTACAGTGCTTTTATTGTATTAATGCAGCAGTAAATCATGCAGGTAGGTCCTCACTTCCTGCATTTCTCTGTTGGTGGCAGAGAATGTCCGATATATGACTCCAGAAATGAGTTGCCACGTTAGCAGCGATACTTGAACCCAATAGTGAAAGCTTCCTTCATCAGCTTTTTGCTCCTGCTCCATGTCACACTTGTATGTCCCCTGTATTGTGACAGTAGATCGCCACTGCCCTATCTCTGCGACAGGACTCTGAAAGTTCCTCCTGCAGTTCTATGACACCGCAATAGGACCCCAGCAGGATGAGCCTACTCCACGTACATTCTCCATGTGCCGTGTGACTACAGCAGGGCCGTCTCCAGGAATAGTGCTTTTACAACTCTTTTTAACTGCTATAGGGCTATTTCGGTATGAGTTTTCTAAAGCCATGCCATGAGAGCACTGCTGGGCTCCAGAAATGACAATGTAGTGCAGCACTATCCTGCTAAGTTTTTTTGGGTACTGCCATTGTAAGCTCCCACTAGCAGTGTCCTAGTCATGCCATTGGTCAGCACTATTGTGGGGTTCCTCTTACTGTGCCCTATCCCTTGGCTGGGACTCCAGCAGGCCATGTCAGTGCGGCAGGATTTCAGAAATGAAAACCAGACCAAGCAATGTTCTGTCACTGCTAATAAAAATACTAGCTTCACCCAGCAGTGCCTTCATAACGCAAAAGACTGGAGCAATGTGTTTCCTCCAGGTTGATGGTGGTATCCCTACATGGGCGCCAACCCAAATCCCAATAAAGGAGATCACATTTCTTTGTTTGGAAGAGTAAATCGCAGATTATTAGCTGCTTTCTTGTACAAGCAGTTTATCTTACTCTCTGCATTCAAAGTGATAACTTTATCTCTTTGCAGTATAGTCTACAGGGGCCCTGTTATCACACACCATGTGCTCTTCTTTGGATCAGCCTTTTAGTGCTTGCAGCAGTAGAAGACCTTTAGTGAGATCCACCAGCCCTTGGTGTCTGTAGTGGAAGACTATGGGTTCCAGACTTTCGGTGACCCAAGACTGATTTCCCTATGTCCTTGCCCAAGAGTGTAAATAACCTTGCCCTCCTCTCACAAGACATGTCTGCTTCATGTTTTGTTTCAGGCACCTGGAATAAAAGCCTCCTATAACACCATTCACACTAAATTGATACCATTGGTAACACCTTTGTGTGTTGGGGGCAGGTCTAGTCTTTGAGTCTCTCTTTCAGTGTACCAAGTTCCTCAGATGATTCTTCTATTGGGTTTCTCTGCTTTCAACTGGGCCAGCTAGAAACAACAGATAGCATTGCCACATTTTCATTTATCCCTTCCACATGCCTAATATTGATGTCAGTGTTCAACTGCAAATTGTGTTATATTAGGTTCCTCAACAAATCCAAGACAGTAGAGTAAGATGCAGATTGTGAATTTCTTGCCTGTGCTACTACCATGTTGTCCGATCGAATGATGAGCCTACTGTTGGACAATCTGTCCAACTGCACAAAGCAGGAAGGACGAGGAAGGGTTCTTGGTTTCTGGTTAGGTTGTTCAAATAGCAATATAGCAGGCTACTTTTCCACACACAGCTCAGCACTCAGCAGGGTTCCAAACCCTTGTCTAGCCGAGGCGTCTGTGAATTGTTGTGCCTGGTGGATGGTCATCCGCAGTGACTGTCATAAAAGGATCCATTGAACTCTACACAGAGTGTCATCCACATACACAAGATTTCCTTCAGGTCCTTAGGACCTTAGCCTGATAAAGTGGTGCTTGTGCTCACACATACACTATAGGCACCTTGCAAACTCTATTCCTGTGGGGGAAATAGGGGCAGCAATTTTAAACCTCTGCATCAGTTTCTGTATTGTCTTCTTTGAAAGGTAGCATTAGAATAGCTTCCAAGAAGGTTTCCACTTCTACAGATGTTAGGCGTGAAAGGCCCTCTTTGGAGTCCAGTTCTGTCGCTAGAAACATCAGTCGTGAGTGAGACCTTCCTATTTTGCAAGGATGAGTGGGAGTCCTGGAGTCATCGTCACGGACAAAAAAGGCTACAATGACAGCACCACATTGAATAGCACCACTTCTGAGAGAGCCATATTTTTAAATATTAGCGCTACCTTGCAGATTCGATTACCAGATACTAAAAGTCATCATTGCCGTAGTGCGGGGACACTAACTGGAATTCGTGATTCTGCCACCTTATTATGCATACATCTAAATTGACCAACTCTTAATGAGGGCCTCAGAATTCAGTTTGAGGAATAGAGTGGAAGAGACATCTAATAAGGCAATGGACAAGCATTTGCTGGTGTGTTTAACATTATTTCTACTGGCATCAAAGAGGCATCAGCAGATGCTGTTGGTTCTTATTTTATGCAGCCAGAGATTTGTGTTCCTGAGTTGTAAAGTTATAATGGAGGGCATTTAATCCAGCAAAAGTTGCGGTTATTCGACAGCTATGCATTCAGGCTAACAGAGCCCCAGAGCGTTGTGGCTGGTTGGACATTTTTGAGACGACAAAGTTCTCCATTATGATGACCACGTCCACAGTGACACGTTGACAGTGCCATCTAATGAGGATCTTTAGACGGCCCACATATAGTTTGACCCTGCCATATAAGTTTCAGGTGTGCACTCACGTAAACCCATATTTGAGTGTCTAGTATGCAATATGACTCTATTGCTCCCCTGGGGTAAACCTTGAAAATTGTCATTGGGTGGCCAGAGCTTCCTGGCATACATGTCCCTCTTGCCGCGTTAAAAGAGCAGAGTCCACTCACAGACCAGGGTACTGGCTGTGCTCCAGGAGCCAGAATCACAAGAGGAATAACATGATGACCCCCAAGGCATGGTTCAGACTGTAGTATAACACTGGTGACAAATTATAGTGAATTTGTTACAGTGCAAACCAGATTCGGTAGCCTCTCTCACATGTCCTCCGCTTCTTGTAATTGGTAGGGCTAGAACCCTTCCTACAAAGTCTTAACCCTTTCTGTGCCCATGACGAGCTGGACTCGTCATGGGCCGCGGTTGCGCTGTGCCCATGACGAGTCCAGCTCGTCATGAACCCCGCCCGCTAATGGAACGCCCGGCACAGGGGGGGGAAAGGGCGTGGCACACAAGGGGTTAATATTATTCTGCCAATCCATTCCATATTTTACAAATCATCCGCTGATCCAAAGAAGAGTTTCCATTCCAATTGTCACCTATGACCTAGCACAGATAAAAAATGCTCTAAGGCCAGTTACAAATATGTTTTACAGGATAAGGCTACACTATGCCATCAAGTCATTTGGCATGATACTATATACAATAAAATGGGCTATCTACAGGGTACGTTTTAAAAAAAACCTATTAAACAAATAGATATTGTTCAATATGACAAGGTATAAAAGCAATCAAATGAAGTTTTCTTCCCAGAACCTCTGCAGAGGCACAAAAACACTGATGCCAAAAACTGGATTTAATACAAATAAATTATATGTAACTGGTGAATCGGAATTATCACATAAGCTATATTTCTCTTTAGTTTTTATGGCTAGTGAAGGGTACGTGAGGGCTTCATGAAGAGACATCTGGATCAATAATTTTCCTTTAATTAATAAGTATACCAGTTCTTTATTTCTAATCCCCATTTTAGTTCTCAAAAAGGCACTTGCCATTGAAGGCATCCACATAATAGATCCATTATATGTGCAGATGTATTATGGACAATGCCTATATTTGCTATGTGGACATTTTAATAGCACATTTGAACTGGGACACATGAGAGTTAATTTTTAGCTCAGCCTTTAGGACGATGTTTACTTCTGATAAAAGGCAGCTGTAGAAATGTTTCACCGCTGTTCTTCAACAGTATACTACGTAATCACAGCAATATCTTAAAGAATCGGTACAGAGCGCAACCTATCATAAAGTTTGCAAAACAAACAGCTGTATTTTGTCTTCTTCTGAGTAACAAGCAGTGGCAATGCAATAGGTGTGGGTTATGAGTGAAAGTGCTTGTTATGTCATTGGTGAGTTTAGACACTCAATAGGTCATCATAGATGCACTCTGTCACTCATCTTTGAACTTTTGCATCCGTTCAGCCATCCTCTAGCTCATTCTTGCATTCGAACTCTGGCACAACCTCAATGGTACATACACCAACTCACCAGCATATGGAAGGTAAACGAAAAGAATACAAGTGGAACAAATTAAACATGCTGACATCTAAACACAGCAATAAACTTGCAATAACAAAACTAAACATAGAAGCAGTTGTATGTTTTGTAGTTTATTTATTTATTTTATTTATTTGAAAGGTTTTTTACAGCGCTGGCTAGACCCGGGGGTATCAGAGGGCTTTACATGAGAAAAAGCAGTCAAGAAAAGCAGTTGTTCAGGGTAGCAACAAAAAAAAAAAACAAGCAAGTACATTTCACAATAAGTTCAAACAAGCATTGGCATAGCCAATAGGTCTTGCCTTTGGGACCTTATAAGGGTTTAGCCATGCAGCCCTTTAACCTGGGTGCTGTGCTGCTAGGGATTGAAGAGCAATTTCACAACCATCTAAACGAAGTCATTGGTAGCAATGAAGCAATGCTTGGGTTCACTGTTCCTAGGAAGCAAAAAAGACATTAAGCACATCAATGCCTTTTTGGGGTAGTAAGCACTATTAGCTTTGGAATTACCTACTGATATGCACCGGTATTCTCCAGACGTAGCATTATTTTGCCAGCAGTCTTTTAATGGCATGCAACCATCTCTGGTTGCAATCTCCTAACTTGATACACCGAGTGATTTTCTTCCCAAAATGTGTGGTGGCTAACCTGGGATGTAACTTAGCCCAAGGTCACACATGGGGTCAGCGTGAACGACTCTGTTCATGAACTGCTACAGCCTCAGACACTCCCCCTCTCAGGGTGGCTACAAGAAAACAAGCGAGAACTAGAGATTGTTTGTTTTCTTCTTTAAGAAAAAATGCAGAATAAAAACAGAGACCAAAAAGGGTGAAGGAAAAGTGTTGTACCAAGGGCAAAATTGATCTTATTATGCCAGTATTAAATAAAAGTAGAAAAATTAAGGTAAATCAACTGTGAAGAAATAAATGGCATGTATTGTGGTACGTTGCACTTCAGACCTAACACAGACAGGATCAATGCCTATCCAAAGTGGCCTGTGCAAGAAAAAAGTTTCTGGGAGGAGAATGACCATCTTTTGGGGGGAAAGTGGCTTACTTACGCGCCTTTCATTTTTTTTTGCAAAGGTCCTACAATTTCCCTTTATGCGAGGGCCCTTAAATTTCCTCAAGGGCAGGTGGTGAATAATAAAGACGGATGAAAAGAAATCATGTTGAGATGAGGTGCACTTTGAAAGGTGTGATCCAAACGGGGCAGGCACAGAAAGCTGAAACTAGTGCACACATTTGAGAACTACCCATGGAATAAGAACGAGTCCAGCAACAAAGCAAATAACAATAGGCTGGTGAAAACCACGCTAAGAAAAACAAGCATTAGGTCTCGCCTTTGATTAAGTTAAAGCCATTTGCTTTGCTAATGGTATTGTATAGAAAAAGCAAATGGATTTAACTTAATGAAAGGCGAGACCTGGGGGGGCGTGGCGCCCAGCAGACATGGCGGTGCTTCCGTGAGGCTCCCGGTCCAGTGCGGAGGCAGCACGCTCTTCTCTTCTTCAGCGTGACACTTCCCTGATGTGAGGCCGCATGAACAGCTTCGTGAACCGACGGGGATACTTTCTCCAACTCCTGAAACGCCCTTCTGCTGTCTTATGCAGGTAACGCAACCACACGGGTTCGCGCAGCGACAGCCGCCATTTTGCATCCCCGAATTTTACCGCGAGTAACTCTCACGGATGCAATCTCCGCCGGAACTGTTCTCAAGCTTGTTCTCAATGATAACACGTTTCCAAGCAAGTTTACAGGTCGCACTTTGTAACTTCTATTGATATCTGAGCAGCATTAATGAAATGACCCGTTTTTCGTCCTATTCTGAAGAAATGCATCTCTGGCCGCCATCTTAAGGATCTGTCATTTCCTCAGTGTGATGTGGAATTGTTAATAAGCCACAACTGTTGCTGCAGCGGCTGCTTTTTATTGAATAAATACTTAAGTGGTTCAGCCCATTTTCATCAATCTTTTCTTGTTGTTGGCAGTGCATCTGTGGACTAATGCTATGTTCCATCTCCTCTCTTCAAAAGATTAATGGTGGAGCTGTGACCCAGTTTTACCTCACCTTTACCTAGAGACTGGGGTGCTGTGGTTGCAGCCGTTAGCTCGACCTTCATTTTTTGGCACTTAGGATGACACTTTTTCAGCACTACTAAGTGGCACGCCAATTTAATTACGCCATTCTGCGTGGCTCTACAGAGTTTACTCTCTTTAACAGGCTGCGTTTTTGCTTCATGGTTTTGTTTTGCGACGCTGCGCAGTACTTCTACTGGTAATTTCAGACGTTTTTCCTGTGGTGCTGATTAATTCAGCTTTTAATATTCATAAGCACCCACTACTTTTTGGTTTGTTGCGTCCTCTATTTTTTAAGCGGTGTCTTGTCATTTTGCACGATTCCTCAGCTGTGTCTCCTATCTCACAATCTTCTCTGCAGTTAGTGCCCACCTTCTGGTCACAAATTATTACAGTTTCATGGGAAGGACAAAAGGTACCCTCTCTTCCAATTCAAAACCCAAACGCATCTTCATCAAAAACTCCAGAGTCTTCTTGGAATTTTCTAATTTGCATAATCTGGGGCTTCTTGCAGCAGACCAGGGTGACACAGGAATGGAACCTACGCAGTTACCACCTGGGAAGACAAATGTGAAACGCTTAAAAAAAGATCCCCCTACGCCTCCTTAACCAGCCTCTCCAGTCTCAATGGAATTATTGTTACAGGAAATAAGGGCTCTTAGACCGTTCGTGGAGGAGACTAACACCAAATTACAAATCCTGTCTGATAATTGGTCACAGCTGGATACCAGACTTACAACTATGGAACAAAATGTCTCTTCTTTCCAGGATACTACCAAAAGCATTTCCTCCTTAAACTCTCAAGTATCAGCCCTACAAAAAACATGGAGGACCTTGAAAATCAAAATAGGCGGAACAACATATGCATTTACAATTTGGCAGAGGGGATCGAAGGCACAGACCCAATGGCTTTTTTTAAGTCTTTCCTTTCCAAGATACTTCATCTACCAGAGGACACTACCCTGAACATACAACGAGCTCACAGATTAGGTCGGATTGCCACTACCATGTCATCTTCACAGAGACCGAGAGGAGTCATTTTTTATACTTCTTGGAGTACACAGATTTACTTAAAGTCCTGTCTGCGGCCAAGGCTCTCCAAAAGATCTCCTGGTCTGGTGCTACATAATTTTTCGCACAGGATTACTCTAGAGCCACTGCGAAGCGTCGTAAGGCCTTCCTTGATATGAGACCTGTTCTTCGCTCCATGGGCGCCAGATATGGTCTATTCCATCCATGCTTGTTTAAAGTAACCTACAACAACAAGACTACTTCATATGATGCTCCACTACGTCTGCAGAGCTTCATTAATGCACACAAGATGGATCTCATGGATTCTTCGAGACCATCCTACTCGCATGGAACTTGATCCTTTTGACTCTCACACTTAAATTATCATTTTCTTATTGAGTATAGAATTTCTGCCACTACGTGTTTTTACTTATTAATTCTTCATTTTATTTACATTCTAGATGTTGCTAATTAACCTTGCAAGTCTTTGCTTTCCTATGTTTGCATTAGGAATTTAAGCCAGAGATAACCTTGTTATTTCACTTTCCTCTGTTTTCACAGTTACGTCTATGTTTGGCGTGTTCTCTCCGTGCTCTGGCACGGTCCTCGTTGGATGTTTCGTCTGCTCCATGTGGTTCCACCCTCCCCCATTTTCTTCTTCCTGTAGTGTAGGTATGTTGTTCGTTTTGTCTTTTGTTTTTTGTTTTGTCTTACAATTTCTCTCCTTTTTTGCTTTTGGTGTCATTTACAATCTTATCCAGTCTCCTCTTCGCCTTTATGCAATATTACTTATCACTCTAATATTCAACTTTTCTCGCTCCTGGTCTCCTCACTATCTTACCATTAACCTTATTTTTCTCTCTTCTACTATCTCCGCTTTAGATTCACAGTTTTTGCTTTGTACACTTTATATTTCTCTTTTATCTCAACTCATAACCTCTTTCCAATTATTTCTATTCTTTCTCATTAATACGCAGTGTTACTATAACAAATTAGATTTATGCCGCAAAGTATTGAATCATTCTGTTTTTGAATGCTTATGTCCTTGAAAGTCATTTTATGGAACGTTAGGGGTCTGCATTCTCCTATCAAAAGACAAAGGGTCCTCACTCACTTAGCTAAATTAAATGTTGACTTGGTGTTTTTGCAAGAAACTCATTTAACAGACACTAAATCCTTAAAATTGAAAAAAAGGTGGATGGGGGATGTGTTCTTTTCTCCAGGAGATGGGAAACAAAATGGAGTAATGATACTTTGTCGCAAGACACTTCCAGTTTCACTTTTGTCACAAGAATCTGATAGTGATGGTAGATGGTTGAATGTTAAACTGCTGTTAAAAGATGTTCTAGTTTCTCTTTTTAACGTGTATGCCCCCACATGTGGTGAACCCTCTTTCTGGTCTACATTGGCCAAACAAATTACACATTCTATGGTGGATAACTTCATATTGGCTGGCGATTGCAACCTGGTTTTTGATCCATTTGTTGACAGAAATTCTAAGTTCCCATTTGTTCCAAATAAACCACATAAAACCTTTGTTCACACTATTATTCAACACAAACTCCTAGATGCTTGGCGCCTCTGTAACCCAACTACCAGAGAGTTTACTTTCTACTCCCCTACTCATCACACCCAATCCAGACTTGATGACATTTTTGTTTCCCACAACATATCTCAAACACTCACATTTGCAAAGATTGGCCCTATTTTAATTTCTGACCATGCTCCTGTTTCAATTGGCATTGATATTTTACCTAAATCTTCTGTCCCTAAAAGATGGCGTTTTAATAACGCTCTTCTTTCAAACCCAGAGTTTACTGCTTCTTTTACTAATTTCTTCAATTAATATTTTGACTTAAATTATTCTGACCACATGCCGTTTTCAACCATATGGGATGCTTATAAAGCTTCGGCAAGAGATTTCATTATTGGTTTTGTTGCCAAGCAACGTAGAACTGCACGCACACATACCAAGAATCTTCTCCGAGACATCAAGGAGTTAGAACACTCCTATTATACTTCACACTCACAAGATTGCCTAACGGCTCTTATTAACGCTAAATTGCAATTTAATAAAAAGTCGACTGATGGTGCTTCAGTATATTTATTAAAATCCAGTTCACGGTTCTATGGAGGCACAAATAAAGCCAGCAAAATACTGGCTAACTACTTAAAGATTAGAAAGAACAAGTTAAATATAGAATCAATATACAACACCAATTCCAATTTACATTAAGGACGCTGATATTCTAAATGAATTTTCCCTTTTTTTACAAATCATTGTATTCGTCCGAAACACAACCTACCCAACATTCCTTATCACACATCTTTTCTAATTTACCAAAACCCCACCTCTCTTCTCTGGATCTGTCTTCTTTAGAATCAGATATCACACAACAGGAATTATTATCTGGTCTTCAGCTCCTTAAAAAAGACAAGGCTCCGGGTCCGGATGGTTTTACCGTTGAATTTTATCTGCATTTTTCTAAAATCCTTCTGCCTAAACTGCACTCCTTAACATTTTTTTTTAGTTCTCTAAATAAATCCTCTGGATCTTTTTCAAAGGCACCTATTTGCCTTATCCCTAAGGAAGGCAAAGACTCTAAATTCTGTAAGAATGACAGCCCATCTCCCTGGTTAACATTGACTATAACATTTTCTCAAAAGCATTAGCTATTAGACTGGATTCCTACCTACCAAATTTACTGGGAAAGGAGCAATCTGGCTTTGTTAAGGGACGTTTTATTACAGATAATACTCAACTTCTTTTTAATATCTTGTCCAACTCCTCCCGCCTAAAATATTCCCTGGCAGCAATTGCATTAGACGCGGAAAAAGCGTTTGACAGGGTTGAGTGGATTTATTTGTTCTACACTGTAAAATGGTTTGGTTTAGGCCCTAAATTTATTTCTTTGATTTCTCTTCTTTATTCCAACCCTTGCGCTGCAGTCTGTGCTAACAGTTTGATTTCCCCATTTTTTGACTTGGGTAGAGGAGTTCGTCAAGGCTGCCCCTTATCTCCCTTTTTGTTTAATTTAGCTTTGGAACCTTTCCTCTTCAAATTACGCCAGAATCCACACATATATGGCTTCCAAATGACTTATAACCACATCAAACTCGCAGCTTATACTGACGATATCTTGCATTTTATCTCCAATCCAAGTGACTCAATTCCTGCCTTTCTAGCTGAAGTCCAAACATACTCCCTCATTTCTGGATATAAGCTAAACAATGATAAATGCGAAATTTTGCCCTTGACCAAATATACTTTTAAACCGGACTTTATTGCCTCAAATTTCACATGGGGTCCTAATCATATCAAATATTTAGGACTATACATTACACCCAGCATCTCAGATACAGTAACATTATGTATGAACAAATGCACTCCAAAACTCGCGGACCTAACTACCAGATGGCATCCTCTTTATTTATCCTGGTAGGGATGTTTAGACACCATTAAGATGATGCTATTACCCATAGTTTTATATACTATATCTAACATACCACTTCCAATTCCTGTTAAATCACTTAACAAGATTAATTCAATTATCTCTTCATTCTTACGGAACAACAAAAACCCCAGAATGTCTCTAAAGAGATTAATCTGTTCCAAAGATGAAGGTGGAGTTAATTTTCCAGATTTTCAGATGTATCAGAAAGCATTCCTTCTACGCCAGGCATCTTTTTGGCTACTCGAGCCCACGGATAATTCTCCTTTTTGGACCTTAATTGAACGTCTCTTTCTTTCTCCCTTTTCCTTTCAGGAGTATCTCTCTTTCTCACGCAAACTGCAGGCTCTGTCTACCCCCATAATTAAATTTACCTCCAAACTCCTTCAGCCACCAACTCCTCCTGTATCGCATACTATAGACTCCTTCCTTGCTTCAACCATTTGGCATAATCAAAATTTGCTCATTCATAATAAACCCTTTTATTGGAAGTCTTGGAGATAGAGATGATTAATTTGGGTTCACCAGTTATTCTCCCAATCATTTCTTTTACCCTTTTCCTTACTTAGCCAACTGTTTAACTTGCCTACTTCATTCACCACTAAATATAACCTATTAAGGGAAGCCGTGATGTCTACTTTTACCCACATATCAAACGCACCTATTTCTTCTAACACTTCTGATTCCACCTCACATTTACATACCACGTTAAAAAACACACCTAAAGCTTCCACTATTTATGACTTTTTACGAGTTACTGATACTATTAGACAGAAATCTAAAGTAGAAACATCGTGGGAGCATGATTTTCAGACCTCTTGGCCAATTTCTTTATGGAGGAATTTATGGATTAAAACACGCAAATCCTCTAGAGCAGCAAATACAATGCAAACACTTTTTTTGTATACAACAGACTTTTATTATCACCGCAGGTTTTAAGCAAAAGTTTTTCAACTGTATCCAATGTTTGTTGGACATATTTATCTTCAAATGCTGATTTATACCACATGCTGTTCTCTTGTGATTCTGTTTGAAATTTCAGGAAACAAGTATGGACTTAAATCAACTAAATTTTTGGCGTCAATTTTCCCTTTTCCTTCACCATTGTCTTCTTGGGGAGTCTCTCACCTGTTTGGGAAAACATGACGTTTAATGTTAAAATTCTTGATCCATTATTAGCTGTTGCTTTTCAACAAATCACTGCTAATTGAAAAGACTACAAAAATTTCTTATAGAGCCTGGTGGTACGCCATCTGCCACAACCATAGCTTAGATACTTGTAGGAGATTAGGATCTGCACTTATGTTGCCCCCACTTTTTTTCTGATGTATACACTGGTTTCTGGCTATAGTCTGGCTGGGTCCCTGCTAATCAGGGCCCCAGTCTCTCTGTTCTCTCTAAACAACTTTGAGTGCATACTAGATGCACTAGTGATTGGATACTGTGCTACCTTATGAGCCCTAGTATATGGTACCCTAGGTACCAAGGGCATAGGTACTCCACAGGCCTACCAGGGGCTGAAGCATGAATTATGCCACCCCCGGAAGCAGACTAAATCTGACTGCTGCAGCCTGGGTGAGGGTGCTAGCACTCCTCACTGAGGTATAGGTTCCTATATCTCACCATACACACACATATAAACCTATCAGCCACCCCAATGGCAGGCCCTATCAATCCTGAGGGCAGGGTGCTTGGTTTACAATGTGAGGGGGTGCCTCTGCCTGACCAGGGCTCCTCTGCAGCTGGCAGGGTCTATTCCTTGTGGCTGTTTGTGGATGCGGTTAAACCATATACTCTTAAGTGCATTATAACCTCCCGGTTAATGCTAACTTTGGAATGACTGCATCAAAACATGTCGTGTTTGGTGTCAAACAACTTGGAATCATACCCCCACACCAGTAACTGGTGTGGGAGTATGATCCCACCCTTCTAGAGGGGACGACATGTACCTACTGTGGTAACACGGTAGAAATCTGAAAGGGCCCTGGCATCACAAAATGGATGCCACCAGCACAGACACAGGGCTGCCCTCCTGCTGCTGACTGAAACTCACAGTGGAGGAGGCCCAACAATAGGCATCCTGTCGCAGGGAGGTGTCACTACCTTCCAGACAGGATTTAGGGCCATATGTAGGTAGTTAAATACCGGTTGGTAACGGCCGAAATTCGGTAAATATCCCGTTACCGACCGGTATTTAGGCATTTGAGATGTAGGAGGCATGATTTAAGGATTCGGTAATTTACCGAATCGGTAATGGATTGGTAAAATACCAAATCGGTAAACTACAGATTCGGTAAATTACCGAATCCTTAAATCATATGTAGGGAGCACTCAAGTGAGTGTTTTTTTGTATTCAGGATTCGGTATTTACCACCAAATACAGGTTGGTGATAAATACCGAATACCTTTCAAAAATCTATTTTTTGCTGTTTTGACAGTGCCATGTGGCAGACATACATGCCCTTAGG
Source organism: Triturus cristatus (assembly GCF_964204655.1). Taxonomy (NCBI): domain Eukaryota; kingdom Metazoa; phylum Chordata; class Amphibia; order Caudata; family Salamandridae; genus Triturus; species Triturus cristatus. The sequence goes on from NC_140591.1 coordinate 1,081,847,023, forward strand.
GCATGTATGTGCGCCACATGTGCACACATGCACGATTCAGGGGTGCAACAGAGTGTCAATGTGACACCCTGCCACCCTTGAATATGCTCCCCCTATTACCGATTCGGTATTTACCGAATCGGTAATGGTGAATGGCTTCCCATTGATTCCTATGGGCCTCCAGGCCCATAGGAATAAATGGGAAGGTATGCCTCATTACCGATTCGGTAAATACCGATTCATAAATACCGAATTTTTCCGAATCGGTAAAATTTACCGATTTTTTACCTACATACTATTTACCGATTCTTAAATAACGAATCGGTAAAATTCGGTATTTATGAATCGGTAAATAGTATGTTACCTACATATGGCCCTTAGTGTATTGGGGGTGGGTGGGAGCACTTCTACAGTGCTTTGAAGTCCTGCACTGGGGGAGCAGTAGGCTCCTCTGTGCATATACCAGCTCAAACCAGTTCAGGGGCTACCTGTCCCTGCTCTGGCGCGAAACTGGACAAAGGGAAGTGGGTGTAACCACCCCTTACCCTGACCCTCCCAGAGGAGTGGTCCCAGAGCTAGTCCCTCCCCTATCTTCAGTATAAGATAGGAAACCTTGCCATTGCAAAGTAGATAACCCTCGACGACGCTCTACAAAGAAGAATCCTGGCCCTTCAACATTCCACTACCTTTGGAAGACAGAAGAATCTCCCTTGGAGACAAGGAGTGACTCCCCTGCTTGGCAGGCACCAGAAACTCTAATCAACGGTGGCAAACTATCCCGCTCCTGCTGGAATCCGAAGTCCCTGCAGCCCCAGAAGTAGATTTCCTGACTTCTCGACAGCCATTGTGAGTCCCCAGCAGAGCTGAGGTGAGTGGACCCTACGAGTGACGAGGAACAGAAATACCCGGGTACCATGCACTATTGTCAAGTGCAACCCCTTCTCGACAGTCTACAAACTTGTGCTTCAGACCACTGATGGCCCAAGCCTCCAGCACAATTTGCAGCAAAAATCAGAGGCCTACACCATTTTGAGTGACCGTGGGCTCCTGTGAAGCATTTCCTCAAGAGGCGTCGTTGCAATCCCTTGCCTGTTGGCTTGTGGGTCCCCTGAAGACTTTCTTATCAACTCAAAGGGCTCCTCTGGTTGCACCAGGCCTGCCCTCACTCACCCTTGCTGGGTGAGTCCCTCAGACCTTTCTGGTCTGCACCATCGACTTTCTTCACTCTACACAAGACTTGCTGTTGCCAAGGCTTGTTGGCTCCAATCCAGTTGCTGACACGGCAGTCCGCTGCAGACATCATGGAGCGCTCAGAATCCAGCTGCAGCTCATCGTCGATCATTCCTGGACCTCGTGAGCGAAGAGTCAAAACACCCTTGATCACCTGAAATCACCCGACATCCGTGGGCATCCATCTTCCTGGCCCCGGGTAACTGGCAAGTGACTGTGAAAACTGTCCCTTCAATTTTCAGGTCATCTGCATCTCTAGAATCCAGCCTTGGGTTCCACCAGACACTTCTTCAGTCGCCGCAAGCAGCAAGTCTTCTTTGGTCTCCATAGAAAACAGCGACGCGACCCGACACCAAAAGACTCCTATGCACCCGGCTTCCCTGGGTGAGGTAACTCGTGCACTCTGGTGCCCTAGTGTGTGTTGGCCCTCGAATTACTTACCTTGTAAGTGGCTTGCTTGTAGACTTCCTCGAAGTACCCAAAAACTTTAAAAAGTCAAACCTCGACTTGCTCCATTGTAATCAATAGGAAACCCGCTGCTGTGTTCACACACTGAAGGCGTCTCCCGTAGGTCTGTTACTTACCTGCTTTCACTGCAGTAGTGAAGCCCCAGCGATTCTACAGTCCCTAGGCCTTGTCATTCTGCAAGTCGACTTTCCTAAACCTCTTTTTTAGTACATGGTCTGGTACGCCCTTAGGGCCCGAGGCATATTTGTGCTTAACTTATTGTGAAACGTTGATATTTGAATGTGTTCCTGACTTCTAATCTCATAAAGAGATTAGTAGAGTGTGTCTAGAAATAAATACATATATATTTGACCTTGACACCTGTGTGGTGTCCTTTCATTTGGTAATTCAAGAGATTATAAGGTAAAACCAGCTGCTTTACATTCCTCTGAGACTTAGCCTGAAGGCTGCTCTCCACAGCTACCACTAGGATAGCTTTCTCTGAAAGGTTGTCTTAAACCTATCTACCATAAGAGCCGAATTGGAGTGGTGCAAGGTGGCCACTATAACTAATGACTAGCATATGCCAGGCCAACTTCTCACATTGGTCGGCAGCGTGTGGGATTCCAGCTTGCCACTGTTTTACCTGAAAATCTCTATTTGAATTACTAACTGAAAACCACTAAAGGTACTCAAGGTACATATAAAAGTCAAGCTTAGTATCAATAAGTTCTACTGAACTTAGAGTTGTTTGTGAAGGGATAGCACACCCTTGCTACAGCTCAAGCTAGAATCTGTAGGCCACAAACTAGTGTAGGTAGTGCAACACTGCATAACACTAAAACTAGTGACCAGCATATGCAAGGCCAACTTCTAACTCTATACCTCAGTGAGGAGTGCAAACACTACCTCACCCATGCTGCAGTAGCAGGCCTGTGGTGTCAGATTTAGTCTGCTTCCCAGGGGTGGCATAATACATGCTTCAGCCCCTGGTAGGCCTGAGAAGTACCTATGCCCTTGGTACCTAGGGTACCATATACTAGGGGCTCATAGGGTACCACAGTATCCAATCACTAGTGCATCTAGTATACACTCAAAGTTGTTTAGAGAGAGCAGAGAGACTGGGGCCCTGATTAGCAGGGACCCAGCCAGACTATAGCCAGAAACCAGTGTTAACATCAGAAAAAAAGTGGGGGAAACATAAGTGCAGATCCTACTCTCCTACATTGACTGACACTAACCAGCTGACACTGACTGACACTGACTGACTGACACTGACTGACTGACACTGACTGACAGACTGACACTGACTGAGACTGACTGACACTGACTGACTGACACTGACTGACTGAAACTGACTGACTGACACTGACTGACTGACACTGACTGTCACTGACTAACATTGACTGACTGACACTAGCCAACATTGACTGACTGACTGACAATGACATACTGACAATGACTGACACTGACTGACTGACACTCACTGACTGACACTGACTGACACTCACTGACCGGAACTCACTGTTGTCACTGACTGACACTGACTGGCAGGCTGACACTGACTGACACTGACTTGCACTGACTGCCTGACACTGACTGACTGACACTGACTGAAACTGACTGACTGACACTGGCTGAATGACACTGATTGACACTGACGGACACTGGCTGACACTGATGACATTGACTGACACTGACTGACAATGACTGATTGACACTGACTGACTGGCAATGACTGACTGACAATGTCTGACTGACACTGACTGACTGACACTAACTGACACTGACTGACACTAACTGAAACTGACTGACACTGACTGACTGACTGACACTGACTGACACTGAATGACACTGACTGACTGACAATGACTAACTGACAATGACTGTCTGACACAGACTGACTGACAATGACTGACTGACACTGACTGACACTGACTGACACTGACACTGACTGACACTGACTGACTGACACTGACTGACTGACACTGACTGACTAACACTGACTGACTGACACTGGCTGACTGACTGACACTGACTGACTGACTGACACTGACTGACTGACGCTGACTGACACTGACTGACTGACACTGACTGACTGACGCTGACAGACACTGACTGACACTGACTGACTGACACTGACTGACACTGACTGACAATGACTGACAATGACTGACTATGACTGACTGACAATGACTGACTGATACTGACTGACTGACACTGACTGACACTGACTGACTGACACTGACTGAAACTGACTGACACTGACTGACTGACACTGAATGACACTGACTGACTGACACTGACTGACTGACATTGACTGTCTGACATTGACTGACTGACACTCACTGACTGACAATGGCTGACTGATACTGACTGACACTGACTGACACTGACTGACTGACACTAACTGACTGGTACACTGACACTGACTGACTGACACTGACTGACTGACACTGACTGAAGCTGACTGACTGACACTGACTGACACTGACTGACTGACACTGACTGACACTGACTGACGCTGACTGACACTGGCTGACACTGACTGACATTGACTGACTGACTGACAATGACTGATTGACACTGAATGACTGGCAATGACTGACTGACAATGACTGACTAACACTGACTGATTGACACTGACTGACACTGACTGACACTGACTGACACTGACTGACACTGACTGATTGACACTGACTGAAACTGACTGACACTGACTGACTGACACAGAATGACACTGACTGACTGACAATGACTGACTGACAATGACTGACTGACACTGACTGACTGACAATGACTGACCGATACTGACTGACACTGTCAGTGGCTTGTTTTACCTTATAATCTCTTGAATTACCAAATGAAAGGACACCAGTCTGGTCTGGTACGCCCCTAGGGCCCCAGCCATATTTGTGCTTAACTTATTGTGAAACGTTGATATTTGAATGTGTTCCTGACTTCTAATCTCATAAAGAGATTAGTAGAGTGTGTCTAGAAATAAATACATATATATTTGATACTATACCTGTGTGGTGTCCTTTCATTTGGTAATTCAAGAGATTATAAGGTAAAACCAGCTGCTTTACATTCCTCTGAGACTTAGCCTGAAGGCTGCTCTCCACAGCTACCACTAGGATAGCTTTCTTTGAAAGGTTGTCTTAAACCTATCTACCATAAGAGTCAAATTGGACTGGTGCAAGGTGGCCACTATAAACAGTGACCAGCATATGCCAGGCCAACTTCTCACATTGGTCGGCAGCGTGTGGGATTCCAGCTTGCCATTGTTTTACCTGAAAATCTCTATTTGAATTACTAACTGAAAACCACTAAAGGTACTCAAGGTACATATAAAAGTCAAGCTTAGTATCAATAAGTTCTACTGAACTTAGAGTTGTTTGTAAAGGGATAGCACACCCTTGCTACAGCTCAAGCTATGATCTGTAGGCCACAAACTAGTGTAGGTAGTGCAACACTGCATAACACTAAAACTAGTGACCAGCATATGCAAGGCCAACTTCTCACTCTATACCTCAGTGAGGAGTGCAAACACTACCTCACCCAGGCTGCAGTAGCAGGCCTGTGGTGTCAGATTTAGTCTGCTTCCCAGGGGTGGCATAATACATGCTTCAGCCCTTGGTAGGCCTGAGAAGTACCTATGCCCTTGGTACCTAGGGTACCATATACTAGGGGCTCATAAGGTACCACGGTATCCAATCACTAGTGCATCTAGTATGCACTCAAAGTTGTTTAGAGAGAACAGAGAGACTGGGGCCCTGATTAGCAGGGACCCAGCCAGACTATAGCCAGAAACCAGTGTTACCAGAAAAAAAGTGGGGGCAACATAAGTGCAGATCCTACTCTCCTACATTGACTGACACTAACCAACTGACACTGACTGACACTGACTCACTGACACTGACTCACTGACACTGACTGACAGACTGACACTGACTGAGACTGACTGACACTGACTGACTGACACTGACTGACTGAAACTGACTGACTGACACTGACTGACTGACACTGACTGTCACTGACTAACATTGACTGACTGACACTGACCGACATTGACTGACTGACTGACAATGACATACTGACAATGACTGACACTGACTGACTGACACTCACTGACTGACACTGACTGACACTCACTGACTGAAACTCACTGACTGACACTGACTGACAGGCTGACACTGACTGACACTGACTGACACTGACTGCCTGACACTGACTGACTGACACTGACTGACACTGACTGACTGACACTGACTGAATGACACTGATTGACATTGACTGACTGACACTGACTGACACTGACTAACACTGGCGGACACTGACTGACATTGACTGACACTGACTGTCAATGACTGATTGACACTGACTGACTGGCAATGACTGACTGACAATGTCTGACTGACACTGACTGACTGACACTGACTGACACTGACTGACACTGACTGATACTGACTGACACTGACTGACTGACTGACACTGACTGACACTGAATGACACTGACTGACTGACAATGACTAACTGACAATGACTGACTGACACAGACTGACTGACAATGACTGCTGACACTGACTGACACTGACTGACTGACTGGCACTGATTGGTACTGAATGACACTGACTGACTGACACTGACTGACTGACACTGACTGACTAACACTGACTGACTGACACTGACTGACTGACGCTGACTGACACTGACTGACTGACACTGACTGACTGACGCTGACTGACACTGACTGACTGACACTGACTGACAATGACTGACTGACTATGACTGACTGACAATGACTGACTGATACTGACTGACTGACTGACACTGACTGACTGACACTGACTGACACTGGCTGGCACTGACTGACATTGACTGACTGACTGACAATGACTGATTGATACTGACTGACTGGCAATGACTGACTGACAATGACTGACTGATGCTGATACTGACTGACTGACACTGACTGACACTAACTGACACTGACTGACAGACACTGACTGAAACTGACTGACACTGACTGAATGACACTGAATGACACTGACTGACTGACACTGACTGACTGACATTGACTGACTGACACTCACTGACTGACAATGGCTGACTGATACTGACTGACACTGACTGACACTGACTGACTGACACTAACTGACTGGCACACTGACACTGACTGACTGACACTGAGTGAAACTGACTGACTGACACTGACTGACTGACACTGACTGACACTGACTGACTGGCACTGACTGACACTGACTGACACTGACAGACACTGGCTGACACTGACTGACATTGAATGACTGACTGACAACGACTGATTGACACTGACTGACTGGCAATGACTGACTGACAATGACTGACTGACACTGACTGATTGACACTGACTGACACTGACTGACACTGACTGAAACTGACTGACACTGACTGACTGACACTGACTGACACAGAATGACACTGACTGACTGACAATGACTGACTGACAATGACTGACTGACACTGACTGACTGACAATGACTGACTGATACTGACTGACACTGTCAGTGGCTTGTTTTACCTTATAATCTCTTGAATTACCAAATGAAAGGACACCACACAGGTATATATATCAAATATATATGTATTTATTTCTTGACACACTCTACTAATCTCGTTATGAGATTAGAAGTAAGGAACACATTCAAATATCAACGTTTCACAAAAAGTTAAGCACAAATATGGCTGGGGACCTAGGGGCGTACCAGACCATATACTAAAAAAGAGGTTTAGGAAAGAAGCGTGCAGTGTGAGAACACAGCCGCGGGTTCCCTATTGATTTAAATGAAGCAAGTCGCGGTTGGATTTTTAAAGTGTTACGGTACTTTGAGGAAGTCTACAAGCAAGCCACTTACATGGTAAGTAATTCGAGGGCCAACACACACTAGGGCACCAGAGTGCACGAGTTACCTCACCCAGGGAAGCCGGGTGCATAGGTGTCTTTTGGTGTCGGAAGAAGAGCTTTCCCAGGAGCAGAGTATACCTGATCCTGTGATGTGATTCCACTAAGCTGATCTTTACGGTATGGGGTTCCCCATTCAAGCCTAGAGACCTTCTACTAGTCTAATAATATTAGTTTACTAGTGAAAGGAAGGTGACTGTATTCCACTGTCATTATATTATGATTTCTCCTTTCATTTTTTATGGTATTGTAACTATGCTGATGGTTTTGATTTTAATCATTTGTCTGCTTATGTTAGCTAAAGTACTGCATCTTAGAACTCGAGATTTATAAAATAAACTGTTTTAACTTTACCGTGTCTTTGTTTACTGTTGTTGTGGACTGATATGAGAATAATAACGAACAGGTATTTCTGATTCCCACCATTCCTGAGAATACACTAAGTCGCTTGTTCTGGGTTGTCTATACATTGGGACCGCCGAGATAAATACGGATAACGAATGGGACACTGATGCTGGTCGGATAGGGGTTCTGGGTTCTGAGGTGAGTTTTTGGTACACCACAAAACACTGAGGTCCTGGTTTCCTGCGCATAGTTCTGTGCATGAGCAGAATCGGGTCAGGTCGCGTCGCTGTTTTCTTTGGAAGCCAAAGAAGATTTGCTGCTTGCGAAGACTGAAGAAGTGTCCGGTGGAGTCCAAGGCTGGATTCAAGACGAAGATGACCTGAAAGCAGAAGTGACAGTGTTCACAGTCACTTGCCAGTGACCCGGGGCCAGGAAGATGGATACCCACGGATGTCGGGTGATTTTAGGTGATCAAGGGTGTTTTGACTCTTCGCTCACGAGGCCCAGGAGGGGTTGACGATGACCAGCAGTTGGATTCGGAGTGTCCAACAACGTCTGCAGCTGACTGCGGTTACGGCAACCGGATTGGAGCCAACAAGCCTTGTCAACAGCAAGCCTCGTGGAAAGTGAATTTAGTCAATGGTGCAGACCAGCAAGGTCTGAGGGACTCACCCAGCAAGGGTGATTGAGGGCACGCCTGGAGCAACCAGGGGAGCCCTTTGGTTTGATAAGAAAGTCTTCAGGGGACCCACAAGCCAACGGGCAAGGGTTCACAAAGATGCCTCGTGAGGAAATGCTTCACAGGAGCTCACGATTTTCGGTGCACAAGCTGCTGGAGGCTTGGGCCACAAATGGTCCAAAGCACAAGTTTGTAGAATGTCGTGAAGGGGTTGCACTCGACAATAGTGCACGGTACCCGGGTATTGCTGTTCCTCGTCAGTCGTGGGGTCCACTCGCCACAGCTCTGCTGGGGACTAACAATGGCTGTCGGGAAGTGAGGAGATCTGCTTCCGGGGCTGCAGGGACTTTGGGCTCCAGCGGGAGCGGGAACGTTTGCGACCGTTGATTCAAACTTTTGGTGCCTGCCAAGCAGGGGAGTCACTCCTTGACTCCAAGGGAGATTCTTCCGTCTTCCAAAGGTAGTGGAACGTCGAAGGACCAGGATTCTTCTTTTAAAGCGTCGTCCAGGGTTATCTAACTTGCAATGGCAAGGGTTCCCAATCTTATACTAAAAGACAGGGAGGGACTAGCTCTATGACCACTCCTCTGGGAGGGTCAGGGTAGGGGGTGGTTACACCCACTTCCCTTTGTCCAGTTTCGCGCCAGAGCAGGGACAGGTAGCCCCTGAACCGGTTTGAGCTGGCATACGCACAGAGGAGCCTACTGCTCCCCCAGTGCAGGACTTCAAAGCACTCTAGGAGTGCACCCACCCAGCCCCAATACACTAAATCCTGTCTGGAAGGTGGTGACACCTCCCTGTGACAGGATGTCTATTGTTGGGTCTCCTCCACTGCGAGTTTCAGTCAGCAGCAGGAGGGCAGCCCAGTGTCTGTGCTGGTGGCATCCATTTTGTGATGCCAGGGCTCTCTCAGATTTCTACTGTGTTACCACAGTAGGTACATGTCTTCCCCTCTAGAAGGGTGGGATCATACTCCCACACCAGTTACTGGTGTGGGGGTATGATTCCAAGTTGTTTGACCCCAAACACGACATGTTTTGATGCAGTCATTCCAAAGTTAGCATTTACCGGTAGGTTATAATGCACTTAAGAGTATATGGTTTAACCGCATCCACAAACAGCCGCAGGGAATAGACCCTGCCAGCTGCAGAGGGGCCCTGCTCAGGCAGAGGCACCCCCTCACATTGTAAACCAAGCACCCTGCCCTCAGGATTGATAGGGCCTGCCTTAGGGGTGACTGATAGGTTTATATATGTGTGTATGGTGAGATATTGGAACCTATACCTCAGTGAGGAGTGCTAACACTACCTCCCCCAGGCTGCAGTAGCAGGCCTATGGTGTCAGATTTAGTCTGCTTCCCAGGGGTGGCATAATACATGCTTCAGCCCCTGGAAGGCCTATGAAGTACCTATGCCCTTGGTACCTAGGGTACCATATACTAGGGGCTCATAATGTACCACAGTATCCAATCACTAGTGCATCTAGTATGCACTCAAAGTTGTTTAGAGAGAACAGAGAGACTGGGGACCTGATTAGCAGGGACCCAGCCAGACTATAGCCAGAAACCAGTGTTAACATCAGAAAAAAAGTGGTGGCAACTTAAGTGCAGATCCTACTTTCCTACAGCCGCCATTACAAGTGTGTGGACGACGCTGCAAATGAGAAAAAAATAGTGCTTCAAGTCCTTTAAAGGAAAGAGTGTAAATCAGCACATAAGCGATCCAATCCCGGTGGGCGTGCCTAAAAGGAGACAGGGTGGCAACATGCAGCGATTGACATGCCTTGTATGCAATCATTGCACTGCCTTCGGCATAATTTGTAACGCCAAATGACGCGCACAAATCAAAACTGAAGGGGAACTGGGAAGAGGCCTCGTAAGACAAGAGCATCACATGCGCTGCTTATGTCAAGAGACCTAAAAATACCAAGGTGACCTGATAAACACAAAAGACAGCAGACAATTGGTGAAAGAGCCATGCACGTGAAACTCCATCAGATAAAAATGACTGAGGAAACTGGGATCAGGGCAGAATCCAAAGTGATTTACCTTATGCCAAGCAAAAAGAGTTTAGTCACTTCACTTATCAGAACGAACGTCACTTCAAGTACAAAGAAACGGGAACTGAACCCAAGTTTCTTCCTCATGTCACCCTTCCCGTACTGCAGAAAGACAAACCCTTGTTTTTAATATGTCCCTGGCAGAGGGCTGTCTTCCTGCCTTATTTCCTCCTCGGAATGAAGAACGACCTGTCAGAGCACTTCACAGTGTGAACAGCTCCCGAGATGAATAATGCAACAGAACATGTTTATCTGTAAAGCTCATGTTCACCTAATGGTAACTTGACACTAAATAAGAGATGTTTATTGTTACCCAACTTAATGGTACTTGTTTTATTGACCTCAGAAGGATGAAAGGCTGAGTGGACCTGCCCGGATTTGATCCTGTGGCCATGAGGTTGAACACAGGACTTTACAGTGGACGCTTTAGTCCACTAAGCCACCAGACCCCCAACTTCTACATCATAGTAGTACCGATGTGAGACGAGAGGGAGGTATCTGGGCAGAAGCGACCTGACTTGCGAGGCACTTGCAACATTGGTTTAACTCTTGAGTAGGACAAGAGCAAGGGGGAGTTGTAACAGTAATTGTCTCTTCATCTACAAACAGAACTTTTCACAGCGCCACTTGATAAAATGAACAGTTGCATCCCAGTGTAAAGAAAAAAGTCGCAAGAGGATGGGGCGCTCGGTTCACAGTGTGCAAGCCACCATTGCTAGATTTCACCCTTGGTCTTTTGGGTTGTAGTGTATCACTTATGCATGGTGCAGCAGAGATCAAGGTGAGAGCCCGCCTTGGTGCATAATGGCTTTCGATGAGCTCGTGCAGCCTACGGTAAGGGTGACAGAATCAGAGTGGTCCTACAATCCTCGTTTGATGGCGTTGCAGTTTTGCAGGTTGGAAGTGCAGGCCTGAAATGGGTGGGAGATTCTAGAATGCCTGCCCTTTGTTGGTTGGCAAACAGCTTCCAGGCATGCAGAGGTCATATGGGGGCTTCCGCTTTTTATTTTTTTATTTTAATAAATCTTTTTATTAAACAGACTTGACATAGAGGTACAGTTTCACAATAGTCAATAAAGGGATTTACAGCGAAACCAGATATGCATACAAATACAGTAGTATGGTTTGTCGGAATGTATGGGAAGGGGGGTCTTCACTGTCAACATCACGGGGAGGGGTACATATGTTGCCACGGTATTCTTTCCAGGGGGCCCATATCTTAGCCCATTTTCGGGGTCAGCCACGGGCCGCGTAAACTGTCTTTTCTCTTAGCATACACCAGTCAAGGTCTTTCTTCCAATCTGTAACCGTGGGTGTATGTGAGGCTCCCCAGAGTTGCTCAATATTTCTCTTGGCGATCATGCAGCCGAGTGTGACCCATTGCGTGTTATAGGTGTTGAGGTCGGTAGGTTCCCAGATGTTAAGGAGGCATCTGGGCGCTTCCGGTTTAATTTCTACCTCAAGTGTTTCACTCATGACTGCGTGAATGTTACTCCAATACTCCTGGATCGGCTCACAGTGCCATAGTATGTGTATAAACGTGCCCATTTGTGTGCATCTCCGCCGACACGATCCGTCCGTCAGCCCACCCATGTGTACCAATTGGGGACCAGTTATGTAAATTCTGTGCAGGATCTTTAGTTGCACCAGTTGCGCCGGGATAGCAACTGTTTTGGGGGAGGAGACCGCCTCCTGCCAACTTTCATCGTCTAATATGATTCCGTCCCCAGTCCATTTGTCTCGTAGTGCCAGTAGGGGTCTTCCATATTAATAATAAGTTTTCGATAGGTTAGGGAAATAGCCTTTTCAGGCAGGTGGCCATCCAGCAGCCTGTCCTCTAATGGGGAGCTATCTGGTGGAGTGGAGTTACGGGACAATACTGTTTGCAAAGCGTGTAGGAATTGTAGGTATCGAAAAAACTCTGCCAGCGCGTATTGACTTTGGAGAGCGTTAAAGGGTTTCACACCCCCTGTGCCCCATAGGTCCCTAATATGGGAGATACCGATTAGATCCCATTTTTCAAAACCTTAGGAATTTCCCAGGTATTCGAGTTTCTGTGGGTCCCACAGAGGCGTGGCGAGAGTCAACCTATTGTTCTAGCCGAGCGACTTAACTGCGGAATGCCAGATTTTAACTGTGTGGTTGGTGGGGCCAGTGAGTGGGCATCTGTCTAGTTTAGAGTATAGCGCATGGGAGTAGGTCCCATTTGGGAGAAGCCAACAATCCATAAGGAACCCCAGGTTGTCAGGTCGACCGTACGTGCAATGATTTATCGCTGTAAGGTGCGCTGCCCAGTAATATTTTTTAATGTCGGGTAATCCGATTCCACCGTCGTACCAGCTGAGTGTGAGCTTTTTCAAACAATACGTGGTCTCCCTCCCCAGAGGAGGTCTCGCTGGAGCCCTTCAATTTCTGTAAAATACGAGTTTGGGACAAGGTCAGCTGAGTTCTGCAGGGCATATAGGAAGCGGGGTAGGGACATCATTTTAAATAAGGCCACTTTGCCCTATAGTGAGAGCGGGAGTGACTTCCAGTTTGCGATGTCACTTCTGAGTCTTTGCAGTGGGGGAACCAGGTTACGGGCGTATCTGACAGAGGGGTCAAGAGAAATGAATATGCCTAGGTATTTGAAGCCTTCTGAGACTATCGGTATAGGGCAGTTTAGCGGTAGAGGAGGAGGGCCCCCCCAGAGGACATACTGAAGTGATTTTTGCCAATTGACGTGAAACCCAGAATATCTGCCAAAAATGGCCAGGAAGTCAAATACTGCAATCAGAGATCTCTTGGGGGATGTGAGGTACAGAAGGATATCATCAGCATATAAAGAGCTACGGTCTTCCCAGTCTGCCGACCACCGCATGCCACGGACATTACATCCTTACGGATCCATGCCGCAAGAGGTTCAAGGGCCAAAGCGAACAACAAAGGAGAGAGGGGGCACCCCTGGTGGGTCCCCCAGCTAAGTGTGAGGGGCTCTGATTTCCTGTTGTTCACGACTATTTGAGCCATCGGTGCGCTATATAACAGTCGCACCCAGCGGTAGAAAGACGGCCCAAATCCCAGTTTTGCAAGTACGGCAAAAAGATAAGGCCATTCCAGTGTATCAAATGCCATAGTGGCATCTAGGGAGACTATGATTGCATCTTCACGTATGGTCCGTACCCTTCCCAGGACCCCGTGCACTCTACGCAAGTTTAGAGCAGTGTTCCTTCTTGGCATAAACCCCGATTGATCCGGGTGTACTAAGTCCCCTATTACCTTGATCAGTCTATTGGCAAGCACTTTAGCTAACATTTTGGGTTCCGTGTTTAGCAATGATATGGGCCGATAAGAGGGGCAGTCAGTTTTGGGTTTCCCTTCCTTGTGGATTGTAACAATGGTTGCAATTCTCTGGTCCTGTGGCAGTGATCCCTGCCAGCCTTGTCTCCCCAGTCATATATCCGGCCCAGCCTGTCTTGTCCCATTAGTTTGGCACAGTCAGTGACCAGTGCTCGGTATTCGTCCTAGCGTAAACGGAGGGAGTGGAGGGCTTCAGGGGTGGCATTAGAGTTAACGTCTTGTTCAAGGTGGTAAATCTCTTGTTCTGTGTCAGAAATGTCTTTTACCCTGTCTTTTTTGGATCCTTCTATTAGGGAAAGGGCTTGGCCCCGGACCACTGTTTTAAGGGCTTCCCATAATATTTGCGGGGACTCAACGGTGTGTTCGTTCTCCAAGAAATAATCTTTGATGTATTTACTTAGATCTTTCTGTATTTTGGGGTTTTTGAGGTACCAGGAATTGATAGGGGCAACGCGTTCCACTTGTGTGTGGTCTAGAAGTATGTGGACCCATAGAGGGGAATGATCGGAGATACCTCTGGCCAGATGACGGATCTCGTGGATATCTGTGACTTGTGGAAATGGGACAATTATGTAGTCAAGGCGGGAGAGACTTTTGTGCGCCCCAGAATGAAAAGTGTGTTGAATCTTGTCCGGATTGTATGTTCTCCATCCATCTATCAGCCCCATCGCCTCCAAAAAACTGGAGAAAGTGTGATCAGCTTGGGGGGTTGTGCGAGGGGGGTGTCTGTCTAGTGAGCCCAATATTATTGAATTAAAGTAGCCGCTGAGCACCAGGTGCCCGTCAGGCAGAGTTAGCAGCACAGTACTGAGGTCAGTGAATGTTACAGCCTGCATCCCTGGAGGTGCGTATATTGACATAAAAGTGATGGTTCGGCCCTCCCATGTGCCCGTGACCCCGATATATCTGCCACGATCATCTACACATGTGGACGTGAGTGATAGAGGGAATTACTTTTTTTGCATTATGCCTACCCCCCTGGAGTTAGATACAAAGCCCTCGTGTGCCACCATTGAGTAGCCCCATCTGTGCATAGCTTTGCACGTGTTGCCTATGAGGTGGGTTTCTTGGAGTAGTACAATGTCCGGTGATAGTCTCTTAATATATTGCAATACAACACTTCTCTTAATCTTATCCCCCGTCCGTTAACATTCCAATTTAAGATTTTGACTTCTTTGTTACACTGTACTCCCATTGACATGTACATAGGTCGCAACTATTAGCATCACATTTATGTACTGTACCGTCAAGATAACGCCAAAAACAACAAACAAGAAAAAAACAATCCCTCCAAACAACCCCAAACCCTGCTCCCCTGCACTCTGGGCCCAGAACTGCCCATGATTCTTAAATGCAGAGTGCCTGTCGCCCAACAATACAACTAAAAGAAGAACGTGGGGGGAGGCTTTAGCGCCCCGTTAACCCCTTTCCTACCATTACAGATTGCAGGTGCAGTACATGGTGGATACCCGGACCACAGACTATTAAAGATTTCAGTACTTCAGTGTATATTTCGATATCTTCATGTGCCAAGAGTTTGTGGCCGGAGCTAAGCTTATAGAGGAAACAGGCGGTTCAAAGCCATCAAAAGCTTTCCCATGAAGTTTCATTATCGATCTCAATGGTCGTTGGTGCTTCTTTCCGGTGAGGTACTCCAGCTGTCTAGCCAGTCAGATGCTACCTCTGGTAGGTCAAAGAAGCGGGTTTTCCCATCGATCTCAACTCGCAGACGTGCAGGGAAAAGCATGGCGTATTTGAGACCTTTTTACCGCAACCTGCACTTGACATCCAGGAATGAGAGTCAACGCATTTGCAATGCCCTGGTGAAGTTGGGAAAGAAAGTGATTTCTGAGTTGTCCAGGTGGATCGGAGGAGCGGCCCTTGCTGCTTGCAGAATTGTACCCCTGTCTCTATAGTTTAGCAACCGGGCCAGTATTGGACGGGGGGGCTCCCGGCTTCGGGTGACCCCCGGGAACCCTGTGAGCTCTCTCGATCACAATCAGTTTGAACAGTCCCTTCGGTTGCAGCTTCGTCGTGATCAGGTTTTCAATTAATAGGTCTGTGGCGGGACCCTCAGATTTCTCTGGCACCCCAAGAATGCGGATGTTGTGGCATCTCAAGCGTCCTTCATAATCATCCAGCTTATCCTCTGTGAACCTACGTAACGCTTGAAGCTCCCTGACGTCTGTTTGCAATTGCGAAGTGTCTTCCACAAGGCTGGCGGTGGTAAGCTCCAGCTGCTTGACCTTTTCCCTATATTTTGTAAGATCAGCCCTGATCAGTGTCACTTCTGAGGAGAGGGTGTCAATAGATGTGCGGACCCCTGTGATAGCTGCCAATAAGTCCTTCACTGTGGGCTCAGGAGGATCCTGCTCCGCTCCGCTCTGTTGCTTGTCGCCAGTTCCTTTTCGCTCGGGCAGGTCCGCCTTCGGACAGGTGTAGCGATCGAGTCTGCTTTGTGGTTTTTGAGCCCTTTGCGTTGGACATGGTGAGGGCCTGTTCAGAATGTCAGGCCAACTGTGCGCTAGTGGAGGTTTCCGCCGGGTCAAGTCCGCCTCACCAGACTGTCAGTTTGGGACGGTGAACCAATGCCTGGCGAGGGAGGGCACTTAGGGCGTTGTCCTCAATGTAGGCACCCCTGTCGGTCCTTGCAACGATAATTGTGTGCTATGTGAGCTGCGGGGGCGTTCCCATCCCCAGACTGCCATACCAGTATGAGGTATATCTGCTTTTGTATGTGTCAGGACTCAGGCCGCAAAGGTTGGCGTTGCTCCCCTTGGCGGGGTCCAGCCACAATGGCTCAGATGGAGGAGCTCGAAATGTGCGAGGAAAAGGGAAGGAGGGGGGTTTTCCACTAGGGGCCCCAGGCAGTTGGCACACTTGGGGTATGTAATTGTAGAAACACCTGCCCCACACTCAGCAAGCCAGGCCCTCCCGAATCTCCTCACTGTTTGCTGACATAGTCCTCTGTGATAAGACCAGCGTCGAGGTCCGCCTCAAAAGGTGAGGCGCGAACTGCCGATGTTACTAAAGGTCCGGGGCCGTGTTCGTATCAGGCTGGTGTGATTGCAGCAGATTTGCGGCCCCTCCGGGATGTTGTATGATGAAGGCCCACAAGCAATCTAGGATCTTGCTGTGGCAGGCCAGCAGCGTCGGGACTCCGTTTGCACCACAGGAGGGCCCCAGGCGAAGCTCCACACAATCTTGGCCCCAGGCTAGGTAGCTGGTGTTGGCTCGTGAGGCTGGGCACGTTTTTGCTCTGTCGCTTTTGGACACACCCCCGTAGAAGGCCTCCCGAGGCATCCGATCCGGTCGTCGGGACCCAGCCTCGGTGCGGCAGGTCCAGCCCGTAGACTTCAGATAGCGGGCCGGAACACAGTGCTGCAGCAGAACAGTGCTCGGTGTTTTGCGTGGTGGCAGTGTGCCTCACTTCCGAGTTTCTCAGCCTCCCCGGGGTTGGGGGGCCACCCGCTCTCCCAGCATCTGCGACGGCAGGCGCTCCCATGCAAGGCCCTGGCTTTTCCTGGCAGAAGGCCGCAAACACCGATGTAGTTATCTTCGGCCCCAGACATCCGTTTTCTGTCGAGATTGCGGAAGTGGGCACCGCTACTCCTCCGTGTGCAGAAATCCAACACCGGGGGATCAGATTAGTGCAACTGATTGACGGGGTTGGAAAGTGGGCTCAGGAGAAGCTCTAGCAAGTGGCCATGCTGTTTTGCCGCTAAGCCACGCCCCCGGGCTTCCGCTTTTTAATGTTCTGATAATAAAAAATCAATAGGTTACCTTTTTAAAATAAAAATACTGTACTTGACAAAGAAGAGATGATGCGAGGTGCCTGCGTTTTTAAGTTTGGCAAATAAATTTAAACAAGCAACAGCGAAAGCACTGAAATGAAATTAACCCTCACTGACAATGCTAAAACGTATTGCAAGAGCAACCAGCAAAAGCGAAAGCACGGCGCGTTGTGTGTAACCTGACCCACAAGGAATGCAGCTGCCATCCCGCGCGCCGCTGCTTGCTCCCGAGAGCAAAACGCAGTGGGAGTGAACATTAAAAAAGAGGTGGGACATGCGCCCGCCTTTACCCATTTGCATGCTTTCCTTATTGAAAGACACACGCAAAAGCCAACCACATGCGTGGGGGAGTCAGACCCACACAGAGTACTTTAGAGTGCTTACAAGAAGCCTCACAGAGAAGCTCATGCTCGCTGGCTCAGGCTCGACCTCAAAAGGGGGCAAACAGCACTTTACATGAGTGGAAGTAATAAAGAGGAGCAATTTTACACGGTAAACTAAACAAGGAGGTACATCTCACATTAAGTTAAGGTGGGCCACATTCTGGGTGGTTAGCGGGAAAATAAACATCTAAATATTATAAATGGGTGAACAACTTAGGGCAGAGAAAGGAGTATCAACAGGGAAGAATGAAAGGAGAAGTAGGGGAATTGGTAGGAGAAGGGGGTGGTGATCAAGAGAGGGTAAGGTCATAGTAAACAGGATGATATGTAAAAAGGGAGAGCGAAGTGAGAGCAAGGAAAAACAGAAAGATAACCAATGTAGGGGAAACCGAAAGCAAGGTCATAGGAGTGATTAAGGACCCCAATATTTGTTGAGAAGGTGATGTTTTAGGTCTTTTTTAAAGCTGAGGTAGGAGGGGTTACAGCGCAGGTCCCACGGGAGGGCATTCCAGATGTGCGGGCATTTCCGGAGAAGAAGCGAGATTGAGTGGTTTTCTTAAAGTGGGGGGACAAGGAGGAGCGCCGTGGTACTTCTCTTTAATCTCGAGCAGCCTGCTTTATTGAGTTTGTTAGTTAGGTACAACAGGGATTGTTGGAGAAGAGCTTTGTGAGTTATGCATGCAATCTTATAAAAGCATCTTCCTTCAATAGGCAGACAATTTAGTGCTTTAAGGGCCGGAGAGATGTTGTTGAATCGTTGAGCCTGGCAGCCAAGTTGAGCACAGCTCTAAGGGGGGCTAGGTATACTTTAGGGGTTCTGGTTAGGATAGCGTTGCCGTAATCAAGTTTGAGAGGACCAGTGATTAGACAACTCATTTGAAGTCATCAAGAGGAATGAAGGGTTTTGATTTTCTTGAGGTGTCAGAGTGTGAAAAGTGCTCCTTTAGCCAAGTTTTTTATGTGGTCCTTAAGAGCCAGGTTTTTGTCAAGAGTGAAACCTAGGGCTTTCGCTGAATCAGATAAGGTGGGCGAACAATTGAGGGCATTGAGATCCATGATCCAGCCTTGGATAGGGAGTCGTTGTTTTTTGGGATAGAAGAGAATAATTTCAGGTTTTTTAGGGTTCAGTTTAAGATGGTTGGAGTAGAACCAGGATTGGATCTTGTACAGAGTATTGTTTAAATGAAGTACATTGGAGTGGGATTTAATCTTATAGTAGAGTTGGGTGTTAACAGCATAGAGGTGATAGTTGATTCCAGCTTGTTTCAGACTGAGGGTAAGGGGTTCAATGAAGAGGTTAAAGATATAGGGGGAGGAAGAGAATAGAGCCCTGGGGGAAGCCCAGGGAGACAGGTGTAGGATTGGAGAGGCAGACGTTGATTTTAATTTGCTGTGTTCTGTGCTGGAGAAAGGAGGAGAACCATTTGAGGACCAAACCATTAACGCCAAAGCACGCATTAAGCAAATTAAGTAAGGAAGAATGGTTAACAGTGTCGAAAGCTGCAGAGAGGTCAAGGAGTATAAGAAGGCAAGTATCTCCATTGTCTAAGGAACTGTGGATGTCATCAACAATATTCAGCATGGCAGTTTCTGTGCTGCAGCCTTTCCTGAAACCGGATTGAAAGGAGTCCAGTAAGTTGAAATTGCCTATGTGTTTGTCCGATTCAAGCAGTGCACATTTTTCAAGGGCTTTAGCAAGAAGTGGGAGGTTAGAGATAGGGTGGAGGTTGTTAGGATCATGAGGTTTTTAAGAATAGGTGTGATTTGTCTGAGTTGGAGGCAGTCAGGGACACATCCAGTGGCAAGGGAGGTGTTGATGATATTAGTCCAACAAGGGGCAATGTTGTGGTTAAGATTGTGAACTAGGTTAGAAGGAAAAGGGTCTTTGGTGTGAGAGGTTGGCTTTAATTTGGCAATGATATTAAAGACTTCGAGCTCAGACATAGGACGAAAATTATGCCAGAAGGCATTATTTTTCAGTTGTAAGTTGGAAGGGATGTCATGGGGCGAAGTTGGAATGGGTAGATGTGTGGGAGGATTAGGTGGTAGGAACGGTGTCGAACAAGGGGGTATGTGTATGGCAACGTCTAAGGTATATTGGAGGCTGGGTGGGTCAAGGATCAAAGGGAAGGATTGGTCGATTTTGGCAATTATATCCAAGAGGAAGATGGCGATTTCCTCACATCTCTCAATTGAGGCCGTCAGCTCTGGAGGGGCAGATGATGTTTGTTTTCTAACAATGTTAAACAGTTCTCTGGGTCTGTTTTTAGCACGATCAAGTTCAGTTCGAAAGAAAGATGCCTTTTCATTGAAAATGGGCTTCTTGTAAGTTGATCTAGAAGATCCGAGGAGGGCAAGATGGGAGGGTGAGGGGTGTTGTCTCCATGTTCTCTCTGAAAGTCTAAGTTGTCGTCTTTCGTAATTGAGTTCAGGACTGAAGCAGGATTTGGATTGAATTTTTCTTTGTTGTTTTAGTTTAAGAGGGGCAACTTGGTCCAGGACATTTATAATGGTCTTATTGAATTGTTCAGAGAGCTTGTTAGCATTTTGGGAGAGAGGGAGAGATGAAGTTGAGCTTGCACTTTAGACGCAAGTTCACCAGGGGGGATTTGTTTAAGGTTTCTGGTCCTCTTCATGGATTTGTTATTAGTTGCAGAAGGGAGTAGGGCACTGTTTGCGATCTTAATCAGAATGAGGTGATGGTCGGTCCAGTTGATGGGAATAATGTAGGAAAGGGAGGCCAAGTCAGTGTTGGAGATGATAGTGTCGAGTGTGGACTCTTTGATATGGGTTGGATTGTGGCATAGTTGTTTAAGGTCATTCATCTCAAGAAGGTTAATGAGGCGCGTGACCGTGGGATCTGCTGAATCATTCCAGTGGATGTTAAAGTCTCCTAAGAAGAGATTTTTTGAGTCCGAAAGAGAGGAGTGTGTGAGAAGGTCGGATTATTCCTCGGCAAAAAGGAGAGGATCACCCGGAGGGTGGTAGATGTTATGTAGTCTAATGGGGGAAGATCCCTTGACAGTGAGTTGAACACAAAGGTATTCAAATGTCAAGTGATCCGTGTTCTTTAAAAGGGAGAGTTGAAGTTCATTTTTATAGATTATAACTAGTCCACCCCCTTTTCTGTCGGGTCTGTCGTGCCTAATGATGGAGTGTCCGGGGGATGAAAGTAAGTCAAGAATAGCCGTCGAGTTGTCATTGAGCCAGGTTTTGGTGAGGAAGGCAATGTCAATAACCTCGCTGAGGATAGTTTATATTTCAGTCGCATGTTGAACTGCCAATTTGCAGTTCACAAGCATGCAAGAAAGGGGATTAGTGTTATCCTTAACAGGCTTCAGAGAGTGGATGGTGGTAAGTTGTGCTGGAGGTCTAGGAGAGATGGGTGAAGAAGGGACTTTATGCCCACAGTAACTGGTATGTTGGAGTAAGGGAGGGGTGATCCATTATCGGAGGCTTAGGTAGGTAGGAGTTACATAGGTTCATTAGGTCAGAAGTGGAGAGGTGGCTAACAGCACGGAATGGCCTATGTGTACGACTGCAAATGGGGTGTAGTACACCATCAGGTGTGTTGGGAAGAGTTATGGGAGCAAGAGTGAAAGGAATCAGTGTGGTTCGGGAAGGTCCTGGAGTTGAGGGAGTTGATATCCCCTCTGAGTCTTGTTAGTTCAATAGTCATAGCAGAGAGTTCTGTGTTATGTTCTTTAGTGTCTGTGCTATAAGATTGAGGGGGAAACCAGATGAGAAGGAGGAAGGAGATGAGGTGGGGTCGATGTTGACAGGGGAAGGGAGTCCCACGAGCGGATGGGGAGTAAGGCCAGGTGAGGGAATCTGAACAGTGTTCATACTGTTATACAAAGGATTCTGCGTAGAGTGGGACGGGTCAGTAATAGAATAAGGTAAAGTGGTGGGAGAGAGCAAGAGAGAGAGAGAGTTGCAGAGATAAACCACATCGGATTGATTGGGAAGGATGTTATTAGGAGAGGGGGGTGTTAGACGTAGAGGGGAGGATCGTAGGCAATCCCAGTAAGTAGGTATGGGGTTAGAGGGCGAGAAAGGAAGGATAATAGGGGCTGGAAGGGATCTGTTGGTAGAAAGAGTAAGAAAAGGAGCATAAGACCAAGAGGTCGATACAGAGGGAGTTCCAGTGGGATATATGTGTGTAAGTGAAGAGTTAGTGGGAGACTTTGGGAAGATGGAAGGGGCAGGTGAGAGTCGGTTAAAGTGATATTGTAAATGGTGTTTCCTTGCTTTAAATGTCAATTATGGCTGCCACATTTAGAACCAATGTGTTGACTATCTTGGAATGGTAAAATACATACACTAGGACATAACCATTTCACTATGGTCTCCTGCTTTAGAGGAAGTGGCCATGTGTAATGCAGATGAAATGAGCGGCAAACAAGTGTACTGCCTGGAGAGCTGTAGTGTCCTCTTAAGAAACATAAAAATGAAAAGAAGAGAAGAAAAGAAAAGAAAAGAAATTAAAGGCGAACAACAAAAGAAGAAAATTCTAAACTAAAGGTCTGGCCTACTAGCCCGGACACTGAGGAGCATTCATTTTCAAATGGATGTATATAGGCGGTCAGAAAATGCTGTGATTCACACGGCAAGAGAAGAAAAGACTGATATGCAGCTGGTGCAGCACAAAGTAGCCTGCTCTTTCCACGTTACAGATAACCTGAAAAGAAAATCTACTTGTTATGAAGTCTGATGAAAAGTGAGATATGACACAAAGAATTTACATGCACTTTGCACAAGTCCTACATGTCTTCATGATTTTTCTCACATGTGACACTCAATAATGCTGATGTAGTGAGTTCTATTTTAGAATATATGGTTGCTCGCATGGAATGTTCACTAAGAAATGAAAGAGAAGGCTTTGAACATTTACTTTCTATATGAACCATTTCCAAACATAGAATCATCCTTAATTAAAAGAATGTATTAATTCAAATAATTTAGAGGTAATAGAGTGATATAGATGAACGAAATGACTAACATACATTAATAAAGATTTTATACTTTGTTATGACTCAAGGATTTATATGGTTTTGCAAATCTCTATTTCACCACTGAAGCTTCACACATGGTTCTTAACCAGGTGCAATTCTGTCTGTATAAGTACTAGAAATGTTGTTCTTAGCATCAAATGATCCTTATATGTTTAGGATGTTGAATTAGTTTGAACGATAATGTTTCAGCAATATATGCATTAAAGTTACACTTATGTTGTTTTGGACATGTAGTAGGCAACTATACTAAGCTTTGTGTGACATGATTATTAAATGCTAATTAGTTAAATAATGTTGACTGGATTAAAAGTACTAAATATTGTTATGCTCAAACGTATGTTTGGATATGCACCCAATATAAATCATGCATTATTGAATTAATGCCTTAAGTTTCAAAGATTTTACTCTAAGGACCTGAATCTTTGTCTCTTGGGAACCACTAAGCTCAGTATGTTCTGCTGACTTCCTTTCTTTGCAACTGCTCTCACACTCCTTACTGTTAGAAATTATACTTTCACGTAACAGTATTACCTACTTTGCCTGGGACTGAATGGTGAATGACGGGTATATGCAAATTTGCGAATAAACAATGGACTGTGTGCTAAACCCTGAGTATAAAAATTGACTCATATTTGCATGGCCAGCATAGGAAATATTCTTCATGTTGTTGAAAACGTACCTTATGGATCTTGCAACAAATATAATGGAATGCTATTGGTGTTGAAACAAAAGGGGTGGTACGGATGAACTTTATCTATTAAATCTATCATTTACTCTGGATGAGCGGACGGGTCTCTCAGACTGCTGAGGACCGATGACCTGACTTCTTGAATGAACGTCTGTGCTGAGTCTCTTTCTGTATAACATGCAGAGCTTTCCTTGAACTCTGACTGAACCATAATTTCACCACTCCCTTTCCCTTTTAACGGACTCTTGAAGATGTGTTCCCTTTTTAGTTCCATCCCTTGTCCCAATGTGGGTTTAAATCTGTGATTTTCCCTGGACCTATTGAAGACTCTTAAACAAGCTTCCAATATGATTCTTCTGGTATTGCTTGTACTATTGTGCCTTATTCCATTGCTTTCTGTAGATTTGCTACATTCTAAATCCTGAATATTCTGATGCCTCATTTGAAGTTGAATTATTTAGATTACTAATGTATAGACTGAAAATACTGTTCAAGACTTAGTTCTGAGTATCTGACGCTTATGTTGCTATTTTGTATTGTGGCAACGGAATTGTTAGTTTGTGTAAAACTAGTTTGTCTACATTTCTTCTGAAGACTATTTTTACCTGTTGCCATATTGTATTTGTATAGCATGGTCCTGAGAGTAATCTACTTTAGCTTGGTTGTGAACTTGTAATAAACTCTTTGGAAACTGGTTACTGAGTCCTCATTGTGTAGACAGTTGGGTTAATTGTTTGGAAAAAAGTACTAACTCTCTTTCCCCTCAGTGCAATGAAGAATGGTCTGGCGTAGACCAATAGAGAAAGTAAATGGGTGTGAGTAAATGATCCAGTAAAGGAGGTACATTCTCAATATTCAATGGGCCCAGAGACGAATGTTTAAATCTGCTGGATCCGACTGAACCATCACCCCATGTGGTTTGTTGAACTAGACACAGGCTGTAAATGACTCTCAGACGAACCAAACAGATCTGACCCAAAGGCCCTCTATAATCTATATGGATATACATTTTTGCATGTGGATGATTGTATTATTTAAATATTTTATTATCACAGCATCCAGCTAAAATGATATTCTAGGAGGAATCATTACATAGCAAATCTTATCCCCCTAGAGTTTGTCAGAGGCAGTAACTAACACAAAAATCCCAGCAAATGTATTTTGTGACATTTAATGAGACACAATACGTATTGTGTAGGCTTTAATGCAGATCAATAACCTTCCACCCTTAAAATCCTATCAATTTTCACTGTCAATATATCAGACCTAATGCTTTTATCACAACTTTTCATAATAAACAGATCAGACCAATGGTAACAGAAATGTTTTTCCTAGTACACCAATCAGGCCTGTAGCTGTCATTATTAGCTTATGATCATAAATCAACTGAGAAATCCTGTACTAAACACACTACCACAAGGCAACCGTCAAATTATATAGTGTACAATATTAGAGTCTGCAAAGCAAAATACTATCTCTCCTAAGAGGACGTAAAACGTTTTCTGACAGTACAAATCTTCTATAACCATAGTTTGTGAGAGTGGTTAACCAGCACCAAATCCCTTGCCTACCATGGTAATCTGTGAAATTCCATGGAAAAAGATACCTATCTGTAGGCTTTATTACATACTGATAACAATCTACCCTTAAATGACTGTTTAACAAATGATTTTATCAATCAATACTTCTTTTAACATAACGTTTCATTACAAATATTCATTGGGTTGCCACTATAACCAACTCAGACATACTATGTTAGTCCATAAGCTTTCCCACAAGGCAACCATCAGGTATACCATTATAAAAATGCAACAGATACAGTTGTCAAAACAATACAAAAAAATCATACTATTGGAATCTAATAAGGATTACCTTAGTGCAAACTGTCTATCCGGATTATTTATTAATGTGGGTCACCAACACTAAAGACATTGGGGCAGATTTATGTTTCCTGGCGCATCCCTGCAAATCAGCAAGGATGCGCCAGGAATGATGCGTCACGCAAGTTTACCCTTGCGCCACACATGATGCGCCGCATTTACAATGCGGCGTATCATGGCGCAGGAATAAACAGATGCGTGACGCATCCGATGGCGTAAGGTTGGCGCAGTGCTTCAGTAGCGTCGCAAGCGCGACGCAACTCCAGCACTGTTCCAACCTACCCTATCCCTAACATGGTGCGTCAAGCCTTACGCCTGCTTCAAGCAAGCGCAGGGTTTTGGCGCATCAGCGTTGGGAAAGTGACTCAGTCAAATCTTATAGATTTGACTGAGTCACTTTTCAGGGGCGTTCCTGCGACGGAACGTCCCCCCCTCTGTCGACACGCCCACGTGAAACCTGACGCAGGTTTTACGTGGCGTAGGGCTTTACATCGTGATGCATCTCCATAGATGCGTCACGATGTAAATATGGCGCAACGTGGCGCAGGGTTTACACCGCCACTGCGTCACAAAAGTAACGCAACGGCGGCGTAAAAGTGGCGCATCTCCAATATAGATCTGCCCCAGTGCCCCCTACAGTTAACTATGAAATGACGTGTAACAAATACCTGCCCACAGGCTCTAGTACAGAGTAATAACAATCCACCTTAAAAGCCAGTTGCTTTAACACATTCATTTAATAAAAAACAACACCTACTTACATTGTCTCAAGTTCTCATTTTAAGCAGATCACATCTAAATAATCTGACATAACATTTCCCAGTAAACCAATAAGGTCTCTAGCATTCACCGATGTGTTGCCACTATATACAAACCAGGTCTATTGCAGTGTGCATAAAGTGGCGAGCATCAGGCCTACATTTCAAAATTTGCACAAAATTAAAGATGCCAAACTACAAACAGCACCTCTCAATAGGCCCTAGCAGAAATCATCAGAGTGAAAGCCTACATTCAGGGTTTGTCGGGGTGGGTGATGACCAACACCAAACCCCTTCCCTAATATGTCAATCTGTGAGATTATATGTCACCAAATAACTGTAACAGAATGTGATAACAATCCACTGTTAGAGGCCTGTTGGCTTTACAAAATAATTTCACAACAAATAATCAGGGCCTATTGCCTTCATAATAACTTTCCATAACATAAAGGCCAGTCCTGTGACAATGGGTATAACATTTCCGTGCACACCAATCAAGTCTATACTTGTTATCATTAGCTTTTCACTATAACTATAACCAACTCAGGCCTACTGTACTGAGTGTAAGCTTTCCAAAAAGGTAACCAATAGGCATACTGTCATAAAACTGCATATGTATATAAAATTATAGTTGGCAGAGCAAAATGTCACCACTCCTAACAGGATTTAACTAGGATTCTCACAGTGCAAATGTTCTATACTCATCGTTTGTTAGAGGGGGTCACCAAAACCAAAACCCTGCCCACTATGGTAATGCAAGAGATCCCATGTAATTGAAAACCTATTGGTGGGGATTTTTACAGAGTTTTTGGATGGAAATGTCCTCTACCTGGTAATGGACGTGCACCCCTACAATGATACCCTGAGTGCCCAACTGTACTGAGGTCTGGATACCTAATGTTGATGTTTGTTGTTGAAGGCAAACGCAGGTCATGAGTGTGCACCATAATGTAGGTCAGTCTCACTGGTTGCTATATTTTTGTACCAGTAGGGTACCCATAGCACCATCCTCATAGTGGTAGAAGCCCACTGCCTTCACCAGGTGTTATGCAACACAGTGGTGGCACTATACCTTGTAGTGATCTGTAGGAGTGAACAGGTCCTTTGTAGGTCTCGGCTAGCGAAGGCTGCGCTTGCGCAGTCTCGCTCGCGAGATTTAATGATTTTCAGAAGTGGGGCTTGAATCTGCCCCTCTTCTTCCCTCTTCTCCATTGGCTGGCCTCTTAAATGCTGGTCAGCCATTGGAGAAGAGCTTTGTCTCTCCAAACAAGCCCCGTCTTTTTCGGATTCGGGGGCGTGTTTTTTAATTTCTTTCTCTCCTCTGGAATGTAAACATTCCAGCCAATGGCAAGAGGAGAGAAAGAAAAACACGCCCCCGAATCTGAAAATGCCGCTGCGTTTCTCTGAGGCATTTCTGCTTGACCTCGGAGAAAGGCGGCGGTGTTCATGGCTCTCGCCAGGTAAGGCGCTGGGACGTGAGACACTTTCACCCGTCTCAACAGCGACTACTGCTCGCAAAACAAACTTTCACACACAGGCAAGTCTCCCTGCACAACTGATCCCTTCTTGTACACTGTTCACAGCAGAAGCCAGAGCACCGCCCCCCCCCCCCCTCTCAGTGTCTCCTTGAAACCAAGCGCTTTGGACTAACTGTAAGCGAGCTGCAGATAGCGCTATATGAAAACCTTAAAACGGGCTCCAGAAATTAAATGGCGCCTTGATGCCTTGTTTACTCCAGAGCGCCGTGAACTCTCCATGGGCGTGAAAGTGTCGGGTCTCAAGAACAATGTGTGCACCATTCTGGCAATGCGCCGGCGGGGCCTTCCATCCTCCCCTCAATTCTCGGTCGTTTTCCTCCCCAGGCGCTTTAATTCAGCTAATTGCAGCGCACCTGGGCCGGGAGGGGTGAGTCACGGCAGGGCGCCCCCTTGCAGCCTTTATTGCGAGGTTGTGGGGCCCGGGGCAGGTGACGGTGTCTGTCGAGCCTTTGTTCTGGTGGGTGCGGCACACAGACCCACAGCTCCGGTGTGTGAAGAGCAGTCCACAGACAAGATGAGCAAACACAGCTCTGCATCCCTGCCAGTCGGGAGGCGGGGCCAGGAGGGGCCCTGGCGTCCGTGTATACCGACGCACAGAGAGCACTTTGGAATGGTGCCCCTCGGTGCCAGGCTGTCTGAACATCAATGTAGCTAATCTTAACGCACCTCCCAGAAACGGGGTATCTTCAGATCTGTGTGTGGCTGGCATTGCCCTGCCCTGCATTGTATCTGTTGTCTAGTTAAATTGCATTCCAGATACAAAGTATTTTTACATCTACCTTCCACCCTCCCACCCCCATCAGCGTGCCTTTTGCTGTATCTGCTGTCTTGTTATATTGTGTCTCGGATACAAAGGATCTTTTATCTAGCGCCCCCGCCCCCCCCCTCGTTCCTCTGGCCATTAGCCTATCTGTTGTCTAGTTATATTGTATTCCAGTTAGAAAATATCTTTACAACTACCTTCCCTGCCACCGCCCCCAGTCAGTGTGCCCTTTAATGTATCTATTTTACCTATTGACATTGTAAATAACAATGCGTTTATTTAAATGTTTTAAAAACAAAAACTTAAACAAAAATAATGTCATGAGCAATGCCAATAGCTCTAACTTTAACAATGCCGAGATCGTTGCATTGTAAATGCTTGTTAACCTGTGTAACTGGGGTGAGGCCTACAGGCTCAATCAATTGTTAAAGTTCCACTGCTGTGTGCTTAACTCACCATTGGCCTACACCAGGTTTGTATGAACTGCTTGTGCAGCTCAGAAGTGGTGTATCTGCACTGTGTGTATGTGTGCCTGGGAAGGGTGCCATTCAGGGACAATACAGTACTCAGAAGTGCATGCATGGTGCATGCATGTGCTACAGGTGCATGTGCATGAAAGTGGTACAGCATGTGAAGAATGTAATGCTGTGCGAGGCGTGCAAAATAGATGCATGTACTGGGTGTATATGTGCCTCTGGATGGTACAATCCATAAATGATGCAGTGCGTTCATGATAGGTGCTTGTGCTGGGTGTATGTGTGCCTCTGACTAGTAGAGCACATGGAGGATGCAATGCTTTGCGGTATGTGTATTCTATATGACTGCTTTGGGCGTATGTGCACCTGTTGATGGTACAATACGTGGATGTCCCTGGGTTCCATTTTGGGAGGTCCAGGCCTGTATGGTGAAACAAGGAGTGGAGGGAGAGGACACTCCCAGATTTGTGGGTTGTTGCGTTCCTGTAAGTTGGGTGGGACACACACTGGGAAAAGGAGGATTAGGCCTCTCTTATAAATTTCAAAGAGTTTTCTTTGATTCAGTGAGAGGTCAAAAGCAAGGGGCCTGGGCACATCTCTGGAAGGAGATAGGGCTGGTAAGAGAATCAGATTGAGAAGATCTGGGAGCCCTGGGCTAACCTTTTGATACACATATCACTGTGGCTGACAATCAAGTGTGAACTCTAGTAACTCCCATGGCTATTGTTGTGGGACCATCAGCTTCAGAGACATTCCTGCTCTGACAGACTACTTTTCAAGATGAAGAGGAAGCAGAGGAGCTTGCACTTCAAAAGAAGCAGGCCCCCAAATTGAAACTTCAAAGGCTCAGGCTAATTCACATTTGATGTCTGGAAATGAACTATAAGAAAGGGAGGTTGAGACCCCAAAAATTGTCATCTGCCAAGCAGCCAGACTGCCTGTGTGAGGAGGGGAGGCTCTGCAAGACTTCTGTCTGTGACCAGGACTGTGGGCTAAGGCATGCTAGTCTTTCTGCTGGGTGAGGAGACATCTCTAACCACCTGCTCTGGAGCCTGGAGCACCAGTGCCTGTCTGCTTGCCAAGACCAGTGTGCCCTGTGAAGACAAGGTGAGCATAGTCTAGAGGGGAGCCGTGTCAAGTGAACTCCCTGTGCGAGGTGTGATGAAACAGCTGCTTCACTGATCAGGTGCTTGCGCATGTGCAGGGCTGAGTCGGTGTGAGAGACGGGGTTTCTGGTTTGCCAAGGGATACATGCAGGCCATGCAGAACCCACCACTCTAGTCAGCATAAGCTAGAAACACAAATTATATAACCTGTGCTTACTCTGTGGTAGCTTGGGTAGAGTAGACAGGCTTATCTAAGGAGGCAATGTGTAAAGTATTTGTGCAACATGCACACACAGTAACACAATGAATATACTCACCCTGTGCGGACGCTTTGGTGATCTCGGAGGGTAGCGCTGAGGAGGCTCAACACACGGGACTGCGAGGCCCACGGTGCACACTGCTAACTCTCTTCAGCACACCTGGCTCCTCTTCCCGGCCCCGCCTCCACGTTTCACTTCACGCCTCGCGGCCCCCGCTTCGCGGGTGCCGCTCGTAGGCTTCGTTGTTTTCTGCTGTTATAAATGCTGGGACTTCATTAAGTTCGCTGCTACTCACCCTGTGCGGACGCTTTGCTGATCTTGGAGGGTAGCGCTGAGGAGGCTCAACACACGGGACTGCGAGGCCCAGGGTGCACACTGCTAACTCTCTTCAGCACACCTGGCTCCTCTTCCCGGCCCCGCCTCCTCTACGATCTCCCATCTATTAGTAGTGCACTAGCCCATACGCGCCAGCGGTACACACGCAAGACGCAGCTCGGGCGAAGACCGGGCAAATAGCGGGCCGTTTGTTGCCGTTCGTGGCCGGGTGTGGACGGGACGGGCCACCCCTCTGAGACTTATTGTTCCTAGGTATTAACGTTTGCCATTCACTCTGTCCTTGTGTTTCATCAGTTAGGTTGTATATTGTGCTTTTGCAACTACACAGCTATTGAACTGCTTATTTAATTTGTTACGGCTGCAGATCATTGGAATATTTGCAGTTTTGGGGTTTATAGCCACTGTGTATATTGTCCCCCTGCCCACGGTTTTCCTTCCGTTGAAGATGACCTCTTTAAGATCTGGTAGAAAGATTGTGCAGGGTAACACGGGGGGTTGTATTACAGGGACCCTTGACAATTTTATTACCAGAGCTGCTCGGGTCCTTGAACAAGAAATCAATTTAACTGAAAAACGATTGTCATTAGAAATAGCTGCCAAGAGATCGTCACTTGGCAATATTATGACAGCCGCCTCCCCTGAATGCAGGAATGTCCCTCTGGTTTCCGATATGTTGCTTACAAATGCGCCAGGGTTGTTGAATTTATCCACACACAGTCCACCGGTTGATTTCCCCGGTACAGTCACTATTTCTGAAGGCAGTGGCTTACCCTTAAACCCCAGTGTTATTCCCACTTTGCCTTCCACCGTGCAGCCTCGGTTAGTCACCCCGACATTGGCAAATAGGTTTAGGCCTATCAACGGGAAAAGAAAGCGTGTGGGTGCGCCCCCT
Source organism: Triturus cristatus (assembly GCF_964204655.1). Taxonomy (NCBI): domain Eukaryota; kingdom Metazoa; phylum Chordata; class Amphibia; order Caudata; family Salamandridae; genus Triturus; species Triturus cristatus. The sequence continues at coordinate 1,081,878,933 of NC_140591.1, forward strand.
AGGGGTAAACGTACTAAAGTTTCTAATAAGTCCCAATTTGCAAATGTTCGTTCTGACCTTCCTCCTCATCCACCTTGTTGTATAACCCCTGTTGCTGTGAGCCCCATGTCTTCTCTCTGCCCTGACAATATGCCTAATACCAACCCCCAGCCTATCTGCTCTCCTGAATTTTTGGAACAATTGCTCAAGTCTTTTTTCCTTCCCCTTCATGAGAGAGTCAAGAAACTCTCCATCTCCATTGGGAAATTAGAGAGTATGGTGCTAATAAATACGTCTCATTTGGAGAAAATCATCATGCCCCGTGTTGACCCCAAGTCATTAATAAATTCTGCCACTGCTGCTCAAACGGGGCCAGCCATAAATGGCCACACTCCCATGGTTGAAGTCCCCTCCCCCCCACCCACTCAAAATGAACCAGCTGTGGTAGTTTCCCATTAACCTACCACTGCTATTTCGTCTACCCAACTAGCTAGAAACCTTGTTGTTAGTAATAGCAATGGCAACAATGTTATTAGACAGCCATCCTCTATGGGTGTAGACTCGTTTTCAAACCTTCCATGTATTAACCTTCCTAGAGAGTCCTTACCTTATACTGTCATTCTGGTAGGAGTTCCAAGGCTTCCTCAGGAAAAGTCCGAGTCACATACTGAGTTGAAGAATAAAGCGATTCATTGGTTAAATAATAATAGACCTTTGCCATTAAGAACTAGCGCTGAAATCTTGACTGTACGTAGGGTGAGTTGGTTGGGTACCAGGGTCAAAAATGTGGAGGGTGATTGTGTAATTATTAACTTTCGAAATCCTATGGTGGTGAGGCATATTTGTTCCTTGCCTAATATTTTGAGTGCTTCTGGTATATCTACTGTGGATCTGTCCTATTTCTACTCTTGTGACCCCTGTGATATACCGGGTACACTGCCCACCGGGTGGGAAAGGGTTACTAGGGGTTTTCGATGCCCGCCCACATTGGTCTCTCATCTCCCTTTGTTCAATAATTATGCACCTTTGAATTCTTTGGAGGGGGTTGATTGACTGCCAACTTCTCCAACCTTTATGGGCTACGCGCACACGATCTCTGCGGGCCCTGTTTGTTCCTTCAGTGGGGGGTTGGGTAGTTGGGGTGGGCGTGGGGGGGTTCATCGGGGTTTGGGTGTCACCTATTCCCCCTTTGCTTGTGCTTTTTCTAACGTGTCCCGTAGAAACATCGATCTTCTTTCTCCAGATTTGGATTGCCGGGATATATTCCAGGCTAAAAACTTGGTTAACCCCAATTCTCCCCCTTAGAGTCGGCGTCTCGTTTTACTATTCTGCTCCCAAACAGTCCACCATTTTTACTAACTGCCTCCAGCTTACCTGATCCCGTGTGTAGGGGCAATGGCATTACTGAAATCTATCCCGTTGCCCCGGGTCCTTCTTTAGTTCCCCAGTTGGTAGGCTTAACTAGCTCCCCCAATCTCAAAATGGTTTCCTCGAACATCGCTGGTTTACGGAGTAAAATAGTAATGGAGGAATGGTCCGACTGGGTAACCACCCACGATATTCTTGTTTTTCAGGAAACGTGGGCAGTGGATCCCATATACCTCCCTGGATATGTTAACTTCTACAAAGCGGCTATTGGTGGGACAAGGGGCCGCCCTTTGGGCGGTCTCTGCATCTGGGTAAGACAAAGTTTAACCTATAGAATTACTGAGCTACCAATTGATAACCCTGATATTTTGATCAATCAGTTACAACATAAAAACGAACCCGACACCCTGATTATTAATGTTTACAACAGGGGCCTTCCCGGTGGGAAAGGCACTAATACCTTTCTCCAACTGGATGGTTTTTTGGGAAACTGTTAACCCACACATTAACGTGGTAATAGTGGGCGATTTAAATTGCTGCTTTGAGCCGATGCTCTCTGCTTGGGACTCAATTACAACGGAAGTGGATACAATTTTGAATATTCCCCCACTCGACCTTCCACCTATTAAGAAGTGGACCGAATCCGCCATCCAGTGGATGTCCCTGTGTATGGAGCGTGGATTCAGGGCAGCAAATGGTCAGACTCCCTCGGATAAGACTGGAAAGGTCACTTTTTCCGATGGACGACGTTGCAGTAGAATTGACTATGCCTTGATTAAAGTTGAGTTTTGGAACCTATTAAGTGATATGGCGATCCAGGATCGCCCAGAGAGTGATCACAATCCTCTTGCCCTGAATTTTTCACTGTGTTCAGCCCCTACAAACATACATACAGAGATTATTACTGCCACAGCCCTTTTAACAAACAATCAACGGAGAGTGCGTTGGGACAAGGTTGCCCTTGACACCGTAGCTCTCTCCGTGATTAGTTCCAAAGTTTCTCGAGCGGTGGCTGACCTCCGATCTCTTTTGAGTTACGAGGAAGTCGTAGCCGAGTCCACCTCTATTCACGAGAAATTATTTTTAGACCTTAAGTCCCTTTTTTCCAAGCCTTGTAAGGCCAGGAAAGCTATTAGTCATAAGTCTAATTCTTGGTATAACAAGGCTGTCGTGAGTCTTATAGCAAACTGAAATCTGCCATTAAAACTAAAAATCAGGCAGAAATCCATTTTGCTAGGAAGCATTACAGTTCGGCCAAAGTTTTGGCCAAAAAAGATTGGGACAATGTTCATTGGGATGATCTTTTGGCTGCCAGTAAAAAAAGGAACCTGACTCTGTTTTGGCATATTGTGAAATGGGGCAATTCTCCGTGCTTACAGACCCCCTCTAATCATGTACTCCCTGACATCTGGATGTCACATTTCGAACGCCAGTTCTCAGATCCGAACCTGAAAGAAGTGATCACTTTTCCAACTTCCCAGGTAATGCCCCCCCTCTCGAACTTCAAATTTGACTGTAAAGAGGTTGAGTTGGCTCTTTCCAGAGTTCCTAGCGGAAAGGCCCCAGGTATAGACTGTGTCCCAGCGGACCTTTTCAAATTCGATCTTCGAAATTGGGTGCCATACATCGCACTCATGGCAACCGCTATAGCTAAGGGGGCCGCCATTCCTGAATCCTGGATGGGTGCCGAAATCCTGCCCATCTTTAAGAAGGGTGATCGCTCCTGTCCAGGGAACTACCGCCCGATTAGCTTAATTGACTCGGTCCAAAAAATCACAGCTAGGATGATCCTGGCTAGAATCCTGACATGGATAGAGCAGGAGAATACCATTTCGCCCCTGCAGGCCGGGTTCAGACCCTGCACCAGCACGATCGACCAGGCGTTCAAATTCCAACTGATCGTCTGGAAAACGGTTTACCTTTGCGGCGGTACTTTGTACGCCGCTTTTGTTGACCTTCGGTCAGCTTTCGATTTAGTCAATAGGTCCAAACTTTGGGCGGTTTTAGCTGAGTTAGGGATGCCTGCTGACCTCCTTCATTTAGTTACCAGGTTGCATGATAACAACTTCGCCCAAGTACGTTGGGGGAATCAAGGCCAGGTTACCGACAGGTTTAAAGTTAACAGGGGTGTCAGGCAAGGATGCGTCCTGGCGCCGACACTGTTTCTGTTATTCATTAACAGTGTTGTTAAGTACTTTTTATCTATGCCTACGGACGCCTCCATGCTGGGAGGTATTAAAATTCCACTCCTCATGTTTGCCGACGACACCCTTCTTCTATCGCAGACTTTGTCCGGCTTACAGGTAGCCTTGAATGTTTTCACCAACTTCTGCTCTGATTTCGATCTGTCAGTCAATGTTTCGAAAACCAAATATATGGTTTTTAATAAAGGGAAATGTACAACTGGCAATGTGACCATGAATAAGGACACACTCGAACGTGCCCAAGTCATGACCTATTTAGGGGTTATTTTCGAAAACAAGCTAAATTGGAAGCCACAAATAGATGTCTTATCCCTAAAATTTGCCCAACTATCGGGGTGTTTGGTAAAAGAACAAAAACAATCCCAGATGAAATCAATTGGTCCCGCCATCAAAATTTACAATGCCAGGATTAACTCAGCAATCCTTTATGGTGCTGAACTTTGGGGTTTTTCAGATCTTTCCCCTTTGGTCAAGGCCCAATATAAATTTTTTAGGCTTCTTACGGGTCTCCCTTGTTCTACCCCAGTGAAACCGTTATTGCTTGACCTTGGCTGTCATTCTTTCGATGACATTGCCAGGTTTAAACCATTGGCCTTTTGGAGGAGATTATGGACGGTCCCGGAATTAGGGCCTTACGCAAAGGCTTTCCTGGACGTCCGTGCCATCTTGGGTGCCGGCAATATCCAGTGGTTCAAACAAGTCAGCTCACTATTGGATTCCATGGGTCTGAGTACTCTTTGGACTGATCCAGTTTCTAGCACCTTCCCCCCCAAAAAAGTTTTTAAAAACCTTTATTGGTCAATGGTCAATCAAAAACAACTAACCCAAGCCCCAGTGGAGTCTCTGGCTGGTAGGTTCCTCGTGGAGAAAAATGTCCCTTTCTTTGAAGCCTACAGGGACACTATTACTAGACCCTTCGATAGGAAACTTTATCATCAATTGAGGGTCGGCAGTCTACCTACTAACTCATTTACAAAAAAATGGAAGGGTGTTACCTCTGATTCTTGTCGTTGGTGTATTGAGTGTCCAGAAACTGTGGGTCACTTATTTTTTGTTTGCCCGGCCTATGCAGCCCCCAGATCCAAATGGCTTAAACCCCTTTGTTGTACTTTGGGTACTAGACAAGGGCTTGAGGCACTAATTATCCTAAGATTTGACACCAGTGAATGTATTGTTGTGGCAGTGGCCAAATTCTTAGGTTTTGGCCTGGATTATTAGAAATAGGAGGTATTAGTTTTTAGGTTTGTGGTCATTTTCGTTCTTAGCTGATCTGTGTTTTAGACATTTTTTCTTCTTCATATTTTAATCTTGTATGAAATGTTCATTTTGCAATTGTCTTTTTATGATGAAAATGATCGATAATAAAGACTAATGAAATGAAATGAATATGAAATGACCACAAAAAGACTCCACACAGATTTATGGAAAAAAACTTTTGTATTATCAGTAAATCAACACCAAAATAATAAACATTTCATAAGTACTTTTCAAGTTATACTAGTTCAAAGTATTACATTAAATTGCAAAGTGACAGTCCCTCCTGCAGTCCAACAAGCAGCAAGCCAACACAGCAGAGAAATTAGCAAAGTGGCAGTCCCTCCTGGCGGCACAACAGTCCTTCTGGCCACATGCAGGTGTAAAGCCAGCAATGTCTGGTTATAAGTCCAAAAGTGTCTGATTTTAGGGGATCAGAGCCCCAGTACGTATACCCACAAGTGCCTTTGATGTAGGGGGTGACTTCAGAGGAGTTCGCTAAAGTGCATAAGGATCACTTTCAACTCAGACCTGTCTGACAGGCTATCAGTGGGGGGATATCAGTACCTTGTGTGTGGGCAGGACACTACCTATTCAAGTGGAGCGTGAGCCCCACCCACGCCTCTCAGCCCAGGAATAGCCATCAGAATGCAGATGAATGCAGATGCGTTGAGTAACCCGTGTTGTGGCTGTCTAGAGGGAATGCACATATGCAGCTGTGACCCAGCCCAACCCAGAAGTGTATTGAAGACAGGCTGTCAGGCACATAGAACAGTAAGAACAGAGAAATGTCCACTTTCTAAAAGTAACACTTCTAAAATAGTAAAGTTAAATCCAACCTCACAAGTAAGAATGAATCAATAACTTTCCAAACATATGAAACATCAAAAAGCTACTCCTCTCTGATCAGGAATTACAACTTAAAAAGGGATAAGGGTATTCTCAATGCTAATTTATAAGAGAGTTAGGCCTCACAGTAGTGACAAGCATTGGCATAGCCCATAGGTCTCGCCTTAGGGGTGTTATAAGTGTTTAAACAGAGCTATTGGCTTTGTTAATGTTTTTAATATGTGTTGTAGAGCATTGTGAATTTTGTGCAGCATGTTGAAAATTTCTAGGTTATAATAAAAAAAAGTGTTATAACTATTTCTGTCACTTTATATCTAACCGAAAAAACGTTATATACAACTGAAGTATTGTACTAAAAAACAAAATTAATACAAAAAATATGTTCTAGTTTATTTGTTTATGCAATGCTGTCAATTTTTCCTTGCTTGTTGTCATTCATTTTTGTTATAGTTTTTATTGTTAGTTGTGGGATATAAACAACGGGAGGGTGGATGTTGTGAAATAGTATTTTAATTAGATAGGAGTAGTAGAGAGTTATTTGTGGAGATTTAATAGATGTCAAATTTTTTAGCAAAACTGAAGTGGTGTGGAGTGATGCTGAGGTGGTTGTGAGTAATGGCGGAGGTGATGCTCAGGTGATCCGGAATGATATTGAAGTGATGATGATATTGAAGTGATGCTGAAGTGGTGGTACGCTGGTTCTGAGGTGATGCTTATGGGATACTGAATGATACATAGGTGGTACTGAGTGATACTGAGATAGTGCTGAGTGATGTTGTGGTGATGAGTTATGCTGATGTTGTGTAGCTGAACTGGTGCTTACGTGGTGCCAAGTGATGTAGTTTTTGTTGTGTTGAGGTGTTGCTGTATTGATGCTGAAGTGGTGCTGCGTTGGTTCTGAATTGCTGCTGGTGTGAGGCTATGATGCTGAGCTGGTGTTGCACTGGTGGTGCTGCACTAATGTGGAGGTGGTGCTGTGCTAATGCTGAGATGGTGCTGTGTTGATAATGAGGTGTTGCTGCAGTGCATCTGAGGTAGTGCTCTGCTGATGGTGACTTGTTGCTGCACTGGTGGTAGTGGTGCATTGATGAGGATGTATTACTGTGTTGATGCTAATATTGTTATGTGTTGTGATTAGGTGCCTAGGTGGTGCTGTGCTGGTGCTTAGGTGGTGCTGAGTGATGCAGAGGTGCTGCTTAATGATGCTGTGGTGGTAGTGAATGATACTTAGGTGGTGCAGAGTGATGTTGAGGTGTTGTTGGTGCCGTGTTTGTGTTTAAGTGGTGCTTAGTAATGTAAGTCTGGAGCTGCACTGTTGCTGAGGTGATGCTGCACTAGTGTTGAGATGTGGTGCTGTGTTAATGCTGAAATGGTGCTGCATTAGGGATTATTTGCTGCTGAGGTGGTGCTGTGCTGGTTCTGAGTTGGTGCTGTGCTAATTCCGTGGTGGGGTGAGTTGGTGCTGCATTGCTGCTATGCTGATGCTGGGCTGGTGCTGCACTGGTGCTGAATTGGTAGGGGCGGAGAGGACAATAACCCAGTCATTCTTTCTATGGGAAACATCCTAAACAACAACGTTTTAATTACGACTTGCCTGAACAACGAAGTCCGAACAACGACAAATCCTGATCAACGAAGTCCTCAACAACGAAGTCCTAAACCACGACTTGGCCGCCCCACACCTCCCCCGGATATTAATCTCTGACCCCCCCCCACTGCTGACATCACTCTTACATTTGAGAGTTGGACGACATCACGGGTGAAACACATGTTTTTCAACCATGTAATTTCCAAGCATATGGGGATATTATGACACTTCAAAATAAAATATAATTTAACCGGAGTGCCATAGGGACATGAGAGAGAAAGGACAAAAAAGAAAATAAATGGACAATGTGTACGTAAAGTTTTTGTCGGCAATGTGACTTTTAGGGACATTCCATGACCCCGGAATGCCGTGATGGCAAGAGGAGACTAACACGGTAAGTGCAGAGCCTATTACACATTTTTTTCGCTATATTCTTCGCAACACTCCATCACCACTTTTCAAGGAAAAAAGGCAGTTATTGATTATGACCGTACGGACTTTTAAAAAATAAAGTATTTCAATATAGTTTTATGGGGAATCCATACGAGGCACAAATTGGGTTCTGGGCTCCATAGGGGCAGGTATGTTTTCGTAACACACTAGTGATGCTTTAATGCATCTTGCGAGCGCACTTGAGGAAATTTGGAACAATAGGTTCCACCTCGTGGACATTTCTATAAAAGAAAATATACTATTGTTTATAAACACCTAACATTTAAGTACAATATTATTAAAATACATAATGGCGAATTCATTGTTTGCACGGATCTCTCAAACGTGAAACATTTTAATATGGTTAAATGGGAAATCCATGTGAGACACCATTTGGTTTCCAAACTCCGGAGGGGTAGGAACTCTTTTACATCACCAAAGTGTGTTTAACTGTACATTTCGAGTAAACTTTATCAGACTAGGAACTGTGGTTCCGCTTAAATTGACACCTCTATCTAATAATTTATTATCGCTTTCAAACATAGTAAAAAAACATAAACAACATGTTTACAGTACAAAATGGGGATCCCGTAAATGCACTATCGTGGTTTAGGAAGTCGTAAAAAAAGTAGTGGTTTACCATTGCTCGTTGTTTGGCCTTCGTGGTTCAGGAAGTCGTGGTTCATGAAGTAGTTGTTTAGTCATACATCCCCTTTCTCTATCTAGTAACAATAAAGAACAGCAAATGTGTCTTGATATCCCCAACTAATAACTTGTACGGGGAGAGGACGCGCCTTGTAAGGAAAGCTGCAAAGTCCAGCGCCTTGGTGCTTCTGTCAGGGTGCTTTATAATCCAGCTTATGGCGGTGGGGTCTGTTCCTCAGCCAGGGTGGAGGGGACGCGCCTTGTAAGAAAAGCTGCGAGGTCCAGTGAGTTCACAAATGCTAACATGGAAAACCTGGGCATCTGTGTGTGAAATTTGTTTATTAAACAGAAAACGAGAGAACCACGTGGATGTGATGGAGGGGGTACATGCAGTGGGGTGAAGGAAACACGCACCACAGCTGTGCACTGTGCAGTGGGGTGAAAAGAAGCACGCACCACAGCTGTGCACTGGGTTGAAAGGAGGCACACACCACATATCTGCACTGTACATTGTTGTGAAAGGAAGCACACACCACTACTGTGCAGTGTGGTGAAAGGAAGCACTCACCACAGCTGTGTACTGTGCAATGGGGGGAAAGGAAGCACGCACCACAGTTGTGCACTGTGCAGAGATGTCAAAGGTAGCACGCACCACAGCTGCGCAGAGGTATGAAAGGAAGCGCGCACCACGGTGCTGAAAAAACGTGAATGTTAAAAGGTGCGGTCAATTTTTAAACTGTGTACTGTGCAATAGGGGGAAAGGAAGCACGCGCCACAGCTGTGCTCTGTGCAGAGATGTCAAAGGTAGCACGCACCACAGCTGCGCAGAAGTGTGAAAGGAAGCGCGCACCACCGTGCTGAAAAAACGTGAATGTTAAAAGGTGCGGCCAATTTTTAAGCTGTGAAAGATAGCACGCACCTCAGCTAAGCAGAGGCATTATTTAGCAGCCGGTGCCAGCAAGCACGCACAAAAAGCAAGTGCTAATAATTAAGTGCCCATGTGCGCATCGGCAGACACCGGCTCAAATTAAGCCCCCAGCAAGGGCCTGCATTACGCACCTGGATAGAGCAAGCATCTAAAGCAGAGTGGGAAAAGGACGCACGCACCACAGCTGTGCACCATGCAGAGATGTCAAGGGTAGAACGCACCACAGCTGCGCAGAGGTGTAAACAGAAGCGCGCGCCATGGTAATGAAAAAACGCTAATGTTAAAAGGTGCAGTCAATTTTTAAGATATTACCCAAAAAGAGGCTAACTACAGAGTACAGCAAATGTCTTGACAATAACATACTAATACAAAGATAATGGTGCAGGAAGAGAGAGCTGACATAGGTGAAATGCGAGTGCTGTAATAAGAAGCGCACACTCTTGTGGCGGTGGGGTCTGCCCCTTGGCCTGGGTGGAGGGGACACGCCTTGTTAGTATCTTATTGTCATGATGCGAGTGCTGGAAAAGAAGTGCGTACTCTTGTGGCGGTGGGGTCTGTCCTTTGACCGGGGTGGAGGGGGCGCACCTTGTAAGGAAATCTGCAAGGTCTTGAAATGAAACATGACCCACAACAAATGGCACGCTGCACGCCGCTGCTCGCACCCGACAGCTAAATAACGTGGCAGTAAACGTTTTCAGAAAAGGTGGGACATGCACCCGCCTTTGGCCAATTGTGTGCTTTCATTTTTGAAAGCCACACGCAAAGGCCAATAGCATGTAAGGAAAATCGAACACCACACGCACAAGTTTGCAGAAAGTCTGCAGTGATTCCAAGAGGCCTTCTCCTAGGGCGGTGGAAACGCGCTGCGCTAGGCTTGACCTTAAAAAGGAAACAGGCTGTTTGTCACTAACAGGACATGCAAACCACAACAGTACATGTCCTACCTTTTACTTACATAGCACCCTGCCATGACGGAGAGCTAGGGCCTACCTTAGGGGTGTTTTATATGTAAGAAAAGGAGAGTTTAAGGCTTGGTAAGTAGTTTTAACTGCCAAGTCTAAGTGGCAGGCCTGAGACAGGTTCGAAAGGCTTCTTCTGTGGGTGTAAAAGTTAGAGCAGCAGCCCACTAGTTCCATTAAACTTATAGGCCCTGGGTGTTAGAAATGGGATTTCTGGTTGGCTAGGTCATGCGCCTAAACCAGGCAGAAACTACCATTCTAGTCAGGGCAAGGGAGTTACAGAGGCAAAGTGTAAAGTGTGTGCGCAACACCCTCACACAGCAGCAACACACTAGGCGCACCACAAAAGAAAGTCCACACAAGTTTATGCAAAAATAGCCTTTTGCATTATCCATAAAACACATTAGAACATACTCACATATATACACTGTGCATCCTGGCCCTTGGCATGACTTTACAGGCATTATATACACCACAGGGCCAATTGGGCCACTGTCATAACATCACAACTCCCAGTTAGTGAAGACAGCCAGTAACTACTGGTAAACACATTAGGCATAAACCACCAGTAGCAGTACCCAGCATAGCACATTATGCATACAATCATCAGTGGTGCAGTGCATCATTTCCACAACACATCATGCCCCTCTTAGGCATAAACATAACCGCACAACATGCCGCAATATCCCTGAGATCCCACTGGCCCCCAATTGGCAATCCCAACGCCTCTGCGCTCACCACCTGGACTGTGTGGTAGTTTTGTGGAGGTTTCTTCCTCCACCAAGGCTCGGGGGCCTCCGTCAAGGTTTCCCCGAGCTATCAGGACCCAAAAAGGCCTCTGCCCCAAATGTAGGGCGGGGGGGCCAAGGGTCACTCTGGCAGCTGCCCACTACCAACCGGGGCAACCCTGGCCACGTGTGGTGATGCCAACTCAGCTCCTCACCTGGCTTTTCCTTTTGTTACGGGCTGGGAGAAGGGGAGCGCTGCTTCCCCCAAGCACAGAGCAACCAAGAGGCTCCCGAAGCAGGAGAACTGGATGCAGCTTCCCGCAACCATGCAGCGCTGCTGCGTTGTTGTGGAAAAATGTGCCCAGAGTTCCTCATTTTCCCGCTGGTGGGGAGACCCCTTTCTCAATGATCTTAGGAGCCCACGAGGCTCCGAGGCGATCTCCTTCATTGGGCTCCGCTCTCACGCACGTTAGCGTTTCTTCAGATGGTGTGGAGGGTTCTCCGGACTCTGCCCACAACCAGGCACAGCTCCTGCCTGGCTTCCGGCCTCTCCACTGTGAGGGTTGGTTGCCAGGCAACGGATAAGTGATGAAAGGTCGCCCTTCCCAGACTTTGCACAACTTCCCCCACAATGAAGGGGAACCCGTCACGCTCGTCCTGCGCTCTCAGTGGCCCCAGCAGCCCCCAACTTGTCTCCACCCTGGAAACTCTCATCGTGGTGCGAATGCACACTGCGCCCACTGCTTTTGGAGATGGAGCCAACTTCTCTGCCTCAAACAACAAGATTGGGAAACGCCCATCATGGACTTCAGGTAGCAGGGTGAAACTCTAGCGCTCCCCACGAGCTGAGCCCCAAAATCACACAGGGCAGAGCTGGGCTCAGGCAACCTAGCTCACTGGTCCCTCCAGCAGAGAGGAAGCCCTTTGTAGTGGTTCCTACTGGTGCCCAGCAGTCCTCCAGTAAGCATCAGTTCAGTGAGTTCAGAAGACATGGGGTCACAGCTCCAATATTTATAGTACTAGGTGTCTTTGATCTATCCCTTGGCACAGGGCTCTGTGCACAGTCCAAACCAGGTCTGCGGGGCACTTATTAAGTGCACAACACTCCCCATTGAAAATGTAGGCTCTGGCCCCAAACACACCACAGAGGGTGGAGCCAGCATTGGGGAAGGCAGGTACAGACGTATTCATGTTCAGGTGCTACTCCTCACACTACTCCAAATGCAGATCAGGCCCATTCATCCTAACGCTGACTCACCATGACCCTTTGGAGCCACTGGTCCTCCCTATCCCCTGTCACTCCAAGGCCACACAGTCAATACACAACAGGCAGGCACAAAGACACATAGCACACAAAAATGCCTACTTCTAAAAGTGCCTACAAGAGATTTTGTTTAAAGATTCTTACTCTGATGTGCTAAAACATAGTTACTCGGTAGTTCAACCCCAATTGGTCTTGAACCCTTAAACAATCAAAGCATATGTCAAATTATTGAAAAATAACACTCAATAAATGAGACAATGATACCAAAAAACACGGGAATATCTTTTTTCAAAATATTACAACATTTTATATCAATAACATTCAGGAGGGTACAATCAAAAATAATTAATATAGCAAAACACCATGAAAGAGGATGTACAAATCAACCTACAAATCATGAATGTATACATCTATTCCAAAATAATCAAACGAGTAACGGAACTAAGGATACAAAGAACAGTTACTAAAATACAATGAATATTTGGGAAATAGATGAAGGAGTCGACATTTCGGTCTGTTGTGGCGATTGCCCGTCAGACCATCTTCAGGACCTATAATCAATTGCATAAAAATGACCCCTGTATAAATATAATGCATAAAATTACATTTATGGAAGTAAAATTTACCATAAACAGATTAGTGAAAGAAAAAAGAGAAAGCCCATGCAGAAAAATGAAAAAGTGGCCTAAAATTCTAGCCAGCAGCATGTTTGTTTAAACCGTAACCCATAAGTGTTGTTAGGTTAAAGATGAATCATATCTTTGTAAAATAAATAGTTGGAGAAAGGTCCCATGTGATTAAAATGACTCTGAAAGGAATAGTTGGAGGAAGGTCCCATGTGATTAACATGACTCTCACCAGGACAACCCAACATAGATTAATGTCACAGAGATTCTTTGGCTTACTTTGTAGCAGTCTGAAAATCGAGTGGGACCCAGACAAGTCTTGAGACAGAAGCAGATTCATCAAGAAAGTTAACTGGTGAAATGTTCACTGTAAAAACATCAGTGAATAAATAATCGAGATGTCAAAAAAGATTGATACTACCTCGATTCCTCGCTATATGTATACTAATGAGACCATCGCATATATACTGTTAGCCTCTACAAAAAATTAATATTATTCTCCAAAGGACGCCTCTTTATTTTTAGTGGCTTACCTCTAACGTTAAATTGCTTGTTGCTATATTATCAGGGAGCGTCAATCGATATGAATTTTGCAACTGTAAATTATGCGAGAAGAGCAAAACTGTAATTTTCAAACAGACAGCTGAAAACGCATTTGCCATGGAAATTAATTAACAATGTGCATCAGTTACAATATCGTGTTTTAAAAGGCAGCTATATATATCGGTAACCGCATTTTTTAAATATTAAGGCAGCCGGGAAAAAACAACACACGAAAAATGTACCTAGCGGCAGCCATATTGGTAACAAAACTTTTCAGTTACTGAACCAAAGAACCTATCAGGGTTTGCCAATATTATCTTCAATGTTGTCACAGACTGGCTGCATCTAATCGTGACCGCACCAGTTATCAAACATATCATTTGCCGTATTTCGACATCTAATTAGAAGTCAAATTAATTATGCACTCATATGGATTTCTATATACAAAAAAAGAGCTTCTCTGATTGAGACGCTCACCTATATGGGTAAGTTGAACGACCACACTTAGGGGCCGATTCCGATCTGGGTCGGAAAGCTCTCCGACCGATCTGGATCCGGAGTGTTTTCCAACCGAGCCGGACTCCTGCAGTCTGCCCGAGTGAGTACGATGCGGCCGCATGCTGCCAGACTCGGTTCAGTCGGACTCCCATAGAAGCCAATGGGAGCCGGTCGTACGACGCGTACATGGGCTCCCATTGACTAAATGGGTACGTCTTGCATAAGGGTGCCCCCTACAGTGGGTACGTGTCGGTGCCATGTGCACCGTACATGCCTGTGTTGGGGAGACCCTTGTGTCTCCCCCTGTGTCTGAGTCTTAAGGCTGCGGGTGACGGGGGGTCCGACGCGGACCCCCAAAGGCAGCTTCCTGGACGTTTTGTGAGCCGGAAACTTTGGCTCGATCCGGCTGTCGGACGAGTGCATCATACTGGCTCAGTCAGAAATTGCCTCAATTGCACGGCACTGTTTGCTTACGGACAAGATGTACAGAGCGGTTTGGACCAGGAAATGATTCGGTCGGCGAATTTCGCGTTGCTCGCATTGTACTTGCTCGCTCGTACAACTGTACGAGTCGTGTGGTGATGCTGACTCAGCTCCTCACCTGGCTTTTCCTTTTGTTACGGGCTGGGACAGGGGAAGCGCTGCTTTTCCCAAGCACGGAGCAACCAAAAGGCTCCTGAAGCAAGAGAACTGGATGCAACTGCCCGCGACCATGCGGCGCTGCTGCATCATTGTGGAAAAATGTTCCTCGCTTTCTCACTGATGGGGATGCCCATTTCTCAACGATCCTAGGAGCCCGAGAGGCTCCGAGGCGATCTCCTTCTTTGGGCTCTGTCCTCACGCACGTCAGAGTTTCTTCAGATGACGCAGAGGGTTCCCCGGACTCCGCCCACAACCAGGCACAGCTCCTGCCTGGCTTCTGGCCTCTCCATCGTGGGGTCTGGTTGCCAGGCAATGGATGAGTCATGAGCGGCTGCTCCTCCCAGACTTTGCACAACTTCCCCCGCAATGAAGGGGAACTCCTCGCACTCATCTCGCGCTCTCAGTGCCCCAACAGCACCCAGCCTGTCTCCTCTCTGGAAACTCTCATAATGGCGTGAATGCACACTGCGCCTGCTGCTTTTGGGGATGGAGCCCACTTCTCGGGGTCAAACAACGACATTGGGAAGCGCCCACCATGCTCTTCAGGTAGCAGGGTGAAACTTTAGCACTCACCATGCTCTGAGCCCCAAAATCACACGGGGCAGAGCTAAGCCCAGGCAGACCAGCACACAGGGCCCTCCAGCTGAGGGGGAAGTCCTTCGTGGCGGTCCCTCCTGGCTCCCAGAAGTCCTCCAGTAAGCACCAGTTCAGTGAGTTCACAAGACATGGGGTCACAACCCCAATATTTATAGTACTAGGTGTCCTTGTTCTTCCCCTTGGCACAGGGCTCTGTGCACAGTCTTAACCAGTTCTGGGGGGCACTTATCAAGTGCACAACACTCCCCATTGAAAGTGTAGACTGAGGCCACAGACACACCACAGGGGGGCGGAGCCAGATTTGTGGAAGGCAAGCACAGCCCTATTCAGGTTCAGGTGCTACTCCTCCAACTACTCCAAATGCAGATCAGGCCTATTCAGCCTAGCGCTGACTCACCCAGACCCTCTGGAGCCACTCCTCCTCCCCAGCCCCTATCACTCCAAGCCCAGACAGTCAATACACAACAGGCAGGTACAAAGACACATAGCACACATAAATGTCTACTTCTAAAAGGGGCATTTCTAAAATAGTGATAATAAATTCATGAACACCATTACGCAGCATTTATCACCACTATTCCAAACATACCAATCATGATCACGCTACTCCACTCATGTCAGGAATTACCACTGAAACACATATCAGGGAATCCCCAATGCATTTCTATGAGAGGGCAGCCACACAGCAGTGAGAAACCAAATAGGCTGTTTATCACTACCAGGACATGCCGCACAGTTAAGCACATGTCCTACCTTTTACCTACACTGCACCCAACTCATAGAGCTAGCTAGGGCCTACCTTAGGGGTGACTGATATGTAATAAAAGGGGAGTCACAGACGTGGCAACCACTTTATGTGCCACAGCGGCAGTAAACTTCGTGCGCAGGCCCTGCAGTGGCAGAGGCCTGAGACAGGTTTGAAAGGCTACTTTGGCGGGTGGCGCAAGCAGCGCTGCAAGCCCACGAGTAGCATTTAATTTACTGTCCCATGGTATATGAGATACCACTGTACAAGGAACTGACAGGTAAATTAAATATGCCAAACAAGTGTAGACCAAGCTTACTAAGTTTACCATAGAGAGCACATGCCTTTTAGCACTGAACAGCCGTGAGAAAGTGCCCAGAGTCCTAAAACCACCACCAACAGGTCAGTAAAAAATACCGGAGGAAGGCAAAAAGTTCTGGGATGACCCTGCAAAAAGGGCCAAATCCAAACTGTGCATATGGTATATCACTTTACAAGGGCCTTACAAGTGAATTAAATACGTCAATCAGGTATACACCAATTATACACATTTAGGGAAGAAGCACATGCACTGATTAGCAGTGGTAAAGTGCTCAAAGTCCTATGGTCAACAAAAAGATACAGCAAAACGTGGAGGTAAAAAGCAAAAAGATCGGGGGAATACTACCCTAAGGATGCCAGCCAGGTATAGCAGTCAGTGATCCCTGTATTCCAGGAGAGGGCCACCGTGAAGATACCCATGATGAAGACTGACGTTTGGTAAGGGCTAAAATCTTGTGCTGTAGCAGTGTGGTGACCCAGTATATCAGGAGGGTCTACTGTGGGAAAGACTGTCATGCAGTAAGGGTCGAAGCCTTGTGTGGTAGTGGTGCAGTGACCTCATATGCCAGCAGGGGCTGCCATGGTGAAAGACTGCTGTGCGGTAAGGGCCGGAGCCTTGTGCAGCAGCGGTGTGGCAACCTTGTATGTCAGCAGGGGCTGCCATGAATAAGTTTGCTGTGTTGGTCAGGCCAGATCTCATGGACAGTCAGTGGCAGTGACTCACAGGTCACCGGTCACCAGTAGCAAAAAAGGACTATGATGGGTTCAACCTCGTTGGATGATTGAGTATGCCTTGGGAGCATTATCACCCAAGTGTGGAGCCACAAACAGGATAGTCATAACCAGCCCCAACTGGGAGCTTCTGAACACTGATGCCACAGAAGAAGCTGCAGGAAACCTCTGATTGCTGTAAAAGTATGACCGCGAGAAAGAGAGCCTGCACCCACTGAGTGCAGCCACTGAGTCCGCGTGTGGCTGACTCACCTATCTTATACTGGAGCCACTGCAGGTGACTGTGGATGGGGTGCTCTCCAAGACTCTGACTGCTTCTCTTCTGCCAATGCAGATAAGACTTGTTTTAGGCCTGAGAGCCCCAGGGGAACCTGCTGCTAAATCAAGCGTGTGTGCACTGTAAGACTAGTGACTTTAAATCAGAGTTGTAGTAGGCTCTTGAGACTCGGACTACCCTGAATGTTACCAAGAGTGAATGGAGAATAACCATGATCACTAGCATGCTAATTGAGCTGGCAGAGAATCACCAGAGAGGCAATAGAGCCTCAACCTCAGGGTAGGACTGTGGAATTGTGTGTGTATGTTGTATTCTTCCTTTTCTTTTTTCTAGAGTTTTATATAGTGCAAACGTGACCCGAAGGTATCATGTATCAGAGCGCTTTACATGAGCACTAGTTTCGTTATAGATGGGCACATTCATGTTTTTGTTAGGCACGGGGAGATTAAGTGATTTGCCCAGAATCACAGGATGTTGAGCATCGTTGCCGATACTCGATCCTGGTTTCCCAGCTTCGAGGACGACCGCTCCAGCCATAAGGCCACATCCTCTCCCCCACTTCCTTTGTATGGTAGTCTGTATTAATAGAATACTTCTCTTTTATCTTATCTTATCATATCCTGATTCATATAGCACACAGCTACCGTTAGGCTACCCAACGCTGTATGAGTCAAAGCGTGTAACTTCAGGTCTGTAAATCCAGTTAGGCCAAAAAAGATTAATTAGAGTATAACCAAGTTTTAAGGAGTTTTCTAAACATGTTTTCATCAGGCTCTGTTCTCAAACCAATTGGCATTGTATTCCAAAGTTTGGAGGACAGGTAGGGGAAAGATCTTCCACCCCATCTGGCCTTCTGAATACGAGGCACCTTTAGGAGACTCATATTAAAAGATCTTAAAGTCCTACTCGGAATGTAGGAAGTCAATAGAACTCTAATCATGAGGGGTCAGTTATGATTTATTGCTCTGTAAGCCAGACATAGTGTCTTGAATTTGATTCTCTTCTCCACTTGGAGCCAGTGCAAAGAGGTCAAGGTTTTCTTGGCTTAAGAGCATTTGGGTATTTTGAAGATGGTTCCGGCCATGGCATTTTGCATCACTTGAAGTCCCATGTGACTGATTTGGGTGATCCCATATATCCCATAGTCCAGGCGTGATAGAATGAGTGCCTGGACCACCACTCTTCTGCAAAGGAAGAGTAGCAAGCCCAGGATTTTCCGCATAGTTCTCAACATAGGAGCAAGTCAGTTTTTTGGCTTGTACTTCCATTGAAAGGGAGCTGTCAAGCCACATTCCAAAGCTTTTTACAGACGACAACGGAAAAGGTGGGATCCCATACTGTCCAGCCAACCTAGCAGTGTCACTAGGGATAGATTGTTCCCCAGTATCCTCATTTCAGTTTTTTCTCCGTTTAGTTTCAACGAGCAGCTTGCCATCCAGTGAGCCACCCTCTCAAGGCAAGGGCCTAGCTGATGCTGAGAATCCTCACTTGGAGCAAGGGAGACGACGAGCTGCATATCCTCAGCATAGGAGATAAAAGGCACAGGAATTTCTTTGACAATACGAGCCAGTGGTCAGCCATAAATATTAAAGAGAGTAGCGCTGAGTACAGAACCCTGTGGGACCCCGCACTTCAAGGGGGCTACCTCTGAATAACAAGGAGGTTCCCACATCTGTCAGGACCTTTCTTTTAAAAATGACAAGAGCCATTTTAGAGCAGCACTCCTTACCCCAAATTCCCTCAGCCTGAGTACCAAGGTCTTCTGATCGACCATGTCGAATTCTGCACTCAGGTTGAGGAGGATAATGACTGCAGCTCCTCCCTTATCCAAGATTTGTTTGACCTCTTCACTTACCACCAATAGCCCTAACTCCATACCGCATTTCAAATAGAAGTCATTCTGAGTATCATCAAGAAGCAGATTATCCTATAGATGCTCAGACAGATGCTGATTGATGTGCTTCTCTAGAACTTTCCCTAACACCGGAAGCAAAGATATAGGTCTATGGTTACCTGGGCAAGCTGGGTCAAGATTCGGCTTTTTAGCAGAGGATTGACCTCTGCATTTTCCCACTCTCTGGGAACTAGGCCAGTGAAAATTGAAAGATTTAGTAATTCCCGGATGATTGGAAAGAATTTTCGATTTCTTTGTGAGAATGTGGGGAGGGGCTGGGGCTAAGGGAGAGCCTGATTTCACTTTCTCGAACAGAGTTGGAAATGCTTTTTCAGTGATGAGACGAAAGTTATGGAGACAACCTGCCTCTTCAACCAATGGCGGTGTCTATGGGCCAGTGAATAAATCTACCCTAATCTTTTGTAGTTCACCGTAGATATCGGACACTTTCTTTGAGAAGTAGGCTGCTAATTCATTGCAGCGTCCTTCTTAAGGACTAGGCAGTGAGTTTTCGATTTTAGGAGTGGTAAGGGATTTTACAAAACAGAATAGATCTCTGGGGGTGTTAGCTGCCTTGCCCAGTAGATCTTCATAAAACGCAGATTGCACCCTTTTTATCTCTGCATAATAATGCCTGGTAGCTGCCCGATAGGCAAGCTTTGCATTGTGATCACCCTTTTTTATAGAGGCTAAGACCTCATTGAACTGAGGTGCGGACTTTTCTTTGTTTCCCTTTGTTAAAGTGGTAATGGGGATCATCTCATCAAGGGAGTTATTAATCCACCTATTCACTGTGACATTAGCTACCCAAGGATCAATCCCTAATGCCGGTCTAGAGTTAGCAAGTGTGGATAGCCAGGTTGCTTTCCTGAGTTTTGGCCTTGGCTTGTATGGTGTTTAACATCTGCCAATGAGGCAGGGCCCTCCAGAATGATTGAAATAAGGGGATGATCGGTCCAGACAATTGGGCAAAGACTCTTGTTTTTAAGGTTTTACTTATTGCTGAAGCTGTGTCTTTGAGATGGCCTTTAACATGAAAAGGCCATTTCACCCTTTGTGTGAGAAGCAGACAATCTAAATTCGCAAGGATATTTGAAACCAGAGGATTATTAGTTTCTTCAAAGTGAATATTGAAGTCTTCTAATAAATTAGAATTCGTTTTTTCTGTGGTATGGCCAGCTGGTATCACTAGTAGAGCTTCCGCGAACCCTGTACATGGGCAAGGAGGTCTACATATTTAAATTCCAGAGAAGAAGAAGGTAGGGGAATAGTTAATGATAATGACCAGATTTTCACACTCCAGTATGTTAAAGGGGGTTGTACACAGATTTGTAAGCCTCTTTTAAAATAATGGCAGTACCTCCACCCTTTTTATGTATATGTTCTTTTCTCCAGATTTAATATCCAGGGGGAAGTGCCTGGTCCTTCCCCCCCACATGATGCCCCCCCCTCTGGAAGACAAAGGAGTCTGACTGTGAAGGCAAGCTAGGGGACACGCGTCCCACTGTGTCCCCCACCTGGATTTGAACTTTGGATTGCCCTATGGGCATTGTACATTTTGAACTTTCAAGGGACAAACAGATTTTTGGATGCTGAATAAAGCAATTTCTTTTTCCTTAGTACACTACTGTCTATCTGGTATTGCTGTTGGTGGACCTGCTCCATTATTTTGGGTGGTGATAATGTGTTGGGTGTGTGGGAATTGTCGTCTTGTGCTGGTCATAGGGTGGACCCTGGTATCTGTGTGCCATCACAAGCTGTTGGCTACATTACTTTGTTCATGTAAGCAGTTACTGCATGGTGACATCGTAACAAGGTGTGTTCCTTCCTCTGTGTAACCTGACATCTTCCCTGCAGGGTCATTCCAATATGTGGTGCTGAGCTGTGTCTACATTGGCTGGGTGTGTGACGGACTCGTTAGACTTTGGCCATGCATGCTGAGCGATGTCTCCACCTGCATCATTCGTGGCGTCCTTGGTGGTCACTGTACTTGTGTATGTAGACTGTTGACATGACTTCATGTGGACATGTTTTCTTTTCGGCGCTATGCATGTGTATACTCCCAGCCTCGCACACATGTGGTACATGTACTGCAGGATCTTTGTGCACCTGACTGACATTTGTGGGCATCGGATCTGTGGGTACTCCACCTTTTTCTTTGCAGGGGCACTGCTGTGAGTGTTAGGCACCCACCCCTCCTGTGTCTGGGCACTGCTGTGAGTGTTAGGCACCCACCTCTCCTGTGTCTGGGCACTGCTGGGAGGACTCTGCACACACCCCTCTTATGTCTGGGCACTGCTGGGAGGACTCTGCACACACCCCTCTTATGTCCGGGCACTGCTGGGAGTGTTAGGCACCCACCCCTCCTATTTCTGGGCACTACTGGGAGGACTCTGCACCCACCCCTCATATGTCTGGGCACTGCTGGGAGTGTTAGGCACCCACCCCTCCTGTGTCTGGGCACTGCTGGGAGGACTCTGCACACACCCCTCTTATGTCTGGGCACTGCTGTGAGTGTTAGGTACCCACCCCTCCTGTGTCCGGGCACTGCTGTGAGTGTTAGGCACCCACCCCTCCTGTGTCTGGGCACTTCTGGGAGGACTCTGTACACACCCCTCTTATGTCCGGGCACTGCTGGGAGTGTTAGGCACCCACCCCTCCTATGTCTGGGCACTACTGGGAGGACTCTGCACCCACCCCTCATATGTCTGGGCACTGCTGGGAGTGTTAGGCACCCACCCCTCCTGTGTCCGGGCACTGCTGTGAGTGTTAGGCACCCACCCCTCCTGTGTCTGGGCACTGCTGGGAGGACTCTGCACACACCCCTCTTATGTCTGGGCACTGCTGTGAGTGTTAGGCACCCACCCCTCCTGTGTCCGGGCACTGCTGTGAGTGTTAGGCACCCACCCCTCCTGTGTCTGGGCACTGCTGGGAGGACTCTGCACACACCCCTCTTATGTCTGGGCACTGCTGGGAGGACTCTGCACCCAACCCTCCTATATCAGGATATGTACGCTTAGAACATACACGGGTGTGGGTTTGCTCCATGCATACGCGGGTGGGGGTACGGTCCGTACGTACACTGTTGGGGTGGGGGTACGCTCCATGCATACGTGGGTGGGGGTACGGTCCGTACGTACACTGTTGGGGTGGGGGGTACGCTCCATACATAGGGGGGTGGTGTTACGGTCCGTACGTACACTGTTGGGGTGGGGGTACGCTCCATGCATACGGGGGTGGTGTTACGGTCCGTACGTACACTGTTGGGGTGGGGGTATGCTCCATGCATACGGGGGTGGTGTTATGGTCCGTACGTACACTGTTGGGGTGGGGGTGCGCTCCATGCATACGCAGGTGGGGGTACGGTCCGTACGTACACTGTTGGGGTGGAGGTACGCTCCATGCATACGTGGGTGTTGGTACGGTCCGTACATACACTGTTGGGGTGGGGGGTACGCTCCATACATACGGGGGTGAGGGTACGGGCCGTACATACACGGTTGGGGTGGGGGTACACTCCATACGTACGCGGGTGAGGGTACGGGCCGTACGTACACGGTTGGGGTGGGGGTACGCTCCATACATACACGGGTGAGGGTACGGGCCGTACATACACGGTTGGTGTGGGGGTACGCTCCATACATACGCGGGTGAGGGTATGGGCCGTACGTACACTGTTGTGGTGGGGGTACGCTCCATGCATACGGGGTGGTGTTACGGTCCATACGTACACTGTTGGGGTGGGGGGTACGCTCCATGCATACGGGGTGGGGGTACGGTTCGTACGTACACTGTTGGGATGGGGGTACGCTCCATGCATACGGGGTTGGGGGTACGGTTTGTACGTACACTGTTGGGATGGAGGGTGCGCTCCATGCATACGCGGGTGGGGGTACGGTCCGTACATATCCGTACCCACGCTGTGGAATGCTTGTGCGGGCCGTACCCAGGCCTTTGCCACGTGGGTACGAGCCATCCCGCCATTGTTGGGGTGACGTAGGTGTGGGCGTGGTACGACTCGTACCCACGCTCTTAAGGAGTGGGTACGGGACGTACCTGTATTGTTGTGTTACCGGTTCACGTCATCAACCACTTCCGTTGTGGCGGACGCTGGCTTTGCTGGACACGCCCCCACCCCCTCGTAGTGACCAGGGCCTTGGGGTCAGGTATGTCCAGGGCATGTGTGCTGTGTGACTTGGGTGGGGGTTTTGTGGCCTGCCCCTGCTCCTGCCCCCCCCTTTCCCCTCTCCCTTTGTTGTTCTGACCTTCTGCGGCGTCTGCATCGGAACCTGTAGAGGAGGTCGACTGCTATGAGGGCCGGGATGACACGTAGGTTCGGGTCCATGTCTGTCCGTCGCGTGCAGTTACTCCTTGTTCGCGTCGTCCTGATTTCCCGGCAGTTTTTGGCTGCCGGAAAATATTCTCCGTGCGGGATGACGTCGGTGCGAATCGTACTTCCTGGTTCGTGAAAGGCAGGCTGCGTGCATCCCGACGTCACGTCGGCGCTTTCCCGGATCACATTTGTATGTATATTTTCGTCGGTCGGTGTTTTGTACGAATCGTACGGAAATAGTATTTCCGTGCGAATCGTACTTCCATGTTTGTATATTGTTCCGACCGGGTACGCGTCGGACGGAGAATATGCTCCGTCCGACGGTTCGTACCCGGTTTTTACAGGATCGTAATCGGCACCTTTATGTGGACTGTTATGGGTGTATATGGGGGAAGTTTAAGAATCATGCATGAAGCCCTATTCTGCACCTTCTGCAGACGATTCATAAGATATTTTGGTACATCCAAGTAAGGGTTCTTCGCCTAATGAAGTCTGGATGTAATTATTGAGTAGACTACTGTCTTTTGTGATATGAATGGCAGCAAGTCCAATATCTTTCTCAGGGCACGAAGAAAGGAAACACTGGTTCGAGAGACTGCAACTATCTGAGGTCGAAACTAGCAGATTTTGGTTGCACAGAAGAAACTATCTTCGTAACACCTGATGTATGCTTATTATACATTTGCATCCCAAAAGAGAGGGGATTACAAGCAGTTCAGTATTTTTTGCACTCTAGGGATGCCACTTTAATGGAACACACAAATATGTTAATAAATCTAATCAGAGTAGTTTTGGAAAATAATGTATTCATACACAATGGTGAATGGTTCATTCAATTACAAAGAGTTGCAATGGGATCAACATTTTACCCATCGTTTGCTAATCTCTTCATGGGTATGTTTGAAAGGCTACACATTTAGACATTCTGGCCACCAGAATTCTCCCAACATATACTGCAGATTCATTGACGATGTATTCATGATTTGGACTGGTAACTCAGCTCTATTATTATAATGTATGCAGTACCTCAATAACAGAAAATATAATATTTAATTTACACATCATTTTAAAAAATCACATATCAAATATTTAGATGTTGTTTCATTTGAGGATGGTACAAGTATAGAATCTAAACTATACAGGAACCCCACGGCAAGCAACTCCATACTACATGCTACCAGTGGTCACCCCTATTCAGAGATTAGAGCCATACCATTTGGAGAAATGACAAGACTGAGATGTCACTGTGGCAATGATGAGCAGCTCCATACAGAACTAGTGAAACTGGAGCAAAGGTTTGCAACCTGGGGCTATACAAAAGAATTATTAACTAGGGCTCGGCGTAAACTAATGAGAGGCAGATTTATAAGGCCCTTGTGACATCTTTACGACACCGTTACGTCACTTCTGTGACACAGCTGTGTCGTAAACAATGCGCCACTATGCAACATATTTACAACGTGACACATCTAGTGAAATGCATCACGTTGTAATGCCCTGCGCTACATTATACCTGTATCAGGTATAATGTATGCAGGGTAGGCGTTCAGACGTAGGAAAGCCTAGTAACAGTGACGCAGTGAAATCTACAAGATTTCACGGAGTCACTTTTACGACCCCGTTGCATCAAAACCTTACGCCTGCTTGAAGCAGGCATGAGGAGTGACGCAGCATGTTAGGAATAGGCATTCCTAACCATTGCTGGAGTTGCGTTGTGCTTGCGACATGACTCCAGCAATGCGCTGCCTTAAAGTCAGAAGATGCGCCACGCATCTTTCCAGCCTTGCGCCACGGTGCGCCGCATTGCAAATGCGGCGCAACCATGGTGGCCAAGGCTTTTTTTCCAGGGCGCAAAATAAGTGGCACAGCTCTGCTAATATGCAGAGATGCGCGAGTTATTGTAAATCTGCCCCTGAATGTGTAACAGGATACTCTTCTACTGCATAAGAAATGTAAACAGAATAAGACAAACAGAATTGCAGTTATCACACCACTTAGTTGTTTAAGTCATTCTGTGTGCAACAGTGTATATAAACATTGACATGTATTACGGGTGGACACCACTTTAGCTAATATCGTACCTCAAGACCCATTGTTGACACATATTATGGATGAAACACTACAGAACATACCATGTCATAGTTTCTTGGATCCACAGTCAAATGTGAGCAGTCGAACATGGATACCTGAGTGTCCTCAGTGGCCAGCAGCATTCAAGTCTTTAGCGGCCAGGTAAGAATAAGAGCTATGGCCCACCATTTCCTTCTAAATTTGGGGCTCACCACCAAAAGAGAACTGGACGAACAGAGTGATCTGGGGGGATGATCGGGGACAATCCTTTTTGAAAGGTATTGGGGACCGGAGTAATAGAATGTAAGTGTGTCATGACAAGTCTTTTAAACCTTTGATTTTTAGTTTGATTTAGACGGTGGTTGTTGGAAAAATACTTTATCCCTTCAGCACAAGATCGAACTGGAGCAATCTGAGTTTGGATTTGAGATTTGTTACAATGGTGTTCATGCATGTTGGCTGTTGGCGATCTTTCACTATTAGTCACAACTCTGTAACACAGGGATTAGAGGCATGTGACCACTTTTTATAAATGCAACATATAATCACATTAAGTTTGTAATAGATCACATATTAGTGATTTGGGGTCTCTCTCTCCTTTTAGTTGTGAAAAAAATATTTTGTATATTTTGTCTCTTTTTCATTGTTCCGAATATAGTTTATGCTTTTATATACTGTTGCAGCGTTGAAAAAGTAATTGTTTGACGAAAAATATGTCAGCTGCCTGTATTATGTAATTAATTTACAATCAAGTCATATGAAAACTGGTTGACAGAAGCAGAAATAAAGACACTTGGAATTTCTGGCGCTCCATAGCCTCTTGGACTTTTCATACAGTGGAATATGCGTGAGCATGTGCTTCCGTATTATTATTATTATTTAATTTAAGGATCAGGAACTTCTGCTTTTTGGTCTAATACATTCCACGGCAGTGGGATGTAAATACCATGGGGCAAATTTACAAGCCCCTTGCGACACATTTACGCCGCCATTGCATCACTTCTGTGACGCAGCGGCGGCATAAACCATGCGCCATGTTGCGCCTTATTTTCAACGTGACGCATCTAGGGAGATGCGTCACGTTGTAAAGCCCTACGCTACATTAAACCTGCATCAGGTTTAATGTATGCAGGGTGGGCGTTCCGTCGGAGAAAGCCTCGGAAAAGTGACGCAGTGAAATATACAAGATTTCACTGAGTTACTTTTCCGACGCTGCTGCGTCAAAACCCTGCGCCTGCCTGAAGCAGGTGTAAGGCGTGACGCAGCATGTTAGGTATGGGCAGCCCCTGAGTTTTGCTGGAGTTGCGTCACGCTTGCGACACGACTCCAGCAATGCACCGCCCTTACGCCATCAGATGTGTCACGCATCTGTTTATCGTTGCGCCACGATGCGCCGCATTGTAAATGCGGCGCATCTGTGGTGGCGCAAGGGTAAACTTGCGTGACGCATCTTACCTGGCGCATCCCTGCTGATATGCAGGGATGCGCCAGTCCTTGTAAATCTGCCCCCATGTGAGAACCAAAATATTCCAAGGATTGCGAGCTAATACATGACCCCTATATTGAATGTTAAGGATGTACGATTACTAAACCATAGCTACTATTCTATTGTATTGATTTGGTTTGATATGATCGCTAGGTTACCTTGCAATGGCTTTTTTAGTGCTTGTCTTGATAAGGGCATGTAACAGCGGGAACTATATTTAGTTATTAGGACAAGTTAGCATGCCATTAGAATGGCTGTTTGGTGCGAGGGGCAGGTCTCCATCGGAACTATTGTAGGCACAGTAAGAGTAAGCTATTTGCGTGTAGAATGTTAAGCTGATGCCGAGACTCAAACCTGGTTCCCCAGCTCCAAAGTCGGCAGCTAGGGCCTCAACACCACATCTTCCCCACTCTCTCCGAGTCTTGCTTTGTTCAGCTGTCTGAATGGAGGGCACTGTAAGCAAATCAAGCAGAGGCCTAGCAAGGAGGTCATATTCCCTAAATACACTCCGTTCAACTGCATCATAGGATGCAGGGGCAGCTGGTGACATTTGAAGGTGGTGGGGCGTGGTGGTCCGAGTTGAGTGCCCGGTGGTGGGAGGGGCGGACTGCAAGGAGGGTGAGGGAAAACTGCAAGCCCCGCCCAGCCAAAGTGTATGACTAAGCAAAGGCAGAAAGTGGCATTACAGCAAATAGCCATCCGAGGCAGCATAGCTGGCTACACAAGGAACGAGAACCCGGGGAACACACGGAAACAAGCAGCGCTGACAAGAGTGGCAATGATTACAGTTACACCCACTCAATTCGGCGCTGTAACACCGACGCAACTGAATCCTACGGGCACCATCTCAACGGTGCCGGGCGTGTGCCACCCACTGACCAATCACCCACAGCCGGGAGCTTCATCACCAGTTCATTCATTTGTGACAAAACCGAGCAGGACTCGAGGATGAATGAACAGAACTACAGTGTGTACCTGAGGCGGTGCTTTATGTGCGGAGGGCGACTGGGGTAAGGGTCGCACCGGTCTCATGTTACCCATTGTGCACTTTGACCAGGGGAGGCTGGTGCATAGGGGCGAGATGGGCGTCGCCCTCCCACCCTGGGGGACAAAAAAAATGCCTGTTGAAAAACACTGAGCAGCTAGGAATAAATTGTGCTGGCTGCTAGTGCTCAGTGAACAAACATGTACAAAATTGGGGTTTTCTTTAGGGGGGCGTGAGGGTATGGCCTTTTCTCTGCAGTGTCTGCACATGCTTTTGGATGGGCGAAGATTTCTTCAACCTAGAGCCAGAAAGCAGGGCAGTGACGACACACTGGTGGGTGCAGCCTATTGCTAACTACCAGAATAGCATTTCGATTTTGGGCGTTATTCCCTTGGCCCAGGGCGGAGCTGGAGGCCCTCCATTAATTCCAATGGCCGAGGGTGGAGCATTCCGGCAGGCTTAGAGTTTGTGGGGGTGTGGCAGTGGCCTTTGTTGTCTCCTCCACCAGACCCAGCAACAGTTGTTTTTGTTCAGTGATTGGTTTGCTGGGGTCTGGGGGAGGAGTCGATTCGAAATCGAAAGAATTTTCCAGTTTGGGCTTGTGCTCTCATTGGTATTGCCACGCTCACTGCTGCAGTCCTCTTGGGAGTCTTCTCTTGGTAACGACAATTCTCTTAACTCTGGAACAGGAGGAGGGTTCGTGTTTTTAACCCGGTGTATCCTCACAAGTTCAACAAGGATTTTGGGAGAGTTTTGTTCTTGGTCTGGAATCTTGGAGGCAGAAACCGCGGCTGACTTTAACCGCGGCCCCTAAGTCATCCCCTCTCCCCCGACACAGAAGAAGCGCACATCCGGGTGAAGTCATGAGTTAGAGAGTTACACGAGTCCACGGGGAGTGAACGAGTTAAGATTCCGAGTTAGAAGAAATTATGAGAAGTGAAACACAGCCAGGCCCGGGAGATGGGAGCCGGACACAAAGTAGATGGGCTCCACCTGAGCATGACGGAGACACCAAAATGGAATTTATTGCACTTGCCTGTTGTCGCACGGTCGCACCCCAGCCTGTCGGTAGTCTGCAGTGCTGTGACTGCGGCCGGTGCCGGTGTCTGTCCCGACTGTTACTATCTGTGGAGGCGCTGGTGAGGGCAGTGTGAGGAACAAGGTGCAGTGGCTTCCTGACGAGAGCCCTGGCTCCTATTTCTTTACAAATTAAGCACTGGCTTAATGACACACCACGACTTCAAAGCGGCCTTTCAGTGGATGATGTCACAACAGACCTCAAAACCACAGCTGACATCATCGAACAAACATTGCAGAATTCCTGCTGATAGTGATGTAGGACTCGCCTGAGAGAACTGTGTCTTAGCCCAACACCATGGGCCTCTTTGACGAACATGTTTCACTGGAGGAAGGGGGTCCCTGAATCGAATGTCGGGTAGAGGGGGCCCTGCGACATTCATTTTGAGCCAATGGGCAAGTATGAGTACACAGTCACCATGTTATTGTTAACTACGAATGCAAGGTGAAGTGGAAGTTTCATTATGTGGACACAGCCCTGGACAAAGCAACTGACTCACAACCCTTCAAGTGGCCACCGGAAGCTCTCAATCCTCGTTGAAGCAGCACCGCCTTTCATCGCACTTCAGAATACAAAGCTGTATTACAACAGAAAGCATTTTAATCGATAGCCTGCCTGGGTATCTCTCCTGCACCAAATTAATTGTTAGGGTTGGTTTTGTTACACTTGTGTGATGGCACGGAGCACTTTCTCCACCTGGCATCATCTGCGGGGCATTCCTTGTTATTAAATTATTAGTCATTCGCAGTGTCCCGTCGAGAAAGAAAGTTGCCAAAATGAAATGCTAAGCTTTCGACCAGCCTTTTCAAAATTCAGTCAGACGGCAGAGAACCAGTTGCGGCTCGCAGGGGGGGCTGCGCGGGGGTGGCGGCCAGTGGGGAGGGGGGAGTTTTAAAATAAATTAAAAAAAATCCTATCTTAGAGCAGGTCCGCCGTCCGTGCGGCTTCGTGTCCGTTGGCGCCTACAGCCCCTCTCAGCCAATCCTGGCGCTGCCAGTAGCGCCAGAATTGGTTTAGGGCACAGTTACTGCTCGCCCGCCCGCCCATTAGGAGACCGAGGTTGGAGCCTTTGCTCAACCCTCGCTCTCCTAATGGGCATGTGCCAGCCAGAGCAGACACTAGTGCGCATTACTGGGCACGGCACGAAAATTCGCTCACTTTCCCCACTCATGTGCACTTGTGCTGCTGCCTGTTGCCCCTGCCTGGTCCGTCTGACAATCATGTCAGTCAACATGACGCCGGACCGCCCACACCCTTCACACTCTGAAGGGGGTGGACGTCATGCTGACTGACATGAATGTCAGTTCTCCCTCGGCGTCTTTGAACTTAAGTAAACTGATTCAGTTTACTTAAGTTCAAAGACGCCGAGGGAGCTGCGGGCGGGGGGGCTACGCCCCAATGGACGCACCGCGCCTGATAGGATGTCCATTCATTTGAGTGGATTAGCAAATTACCAAACCAATTACCTAACACGTAAACATTATCTTATTTTCAATTACTCAAAGGCATTTATTCCCAAGACAAGACCTCTACAATGGCTTCTACAATGGCTGTAGCTGGTGACTTTTAGAACTTGAAAACACCTTGGAGTTTTGGCGTCAAGCGAATTCGGGAAAATTAGTCTACAGCTTTGTTCCCTTTCGAAATGCACTTTGTGCAAGCAGCATCCATCAGCAAGGTCTTTTACTTCCATTTTCCCCCGTCATATTTGCTTCCTCATTTGCTTCCAATACAAAACTCAAACCTTTTGGCAGATTTGCTTTCAGCAGTGGCAAGATCTTGTTGCCAGTGCCAAGAAAGGCTGCTTTACACCTTTATTATGCAGCGCTCCTTTGAACCAAATCACACAGATTTCATACTGTTAGTGTTTACTCAGTCCACCCGAGCTGTTACACAGTGCTAAAAACCAAGATAAATTAATGCCAAACTCCACAAACAGTCTGGAGTTGTTGAAAAAAAAAAAAAAATTACAGCCTGAAGCAAGTAGTTTGATTTCACTATGTTTTCTGTGGTTTGTGAGGAAGGGGTAATTGTTATGCGTTTATAATGATTTAAATTCTCATGCCTGCAGTTTAATAAAATGTGCTTTGCTCTTTACATAAGCACCAGGTATATTACACATTAGTTTTTTGTAGTTGTGGGGAGAGTAAATGATTTGCACAGGATATTGAGCCGACGCCAAGACTTGAACCATGGTCCCCAGGTCTGAATGCAGCAGTGACTGCTACACCACATCCTCTTCACATCACTTTAGTGTGTTTTCTGGGACAGAGCTAAGAACACAGAATTCCCTCCAGAGGCTCACCTAGCCCCTTCACTTGTGCTGCTTGTTTGCATTTCCTAACAAGCACTCCGTACGAGTGCATCTGCAGGCTGTCTCTCTCCTCCCCGTGTATTGCAGCCTCGTCCCAGGTCACACATCATTGCTTTCCCCCTCGTTTTATTTATTTCGGTTTCCACAGATACAGCTCTCATCTTTTTGACATAATTCATCCCCATACAACAAACTAATCCCTGGGTCTTTTAAATTGTTTCCGATCAGACTACAGGGATGAACATTGAGTCCTCTGTTCAGAGGCACACAAGAGACCCCCATGATGTGGCTCAGCATTTATCGCTGTGCGATGTCTTTCCAGTCAGAGCAGGGTGCAGCCAGCGACACATGGCGTAGCTCACCTAATCTCTATCACCGGCCTCATCGGCATTCATACTGTCCTTATTGGGTACATATTGTTCTGTGTCCTCCCCAATTTAGCTAATCTCCCGATTTATAATATCGCCAGTAACAAGACATTATATTGCCTTTCTCAATATTCAAGTCATAACACTTTAACAGAGTTTCAATAACTTATATTGCACAACTACTCACCAAGCTACGACTTAAAACAAAAAACACCTTACTATTAATCACACAAGTGTAACCTATTGCATTTACCAATGCTTGTTCTTCTTGACGGAGCTTCCACTGCTGCCAGCCAAGGGTCCATGGCCTGAAGGGCACCTCTTGGGGACAGGACTCACTCCAGCAAATGGTAGCTGCAGGGCTCAGGCAGGTCCAGGTGGTGCGGGTCAGCTGGGCAGTCTCAGGGTTGCCTCTGAAAGCTTGCTGCTGTGCCCCTGTAGCTCAAACAGGAGGTCAGCCAACTGACTGTTGGAGTCGCTTCTAGGGATCTTGTGTACAAGGCAAGCAGGTCCAGTCCTCCTTTTTCAGACAGAAAAGGACCCTTTCTTCTGAATCTTCCACAGGTCCAGAGGTGTTCTGATGAGAGATTGTGAGAGTCCACTTTTATACCCAGTGGCAGTCTGTGTGTGGGGGATACCCCTTTGTTTAACTTGATCCCTTTCCTGGGTTTGGCTCCAATCTGTTTAGGGGGATCAAAGGCAGACAGTCCTAGATGTGAGCTGCATTTGTCTGTGACAGAGCAGGCAGCTCCAGGGGTCAGGAAGGGGGTAGGCACGGCTATCAGGTTACCCTTTGAAGCTCAGAAAGGGCTGATTACAAACCCCTGGGCCATCCTGGCCCCACACACAAGGCCATTTTGTTTCCTGCCTGGAAGGAATACCCATTACACCACTGAAGAGCCATTTTAATCATGTGACCCTGGCCACTGGCATAAAGACACATTTGGTTCTGGCAGCAAAATGCCAACTTTCTAAATGTGGGACTTTTAGAATAGTAACTTAAAACTGAATTTACCACTAAAGATGATCTTAAATTACAATTGAAAGGAGTAAAACAAACATTTCTCTATTTTTCCCAAACTGAAGTTATCACTTAATAAGAGTAATAAGGTAATTCAGTAATAGTATATGAGAGATGATAGCCTTGCTACTGTGAAAAACAATGTTAGGAATTTTTGACTGTCAGGAATTGTAAAACTTAATTGCACATGCCCTACTTTTTAAGGATCATGCAGTCTTCCTTATTAGACTTTAGGTCCTGCCTTAAGAAGTCTTAGACCTGACACAAAGAATTCTGCAGCCTGCAACCCTTGGGTAAAATTTTTTGCATTAGGTAGGATCCAAACCACCCGATTTTTTTCCAGTTCCAAGTTCTTATCCCAGGATGGAGGTGCTCTGCAGAGTACGCGAAGGACTGCCGGCTGACCAGCGCAGGTGTCTGCATAACAGCCAACCTCCCAGAGGTGAATCGACATCACTTGAAGTCTGCAGCTTTCTGGAGAAGTTGAAGGGTCAGCCTTCAACCTAGAAGCCTAGACTCCTGCCTGTCTGCACAAAGAAGGAATGAGAGACGCTGTGTGTTTCTGGTGTGTGGAGCACCCAGAAGAAATTGACTGCTCCTGGGAGGGATTCTGGGAGTGACCTGTGTAGTCTTGACTCTCTCGTGTGATTCCCATTGTGAACTCAGACATTCAAGTAGGAAGCAAGCTTTGTCATTCACCAACTTGTTTTGACTGGTGCTACTGCTCCCCACCATTGTAAAGAAAAAGAGAAAGAGTTGCTATCATCGCCAGTGCAGGAATTCTGATCTGACCAGTAGGATGCAACGGCCACGGCAACCCCCCTCTGAAGACTCAGAGAGGAGGATGCAACTGCGGTGAAAGGCCACTCATGTGCATGTAGCCTATATGGTCACAAATGCTGAAGATGAACAATGTCATGCAGGACTCCTGTGCTAGACCCCAGCCAGTTGGCTTAGACTCAAGTAATGCTGCCATTGCAGCCCAGAACCACTGAAGACACTTTTGCCGGACAGGATCACTGAACATACCTTCCTACATCACCAGAGTTCAATCTCCATCTTGCTGGAAAAGCAGCGCCTATCTGTGAACTGACTGAGATTCTCAGCATGCAGATAAATCTGCAGTATGAAAATGAGACTTTTTTATTCTTCTCTTTGCAGCAAAAGCCATATGAACGGCCCTATGCATTAGCCAGTATGAACCCAGCATGAAATGCAACTTTGCTTGATTAATGTCCATGCCCATACAATGTTTCAGGAATCATAAATAGTAGTTCCTCATTGGGGATGGTAGATGAGATTCCATCCTTGTAACTGTCCCTCTTTTTAACTGTGTAATATTTTGTTTTGCTGTGAGGTTAAATTACTTTCTTTTCAACTAATGAGAAGTACTAGGCTGAACATTATGTTATTGTATCTGTGGGTTGCTGTTGACTTCTGCCACCCCCCCACTACCTCTCTGAGAAGTATTTGACTGCTTGGTATGACTACCCTGAGAGTCAAGTGCAGAAAAAGTGTGCCCAATGTCCAGATTCATTTCAGGATGGATCCCATGCACCAATGGCAAATGAATGCAACCACCACAGTTGTGACCCAGTAGTCTTAGTCTGCCCTGGTCAGCCCCCGCCACCCCCACAGCCCAAATGAGGTCTGACAAATCTTCATTGAGAACACTTCAATTCCTTTTTTAATATTTTCTATTTCTAGGAAACAGTTGTTTGCATCATCATGTACGTTAGCTCCGAACTGTATATCAATTTAAGTTATTGTTGCATCCCACCCTTATAATATATATTGAAGTCTTTAGTAATTCTTCCCCTTTGGCCCACCAGATAGACTTCTGATATTATGGGCCAACTGTGGATTTATGTAGGACTCACAGTTCTCAAATAATCTTAGCAAGTTGAGACAAAGTGCTTCTATATGAACTATTAGCACTAGATGTATATATTTTTTAAGTGTAGATTGAGATGGCCTCTTTGCCTGTGCTCAAATCTTCACCTTGCTTGTAGTTGTGCAAATAGAGTGGTTTCCTCCTAGAAATAAGCTTAAGAGAACAGAACAGGAGATGAGACTCCTATGAGGCATGAGGCAGAACAGATTTGATTAAGGAAGTAACTCAGAGAATTTCAATTCCAAGAATAAGATTTGAGAGACAGAGACACCCCACATTCACTTTGTTGATGCCATCCACATAGCCTTCCAAAGTTGTAGTTTGTTGGTTTGTTGTTTGACAAAAGTCTCTTTTTTTATTTATTTTATTTATTAATTTTAACCATACAAATACATATTATATGTAAATATACAAAGCCAAGGCTGCAAACTTCATTACATTCAAAATCTATACTGTCAGTATTGTATAATACAATGTCATGTATTTATAGCAGCATGTAAATGTAAATGTGCAGATATTTATATAGCGCAAATCACCAACCGGTCTCTAAGCGCTTGCTTAGGGAACCCGTCCTGGTATTCCCCTGTGAGATAACCCAGAAGGGCATCCACAAGGTGAAAGCCAGGCATCCCGCCGCGAGGGGCCATTGTGGAGATTAAGCAAGCTATTGTCCAGAGTCGCAGAGTGTGAACCCATGAATCAAGTATGCACTGGAGCGAGAATTATCGAGTCCATGGACAATTTATGGACTCAAGACCCAGCCGAGCCAGGAATTGAACCCGGGTCCTCTGCTTCCAGGTCTGCCTACTCTAACCAGTGAGCCACACTTCTCCAGCATAAACTCTCCTTACACCCCAGCCATATTTGGATCAGCAGAATCAATTAAGAAAGAGAAGTAAACCAACCCCCCACAAAGTGCAAATGCATCCAGTAAAAAAAACTAAACTGTA
Organism: Triturus cristatus; assembly: GCF_964204655.1. Taxonomy (NCBI): domain Eukaryota; kingdom Metazoa; phylum Chordata; class Amphibia; order Caudata; family Salamandridae; genus Triturus; species Triturus cristatus. The sequence continues at coordinate 1,081,914,505 of NC_140591.1, forward strand.
AATACCTAAACGTTATTAAACTGACATAGGGGCTCAGAACATCCCCCCCCCCAGGCTAACATACCTCTCCAGGCTTTATCCTCCTATCCCCTCCACCCAGGTGGTAAATGAGGCCCAAATTCTGCGTTCCCAGCCTCTTATCCTAGACCCTCAGAGACCATTCACAGAGACTTCCTTGTTGTATATTGGCAACAACCTAGCTCTCCACACTGCAAAGGTAGGGGGATCCGGGCTTAACCACTGAGGCATGGTGCATAACCGGAAACAATAAATAGTCCCCCTGCTTTTACATTTCATTGTTGTGTGTATAATCATTGACCCCGAAAATCATCAATACAGGAGTTATTTGAATCTATGCGCCTAAAATTGATCCCAAAAACCTCTCCATTCCCTGTAAAAAAATATTCAATTTGGGGCATGAAAAAAATGTATGGAGACTATCTCCCAACTGAGCCCCACACCTATTGCATTTGCCCCAAAAACTGCCTCCCCATTTCGCAACATTTGCCAGTGAATAGTACAAGTTGAAACTGTTCTAAAATGTTGGCTCTTCAAACTCGATGTTTAAAGGACCTTGTTCCCTACCCCCAAAGAATCATAAATGTAAGGCCCCTCTGTTCCTAATGTAGTCTCCCACTTGCAATTTTGTTCCTCCAAATCATCTGGTAAGTCCTGTAACAATAGCTGATATATTAAACCAATCTTAGTTTATCGTTTTATAGCTTCCACCAGAGGGATCTGAATTGCCACATTTAAATCCTTCATGTTTTTAAGAAGAAAATCCAAAGATGTAATTACTTAAAAATATCGCCCCTGGCCAAACCGTATTATTTTGTAATTCAGAAAATTAACAAAATTGTCCATTTATATATAGATTCCCCAGGGATGTCACACCCCTCTATACCCATATAGATGTTACTTGATCTTGGAACACTACTGGGAAAACTGCTGAAGCTATCATAGGTGTGTACATTGTCACTTTGGGTGTACTGGCTATACATGTAACCTGTAGCCAAACCTTATATGCAGACTTTAGGACCTTAAAGTTAGTTTTTTTTATAATTGCTGGGTTCATTATTCTTTGCTAGAAAGCCTTTAACATCATGCCCTAAAATCAATTCATAAATAAAAAGGGTCTCTGCAAGGTTTGTCCCTCCTGGGTCATCAGTGAGCAAAATACCCATATGTTGCATCATACAAGCCTAGTAAGAAAAAACAAAGCTAAAGACTGACCACGCCCCACGCATCCTTGCCAAGATCATCCGTTTCCTTGCTCTACCGGGACTCGGATACCCCAAAGAAATTCTCTCAAGCCTAGACAGCCATGCTTTATTAATTTCTAATGCGACAGTCCTAAAGATATATAATATCTATGGTAAGATGGTCATTTTAGTACGATGCTTTTACCAAACAAAGATAAATGTAGATGATCCATTCTGTCCAAATGACATTTAATATTACCCAATAGCGGTGCTAAATTCAGTTCTAATATCCTGTCTACGGTTGCAGTAAGTCACCCAAGGTACACTGCCTCCAAGACCACCCGCAGATTGTCAAATCCTATTCCCTCTGTACAAACAATTTGCGTTTTACTTTCATTTAGCTTGTACCCAGAACATATCCCAAACTGCCTAGCTAAGGCCTCAACCTCAGTAAGTGTGGTAGATAGATCAGTTGTGAGGACCACTATATCATCTGCACAAGCAGGGGCCTATATTCCGCTTGATCAGTGACCACAGATTAAATACATGTGCTGTTCTCTAATTTTTCTAAAAAGGGATCTATATAAAGAGCAAATAAAAGTGGGGAGCATGGACACCCTTATCTAGTACCCCTTGAGAGGGTAATGCTTTCAGATTCCAGTCCAATTATCCGAATATTAGTCCTAGGTGATGTATACAAAGCCTAATAGCCTGAATACATTTATCCCCAAAGCTCTTCCACTGTAAAACCGCCCACAAAAACTGCCAAGACACATCTTTAAATACCTTCTTGGCATCTAATAGGGCAAGACCAAGTGGTGACCTTTGTGGCTAGGGCAAATCGAATAGTGTGATAAACCTTCCAACATGATCTACTGTTCTTCTTCCTAGAAAAAAAACATGTTGGCGAGGTGAAATGAAGGTAGCAATTACTTTACCTAATCTATTATCTTACACCATCACATTCATTTTACCATTGCAATTAATTAGAGAAATTCACCTATATGATCCTGGTAGCACAGCTGATTTGCTCTTTTTCTTAAAGACAGTAATGCTATTAAGTTCCCACGAAAATTGAACTATCCCAGCTTGGGCCTGCAAAAACGTCAATAGCATATCTTGTTGGATTTATTTTTAGAAAGTCTATAAAGTTCCACTGAAATATTATCAGGACAAGGGGCCTTCCCTGCTGCCAAAGAGCACATTGTTTCCTACAATTCTTCCCTTGTTATTGGAACTTCCAACATGGCTTCTTCCTCCTTCTTAACCATGGGCGAGTCCAAATCTCCAAAATCTCTCTACACTCATCCTCCAGAGGGTCTGTCTCTTTGGTATACAATAGCTCATAGAATTCCTTAATAATCCTGAGAACATCCAGTGGGGACTTAAACACCTGCACTGCATGATCGTCTATGGCCAATATTCAATTGGCAACTTATTTTTGTTGAATTTGCTTAGCTATGAGCTGGGCCGTCCTGTGTTTTCACCAATTCATAGCATTCTGACTTATATTGATGAAATTTGGTTGCTACATCAGACCCAAAATGCCAAAAATCTTAGATTTTAAAATTGCTGTATGCTAGTGGGAGTCCTGAGCATTCACCCCTCTAGTAAAATTTTCTATGAGCTTGACTTCTATCAAAGCCAGCTGTTCATAAAGCCCCCTAATCATACCCCATTTCTTTTTTTGCTGATAAAGAGATACGATTTTACCCTCTGACACCTGTTAGAAAGAATCCCAGATTGAACCAAGCATAGCCATCCCCTTACTGATCTCCATAAACTCTGCAATCCATTTAAACATATGATCCCTATATAATGGATCTTGCAAGAGCTTCCTCTCAAAGGTCCAGGACTTTTTATAGCTCACAATACTAGCAGCTGAGACCCCCCACACAATCGGATTAAGATCCAACATTATCGTAGGGTAACTTTTGAACCTCACTTGTCCCAACAAAGCAGTAGAAACAAAATAGTAATCTAGCCAAGCTAATTTATTGTGTGGAGTGGAATAGAAAGTGAATCCAGGATTTGGAGCCCTAAGTTTAGCCCAGGTGTCCACCAAGACATGATCTTGCACCATCTGTTTTAAAGCCTTATAGACTTGTTTTCCTCCCTGAATAGGGTTGATTCCCACCAAGGTCAGCGTCTGTATCTACAAGGATATTCAGATCCCCACAAAAGATAAGGGGATGAGGCCATAAAGTGAACTCTGTATTTAAATAATCAAACACCCCAGCCTCATCAATATTAGATCCATATACTGAACACACCATAAACTGGGCATTCCCAGCCATACGCTCAACATTAGCCCACTGGCCAAATGTGTCTTCCTTCACCCATTTACAAGAACCACAAGTTTTATTTGCTAACATCGCGACACCCCTTGATGTTACCCCTTGACGAGTGCATGCCAATAATGACAGACCCAAATATTTCCACCACACCCACTTATCCCATAGGATGTGAGTCTTGTAGACAATCAAGATCTGGTTTCATAAACCTTAAACCCAGGACAATCCTGCTCCTCTTATTCCTGTCATTATGGCCACATTTATTAATCGTACTTATACATATTTTACTCCCGCATTCCTAATAGAAAAATGCATTTGCCAGTAATTGCTGCTACACAGAATCTCATCAATTGAAACATGAAACTTTCTATATAACAAAACTTGTCTGCTGTGATATTTTTCCAGGGCAAAAAGAACCCTTATTTTTTTGTCATCCCAACTCCCCCCACCTCCCCACCTCTCCCATTCCCCCAGACTCTCAGCTCCCCTCCCGCTGCCTCTTACCCTCTTCTCCCTGCCTCTTCATGAAAGCAATGGGACCAATTAGGTCCGGCAATGGATTACTATCTTTCTACCCATATGCCAAGCCCCCTCAATCTCTGCAAATCAATGCTGTCCTATTCCCCAACTAATACAAAATTATAAAAAATACCACACTCTGTACAATATCCCAGAAAAGTTTAGTTTAGGGTAGGTACAGCGATGGTCCCCCGTACCAAGGTTTTTTCATACCTGGGAGTAATACTTGATGATCATCAGAACTGGGGCCCATTAAAGCAGAGAAAGAGGGGTGACTTCATACGAGCTAATACCGCTGTTTTTAATTTTGCTACAAAATTAGGTAAAAGACCTATAGCGGCATTGCTACAAATATATCAGGGCAAATGTGTCGCGTTGGATGCTTATGGAAGCGAAATATGGGGGCACGTGGCTATGGAAGATCTGCAAGTGGCCGAAAACAGGTTCTTGAAGCATTTATTGGGTGTCCCAATTGGGATTTCAAACATGGTTTTGCACGAAGAACTGGGGATCCCTTATTTGAGTGACACTTTGGCTTCACCCAAGCTAATCTTCTGGTTGAAAACGTGGCGTAATGAGGATCTGTCGCTGACTCAGAGGATATTGAAAAAGTGTATGTTGCTGGATCACGTACATCATATATTATGGTTAAGATATATAAGGTTCAGTTTTGACAGACTGGGCAGACCAGATCTATACAGTAATCCGGAAATGGCATCTAAAAAGAATCTGGTTTGGGTCATGGATTCCTTCAGTAGCCTATTGAAATTAGAGAGGGAAGAGCACGAATTGAAGAAACCTAGTGTGCGAAACTTTAGAATCCTGAAAACATCATCAACTACAGAGAGCTATCTTTTAGGTTCTTTCAGCACATACAACTGTTTTCTGCTGACTAGTTTTCGCCTGGGTTTCTTCCATCTCTTGTTAGCTTTCCCCGGGGGTTGCCATAGAGGACAACGTTTAACATCCTGCGGCTGCGACGGTGAGTCTCTGCAGGATTTGCTTAATTTTTCATTCTTTTGCCGTTTCTATGAGATTCCCCGGAACAAACTAATAGTCCCTGTTTTAAGGAGATTGAATTTTAGGCAGGCACGCCCAGCCCTGATTTTACAACTGCTAACTGAAGACTCTCTCTTATTTGTTCTTAATTTTCTTAAATTAGCAGTAAAACACAGGGGATCATTTGACTAGAGGGCAGAATTGTGAAGGGAATTTTATCAACCCAGTCCCCAGCCAGTGACATAATAAACAGGCTTTATTTATTTATCGCTAGGTTTATTTACTGATTTCATTAGTGTTCAGATTTTAAAGGATATTTTATTTATGATCTAAGCTTCTGCATGTAATGAATTGGACAAATGGTTTTATGAATTTTATCATTGTTGTTTTTATATATACCTGTAAACTTTTATGGTTTTACAGCTGTAAACCGAATACAGTTGTTTGACTGAATGACTAACTGATTTGCCCATCAATCTAACACAATCAGGCATACCTCTAGTCTGCAATTTACAGGAACTCTGGGATAAAGGCAGTATTGACCCAGCAATACAAACCAATGCAGAAGAGGATGCTGTACCTGTAATTGCAAGTACATCAACAGGAGGCATGAGAAAGCACAATACCCCCTTCTAGCCAAAGTCAACATTTAACCCTGTATCTCTTAGAGACTTAATTGACATTTTTTACGAGCAAGTTGTTGAGCAAATCAAACAATTGAATTATAAAGTGAAAGGTACTAAAAATAAATACAATTGGAGAGATCGTAAATACCAAGAATTGATGAAAAAATTGAAGGAGAACAACAAAATTATTATACGCAGGCGGCAATATTGTCATATGGAGCAAAGATGAATACATGAAAGAAGCATATGCACAATTGAATGACAGATTCTGTTATCAGAGAATGAGTGTATCCAACTTAAAATTAATGTATACTGACTTTTACCATAAGCTACAGGCATGGAAAAGAAAAGATCTGATTACAACTCAAGAATACAAGTTTTTAAGGAATTCCAATCCAGTTATACCAACGATTTATTTTACCCCAAAAGTACACAAGGACCCAGAGAATCTGCCAGGCAGACCAATCATCTCTCCTCTCAGCAGTCTGCTATTTTTTACAAACCCATGTGAAAGCTTTGCTCTCTTATGTACGGGATACAAGCGATTTCCTAAGAAAATTGAAGGAAATCAAATGGAAACCTAACTATTGTCTGCTAGCATTAGATGTTGTATCCTTATACGCTAGCATCCAGCATGTTGATGGTATAAAAGCACTTGGACATTTTATGAACACAGACAAGGAACATCTCAAGGAACATAATGAGATGCTAAATGACATGGTCATGTACTGTTTGAACAACAATGTTTTTATGTTTAACAACGTTCTGTATCAGCAGACAAGAGGCGTGGCAATGGGGGCCAGCTTCTCCCCCAGCTACGCCTGTCTACACGTGGGGTGGTCGGAGGAGCTGGTCCTTGGGGTTGAACACTCCCACTACGTAAACAACAATAAAAGAACAAGGTTACGCTTCATAGATGACCTTTTTGTGATCTGGGAGGGGACGGAGGAACTAGCTATTGAATTTGTAAATAACATCAATGTAAATGATTGTAACTTACAATTTACTGCAACAATCAGCAAAACAACAGTTAACTTCCTGGATACACAGGTTTACATTAAGGAAGGCAAAAATGAAACAAAACTGTATAGCAAGCAAACAACGGGGAACTCCACCCTGCATGCTAGCAGTTCCCATCCCAGACACCTAGTCAATAGCATACCCTATGGAGAGATGTTACGTTTAAGACGTATACACAGTAACCAGGATGATCTCAAAACAGCACAGGCTGAAAGCAGTGTGAGATTTGCAGAAAGGGGTTATCCTAACAAAATCATTGAAAAGGCTATTTTAAAATCTATGAACCTTGAGAGAGAAGCAATGCTCAAGGACAATAAAGAAACAGGCCAAGTCAGGGGGAACTTTGGAGACTGAGTCAGAACTAGACAACAAGCCAGGTGATTTCAGGATTATTATGCAGTATAGTAATCAACACAAAAAACTGCAGTCGATTGTAAAACGCAACTGGCCTCTGGTACTTAATGATCCTATTATAGAGCCATTGCTGCCACAGAGAGCATCCATCACATACAACAGAGGGCCATCAATGAGAGACTGCTTAGTAAAAACTAGTCCTGAAACCATTGAGGGTACAAGCTGGCTACAGACACGTAAGGGGTTCTATAAATGCAAAATATGCAAAGCGTGTCAGCAAGGGGAGAACAGAAGTACGTATCGCACCCCCTTCAGTACCAAATACCATAAAATCACAAAGTTATTGACCTGCAAAACAGACCATGCAGTTTATGTGGTATCCTGCCCATGTGGCTTGCAATATATAGGAAGCACTAAACTGCAGGTACACAAACGACTGCTGCAACACATGAGGGCCATAGTTAATCAAGATAACACATACCCGGTGGCGAGACACTTTAAAGATCGCCATGAGTCTAACAGTACAGGTCTCCGATATTTTGTAATAGATGCTGTCCCGCGGAGTAGGAAAGGAGGTAACAGGAAGAGTAGCCTGAGAAAATTGGAAAACCGCTATATTTTAGAACTGGATACAAAGCAACCAAAGGGTCTTAACATGTCTGAAGATTTATATACTTGCCTGTAAATAATTGGGTTTTATAAAGTTTATAAAATTAACAAAAAGTTGGGTTTTATAAATTTATAGCTATTAGGAGTTTAAATGATTTTATCCAATATTTAATCATATTTTGATAACTGAACTTTTTAAATGTACATATGAGTGCATTGTTTTACGGTTTACAGAGGTGTGTGATTTTATATTTAGTTAATCATTTATGTTACCCGCTTCTGTGCATTTGTGGTGGGGGTGTGGTTGGCAGCATACATAGAGCCCATGGACTAGAGACACTGGTAGTCTCAGCGGCTGGAGCCGCCGCCATCATCTCAACACACCTGGAGGCGCTTTAAAAACAAGCGCGGGCTCCCGCAGCGTGGGACCCGCTTTTGTGCATTTTCGGTGGTGGGGTGGTCGGCAGCATACATAGAGCCCGTGGACTCCAGACACCAGCAGTCTCAGCGTCTGGAGCCGCCGCCATCATCTCATCACGCCTGGAGGTGCTTTAAATCTGGCTCGGGCCGCGAATGGGCGTGCCCGTGCCGAGGGTGGGCCCGTCTGCGCCCGTCTGAGGCCGGCCGACCCTCTTGGTTCTCCACCCAGGATCCCTTTTTTAATAAAACCACAGCGGTAAAATCTTTCCTGTGAGTTGTGTCCCTCCCCAGTAGCTGTCCCTCCTTGTGATACCTTCAGCGATGGAGGAGGTAGGATTGACTTTTGTTGCTGTTGGGTCTTGGCCTCTGGTTGCACTGATCCTTTCAATACGGAATGCTGTTGAGCTCGTGGTTGGTGTGATCGTGCTGTGACTTCGTCCTCAGTGTTGCCCTTTTTGTTATCTCTATTCGAGACTGCGGTATTTATTGCATTTGTCTTTAAGTTTGTTGAGCCATGGTCAGGCGCAAGATAACATCAGCTACTGCAAGGGCAAAGACTGGTACCACTGCCTCAGTATCTACAATGGATTCTTTTTTGCAGCCGGGGGCAGCGGTGATAGAAAAGGAGATCGAGTTGGTTAACTGACGTCTTTCTAGGTCACCAACTAGTATCTCTTATCTCCCTCTTGTTGATACTCACGTGTTTTTGGCGGAGAGTGACGAAGAACCTCTAAGCTTATCCATCAGCTCTGGGTTTCACAATGGCTCGCAGGCCGGTGCCGGGTCATCTAGTTTGTTAATAGCCCCTCCTAAGTCCATGCTAAGGCCCCTTTATCCTCTCATGACAATACGTAATAAGGGGGTAGTGAACCCCATCCACCACAAGGGAATATGCTGTTAATTCTACCAGTAACCCAACGGAAACATCTTTAGCCACGAGAAGCGAGGACGTATACCTGGCCGTTAAGGGGAATTCACGGCTAGGTGTAGGCACCAAAAGGAAATCTCAAGCTATCGGGGGTAAAGCGAAGAAATCTAATCCCAACTTGGTTCCTAAGCCTACGGCACCCTCTTCAGTATCCCCTACCACGGATCCACTGGTGGCTTTGGAAACCTTCAAGGCAGCGTTGACTAGCCTGTTGGACCTAAAATTGGGACTGATCCTTGAGAGGCTGACTCTGATCGAGAAAAGCTTAGCAGCCCGTAACCATACTGAACTACATTCTCTAACAGGAGGGCTAAGGGTTAGCCCGGGACTGAGTACTGCAAGGGACTCTTTTTCATTGACAAATTTGTCTAATAATAACATGGAACAGTCAAGAATCCAACCACAGACGCAGTCTTTAGCACAGCGGGCTTGTAACAACGAGCAAAGGCCTAAGTAAGAGTAGGGATATACCTGTACAGGCGCGGGACCTGGATGAAAGTCAATCCTCAGGTAGACGGATGCAGGGGAGCAGAGAGGTTCAGCCACTGTGTCTACCAGTTATCCATTTACCGCCTGAATCTACCCCTTATGTAGTGGTTTTGGGGAATGTTCCATCTCTCCCTCTGGGATTAAAGAGGATTTTGGCCAGCTAAAGAACAAGGTACTCCACTGGCTATCAAATAATACCACGCTGGGTTCAAGGGTGTCAAATAATATCATCATGGTATGTAGAGTTAGCTGGATAGGAAGCTCTCGTAAAATTGGAACGGATGATTGTGTTATTGTAAATTTTAATAGACCACATCTTGCCGGAAGGATGTTGTTTAGGGACCCACATTCCGCTCCTCCTAGCTCCGGGACGTCTATTAGGGCCTTATCATTGGGCTTTTTTTATAAACCTGATACATCAGGGTATACCCTTAGGAACACCAACATGGAAGCCCCCCTAGATGGTTGGTCACAAAGATTTCCTCCTGCATATGCACAACTGCCCCCACCCTCAGCTCACTCAATACATCTGCCAGGTCGACAGTACATCGCCCCTCCATCTCTGGAATTATTTAATAGATTTTCTTTATTAGCCATGTTGGAGGAGTGTGATTGACTTACGAGCACCACATTGTCTGCCGCTGAGTCAGAGCCCAAACAGCAGGATTCCCCTGTGCAAGACAAGGGGGGCCCCTGCATATCTGATAATAGTATTTTACCGTGGAATATCGCAGGCTTGGCCAATATGTTTCAGGATCCCATTTGGTTGCAATTTGTGAAACAATTCAGTGTGATCTGCTTACAAGAAACGCGGTTGGTGGATTGCAGCTTATTTTTGGAGGGATATGAGGCTTTTTTTGTTGCGGGTTCTTCGTCGGTGGCTGGCAGATACAGGGGTGGCCTGGTCATCTATATATCTCTGGCAGTAGACTGCCAGATACAGAATTTGTCGTCATCAAGCCCAGGTCTACAGACTTTGGTACTAAAACGGGGGGCCAACAGGTTGGGTCTTTTAAATTTTTACAATTTGGTGGCATGCCCCCCGGGTGTTTGTAACATTACATTGCTGGGTTCATTTATAAGGTAGTCTTGTAGTTCTAATTTCCATAACCTTATGGTCCTGGGTGATTTTAATATCCACCCATGTGGAGACTAACGGACCACAAACACTGCTGACTTAGGCTGCTAGGTTCCATTTTGAACACCTTACACAGGGGAAATTATTGAACAATCTATTAAATGAATTTGATTTGATGTCCCTTATGTCCTTATCTGACCCGCACATCAAAGCTCCTATCCCCTCAGTTAAAGGGAGAGGCAGTGGTTCTTTTATAGATTATATTTTAAGTTCATCTCCTTTACAGGCTTTATTCTGTGGTTTCACTATTCTGGAAAGTGTCTACCGTGACCATAATCCGCCTAGTGTCCAAATGCGTGGTTCCCTATTACTTAGAAATAGAAGTGTGGTGAACAAGGGTACGCTAAGACCAACAGACGGTAGACGACGGCTTAAATGGTCCCAGATCTCAGCAGATGATTTTTATGTTGAAGTAAGAGAATCCTGTTCCACTGAATTAGCGCTGTGTACCTCTCCAGGTATCCCCCCGGGGGAGGTTATCAGCGCTTACAACATTATCTCCACTAAAGTCGGTGAACTCTTAAGTGCTCCGGCACGCAAAGTAGTTACTTCAACCCCCAGATGGTTTGATTCATCATCCTCCCAGGCGGCGAGGAAGCCCTGAATGTTAACCCGAGAAATGAATCCCTGGTTAGAACTTGTTGCAAAGAGTACAAACTAACATTGGCTAAATGGAAGGCTGTCCTGAAGGAGGAGGCTTGGAGGGAGTTGATTGAGTCGAGTACCCTTAGGAATAGCTCTAGGTTCTGGAGCATTGTTAACAGACCGCTTTTCGAGCATGAAGTAGGGGGTGAACTAGGATAGTACATCACTGAGAATGAATGGGTGCTCCATTTTAAAACCATGTTTGAAAGCAAAACGGAGCAAATTTGTCAGACAGGTCGTGATATGGATGCCCCTGATGGAGCGTGGGTCACCAGCTCTGGTCACTCATAAACCTAATACTCACCTGGGCCCAAACCACATTCCCACAATAAGCTAGTAAACCCCGCTGGCATCAATTTCGAGTAATACCTGTAACTTTTGTGATTCACCTTTCACAAATCTTACCTATTCAATACATTTTGTTTCATTTCCTCAACGAATAAGGTTGCTGAATTAGTTTAAGGTAGAATGACATTTACCTCTTTACTCTGAATAACCACAGACTCAAGAAGTTTTGAAAACCTTTATCTAAATTAATTTGTGAGTCAAAATTCAATTACAGTAATCACCATCATTTCAAGAGGCAAAATACTCTAAATAATTTTATAGCAAAACAAAATGATCGATGACGGTACCTGAAAAGGGAGAAGGGGGAGAAAGAAGGGAAAATAGGCATAGAAGTACAGAATTTCTGATTATATTTACCTATGGTCTAAGATGAACCCAACTCCATAATGGGGGGCCAGATAGAATCTCCAAGACGGTCACCGATAAAAGAATGGGCAGATTCAGATCTGGATGGGTAACTTCTCCTAAAGTACAACGCCAGTGTTGCGACCCTCTCTGGCACTACTCTCCTCGGATGTCCCTTTTCCGCAATCCCTCTAGATGAATCGATTACTGATCAGAATCTCAAACTCTCAGACAGAGTTTCTGGTAACAGCAAGGTCTCAGACAGTGTCTCGGACAGAATCTGGAGCAGCATACGCGTTGGGTCAGTGACGAGTCGGAATGACAGATCTGACAATTCGGACAAAGTCTCAAGCTATCTTACCTCAATTTTACAGTTCTTGATTTGTGTACCACCCCCCATGTATCAATTCTTATGTTTTCCCTTATTCTGATTGGTCAGGATGAGGAGGTGAGTTCATCACACCATTTAAATTTAAAAAAAATTCTATGAACCATTGATTATGTGCCCGCCCCTTAATTTTCTTTTCACATAGCTTTATTCCCACACGCATTTCACATTACTCAGTAAATAAAACATTGTATTCCACATTGTTGCTTTTGCAGGGGTCGTCAGTTGAGTTTCTCAGGCTTCTTCATTGAAGGTGGCCTTGGCTGAGTGGCACGGGAGACATCATTGTATCTGGCCAGTCTCTATGCGCATGCTCACAGTTCGTACGAGGTAGGCATTCCAGTCACCCTCTGAGGCCCAAATAGGAACTAATAATAAAGTCAGAAAAGGATACGTTAGAACACAGAAACAAATGATTTCACTGTATACCACTTATGTCTACTCTATCCCAATTTACTTATTTAAATCTTTCGCATTAGTGTTTAATAAAACTTACGAGGTTTAGTTTAGCGGTAGCAGATGCATTAGCATGTGAGTTCAAAGCGGCCATTTTTAGTGCCATTGCGCAGCTGCATATGTTTCCCAACAAAAGCGATAGTGTCATACTACCTAGATGCAGTTGACGCATGCGCAATAGAAATCCCGTGTTTTGTCTGCCATTTTAGGACATGTAGGTTATGGGTTAGTAATGCACATAGAAAAGCTTCCCCTAGATAAAAATGTTCATGATGAATTGTGGTTTTAGTGTTTACAAAACAGATTGATTACATTATTACATGTTATTTGAGAGGACTGAATCCAAGCAAGTTTATTTTACGAATCTGTGCTCTATCAATCCCCTCTCTGATGGCATTTATTGCCATAAAAAAAAATTCTACTATGCAGATGCCGACTTTAGCACATCTCAATTTCTTCTTCAACCCTTTCATTTCTTTTCTTTTCCTTTTTGCATTGTAATCCAATCATTCTTTTATAAAAGTCTCCTTTCAATTCTTCCAGTTGTATTTCTTCAATTTTTCTATTCTTGCCCCTTTCATTCAATTCATATTTCTAACTCCCTTTACAACACTTGTGCCAACACATTATTGCTAAGACTAATAAGGTTATTCCCATTATGGGTAGAATTATGTGACCTAGAATACTTATTCCTAAATTAGAAAACCAACTACATATTTTGGAAACATTATTTGCAAATTTATTCCATACACTTTCAACTTCCAGTGGATTCAACTCTTCTTTCAATTTCGTAATATTTTTAATATATTTTCCAATTTCAACACTTTTATCTGGAATATACGTGCAACAATGTTGCGTATTCAATAATTTACAGACTCCACCCTCTTTTGCCAATAATATGTCAAGGGCAAGTCAATTTTGCATACCCATAGATCTGACCGCAACTAATTCAGTGTTGATATGCAGAAATCCTCCAACAGTGTCAGTAGATAACCGACCAACTACTGTAGATAATTGACAAATGTTTCGTGAATTCAGAAGAACTCCCACTGAAGGTATCAATGCACCAAAAATGTTACCTACGATTTCTGAAAAACAAGCTCTTTTTAGACGCGTTAGTCCATTTACGTCTTCATTGTTTCCAGTGAGTCTTTTTACATGATAAACTTTAGGGAATACTATTCCAAAATAGCAACTGCCATACCAGTGGTCTGGCAGCCTAAAGTAGGCTTTATTGCCATACACATACTAAACTCCAGGAAATACTGGATCAGTTCCTCCTTTTAGTCCCCATCCCCCGATTATTAAGAAATTGTGCTCACATTCACTGGAACCAATAAACACATTGTTATATTCTGTTTTTAACCTATGGAGATAGATTTTCCATTTCTTTTCAAAATCTAAAGACATGGCAGCATGAGTTTTGCCACTTGCAAAATGGCCTTCTTCTTCAGCCCATTTAGGAATCTGAGGTTTTGGTTCAGATGCTCTACGTTGGAAATCCTGCCTTCTTTGTTCTACTAAATTCAAAAATATTTTCTCTTCATCATGCAATTTACAGGTTAAATTGTTAATATGTGCTTCAGCTATATCTATTGCTTTCATGGTTAGGAAATATTCACCCATAAATTCTGAATCTCTTGTACTAAGAACGGGGTTCATGCTTTTTCGCATAGGAACCTCAGAAAAAAATCACATCTATGTTAAAATAATAATATTGCAATTTTCCAGTTTTATAAAATAAATTTTCTAAAACACTATAGGATATACCATAGGTTAAGGGTAAATGGTGATAAGTCACTCCCTCTGCTATAGATGCTGGTAATTTCATGCAGACATAGCAATCACTAACTCCCATAGTTTCTACATATTGTACTAATAAGGTTGTGAAAACATTTAAATCAGGGCCATTTTTATTCACAGCGTGATTTAAATCTGACTCATCTGGTGCTTCTAATTCTACTCTATCTCCATTGATAGTAGCTACCTTTTCATGTGTGTTAGTGTTATTCTGTACACTTCTGACCATAAAATAAGGTATGGCCACTGTTAATATTAACCATATTATGAGTTCTAGAAATATACTATTTATACACACACTCTGCAACATTTCTTTAAACAATTCAGTCTTCCAGCAGCTTTATATCAGCCATTTCTCTAAAGGGAATAAGAAAAAAATTCTTCTTCTTTATTTGAGTGATTCAATTTCAGAACAGAGGTACAAGAGGGGAAATTTGTTTCAAGGTGGTCTCATTTCAATTTGCTCTGCATCAAAATTTCCAATTTCTTCTTCAATTATCTCTAAATTCTCAAAATCTTCGAGAATTACATGTCCATTCAGGACCCTTGAATTTGCTTTTTACAAGTTTTGCTCTGGGGCTTCTTCGTTTTGAACCTGCAGCTGCTTGTCCAGACCAACATAATACTTTGTCTACCTCCTCTGGCTCGTCGGGTACTGTTTTGAGGTGACACTTCAATCTTTTGATAATACCTGGCCTATAATCATCTTTTCTGATTTGTTTAGCTTGCACTGCACTTGTACCTTCTTCAGATATTCTTTTGTTTTTGTTAATTTGCGGCACAATGTGATTATTCCTGTCTTCAGATTCTTTCCCTGTCTGATCTTGTGCAGGGCTTACTAATTCACTACTTCCTTCCTGAATGTTTTCTCCTTCGCCAGTTTGATTTAGTTTAGGTCAAATTTTTAATGTAGCTTTTACTGTATCTACCTGAATTTCTGTTACTTCCCTTATTTTCTCTTGCTCATTTTCCTTTGAATCTTTGTTACCTTTCACTTGTTCACTCTCTTCCGATTCTTTTTGTTCTTCCCCAGTCTCTGTAAATCTGATTTATTTTGCTTGGGTAATTTGTACCCTCCCTACCTGATCCTGCTCAGGTTTATAATCTAATGTATTTTCTGTTTCTTAAGCACTTTCCTCTGTCTATCTGGTCCTCACTTTTTTCCTGACAAGTTTGTCTAGTTTGGCTTCTGGCTCTTACGATTTAATCTGGTGTGTCTACTACAGGTATCCAATCATCCTGACTGGTGCTCTGTTGTTCTTCGTCAGCTACTTCAGGACCTATTATTTGAGAACCTTCAGCTGTGCAACCTTCAGCCCCCTCAACCGCCTGAGTAAGGTGCTGGTACTCTTTTAGTGTGACTTGCATGAATTCAATTTGGCAAGCCTGCACATTTCACAGCTGTTGTTGTGACTAATATAACCTGATGTGGTTTCTCCAACCTTGGTGCTAGGCAAGTCTCTTGTGTGTGATTCTTCACTACAACCCAGTCACAAGGATTCAGATCATGCGCTTGAATCAGCTGCCTGACTTCTGCGTCTTTTCCAACCTGGTGAGAGATAGAACGCACTTGGTCACACTTGGTCAGCCAATTCTTCTAATACTCCAGTACCAAATCATCAGTTATATTCAACAACTTGTGTCCTGGTATACGTGCCTGCCTCATTGCTCTTCCCATGATGATTTCATGGGGACTCAACCCAGTATTTTTGTCTGAAATACTTCTAGAGGTAAAGCATCAGGCCAGTCTAATGGAGTCAATGCACACACTTTCCCCAACATAGACTTAATTTTGCCATTCAATTGTTCTACCACTCCAGATGCCACTGGGCGGTAAGTGCAGTGCAGCTTCTGTTCAATTTTAAATGCTTCATAAATTAATCGAATTATTTCATTATTAAAATGAGACCCTCTGTCTGATTCAATAGTTACTGGAAAACCGAACCGAGGAATGAGCTCTCTCAAAAGGAGTCTGGCTACTGTTAAACTGCCATTTGTTTTGGTGGGGTATGCCTCCACCCACTTTGAAAATAAACAAACAATGACAAGAACATATTTCAATCCTCAACAGGCAGGTAACTGAATGAAATCGATTTGAAGTCTTATGAATGGGCCTTCAGCCTTTCTAATTTTTCTCATATAGACTACTGTTCTCTTGCCTAGATTCATTTGCTGACCTGCTAAACATCTTTGGCAAAGCCTCTCAGCAACATTTCTAAACCTTGGGTTAAACCAATCCTGCCAGAAAAGTCTGATCATCGCATCTCTGCCTATGTGAGTGTCTCCGTGATACATTCTAGCCATAGGTGCAAGCATGCTGTCGGGCAACACAGGTCTATCGTCTAAGTAGACCCACACACCATCTTCGGTTCTTTGTGTACAGCCTCCTGACTGAAGTCTCAGGCCCAGTAGACTTCATTTCGTCGCTAAAGCCTGTTAGCGAGCCGCCGCAGCCGAGGAGCGTCAAGAAATCCATTGCACTGCTGCTGCTGAGTGCTCGCTGACCAAATCATCACACCGCACGCTTACAGATCGCCATCTTGTCGCTAACGCCCGTTAGCAAGCTGCCGCGGCTGAAGAGCGCTCGGAAATCCATCGCGCTGCTGCCGCTGAGTACTCGCTGACCTGATCATCACCCCGCACGTTTGCGGGCATCGAAAGCATCGCTATCGCCCGTTTGCGAGCTGCCGCAGCCGAAGAGCGCTCAGAAATCCATTGCGCTCCTGTCGCTGAGTGCTCGCTGGCCTGATCATCGGGCCGCACGTTTGCGGGCCTCGAAACCATCGCTAAGGTCCATTTTGCGAGCCACCGTGACCAAGAGCGTGGGGAAAAACATCGCTATCATGCTGTAGCGGCATTTTGTGGATTATCGACACCAACATCCAGGAACTGTGAGTAAAAGCGGTTGCAGCGACCACCGCCCTGAACTGAACTTTGCATTCCCCATTTGAACTATTTTTGCAGCATCAAGAGAGTATTATTTTTGTACAGTATTGTGGCTTCCTCGTTATTTGGTCTTGTGATAAGCCCATATATAAAGATAACTATTTTTGATAACTAACCTGCCTTGTGTCCCTTTGTAGTGTTCCTCACTGTATTACTGTGTATGGTCATAGATGCTTAACACACTGCCTCTAAGATTAGCCTAACTGCTCGTGCTACGTTACCACAGGGTGGAGCAGGGGTTGTCAAAGGGGTGCAGCCCTTCACTCTGACTTAGAAAGAAGGGTGCCTGCTTGGACAGTGGCCATCCACTGCCAACCAGAGACCCCCATTTCTAACACAAACTGACTGTCAGTGTAAATGGTTACTCTCCAATTTCTTCCCTTTTTGCAAGATTTAATTAAAGCAATCAATTCAGCTATTTGTGCAGACCTGACTCCTGGTAAATAGGATGCTTCGACTAATTCAGCCAATGTACATACAGCATAAGCATCACTCAATCATCCCTCTTCATGGCTCGTGCATGAACCATCTACAAAGAATTCATGCTCCGTATCCTTTAACGGCTCATCTCGTATGTCTGGACGTGGTTTTGTACTAATTTCTGTCACATCAAGACAGTCATGTTCAGGGTCATCCTTTACTTCTTCATTGTATGGATCTGGTAACACAGTAGCTGGGTTAAGTACAGTACGTACAGTACATAGAACAATGGTCACATTTTCTGCTCCTAAAAGGATCCTTTCATATTTAGTTAATCTACTTAGGGTAAGGTATTGGGTACAAGTCTGTGTCAAAAGAATAACAACTGCATGGGGGACATATACCTTTACAGGGTGTCCCATCACAATGGTCTCACTCTGCTCCAGACTTACACATGTTGCTGCCTCAGCTTTTAGGCATCCTGGCAAAGGGTATGCTACTGGATCTAAGGTAGCAGAAAAGCATGCTACTGGGCGTCGCATCAGGCCATGAATCTGAGTTAGAACTGAGAGGGCACAATTATCTCTCCCGCAACAAAATAAAGCGAAATCTTTTGAATAGTTGGTCATACCTAAAGCAGGAGCTTCACATAAACAATCTCGTAATTTCAGAAAAGATTTCTTGCTTTCATCATACCATGCTATCTGTTTTTTGCTTGTTTCTTTGTCATTTGTATTAAGGGCTTCGCCAGCAAGAAGAACCCCATAATCCCCTGTCTACAATACCCAACTACCCCAAGAAACATTCTTATTTCCTTCTGGGTTTGCGGTAACTTCATTTGTTTTGTTATCTTTATTCTGTCTGTGGTTACTCTCCTTTCTCCTCGTTCTATCTGGTGTCCCAGATACTTCACTTCTTTTCTGCAAAAGGGTAGTTTTTCAGGGGACACTTTATGTCCACCTTTGACTAAATGGTTTAGCAAGGCTATGGAATCTGTCACACAGTCACTTTTTGATTTTGAAGTGACCAACAGATCATCTATATACTGTACAAGGACAGAGTCTTTAGGCATTACTAATATCTCAAGAAACCTTTTCAAAATCTGATTACAAATGGAAGGACTCTGTGTACACTTGAGTGACACGATTCCAAGCGTAAATACGATCCTCAAATTTAAAAGATAACAAAAACTGGCTATCTATATGCAATGGGATGGAGAAAAAGGCATGGCATAAATCAATCACGGCGAACCACCTCGCATTCCATGGTATTTGGTATAAAATCACTGCAGGGTTGGGCTTCACCGGACAACAGGGCACAACAATTTTGTTAATCTTTCCTAAATCTTGAACTACCCTTTATTTACCGTTTGGTTTCTTAATGCCAATTATAGGTGAGTTAAAGGGACTACTCAGAATCTCTTTTAATATGCCTTGTTCGACCATTCTGTTAATTTCTGCTGCAACACCGGCTTTGACCTCAGTCAGGATTCATTTTGTATTGCCGGGTGTTTGGAAAAACCGCACCTTCCTTTACGGCCACCTTTACAGGGTCTACATCTGTCATTAATCCTACTTCTTTTCCAGAAAAATCCCACACCTCTGGATTTACTGTCAGTTTTACCTCTTCTGGCAAGTCATCCTGGGTTATTATTGAATACAACTCATTTATTGCTACTCCTTGCTTAGCTAGCATGATTTTGTATATTCCGTCTTCATCTGGGGTTTGAATGGCAACACCATCCAGTGTGCAGAATATGGTGCAATTCATTTTGCACAACAAGTTCCTTCCTAATAAATTCACAGGACTGGAGTCGCACACTACAAACTTCAGCATCTCTTTGAAATTTCCAATGCATACTTCCATTAGCTTTGTAATAGGGGTCCTAATTTGCTTATTAGAAACGCCCACTATTTGGATCGCTTCTCCCGAGAGGGGTAGGTCTGGAATGTCTGCTGTTCTCACAGTAGAACGGGTAGCGCCAGTGTCCAACAAAAAGGTAATGTCATTTCCCTCTACCTTCCCATCAATATACGGACCCGTAAGGATGCGCCAAGTCCCCCCCTCTCAGGAACCGTCATTGATCTTAGTCCTCAAAATAGGGCTCCTGCTAAAGAAACTGTGATGTTAGGTAATTTTTCTTACCACTTCCTTCTTGAAATCTGGTGTCCGTACTGTACTTGGCTTGAACTACAAATTTTGGCATAGGGGTAGGTGGCAATTGATTCTGCAGGTTTACAACCTGTTGTGGTTGATTCATTATCACCTCATTCTGCGTCTGTGGATTTAAATTTTGATTTGGGCTATTATTATTTTGTATATTCTTACACTTGTTTTTTCAATGCCCCAAATTTCCGCACCCGTGACAAGGGAATTTCTTCTTTCCCTCTTCTCTACTCAATCACCCTTTTGGTTTTCCCCCATTACTTTCACCATTTCCTTGCCCTTTTCCTGATTTCCCTGCCATGTTAGTTAACTGGAGTTCCTGTTGTTCTGCCAATTTAACTTGAGCCCACATCACTTTCTCTTCTAAACATTTTCGTCTATTGTCAATTTCATCTCCGCAGTACTTTGCATATTTTAAAATTTCATCTATCGGCTTTGCTTGCCAACACAAATTATGTTGCTTAATTATTTCAGAAATGTCCTTCTTTAATCCATTGACAAATCGATATACAGAATGAGTCATATCCTTGTTCCCAATACTTTCCACCCCACTATACTGTTTGAATACCTGTAGAAGGCGCTCATAGTACACATGGACTGATTCATCTTTTTCCTGAGTTGTTCTATCTATCTTTACCCAGTCTGTCTCTTTCGGGGGAATTTTACCTTTCTAGAAAGTTATGACCTGGTTATATTTTCTCATTACTTCTTCAGACGGGGCTCCCGTTTTCTAGTCTCTCGGGTACTCATCATTTGGCCAATCAACCGTAATTTTACACTCAGCCCACAAATCAGCTGGTACCACTATGTCAAACAAACCATCCAAATC
The DNA here is from genome assembly GCF_964204655.1 of Triturus cristatus. Lineage (NCBI taxonomy): Eukaryota > Metazoa > Chordata > Amphibia > Caudata > Salamandridae > Triturus > Triturus cristatus. The sequence continues at coordinate 1,081,935,446 of NC_140591.1, forward strand.
TTTTAACAGAACTTTCGAAACCTTCACAAACCTTTCGACTTGTCTATACCATTCAACAGGCTTCTCCCTCAGTTTTGGAAAATCATTTGTAAATGACAATATATCCTGTCTAGTCCATGGGACATGTACATAACCTCCCCCTGGAACTTCTCTAATTGGGTACAACCCTTCTGCTTTTTCTGGCTCTTTCATTAAATACTCTGATGTTACTCGAGTGGTCTGTGCTTCTTCCTTTTTCTTTGTCCACCTTGCTTTCCACCTGTCTAGGTCTCCCCATGTCTGCAATATCTTCATTAATTCTTTAACTTGCAACTTTCTCCCAGACACATTCATATTTTCTAAATCCTTATCAGAAAATTCTGCCCTATAAGGTTTTTGCAGAACCTAGGATCTTCCCACATCGATTCCCATTTCCATAGCCAGATTCATTAGTTTCTCATGAAATATTTTTGTATTTCGAGTTATACTTCTGCAAATTAACAGCAATTCTTCCTCATTAGAGGTATTCAACCTTTCCAACCCTACGTTTCCTGCTATCATTTCTTCCAATTCTATTCTTAGTTTGAACACATCTAGAATTTTTGGTGGCAGATCTGGCTTCTCTATGTCCTTTGTCCATCTGTCTAATTCTTCTGCTGTTATTAGTGTGGCACTCTTTGTTCCAGTGGATGTCTCAAGTCTTACTTCTCTTGAACAACCTGGTGTGACTCTTCTGGGTGTGTCATTTATTTGCCCTCTTATCGGCAAATCCATCAATGAAATTACAGATTCACTATCACTGGCTTGGTCATCAACTATTATTTTATCTTTTCTAGGTTCAATGATGGGTGTGGTAATGACAGTTCGATTTATATCCGTACAACCGAACAACAGGACCTATAGTTACAGGTATAGTTAGAGCTCCTGGATGTGTGTTTAACTGTGTTATCTTTTGTATTATTTCGTCTCTATTTTTATTTATTGCCTCTCTTTCCCTTTCTTGGAGTACTCTGTCCATTGTTTTCTCATGTACTATTTGTGGCACTAAGGGTGTCTCCAAGCATGGAGCGCTCAGGGTAATTCTGCTTGGCCCTTCCTGATATGGCGGAGGACTTTTCATTACTATTTCTTCTAAATATTCATCTTCAGAGTTCCCTTCACTTGTTGTCATTAAATGTTTTTGCTTTTCCGTACATTTACCTCCTGCCTGTTTATCAGCCATTAATACAGGATGTAATCTTTCAGTTAACATAGCTTGTTTGCATTGTTTCATTTGTTTGTCCCGGGTTTCACGCTTAAATTTTGGGTAAAAATTACTCAAATTCCTGTTACACCTTGGTCTATCTTGTTCAAATGCCTCGGTTTCCCATTCCTCTAATGCCTCATACTGTGTCACCCTAGGTCTGGGTTCTAACTCATTCATTCTTGTGCGTAAATTATGTAAAATTCTCCCATTAAATGTTCCGTATTCTGGCAAAGCCAAAATTCCATCATCTTTCATGTATTCGATCCAATTCTCTAACCACCCACAGGTATGATAACCTCTCTCTACCATCATGTATGATGCAGGAGTTTTCAGGGGAGGAATGAGAATGCCTTCTCTAGTTTTAATGGGCTTATCTTTCTTGAAATAATTCTTTTTTTTCTGCATAAACGAAATTTTTCTTTTCTCTCCGTACATTGTTCACGATCTTGCTGGTAAGCAAACCCTGAATAATTTCTATCTGGGCGACTCCCAGTTAATGTGGGATCGTACATACACAATCCGTTGTTTATTATTATTATTGGGACTTCTATGTTTACAATTTATTCAAATCCGTTTCTCCAATACAAGTACGTTTCTTATTTTCGTATCTAGTTAGAGTCCAAGTTACTCCTATACAAAAATGTACGTAAGTCACACACCCGCTGTCCTATCAATCCCAGCCCGCCTCTTTGTGACGACAGTGCAGCACCCACAACTGACCCCTCCTTTTCAAGGTAATGTGTAACTTAAATTCTCAGTACTTTGTACGTATTTTCCATAAATCAACAACATAAAACATTCGCTACTATGTCAGATTCTCTAATTTCCAAAGAATAGTTTATTTTATTGCGAGTAAAACCCTTCCGCTTACTCTTCACACACTGCGAGTAAAAACTTTCCGTTTACTCTTCACTCAAGCATCAGAGGACCTGCTACTCCTTCAGTATTACCCTTTCTAGGTGATCTAAAACCTAAGTTTTACCAATGAACTCTTTAGCTACCAGTTACTCTAATTTACGTACAGAAAATAATCCCAAAAACAGTGCTTCTAGTTTTACCTAACTTTCTGCACCTTTTTCTTGAATCCTGACAAGTAACCTCACTGCAGTATGGCTTCCATTCACGATCCGCTGTTCAATATTCCCGGGAACTTCAGACAACATGAATAACGATGACAACCACCTTCATTTCAAGAGGCAAAATACTCTAAATAATTTTATAGCAAAACGAAATGATCAATGATGACGGTACCTGAAAAGGGAGAAGGGGGAGAAAGAAGGGAAAATAGGCATAGAAGTACAACATTTCGGATTATATTTACCTATGGTCTAGGATGACCCCAACTCCGTAAAGGGGGGCCAGATAGAATCTCCAAGATGGTAACCGGTAGAAGAATGGGCAGATTCAGATCTGGATGGGTAACGCCAGCATTGCACCCCTCTCTGGCACTACTCTCCTCGGGTGTCCCTTTTCCGCAATCCCTCTAGATGAATCGATTATTGATCAGAATCTCAAACTCTCAGACAGAGTTTCTGGTAACAGCAAGGTCTGAGACATCGTCTCGGACAGAATCTGGAGCAGCATACGCGTTGGTTCAGTGACGAGTTGGAATGACAGCTCTGACAAGTCAGACAAAGTCTCAAGCTATCTTACCTCAATTATACTGTTCTTAATTCGTGTACCCCCCATGTATCAATTCTTATGTTTTCCCTTATTCTGATTGGTCAGGATGAGGAGGTGAGTTCATCACACCATTTAAATTTACCATTTTTTCTATGAACCATTGATTATGTGCCCGCCCCTTAATTTTCTTTTCCCATAGCTTTATTCCCACACGCATTTCACATTACTCAGTAAATAAAACATTGTATTCAACATTGTTGCTTTTGCAGGGGTCGTCAGTTGAGTTTCTCAGGCTTCTTCATTGAAGGTGGCCTTGGCTGAGTGACACGGGAGACATCACTGTATCTGGTCAGTCTCTATGCGCATGCTCACAGTTCGTATGAGGTAGGCATTCCAGTCACCCTCTGAGGCCCCCCCATGTATCAATTCTTATGTTTTCCCTTATTCTGATTGGTCAGGATTTGGAGGTGAGTTTATCACACCATTAAAATGTACAATTTTTTCTATGAACCATTGTTTATGTGCCCGCCCCTTAACCCATTCGCTGCGTGCATCGGTCAACAGATGTCGCGTGCACTACCTCCGTAGTGCTGCGCACGTCCGTTGGCCGACGTGGCCCCGCCCGTGCACGGAAAGGCCCTAACTGCGGCTGATTTTCTGCCGCGGTTAACGGGTTAATTTTCTTTTCCTGTAGCTTTATTCCCACACGCATTTCATATTACTCAGTAAAAAAATCATTGTATTCATAATTGTTGCTTTCGCAGGGGTCGTCATTTGAGATTCTCAGGCTTCTTCATTGAAGGTGGCCGTGGCTGAGTGACACAGGAGACATCATTGTATCTGGCCAGTCTGTATGCGCATGCTCACAGTTCGTATGAGGTAGGGATTCCAGACACCCTCTGAGGCCCAAATAAGAACTAATAATAAAGTCAGAAAAGGATACGTTAGAACACAGAAACAAATGATTTCACTGTATGCCACTTATCTCTACTCTATCCCCATTTATTATTTAAATCTTTCGCATTACTGTTTAATAAAACTTACGAGGTTTAGTTTAGCGGTAGCAGATGCATTAGCATGTGAGTACAAAGCGCCCATTTTTAGTGCCATTGCGCAGCTGCAAAAGTTTCCCACCAAAAGTGATAGTGTCATACTACGTAGATGCAGCTGACGCATGCGCAATAGAAATCCAGCGTTTTGTCGGCCATTTTAGGACATTTAGGTTACGGGTTAGTAATGCACATAGAAAAGCTTCCCCTAGATAAAAATGTTTGTGATGAATTGTGGTTTTAGTATTTACAAAACAGATTTATCACATTATTGCATGTTATTTGAGAGGACTGATTCCAAGCAAGTTTCTTTTACGAATCCTTGCTCCATCACCCCCGCAGTGGTTTTTGAGCAGGGAGAGTTTGAGGCTGGTATTGCTGGGTTAACCTGCAATAAAGCTCCAGGACCAGATGGCATCCCCCCGGACCTTTTTAAGTCTGATCCACTTTTCTCGGCTGTGTTCAATGCAGCGGCCAGGAATGGTTGCCCTGAGTCCTGGGCCACCTCAGCTATAGTAACCGGATTCAAGAAGGGTGATCATAATAGCACTTATTGCTATAGGCTGATCTAACTTCTTGATTCAGTGGTTAAGGTTGTAGGCCATGTATTTTTAGAATGACTGTCCACTTGGGCTGAGGAGCACAAGATAATTTCCGATGTCCAATTTGGATTTTGCCAGGGTCGGTCAACCGTGGCCCAATGCCTTAACTTAACCATGTTACTTAGCAATATACGGTTGCTTGTTCTGGAACTATCTACCTAGCCTTCATGGACTTGTCTTCCGCATTTGATTGTGTAAACAGGGTCAAACTGTGGCAGTCTATGAGGCGCATGGGGGTAGAGAGCTATATTGTCAACTTCCTCGAGGACCTTCACAGGGCAACTAAGGCCAATGTTAGAATTTCCCAGGACCTTGGTGTCTCACGGGACTCTGATATAAAGAGGGGTGTGCGTCAAGGCTGCATCCTGGCCCCATTCTTGTTTAACCTCTATATTAACGATCTAGACAGAGCTTTAACAGCTACGGGGGTAGATTATCCGTATGTAGGGCGACGTGGACTCCCCGTCCTATTATACGCGGATGATCCAGTTCTTTTATTTGGGACTGCTAGGGGTCTCCAATCTTTGTTAGACGCCTTTTCAAACTTTATGTCGGAACAAGACTAATCAATTAACAACTTGAAATCCTATATAATGCAGGTGGGGACTCACCCCTAAAAAAAAATTCAATTTAGAGTAGGCCCTGCCAAAGTTCCCCGTACTGACGTTTTTTCATACTTGGGGGTCTTATTGGATGATCAAATAAAATGGGGGCCACTAATTCAGAGAAAAAAGTGGGATCTGGTTTGGGTGAATGTGGCCATTTAAAACTACTTTGCTTTTAAACTAGGTAAGAGACCAATTGCAGCATGAAAGTGTACCAGGCAAAAAGTGTAGCTATAGCCTGTTACGGAAGCAAAATCCGGGGGCTTACCGCCACAGACACACTTCAGGTGGTTGAGAACCCTTTTGTGAAGCGCCTGTTGGTGTTCCGTGTGGTCTGTCTAACCTGGTGGTCCACAAGGAACTGGGGGTGCCCTATTTAAGTGACATCCTGGCACTGCGCCCCCTTGTGTTTTGGCTAAACTGTTGGCTGAATAAAGAAATAACTCTTACCATTTGATTTTAAAAGACTGTATGTCCCTTGACAGCGTGTTGCGAATACCGTGGCTTAGATATATCAAAAGTAGCTTTGAAGAGGTAGGGATTGCTGATCTATTTTTCAATCCCGAAACTATCGTGAAAAAGGACGTGGAGTTAATTAGGGAATCCTTCACTAGTTTAAGGAAACTGGAAAGGGATGAGCGGGAACTGCAGAAACCTAGCGTCCGCATATTTTTAATGTTAAAAACAACTCCATCTGCCGAGCCTTATCTCCTAGGGTATTTATCCACTTATGAGCGTTTTTTATTGTCCAGGTTTTGCCTGGATCTTTCTCACCTTCTGCTTGCCATTCCAAGAGGGTGAAATAGAGGTCAATTGTTAGCACCCTGTGGCTGCGATGGAGAGTCTCCACAGGATTTGCTAAATTTGATGTTTTTCTATAATTTTTACGCGATACCCCGGAGATATTTTTTAGTCCTTATTTTAAAGAAGATGAATTTTAATCAGGCTTGTCCAGCTCTCCTGCACTTTTGAAGGCCGAATGTATCTTTTTTATTGTTGGCTACCTGAAATCCACTGTGAGAACCAGGGGTTGTTTGGATAAATAGCTACTTGATTGATGATCCATCGAGGAGATAAATGTCTATGAGGGTCAGGATACCCATGTAGGGCAGTGCTAATCTAAGGGGGACACTGCTTGACCCTGAAATGTGCATTTTATAGTTAGAGATTACTATGGGAGGTTGTGCAATGGTTTTTCATTATATTTTACTTGGCTTGTTATTTTATGGAATCATGTTCTTAATGTAATTTGGATGTTTTGCAACTTTTATGGTTTTCTCTATGTGAAACGGAATAAAGTTTATTTGATTTGATTTATTTAATTATTTATTGGAAATTACCATTCTCAAATCTGCCTTTAAAGAACAACTCCCATATTTATATGATTGTTATCTGATATTTACTTGAGGTTTACATAGGCATATATTACACACATTATGCTTACTGTGCACATCGTTGCATGATTTGCACACCATTTACGATCTGCTGATGAAGCGCAATTTTGTGTATCTTTGCACATCTTGCATATTTTGTACATTGATGACTATTTGCACCTCTAGCAAACAATTGATATCAGGTAAAAAAAAGCCCAAAATCAGCTACATATTAATAATGGGCGAACACACATCTCTATCAAAATGAGTGTGAACATAAAGGGAATCAAGCCATAAGCCAAGTATTTCTCTATGTAGGTGTAGAAATGTGACTATTATCTACTGCTGTGAACAACTTAAATTTGACAAAAAGGAATTGATGAAGGAATATGTTTATAAAACGCCATATTTGCACTGAGCACGTATTCACTTTAACACTTACATTTCACATTAGGAGCACTTATTCCCTTTAGAGACCGAATTATAGACCTTAGACAACACAATAGAACACTAACAAGTTCAGAAAACTCAACAGGTGGAGCAACATTATATCAATGTATAAATAATTTAATTTTACATGAATCGATTGACTAATTTCTTATGCTCCCTGGCAGTGTGGCGAAACGAATCACATTTACTTGTGCTATGATCGCTTCTATATCCGATTTTAGCTGCATAATAGAATGTGTTTTAAAATGATGAGACAATTATTTTAAAAAGAAGAATGCCATCCTTTAATTGACATCGCTACGTGTTGCCCAAATTGACAAATGTAACTTGGAAACATTACAATATGTGGTGTGATTAGAGCAAATGAAATAACAAAGCTCAATAGCCCTGTCTTTTATGTCTATTGCCGGTTGTACACGCGATCAATCACAAGAGCACTCGTCACTTTAAAAATTTTCAAATTGAAAGGAAATGTTACCATGTCATGTGATCAAGGCTCATTAGAGCAGAAACTCGTAATGGCAACAAAGCAATAAAGATTTGGCAAGCAAAGAAGTGTGGTCCGGATCTGTTTTTGGTGAAAAGTACCTGGAATCGACAAGGGTGGTGAGGTATATATATAAAAAAGAGGGTATTTCATCTTGGCTCAATACTCCGGGGTTCTGGAAATGCTCAAAGTGCAAAGCCTGTGATCATGGTCAAAATATGACCACATACCAGCTTCAAAATGGTCATACTGAAAAAATTATGGATCACATCACATGCGAATCGAAATTTGTCATATATCTTCTGGAGTGCCCATGCAAAAAGTTATACGTAGGGAGTACCATCAATAAACTAAATTTACGAATTTTACTACACCTACATGCCATAAAAAACAAAGATTTCTTGTATCCGATTGCTAAACATTTTCACGAATTTCACTCTAGTGATTGCAAACAACTGAAATACTCAGGAATCAAGATTCTAAAACAAAAAGAAAGAGGAAGCAATAGAACCCTCGATTTATGAAGAACTGAGTCTAGAACAATTTTACCCATTGGCATTGAGAACCCGTCAGGACATAACTTAGATGCTGAACTGCATGTGCATCTATGATAAAGAAAGATAAGAAATTACTGATGAGATCTTTGATGAGAAAGTAAACAACCAAAGTAGACATGGGAACCCAGAAATATCACAAAATCTGAAAGATACCATTACTGCTGCTAAAAACTTGCTCTTTGATATATATGGAATAGATGGGAGAGAGACTATCAGGAAAAATGTTTGTTCAGTATGGACTAAAACTATACTTTTTAAAAATGTTTTTACAGTTGAGAATTTTAATACATGTGTTATTCTAGGCGGTATAATTGGAACCAAATGGTGATTTTTTAATCCAACAGATTTTTAAGGTTTAGGTGATGATTATGTACTACACAATTAATCATCATCTTTCTTTTTCCAAATTTGGATTTAGGTTATTAATGCACTAGTCACTTTATTAATATAAACGGACACAACCAGATATATAGATACTGTTGGAATTTAAAATCAAAAACCAAAATGTACTTTACAATGATAAGGTTCACAAAAAAGAAGAATGACTGTCAAAAATATACCGCATGTATATAATCACTCATATAAAATAATCATTATTGATGTGTAGACTGTATTATCCATACTGAGATATATGGTTAAGACACATATCCTAAAGAATTCTCCCATCAACCAGGAGACACTATTCCTAATACTCATTAGCACTTTATAAATTATTATGATGAATTTACCATGTTTCCTCAAATCAAAAACAATGGATTAATGTATTTGAAAAGGAAAATGTCATTTTTAAATGGATTGATACTTTTTTGTCTAGTCTGTCTTCACTTTTAACATGGGTAATTGCACTAGCACTTTAAAAAGATACTCTAGGCTCCAGGACTCTATGGTCCAGTAGAAGGCTAGGAGCCGAAACGCGTAGACCGTCCTCTACCGTTTCTGTCACTTTGGTTTAAATAAAGCACTTTTGGAATTACTTGCCGTTTGTGGTGCTGTGATGCTTCGCCGAAGCTCGGGAACTGGGAAGGTGGCTGAAGGAATATCGAGCATATATATATGTATATATATATATATATATATATATATATATATATATATATATATATATATATATTCACTGAAAAAACCATAGGTTTCACACACGTTATAGTTAGGAATTAGCATTTAAAAAACCTTTGAAATTCACTGAGAAAACCATAGGTTTCACACACGTTATAGTTAGGAATTAGCATTTTAAAAACCTTGCAAATTCACTGAAAAAACCATAGGTTTCACACATGTTATAGTTAGCTGGACATTTCGCTCGTAAAAAACCAATGAAATTCCCCCGTTATAGTTAGTTCAGCTAACTATAACTCGCGCGCCTGCAATCCACTGCTGATGACGTCACATATTACATCACTCATGACATGGTCAGTGACATCACTCATGACATCACTGATGACATCTCAAATGACATCACTGATGACATCACTGATGACGTCATCCATGTGATAAATTACCACATCTTCTCACACCCTAATATAACCTTTGATACACCGACTCAAAATTTCAGAGTTCCATTCTCAAAACCATACATACTCCAATACCAATAACTACATACCCACTTATTTACTGCTAGGTCTACATACACCTCCACTCATTCACCTGTACAGTTACTCATACTTACAATCACTCCATACAAGACTATCATATGCATTTATACACCTATATAGACACTCACACACCACCAATCATCCATAGAGGTATTCTCACACCTAGTCAGTCATGCAACACTTTTCATTGTTTTAAAGTTCTTTCATTTCCAGAAACTTCCAACACCACACCCATTCCCCTCATTATTTCTTCTGATTCCCTGGGAGAAGGAGCTGAACTGTTTTTGTGATACAATGGCAGAGCAGCAGTCATCTTCTGGGAGTGAGCAGGAGAGCCTTATCAGACAGAGACAGAGGAAACAGAAAGATTCTTTTGTCTGGCAATATTTTACATTTCCAGAGGGGCAGAAGAAAGTCAATGCTCCAAAAGTCACCTGAAAACTTTGTGGGCGTGTCTTATCCAGAGGAGATCCTAAGAAGAAGTACTCTTTTAGTATCTTCACTATGTTCAGGTACATTAGGGATGTACATCCTGCGACTTTTGCTCGAGCTACTAGAGCAACCCCTCCAGCATCCGCAGAAGCTCAGCCGAGTATATCATCGGCAGCTCAGCCGAGCTCTTCCTCTGCGGTGGGAGCGTCACCCTCTTCTGCTCCTCTGGACATTCACCCTATGTTTGAGAGGGTGCATATACGGTGCAATACTTGCTATGCTCCTTTTGCTTTTGGGGAGTCCAGCATTCCCGTAATAGATAATAAGATACAGCAGCACAAGTGCGGCACCATATAATTTTGCCATTCTTTCCTTCCTCTGTCCCTGTATTAACACAACGGCTCTTTTTAGAGCCACCTTACCTCTTAAATTTTTTAAATTTTTTTATTCATTTTTTTTTTTTTTTAAATCCCGCCGTGCGCGCACGGTGCGCGCACGGTGCACGCACCCCTTGTGTTTTTTTTTAAATAAAATGTTTTTTTCACCCTTCATGGTCCTTGAGGGACCTCAAGGGGAATGAGAAAAGCAGAGTGAGGAGAAGTGAAAAAAAGGGAGCATGAAAGTAAAGGGGTGGGAAATACAGATATTTCAAACTTACCTGACAAACAAAATAACTTAATTATAAATAAATGTTTTTTTTTAATTGCCTGAAAAAAGGATTAATTTTCCTAAATATTCTTTCTCGATCTGAAAAAAAAGAAAAAAAGTATTAATATTTAATAATACATTTTAGAATACAGTACACATATTTTCATATTTAACAAAGTAATTTTTTGCCCTTTTTTTGCTGTTTTCAGAATATATTGAATTTCACTGCAAATTGTGAAACCAATTGCATTCATCACTTAACAGCGGGCAAAAAAATTAACAATCTGAAAGATTGTTTAAAAAAAGCCCTGAATCTCTTCTCAGTAAAACATACCTTGATAGAAATGTAACATATATAATAAAAATATCATCTAGGAACAATAACTATTTGCAATAAATATCGTCTGTAAATCTTGTTGCTTAAGCACATACACCAAAAGAATATCTGTCAAAGAAGTCCACAAGAGAAATTTTTACCTTTCCATGAGGCCAAATGGTAATCTTTAAATTCTTTTTTGATGAAATATCCAATGGTAATCCAATAAAATCGCAATAATGGTTTGTTCAGATGCTGCAATTTGTATCTAAAATTTTGGTTTCAGAAAAATTAAGTAGGAATTTGGTAATTCTGCAGGCAAACGGATGCTTGAAAATCAATTGAGAATCATTACACAGTGTCCAGCCTTTTTCACATTTTAGATAAACTGTGTAATGACCAGAAGTTATAGAAGGTCCATCATGGAAAATTATTGCAACTGCAACAAAAGTTTTTCCAGATATTGATAATTGATGTCCTGTAAACTTCTTTATTAAAGTGTCCAATTTCGTACCATCAGCTCTACAACGTTGCATCATTAAAATTACATACTGTCCATATTTCTTTAAAAATAACGTTGAAAACATGTCTGATTTACATTTACAACATTCCATGTTGTGATTGGCATCTTTAACTAATTTACTAAAAGTCACTGATTTACTCTCTGGTAATGTTAAATATATGAACCTTTCAGAATCAACATTAGAGCTGCATGTGTTGAAACAGTTTTCACAACTATGTTCCCATTTATAAGAGAGACCAAACATATTTTCTATTTCTACCCATCAAGAATTCCTGTGCATCTTGCTGGACATTTTGAGTAAACTGTGTACATCCTGAACATACATCTAAAAGTTTTCTAATATCAGAAGCACTTTCTATTTTAGTTTTATCATTACTCAGCTTCTCAAAAGGAAAACTCAGCAGAGAACAGAATCTTTTTACATGATTTAGTATTATCTGCTCTTGCAAACTTTCAAGATAAAATACAACATTCAGCACTACATTAGCGTAGCAGTTGACACCAGAGCTATTTTCAAAATGACAACCAACAACCTCTTCAACATTGTCCTTTTTCTTTTTGCTTGGAATCACATCACTCTCCTTTTGTTTTCTCTTCTGTACATCCTCATTACAGATATTCTCAATTCTCCTTTTCCGACAAACAACACGTTTTTCAAACACAGGATACTGACCTAAATGAGGAGCATAGCTTCTTCTTAATCTATTATATTCCTTTACACAGTTTGCATCAGCACTAACTTTTGAGTCATCAAAGTCTATCATGAATAAACCAGATAATTTTTTCACTCGTGACAAAGCAACATATGCCATACCTTCTTTAAACACAGTAGATCCAATGTTTACAAAAGCACTATCTACAGTTAATCCTTGAGATTTGTGAATAGTTACAGCATATGCTAGAGAAAATGGAAACTGCTGCCTACGTACATATAAGTCTTTCACAAGCAAGAAACAAACTGAACAACGACAAATGTCTTCAACCTCTTCAATCTGATCAAATTTTATTTTTAAAAATTCAATTCCAACTTTTTTCTGGTAATTAACAAAACCCACAACTCTACCCATAGCTTCATTCACTAAACCTACATCCAAATTACGTCTTAAAATTACTCAACAGTTCATACATACATAAAGCTTCTTTTCTAAACCGGCTGTTTTTGAGATGTTTTTCTCTAGAGAATCCAATTTACTTGTCAATTTGCTTGTCAATATCATAGTTATTCCTTCATGTTGTATTTTATCCACAGCTTCCAATTTGACAATCTCTTCATTTTCCAATTTCAAAAGTTCTTGATTGAATATAGAGCATTAATGTAGTGTTGGCATTAAGCAGATTACAGTATTTTTTCCAGCAATTTTCTTGTATAATTTCTCTGGAACAATTTGTTCTGGTGGGAACAAATTACATAGCACTCGACTCTGTAAAGCTTTTCTGCCATGTTCTGTGAGTAGTCCAATTCTGATATCTTGGAGAATACTTGCATAATCATCATCATTTGCCTGCCACATATTGGTAATGAGTTCTTTATACTCAAAGTATGTCCAAATATTCACATTACCTATACTTCCTAACGACTTTTTCGTGTCTTCATGTGTAAGAGTTTGAAATACTGGTTGTCCTTTAACTGGAGTGAGCTGCAGAAGATCCCCAAAAACTATAACATGTTTTCCTCCAAATAGCACGTCATAGTTTGTCTTTAGAATTTGCTGCTTTCTTAAATGCACAAAGGCAAGCATTAAGTTTGATATCATGCTTACCTCATCAATGATGAGGACTTTCATTTTTTTCAATACTCTTGCAACTTCAAAAAATGCTTCTCCTGTTAGCTTGTGGTACTGTATTTTGTTCTTGTGCTCTACTGGTAACATTAGCAAACGATGGAGGGTAATTCCTTTTATGTTATATGCTTCTAACCCAGTTGGAGCAGTAACAACACAAGACAAAGTTGAATCTGTTTTTTGCTGTAGGTAGCTTCTAATTACTTTAATCAAGAAACTTTTTCCAGTTCCGACTTGTCCACTCACATACATTCTGATTGGTTCAAACGATGTGCATGAGCACTCTTTATTTTCATGTAGTAATCCATGATCAATTTGTTTTGTGACTTCCTCATAAATTTGTTTTTGTTCATCATTCAGTTGCTGTTCCAAACTTGGTAAGTTTATTAAATCTTCCTGAGCTTGATTCATAGCTGTTTCCACTTCAGTCATGGCTATTGCAGCTTCATTTTCTACGATTGGTTGTCCTAGGGGATCTTGACTGAGCGTCCCAGAACTTTGACTGTCTTGAGAACTGTCTCTAGCTACTTCAGCTGCAATTGTTGCTTCTTGTTCAATTTCTTCATTTAACATTTCTACATAAGTTGTGAAAGTACTGCATTCGATGGTATCTTTGCATGCATTAAAGGAATCTTCATAGCTTTGAAAATGTCCAAGTAATTCATCCTCTGAGCGCCATGGTTTAAACAACTGTAAAAGTGCTAAGTGGTAAAATTCCTTCTTGTCAGTAGTGTCGCAACTCAGCTTTCTGTGATTAATCAAACTTCCTTTTGTTTGTTTTACCAAACATCCTTCGTCACCAATGACTTTATATTTTCCATCTTTGATGTCTTCCGTGGCATTCCGTTTATAAATGTAGTTCTGCAGCACTTCATAGAGACACATGTTCTCAAGATGATGACTTCTCTTTGGGTAATATGTGTCCAACATGTTTGTTCTTAAAATGTCTGTACTTTCAGGTTCGTACTCTGCTAAATATTCAATTTCTCGAATAGATTTCAGTACCCGATTTCTCATTCCTGCAAGGCCTAAACTTACCCAAATTATTCTTCTGGATTTGGAGTACAGACTTGCAGATGATAACCTATCTGAGCATTCGTAGGATCCAATTTAGGATCCAATTTCTCGATGCGATAACATCTTTAAACTGAAACTGTATAGCTTTTTACTGACAGTCTTCTCGTGAGAAATCTCTTCCCACATTTCTTTCAATTCCATTTTCTCAGATTTAGTGATGTAAGATGTGACATACCGAGCAACAGCAATAGAATTGCCAGCTACATACTGTATATCCATGTTAGCATTCCACATGGATAAAATGACTGGGTTGTAGTCATTTATATATTTTGACTCTTCTTTTCTTCTTAGGTTATAGGTATTCTTAGGCGATTTTCTTGTAATAGTATGTCGCACAGCTGACATAAAACTGTTTACTCTTCCTTTTGAAAGGTAGTGGAAATCCAAATCGACATTTTGTGTAGAATTTATCTTTACTCTTGTACTTTCGTCGACAGTATTTTCCACACTGATGACTTTGGAAACGTAAAACTTGCTCTTTTAAGTTTTTTTCTTCTGTGCTTTTAGGTATAGCACATGTTGCATATCCTTCAATGAAAGATAAAACTGCATCATCAGAATCTGTTCCAAATTTTGGAGCATCCTTGATCCACAACAGCATATGAATATGAGGAGCACCTCTTGCTTGGTACTCTTTTCTCCAAAAGAAATCCACAACTTCTCCAAGAGGTGGATTTTTTTTATTGCAGATGAAGGACATCATAGCCTCAAATCTGTGATTAATATATCTGCAAACATTAACCGGATCCAATGAGCACAATTCTCCTGCTGTCTTGTATTGGATGTTTTCAATATTAGAATTTGCCTCTCGAAGAAAATCCAGTAAATCATCCCAAGCGTACTCAGCACAGCTTAGGGTAAGGAACCATGTAGGAGTTCCTAAATACCGTAACATACATTTCAATTCTCCATGGCGTCGGTACCAATATTCATTAGTCCCACGCTGACAAGCCATCATATTTACTAATTGTGATTCCAAATGATCATCTCGCTGTTGCACTTTTTTCAGAAAATCCTTTGCAGACACATTATGTAGATGTACTCCAGTTTTCAAAATGTGATTTACTGCATATGATAGTGCTGATAAGTCACTTTCAAATAAAAGATGGAACAAATAAGGAATACTTTGACAAAATCTTGGATCTTCTGCATACAACCTTGTAGTCCGATACTCAGAAGCAGGAATCTGTACTGGACGTTCATGATATCATCCACCTTTTCCTATAGGAAACAGCTGGGGAAAACAACGAGCTTCCAAGCTCTCCTCCCATACACTCACGGGAGTTCCTTTAGCTTTTTTCATTTGAAAGAGATCAATAGTGTTTCCCATAACTTCTTTAGAATGAAGAGGATGTATGCTGAAATGTTCATACATTTCTTCTTCTTTTGACTTATCCACTTTTTCAATTTGCCCAGTTGGTATTCCTGATTGATTCATACCATTTATTATTTATTTTCAAATATAAATTTTCTTGTTCTTTGTAGGTACACCATTAACCAGAATAACTAATGGTTCAGTCTCCAAACTATCTGCATCAATTGTTTAAATATTTTTTTTCAAATCTAATGGCAAATAGACAACTCTTCCTTTTAAACCTCTTTGTAAATCTGTAGGAGGTAATTTGCCTGTTTTGGGCTCCATACGAACTATAGTCTGAAAAGGATGGACACATTGAATGAGTATACACTCATACGTATTTAAATCACTAAGTTCTGCAGGAATTTCAACCAATTATAAATTATTATGTACAGCTCTTGCTGGCATTTTATTTTCTTCTAACTTGTTATAACAGTATTTACAAATACGGTGATATTCACCCAAATCAAAACAATTTTCCAGAAATAAATATGTAGCAAAATCCATCCACTTAGTATTATTTTCTTTTTCACTTTTTTTATAGAGATCAACATACCTTGTTTGATTTTTATAATGGCTTCTCCGGCAACAAATACAAGTAATATTTGGTCTTTCATTAGAGATGATAGTAAATTTTGTCATTTGATCTTCAAATGTTTTACTAACAGTGAGGTCTACATTTTCTTCCACATTTTCTTCAATAACTGTGTCATTTCCTGCACTTTCTTGCTATGGACCAAAGTAACAAAACTCAATATACTCACAAACCTTCTTCACATCTGTTACAGATCCACGGAACAGAGCATTATTCAACTCATTTAACTTTAAAGCTGGACTTTTAGCAAAATACAATGTTCTCATAAACTTTCTCATTTCAGTATGATGAACAGCCAGCATCCTAAAATGGTGAAATACACTTTGGCAAACTTTCCTAGAAAGACAAGCCAGAGAATGTCCTTGCAAACCAGTATTCTCTCTCACTCTGCATAGATCTAGTCCTTGAAGCACCTTAATCTTCTGTTTAACACTTTTTTTTACTATATTCTCTTAGAAAATCATGAAATTTATCAATTGATTCCTGTCGTACAGTACAAATACTACTACAATTCCAAGTGTACACTGGGGCTTTAGGACGTCTCCCCATAACCTCATTAGCTAACACTTCTTCCTCATTTCTTGGAACCATTTTCTCCTTTTCCATTACACAACCATCCTTAACTTCATAAGCTCGACCACTGGTGTCAACTGCATGCAGCAAACTATTACTTTGAAGATAACTCTCTTCATTAAAAAATGGTTCAGTACTTGAACTATGCTTCCATTCTCCTAAGAACACTTTACAAAAGTTTTTTTTTTTCACTTCTCTTTTTCTTTTGCTTTTTGACTTCATTACATTCACTAATTTATCTAATGTACGGATCCTGTTCAAAATTACAATGAATAGTTTTCTTTTTAATTCCAAAGCCTTGGCAACAATTGATTCAATATGTTTCCTTTTCTTATAAAATTTGGCTTTCTTCCTATATTTTTTCACATCCTTCAACAAATTGAACATCACTCTTCTCTCAAACATTTTTCTACGACTGTTTTTAAAATCTATTTTTCTTTTTAAATCATTCTTTTTTACTTCTGATTGTACATTAGCATTTAGTATATTCTGTTGATTGTCTGGTTGTTTTCTACTTGAAACACTATTTCCAGTGGATATATTTCTTACATTTTTTCTTTGCTTGAAGATATTTTAAAAAAAATCCTTAGTCTGCTTACCAGAAGGCTTTTTCTTTTTTCCAACATGAGGTTCTTCAACTATTTTTTTTTGTCCAGTTGTCTTCAAATATAGATGTTGTTGCTGTTCTTTTCTCTTTCTTGATTTTATAGGCATCTTTAATTTATTTCAGTGTTGTTCAGCAATACCTGAAAAAAACTTTAAAAAAATACCTTTATGTAATTTATATATATAACAATATTTTTTAAGAGCTTTTCAAAACATATCATATGAGCTATCCCTTTCCTATGACTGCAAGTCTTACACAATAAAAGCTACACAAATTAAATCTCTGACAACAAATTCCTGTGTGCAGACAGACTCATGGTGTGATTCTAGGCAGAAAACGATTTTTTATTGGCAATTTCAAAGCACATTTACTGCTGTGGTTTTACAAGTGATAAAAACTGTAAGAGTCTGACACATTTTCCTTATAGTTGAGAGAGGCAGAAAAGAGCACATGTCCTAACAGCTACTTGAGAGCATGAGCATGTGGAACCTGGGTGAGTGATTAGACTAGAGCATAGGAAATGAGCCTTGGTGACGTTGAATGTGTTAGTGTTACACACTGCTATCTGAAATACCACACAGTGCTGAATACTTAGCATGGGAGTGCAGGAGAAGCAACTGCCTGTGTACTAACAGCGTGCTTCTGGACACTGTGTATTGTCAGGTGCAAGAGAGATCTGCATGGATGCTTGCAGAACTGCATGAATACTGCACAGATGTATGTAAGAGTACATGTGGGGTAAGGGTGAATTGCAGTTTGGAACATGTAGGATCTACCTCACCCATGGCAGGTGTGGAAGGAAAATCTACCCTGTTGTTTTCAAATGTGTTAGCATTTGACTCTCATTTGTGAGATAGTGATTTCTGCTGAATGCTAACCATCACAGTTCAAGAAAACAAGCTGCCCCTTTCCTACGAATGCATGTCTTACAGTACAAGAGCAACACAAATTAAATCTCTGACAACAAATTCCTGTGTGCACACAGACTCATGGTGTGATTCTAGGCAGAAAACGATTTTTTCATTGGCAATTTCAAAGCACATTTTCAGCTGTGGTTTTGCAAGTGATAATTACTGTAAGACCCTGACACATTTTCCTTATAGTTTAGAAAGGTAGAAAAGAGCACATGTCCTAACAGCTGCTTGAGAGCATGAGCATGTGGAACCTGGGTGACTGATTAGACTAGAGCAAAGAAAATGAGTCTTGGTGATGTTGAATGTGGTAGCGTTACACACTACTATCTGAAATACCACACAGTGCTGAATACTTAGCATGGGAGTGCAGGAGAAGCAACTGCCTGTGTACTAAGAGCGTGCTTCTGGAGACTGTCTATTTTCAGGTGCAAGAGAGATCTGCATGGACGCTTGCAGAACTGCATGAAGACTGCACAGATGTAAGTAAGAGTACATGTGGGGTAAGGGTGAATTGCAGTTTGGAACATGTAGGATCTACCTCACCCATGGCAGGTGTGGAAGGAAAATCTACCCTGTTTTTTTAAAATGTGTTAGGATTTGCCTCTCATTTGTGAGATAGTGATTTCTGCTGAATGCAAACCATCACAGTCCAAAAAAACAAGCTGCCCCTTTTCTACGGATGCATGTCTTACAGTACAAGAGCAACACAAATTAAATCTCTGACAACAAATTCTTGTGTGCACACAGACTCATGGTGTGATTCTAGGCAGAAATCGATTTTTCATTGGCAATTTCAAAGCACATTTTCTGCTGTGGTTTTGCATGTGATAAATACTGTAAGAGTCTGACACATTTTCCTTATAGTTTAGAGAGGCAGAAAAGAGCACATGTCCTAACAGCTACTCGAGAGCATGAGCATATGGAACCTGGGTGAGTGATTAGACTACAGCAAAGGAAATGAGCCTTAGAGACATTAAATGTGTTAGCGTTACACACTGCTCTCTGAAATACCACACAGTGCTGAATACTTAGCATGGGAGTGCAAGAGAAGCAACTGCCTGTGTTCTAAGAGCGTGCTTCTGGAGATTGTGTATTGTCAGATGAAAGAGAGATCTGCATGGATGCTTGCAGAACTGCATGAAGACTGCACAGATGTATGTAAGAGTACATGTGGGGTAAGGGTTAATTGCAGTTTGGAACATGTAGGATCTACCTCACCCATGGCAGGTGTGGAAGGAAAATCTACCCTGTTTTTTTCAAATGTGTTAGCATTTGCCTCTGATTTGTGAGATAGTGATTTCTGCTGAATGCAAACCATCACAGTTCAAGAAAACAAGCTGCCCCTTTCCTACGGATGCATGTCTTACAGTACAAGAGCAACACAAATTAAATCTCTGACAACAAATTCCGGTGCGCACACAGACTTATGGTGTGATTCTAGGCAGAAATCGATTTTTCATTGGCAATTTCAAAGCACATTTACTACTGTGGTAGAGCAAGTGATAATTACTGTAACAGCCTGACACATTTTCCTTATAGTTTAGAGAGGCAGAAAAGAGCACATGTCCTAACAGCTACTTGAGACCATGAGCATGTGGAACCTGGGTGAGTGATTAGACTAGAGCAAAGGAAATGAGCCTTGGTGATGTTGAATGTGTTAGTGTTACACACTGCTATCTGAAATACCACACAGTGCTGAATAGTAAGCATGGGAGTGCAGGAGAAGCAGCTGCCTGTGTGCTAAGAGTGTGTTTCTGGAGACTGTGTATTGTCAGGTGCAAGAGAGATCTGCATGGACGCTTGCACAACTGCATGAAGACTGCAGAGATGTATGTAAGATCACCTGTGGTAAGGGTTAATTGGAGTTTTGAACATGTAGGAACTACCTCACCCATTGCAGGAGTTAGCATTTGTCTCTCATCTGTGAGATAGTGATTTGTGCTGAATGCTAACCATCACAGTTCAAGAAAATTAGCTGCCCCTTTCCTACGAATGCAAGTCTTACAGAACCAGACCAATACGAATTAAATCTCTGACAACAATTCCTGTGTGCACACAGACTCATGGTGTGATTCTAGGCAGAAAATGATATTTGATTGGCAATTTACACTTCTCTGCAATGGCGCTTACTGGAGGTACCTAGTGAGCTAGTTTGACCCTAGGGACCCTCAGGATTCAAGGGGACTTAATCTCCCAACTTAAAACGGCCACAGGGCGTGTTTACACAGTGGGGAAGGGAGGAGATGGGGCCTGAGGTGACGTGTGCAAACACGCCCTATGGCGCATTTTAAGTTGGGGAAATAATCCTGAGGGCCCCTGGGGCTAACTAGCCCACCAGGTGCTTCCAGTAAGTGCCACTGAGCTGCGTTGCAGAGAGGTGGTCCAGGCCGTGCCACTTTTACACCTCTCTGCAACGCAGCTCTGTGGCGCTTACTGGAGGTACCTAGTGCGCTAGTTGGACCCTAGGGACCCTCAGATTCAAATGAACTTAATCTCCCAACTAAAAACGGCAACAGGGCGTGTTTACACAGTGGTGAAGGGAGGGGACGGGGCCTGAGTTAATGTGTGCAAACCCGTCCTGTGGCGCGTTTGAAGTTGGGGAAATAATTCACCTTCAATCCTGAGGGAGCCTGGGGGCCAACTAGCCCACCAGTTGCTTCCAGTAAGCGCCACTGCGCTGCATTGCAGAGAGGTGGTCTAGGCCATGCCCCTTTTTACATCTCTCTGCAACGCAGCTCTGTGGCACTTACTGGAGGTACCTAGTGGTCTAGTTGGACCCTAGGGACCCTCAGGATTTAAGGGGACTTAATCTCCCAACTTAAAACGGCCACAGGGCGTGTTTACACAGTGGGGAAGGGAGGGGACGGGGCCTGAGGTGACATGTGCAAACACGCCCTGTGGCGCGTTTTAAGAGGTGGTTTTAATCCCCTGCCCTATTATATACTAGGGGCTTACAGAGGAGGTCATGCTAATCACAGGGGGACCCCAACGCATAGTGTTCCCTAGTGTATGTAGATGTTTGGACTGGTTAGTCAGACTCAGTTACCACCAGTATTCGTCTGAAAACGTTGAGGGTACAGGATGATTTTGCAACAAGGCATCTTTCTGCTCTTCTGTTTGTTCTTTCTGCACGTTATCCTTCTTCCTCCACTTTTCTTCGTCTTTGAGGACTTCTGTTGCTTCTTTCTGCATTTCTTTTTTTTCTTTCTGTGCGTTTTTTCTTCTTTCTTCACATGTCCTATCTCTGTAGGCATAGTTAGAAATTAGCATTTAAAAAACCTTTGAAATTCACTGAAAAAACCATAGGTTTCAGGCACGTTATAGTTAGGAATTAGCATTTAAAAAACCTTAAAAATTTACTGAAAAAACCATAGGTTTCAGGGGCGTTATAGTTAGCTGGACTTTTCACTCGTACAAAACCATTGAAATTCTCCCGTTATAGTTAATTCAGCTAACTATAACTCGCGCGCCCGCAATGCACTGCTGATGACGTCATATATTACATCACTCATGACATGGTCAGTGACATCACTCATGACATCACTGATGACATCTCAAATGACATCACTGATGACATCACTGATGACATCATCCTTGTGATAGAGTGGCAGACCTCCTCTCCCCCTAATATAACCTTTGATACACACATTCAAAAATAGAAACTAAAATTTTCAAAACAATGGACATACCAATACCAGTTACAACAACCTATTCAGTAATTCTAAGATCCACATACACATCCACTCATTCACCAACAGTCCTATACAGTCACTCATACATAAACTCACTCATCAAATATACTCATACACCTATACATCCTGTTACACAACGCCACTCATTCATGGAGTTACTCACACACATGGTCACTCATGCTAATAAAGAATCAAACATCCATTTACTTGCATATACAGTTATACACACACCACCGCACTTACTTCTACAGAAACTTACACACACTTAGTCTTTTAAACAATCACTTATAGAAACACTTACTTATTCATACAGGAACTCTTCCAATCTCTCACTCTCACTCTCACATATACTCACTTATATTCACCAATAGTCACATATACTAGTTTAAAACATATGTAGTTACTCATAAAGACACTATTGAGACAGTCATTCACTCACTAACACACCCATGCACACACTCATCCACCCATACAGTCCTTCACACATGCTGTCTTCAACACATACAAACAGTGAGTCACTCATTCATGCACCTATGCACTACGTAATACCCCCCACCGAACCATACAGACACTCAGACACTCATACTGATACTCAAAAAACCAACTAATAACCCATATAGACACTCATGTAGCTACTCACCAACCCATGCAGCCACTTATACACAAAGTGAGAGACTAATACAGATATTTACATATTTAAACATTTCTCACTAAGCCATGTATTCACTAAGATACACTTAATCAGTCAGTTATACAATCAATTTTTCAAAAACAAATCATCCATTTAGACACTTATATACCCATGTATTCTTCCATCGATCTTGAGATATACATATATAAAACATATGTAATTTTCAGAAAAACACACATTCACTGGATGATGTCATCAGTGATGTCATCAGTGATGTAATATGTGACGTCATCAGCAGTGCATTGTGGGCACGCAAGTTATAGTTAGCTGAACTAACTATAACGGGGGAATTTCTATGGTTTGTACGAGTGAAATGTCCAACTAACTATAACGACCCTGAAACCTATGTTTTTTTACAGTGAATTTCTAAGGTTTTTTAAATGCTAATTTCTAACTATAACGTGCCTGAAACCTATGGTTTTCTCAGTGAATATATATATATATTTATTATACTATGTTTACATGTGAAAATGTCTCGGTCCGCCTGTTTGCCTCGGTGGCACAGATAAAATTGGTGGAACTGACGTCAGCACACCGACGAGGTCCTCTTATGGCTCCGATGACGTCATAAGGCCACGCCCACTTTAGGCCACGCCCCCCGCCCTTCTTCACCTCCTTGATAAACATGTGCCATCACCGTACGCGCAGCGGACGGGCGCAGCGGGTGCGCCATTTGCGCGCCGAAGGCGCGCCTAAGTCAAGCCCGTCTGCACCCGTCATCGCCAAGACATCGCCTCTCGCCTGTCCCCCTGGCCAAACTACACGGGAAGCCTACCACTATGATAGAGAACGCCTTGTTGCCCTGAACCCTGGAAAGAGCTGTCAGACGATATCCGGACATCTTGGACAGACATGCCTTCAATGTAAGTCCTGTCATTTTTCCACTCCCAGCCCTTGTCTACTTAGGCATCTCCAAGCTGTGCTTAAACAAACCCCTCTTAGCATCTTACATCTAAATGTTAGGTCTCTCTATCAACACCACCCAGAGGTTAATAGTCTCCTACTCGAAGAGAAGCCTGACATTCTTTTCATCTGCGAAACCTGGCTCCATGACGATATAAATAGTGTCTCTAATCTCACGCTCCCAGATAACTACCATATGAAATCGATAAACAGAGACACCAGAGGCGGCGGCATTGCCGTCATCTATAAAAAGCAATTTCTCTGCTCCTTTACTAAAGAAAACATTTCGAGCTGCGAAAGTGCTCGTTTTAAGATTACGACGGGCCCTCACTTCTCCCTTTCTGGCTTGTACATCTACCGATCCCCTGGACCTACGTCCACATTCATTGATGCTCTCCTTGAAGTGGCGAACACCCTTGTGGTGGGCTCAGCAAACTTCACTATATTAGGAGACCTCAATCTCCATTTCGACCGGAACCAAGATTCCACCATCAAAAACCTTCTGGCTGACCTGTCAGCCCTACAACTCTACCCTCTGATCCAGGACGCTACCCACTCTGCTGGACATATATTAGACCCTGTCGAAACGCCCAAACCTATGGGATGGACAGACCATTACTTAATTAAATTTACCATTTCGATTAAGGAAAGGCTCAATAAGGCTGAGCCTACCCGCCGCCTAAAAAGACCATGGCACAAACTTGCTCCCAAAGACCTGCAGTCCACCCTAGGAGAATTCCATCAAAGGGCACATATAAACATTAATACAACATATGCTGCCTTCCATGACTGGATCACTAAGGGACTAGATGCCCTCATCCCTCTCAAATAGACTAAGGGACGCAGTTCCCCTTCCAACCCATGGTATAACAACACCTTGAAATCCATGCGGAAGGAATGTAAGAAAGCTGAGAGAGTCTGGAGGCGAGAATACAATGACAGTGACAAAGCGCTCTATCTAGCCAAACAAAAACGATACCATAAAGCTATCTGCTCTGTACGCGCTGCCTTCTATGCTGAAGAAATTAACACCAGCCCTAACCCCGCCAAGGTTGTTTTCAAACTAGTAGAAGAGCTACAGAGTAACAGATCTCCTCCCTCCAGCATTACTTCTGTGCAGCAATGTGAGGACCTTGCCACATTCTTCATTGAAAAAGTGCAAAAAATCTATAGATCCTTCCCACTGCACTCCGCTACATCGTCCAGCTTCTCTACATCCATCAGCAACGGCACCATGTTGAGGCACATACATGAAGTCTCTCATGAGGATCTTACTAAACTATGTAGAAAGGTCAAATCAGGTTCCCCGGCAGACCCTATGAGACCGACTCATTATGTCGAATCCCTAGACTTTTTCCTGCCTACCCTGGCGTTCATACTGAACCTTTCCTTCTCCTCCGCCAGTGTCCCGACTGCCTGGAAACAAGCATGGGTTTCTCCTATCATTAAAAAACCGACCCTTGACTCCTCCAAACTGGAGAACTTTAGACCCATCTCACTGCTCCCATGGCTGTCCAAACTTGCAGAAGCCCACGTAAACATCATCCTGTCTAAACACATGGATCAAAATAACATCTTAGATCCCTCTCAAAACGGGTTTAGGCCGGGCCACAGCACTGAATCTGCCCTCCTAGCCACTTCGGAACATCTCCGGACGATACTTGATGCCGGTCAAAGTGCTGCGCTGATCCTCTTGGATCTCAGCGCCGCCTTTGACACGGTATCTCATAACATTCTCTTACATCGTCTGGCTATGGTGGGAATTTCAGGTCTTGCCCTAGAATGGTTCCGCTCCTTCTTGACAGACAGAACTTTCCGGGTATCAGCTCCTCCATACCTCTCCCAGCCCCACCCCATCGGACAGGGAGTCCCTCAGGGCTCTGCACTCAGCCCATCTCTTTTTAACATATATGTGCAACCACTTGCGGCAGTGGCTAGAGAATGGGACCTTACGCTGGTGTCATACGCTGATGACACACAGCTGGCCATCACTCTCAGCGAAAGCCCATCCACCTCAGCCGCAAGGTTCAGAGATGGTCTGGCTGCGGTGGCCCAGTGGATGACAGACAACTGCCTGCAGCTTAATGCAGGCAAGACGGAGGTGCTGCTCCTTGGAAAGAACACCAGCCACTGGAATCAACACTGGTGGCCTTCGTCGTTGGGCACCATTCCACCCCCTAAATCCTTGGTCAAAAACCTTGGCATATGGATGGACTCCTCACTCAATTTTCAGACCCACACAAAAAAAGTAGCGGCCACCTGTGTGGGACTGTTGAGAAGCCTCAATCCTATACTCGGTTTCTTCGACCCCAAGGTTCGCCAAGTGATTGTCCAAGCCACTATTCTCTCCCGCTTGGACTATGCCAATGTCTTACTTCTGGGCGCCAACAAAGCAGAGATAGCACGATTGCAACGTGTACAGAACACCGCGGCAAGAGCCTTGGTCGGTCTTCCACGCAGATGTTCAGCCAAAACCACAATCCGAAAGCTGCACTGGCTTCCCATTGAATTTCGTATCCAGTTTAAAACCCTTATCATGATTTTTAAAATCTTTAAAACTGGACGCCCTGATCTTCTCCGATCACTCCTCTCACCTTATGTGCCTCAGCGTAACCTACGCTCCCTAGGCCAACATCTGCTGATGGTCCCCCGCACAAAGCTAGCCCGCACTGGTGGACGTTCTTTCAGAGTACTGGGAGCCAAACTTTGGAACTCCCTGCCAGTTCACATTCGCTCATTGGAAAATTTGTCTGCCTTCCGGAAAGCCGTCAAAACTCACCTATTCCCCTCCCATTAGGTCTCCTAGTTGCTTTCTCTTTTGTCCTCCGCTGAGTTTCCGTGGTTCTTTAGCGCCGGGACGCCTCTTTGCTGGGTCAGCTGTTCGCGCTTTACCAAATTATAACATAACATAATGCTAATAACGTGCACAAGAAACTGATATACAAACAGCAACAACGTCAGATTAAGTCAAGAATTTAAGGAATGCACTTAACTGATGGGTAGAGTAGAAAGAGGAAGCGGGAGGGACGTCACGATATTATATACGATGGACTGTGATACAATTGGACTATAGTTGCCTTGGAGACTACCCCCCTAATGGTTCATGGGTTGTGTAGTCTTTTGTTTAATGATTGTTGTGTTACGTTTTCTTCGAACTTCTATGCAAATAAAGTGAGGAAAGATATGCATAATCCTCGCCTCCATCCTGCCATAGAATTCATTAAACTTTATTCGATCTGATTTAGAAACATAGATCATAAAAGTGTACATAAAAACAGTAAATCCTCTTTCCTAATACAATACAGTGAGAAGTAATTAAAACCAGTAGGTAAAAACGGGTATTACCAAGCCCGGTTCAGAGCAACTTCAGGTTAACAGAATAGTAAAATTCAATGTTTCACAAGATCAATCTCATGTACTTCGTGCAAAATACGCAATAAGGGGTCCAAGTAAGATGCAACGCTCCAATACCAGACCAGTCTGCTCTATATAAAACTGCAGAAAAACAATTGCTACATTTGGGCTCTTTTTCTCTGGTGGACATCTTGGTAGACTTATTTGTTATGAAGTTTCCTAATTTCCTCATTTACTGCAGTCTCCTCAGTAGGAAATGCATTCAGTTATTTACTTTGATTCCATCAAGAAGGCATTCAGATGTGTCACACATTTGCCATAAATTCAGAATGTTAGCACTCTAGTTGTTCATTAGATCACTGTAGTAAAGCTACTGCTCACCAGGGAGTTAACTGGAAGCCTACTGCTGGAATTGAAAGTGATTGTTTCAGTCTGCATGTCCGAATTTTCTAATGAAATAGAAGAGGATTTGAGATCTCATTTAAATCATGCCCTAAATTTTCTTTCTGCAGCACTAACCACAGTTTCTATGGCAAAATGAACCCCCTCATTTTGTTCCTTTTTAAATTAAATGTGTTAAGTGTTACCAGTCTATTCCTATCAAGATGACTTCATGTGTGCCATAATTGTTTCATAAGTAATACTGTTAGCGCTCTAGTTGTTCTTTAGAACACTCTGGGAAGCTGCAGTGGAATACTAAGGCATCAACTGACAGTCTGCTCCTGTTGAAATATAACAGGAAGATATTTGAGATCTCACTTAAAACATGTCATAATTTTTCTTTCGATAGCACTAACCATCATTTCTATGGCAAAATGAACACCCTCATTTTGTTCCTTTTTAAATTAAATGTTTTAAGAGTTACAAGTTTATTCCAATCAAGATGGCTTCAGGTGTGCCATAATGTTGTCATAAGTAAGACTGTTAGCACGCTAGTTGTTCTTTAGAACACTCTGGGAAGCTGCAGTAGAACACAAAGGCATCAACTGACAGGCTGCTCCAATTGAAATAGAACAGGAAGATATTTGAGATCACACTTGAAGCATGTCCTAATTTTTCTTTCTACAGCACTAACCATAATTACTATGACAAAATGAACCCCATCATTTGGTTCCTATTTAAATTAAATGTTTTAAGTGTTACCAGTTTATTCCAATCAAGATGGCTTCAGGTGTGCCATACTTTTGTCATAAGTAAGGCTGTTAGCGCTCTCGTTTGTTCTTTAGAACACTCTGGGAAACTGCAGTAGAACACAAAGGCATCAACTGACAGTCTCTGCCCTTGTTGGATGTACATGATTTACTGAGAATGACAGACTTCATTCTTACATGACTGAGAAAGATAATGTGAATTTACAGAAAATATACTCTCATTTTAGCTTGTTTTCTCTCAAACATGATTCATGATATCCCAGCAGTAGGTTTTTCACAGGGTAAAATCACCTTAGAACACACCACAATTCCTGAAATTAGTATGGTACCATCAACAAATGAATTCTAATGTAAATAAAGTCTGTTATCACCTTTTATAGTTCTCCTTTTGGAAACCATCAAAATCTTCGATTCACTACAATGCATTTCAATGGGGTACTATCATGTATATTGGTCCCAAGATGGCTGCCAGCAATTCCAGGATGAAGTGCTGACAACCAATCAGATCTCACGATGAGATGTGTCGTTAGGCTCCGCCCAGATATTGAAACTTTTTCTTTTTCTAATTTCTCATGAACTACTGAATGGATTTACCCATTTAACAAAAGGGATCTTTCTGAACCAAGGGCTACCTTTTCGCCAAATTTGGTGTAATTCCGTTCAGCAGTTCGGGCTGTAGCCCTGTCTAAAGTTTCCTAAGGAAATTAACAAGGAGAAAACATGTTTTGGGACCCCCTTTTTTCACGGCCCCCACTCGCCGAATCACCCTGAAACTTCTAAGATACGAGGTGACCGGAGCGCCCCACGAGTTTTGAAAATTTCGTGAAGGTTTGACAACCGACGCCAAAGTTATTGGGAAAAGAAGGTTACGATTTTCCTATGGATAATAGGTCCTAACTATAACTACCTACTGGCATCCGCCAGTAAGTAATATATATATATATATATATATATATATATATATATATATATATATATATATATATACAAACAATTACCGTCAGGTCCTTCCGGGATGAAAACCCTTGTCAGGTGGTGCGTTGTCCGGCGAACCCATGGCCGGATAATCCAACAAAGTTCAAAGAACAAGAAAAACGCACACTCGGAGGTTATACTCGTATTTTACTAAGCTATCGTTACGCTTTTCGACACAGCAGTGTCTTGGTCACACGATATCAACAAAGTTTTCAAACAACCATATATGCACTCAAACATAGAAGAAGTACTACCATTTCCTATAATTCCAATATTGCAACTGGTCGCCATTTTGGAATGGGTTACAAGCTAGATCTCCTACCGAGATTCATGCGTGTTCTTTTGTTGATAAACCAAAAATCTTTACAAAACATGATGTAAAAACAAAATGTATCATAGTATTTGTGCATACATGTTTGCATACTTCATAAACATAGTCTTATCTCATGGTCTAGATTTGGGTTGGATATCTGCTTGCCCCCTCACACGCAATACTTACCCGAATCAGATGACTTCTGGGAACTGCAGTTTACATCCTTCTGCAATATGCACACGGTCACATGATCTGAGGCAAGGTGCACTCCAACCAATAGGAGTGAAGCAGGCTTTACAAAGGAACAGGTGGAGCAGCATCCTGTTGTGTAGCGGCATCCGACGAAGGCTGTAAAGCCGAAATGCATTATGCCCGAATTTTCCATTAAAGGTTTTCCTTGGTTTCCCCTGATTGGCCTCATACTTTTCTTTACTGGAGGAGTCTGCGGTGATGTTTAGCGTCGGCCAGAGGCGCTGATGGGGCCCCGTTCTTCAAGAGGCAGGAGTTTGCTGGCATCAGCTGTTCGCAGCGTTCTCTTTGCTCCGAGGTATCGGAAAACTCCAGCCCACCTCCAGTGCTCGCCAAACCAATGGCTGCTGCCAGGCGCAGCTCGTGACTTCACTTGGAACCACTCTCACTGTACAGTGGTTCACAGCCCGGTGGACACTTGCATGGGAGGCTTGAACGTTGTAGGGGACCCAGGGGAGCCTTTTGGACTGTATCAAACCCAGGCGCTTTAAACCGGCCACTCTGAACCTTTTGTTACAACATCACTACCCATTTGGGTTGGATATCTGCTTGCCCCCTCACACGCAATACTTACCCGAATCAGATGACTTCTGGGAACTGCAGTTTACATCCTTCTGCAATATGCACACGGTCACATGATCTGAGGCAAGGTGCACTCCAACCAATAGGAGTGAAGCAGGCTTTACAAAGGAACAGGTGGAGCAGCATCCTGTTGTGTAGCGGCATCCGACGAAGGCTGTAAAGCCGAAATGCATTATGCCCGAATTTTCCATTAAAGGTTTTCCTTGGTTTCCCCTGATTGGCCTCATACTTTTCTTTACTGGAGGAGTCTGCGGTGATATATATATATATATATATATATATATATATATATATATATATATATATACAAACAATTACCGTCAGGTCCTTCCGGGATGAAAACCCTTGTCAGGTGGTGCGTTGTCCGGCGAACCCATGGCCGGATAATCCAACAAAGTTCAAAGAACAAGAAAAACGCACACTCGGAGGTTATACTCGTATTTTACTAAGCTATCATTACGCTTTTCGACACAGCAGTGTCTTGGTCACACGATATCAACAAAGTTTTCAAACAACCATATATGCACTCAAACATAGAAGAAGTACTACCATTTCCTGTAATTCCAATATTGCAACTGGTCGCCATTTTGGAATGGGTTACAAGCTAGATCTCCTACCGAGATTCATGCGTGTTCTTTTGTTGATAAACCAAAAATCTTTACAAAACATGATGTAAAAACAAAATGTATCATAGTATTTGTGCATACATGTTTGCATACTTCATAAACATAGTCTTATCTCATGGTCTAGATTACTCGAAGTTCGATATAATTGAATTTGCCAATCTTAATCGATTCTAACATACATGATAACAGACCAAAGCTATAGCAGCCATATGTTCTGGTACAGAGCAACATGCCAGTCGGACTAGTGCCGTGAATCGTAATTGCAAGTAGGTGTCGTATGAGCATGCTATGAGCCACTGGAAATATCCAGGCTACATGCCTAATGATGGTTCATATCAGAATGACATACAGACTAGTGCCGTGAACCCGATCTGCATACTGGTGATGCAAGTGGGTGTCCTGCGAGCATGCTACGAGCCTCTGGATTTATCCAGTCTCTGTGTCTGATGATGGTTGATGAGGACTAGTGCCTTTATTATACGATATGCTCAAACGACTCAATACCAGGATACAACAACAGCCTGATAGCAAGGTCATAGTTGGAGACGGTAGTACTACTATCTGAAAGCTATATGGTGCTGCGGGTGAGGGAAATGGCAGTGTGGGCAGTCCATTAAGTCTAAATGTGTAAAGATTTGTGCAAACTAATAATAAAGAACAGTGAATAACGCAAGTGCAGTCCTTATCTTATTGGGCGTGTTGTGGCATCCGCATGAAGAAAAGGGTAGGGAACCGGTGCCGTATCCGTGAGACGCGAGTGGTCCCTTCCTTTCCTCCTGGATAATAGAAAAAACATAAACAAATTACTAATAGCCCAAAATTACATATATACATTTTTACAAAATTTACATTACACTCCCAACAGTCTGAAAAATATTATGGTCGCCATTTTTTTGACATGAAGAGTTACAGTAAATGGAAGCAAAGAAAAGGCAAACAAGGGCATGAAAAGATGGGTACACAAATTCAGTCAACATGTAGATGCGTTGCCAGTTCCTCATCAAGATTATGCCCTCCCGGAAATTGGTTTCCAATTCCATAATCCATTTCGATTCTCTTTTCCTGAGGGCTAGCTCCCTGTTTCCCCCTCTTTTTGATGTATTAACCTGTTCTATGGCAAAATACTTCAGAAGAGACTGGTTGGATTGGTGCCTGTCTTGGAAATGTCGTGCAATCGGATAGTTGTGATCTAAGTTGGAAATGGCTCTTAGATGTTCTAGTATTCTCTTCTTAACCATGCATGTTGTACTCCCGACATACCGGAGTTTGCACGGACATTCCAGAATATATACAACAAAATTGGTGCTACAAGTGAGGAACTGTGTTATGGTTTTTTTTCTGACCTGATCGTGTAGTCTCAAATTCTTTCATCATGTGGCTGAATTTGCATGCCTTGCAATGGCCACATGGATAGAAACCTTTCAAATTGAATGGGTTTCTATTGGGGTTTTCCGTAATGTCTCCTCTGACCAACGTATCCTTCAAGTTTCTCCCTCTCCTGTAGGTAATAAGGGGTCTGTCACTGATGTTACTGCCAATTATGGAATCTGATTTCAGGATTCTCCAATTTTTTGTCAGGATTTTTTGGACAAATTTGGATTCCTGATTAAATGTGGTTATAATCCTAACAGGTGTTTCTTCTTGGTCATCTGTGGCGGAGTACTCAAGGGCTTGAGATCTACTGATGTGCCTGATCTTGTCCTTGGCCTTCGTAAGTACCCATTCAGGGTATCCGCGTTCTCTGAATCTGCCTAGCATGATGTTTTGTTCTTGCTGAAAATCGTCATCAGTGCTACAATTTCTCCGCGCTCTGAGTAGCTCACCAAATGGAATACTCCATTTTAGTGATTCAGGATGAGCACTGTGGGCATGTAATAGGCTATTGCCGGAAGTTTCCTTCCGGTGTAAGCTTGATACCATACTGCCATTCTGGATTGTGATGAAAGTATCTAGGAATTCAATTCTGTTGTCACTTATACTTGAAGTAAGCTGTATATTATAGTTATTGTTGTTCAACCTATCTATGAATTCCCTAGCTTCTTCTTCACTGCCCTTCCAAATGACGAAGAGGTCGTCAATATACCTCAACCATACTGCCACCTTCCTGAAATCAGAGTCCATATTCTTATCCTTGCGTAGCTCCTCCTCCCATTTGCCCAGGAAGAGGTTCGCAAAACTGGGTGTGAAGCACGTTCCCATAGCCGTGCCTCGCACCTGTTTGTACAATTCCCCAATGAACAGAAAGATGTTATTTACAAGGCATAATTTCATCATGTCGGCAAGCATGTTGGTATGCTCAAGGTAGCAAATGTTCCTTGCCTTGAGAAAGTGTAGACAAGCCTCAATGCCCTGGGTGTGGTTGATGATGGTATACAGGGAACTCACATCCAGGGCAATGAGTAAGTAACTCTCCACCCATGTAATGTCTGCGATTTTATTCAAAAAATCCTTGGTATCCCTGAGATAAGATGGTAATTGGATGACGTATTCTCTTAGAAAAAAGTCAACGTACTTGGATATATTCTCGTTGACATTCCCCAAGGACGACACAATTGGTCTCCCTGGTGGCACCTCGGGGTTTTTGTGTACTTTCGGAAGAAGGTACAAGATGGGTAGTTTGGGAAAATCTTTTTTGAGATAACAGTATTCCTGCCACGAAATGAGCCCTTCCTTTTGCCAATTCATTAGTTTCTCCCATGTTGTTGTTATGCTACAATTATAGACATCAGAAGTACATTTACAATAAAAATTTACATCAGATAATTGCTTCATTGCTTCCTCAATGTACATGCTTTTATCCCATAGGACGATGTTGCCCCCTTTATCAGAAGGTCTAATTACCAATCTTTTATCCTGTGCTAGTGAGAGGATAAAGGTTCTTTGTTGTTTAGATAGGTTGGAATCTTTGTGGCCAAGTGTAGCTATCTTATGTTTATGTGTAATCATTTCCTTAGTGACTACATCATAAAAAGTGTCTATAGAATCATGTGGCAAAGTTGGAAAAAAGGTTGACTTGGGTCTGAATGTGGTGCACGCAGCTCTGTGAGTGTTAATGCTGTCATGTGCGTCCACCACTGGAGAATCCCCAGTATCCGTTAATGGGTCCGCCAGTACATACATGGTTTCAAGGACATCAGCATCGCCCACATTAAGATTAGGTTGGGACCAACTGATAGTTTGCCCCACGGTATTGTCAGGTGGTCTAGTGTTCTTCAAGATATGCCACTTCTTTAGCTTGAGTTTCCTTATGAATTTAAAAATATCCACCCTGGTGTTAGCATAATTGTATAGTTCAGTAGGGCAAAAAGTCAGGCCTAGGCACAATGTAGTTTTTTCTATGGGTGTTAAAAATCTTGAGGATAGATAAATAATAGTTTTATTTACCATTTGATCATCCATAGTCAAACTGCTCTCTTCTGGCCTCCTCTTGCGGTTCCCACGAGTGCCTTGCTTGTTTCTCCTTTGTTTGAGCCTGAGTCTCCTCTGTTTGGACCGCCTCTGCCTCTTCCTCCTCCTCTTCCTCGTCCTTGTCCCCGGCCACGGCCCCGTCCTCTCTTCGGTGTGGTTGATTGGATATTTTCCTTTTGTCGCCTTGTCCTCATGACCCGGAATTCGTCTAAAAAAGACGCTGGTTTGCTTGTTATTTCCAATTCAGAGGAAGTGCTTGCTGTCGTGTCTGATAGATCTCTGTCAGACTCATCAGTTATTAATATTTCAGTTGTTGTTTGTGAAGGTGCGGATACATTTCCTTGACTGTCTTGTTGCTTGTAGAGATGGTCGTATTTTTGGCTGTAAGTTAATATACGTCCACTCTCATAGTCAACACAATCCCTGTGTAATTTCCTCTGTTTCCGTAACTTAATGTCCTCTTCATACCTTTTCAACCTATTTGCCAGATCATTCTTGAATTTTTTGATGTCTTCCTGATCAGTGTTTTTCTGGAAGTCTTCTTCGATTGATTCCAATTCCTTAACTATTTCTTCTCTATCCTCCCATGCGTATTTTATGAGAATCTGGAGCATATTCTTGGAGCTTAAGGCTGAGTTGCCTGCCCATTCCTCAAGCATACGTGGATTCCTTGCTTCATGTGATGGCGTGATATATATACGTAGTCCACGTGGTATCATTTCCTTGTCGACATAGTCTTGGAGGGAGACTGCCTCCCACCATTTAGATGCTTCCTGTTTTTTTAATTTCTCATACCTGCGCATTTGGGTATTAAGCGTATTAAGCTCAGGTTTGTTGGTTATGTCCTGTGCATGACTCCCTTTGCCTGGAGCTCTTGCAAACAATGCTTGTGCTTCTTTGCGCCTCTCGCTATCACTCTCCATGTTACTCTGCAAGTTCCCTCAAAAGGCAGCACCCTTTGTGCACTGAATCGTTGTGCGTGTTTTGAAAACAATTGGAAAACAGTACAGAGTTTTTTGTTTGTTTTCCATCTATATTAGTTCAAATACAGAGAAAACCTCCCCGCCTAAACGTAGGCAGTTCCTGATGCCTTCGAATCTTAAAGTGCTGGAATACAGTTGGGAGTCGGGTCCTATTCACAAGTGGCTCTATTTCTTCGCCCCGATGCGTGTATGAAGCCCTATCAACCGGAGGCAAGTACCGGACCCCCCGCGTCCGCGCCGAGAGGGTAACCAGTCGCGCACGTTGTGCCCGCCTACCACCCTCCCAGACAGCGTACACCGGGACCCGGCTTACCTCCAAATAGTCCAGGCTCACGTTCTCCTCCCAATTCCTTCTTCAAGTGTACTTAATGCTTCAAAAAGGCCGGCATGTCATCCCTCCGTATGCAAACAATTACCGTCAGGTCCTTCCGGGATGAAAACCCTTGTCAGGTGGTGCGTTGTCCGGCGAACCCACGGCCGGATAATCCAACAAAGTTCAAAGAACAAGAAAAACGCACACTCGGAGGTTATACTCGTATTTTACTAAGCTATCGTTACGCGTTTCGACACAGCAGTGTCTTGGTCACACGATATCAACAAAGTTTTCAAACAACCATATATGCACTCAAACATAGAAGAAGTACTACCATTTCCTGTAATTCCAATATTGCAACTGGTCGCCATTTTGGAATGGGTTACAAGCTAGATCTCCTACCGAGATTCATGCGTGTTCTTTTGTTGATAAACCAAAAATCTTTACAAAACATGATGTAAAAACAAAATGTATCATAGTATTTGTACATACATGTTTGCATACTTCATAAACATAGTCTTATCTCATGGTCTAGATTACTCGAAGTTCGATATAATTGAATTTGCCAATCTTAATCGATTCTAACATACATGATATAGACCAAAGCTATAGCAGCCATATGTTCGGGTACAGACTGGCTCTGTACCGGAACATATGGCTGCTCGTGGGAACCGCAAGAGGAGGCCAGAAGAGAGCAGTTTAACTATGGATGATCAAATGGTAAATAAAACTATTATTAATCTATCCTCAGGATTTTTAACACCCATAGAAAAAACTACATTGTGCCTAGGCCTGACTTTTTGCCCTACTGAACTATACAATTATGCTAACACCAGGGTGGATATTTTTAAATTCATAAGGAAACTCAAGCTAAAGAAGTGGCATATCTTGAAGAACACTAGACCACCTGACAATACCGTGGGGCAAACTATCAGTTGGTCCCAACCTAATCTTAATGTGGGTGATGCTGATGTCCTTGAAACCATGTATGTACTGGCGGACCCATTAACGGATACTGGGGATTCTCCAGTGGTGGACTCACATGACAGCATTAACACTCACAGAGCTGCGTGCACCACATTCAGACCCAAGTCAACCTTTTTTCCAACTTTGCCACATGATTCTATAGACACTTTTTATGATGTAGTCACTAAGGAAATGATTACACATAAACATAAGATAGCTACACTTGGCCACAAAGATTCCAACCTATCTAAACAACAAAGAACCTTTATCCTCTCACTAGCACAGGATAAAAGATTGGTAATTAGACCTTCTGATAAAGGGGGCAACATCGTCCTATGGGATAAAAGCATGTACATTGAGGAAGCAATGAAGCAATTATCTGATGTAAATTTTTATTGTAAATGTACTTCTGATGTCTATAATTGTAGCATAACAACAACATGGGAGAAACTAATGAATTGGCAAAAGGAAGGGCTCATTTCGTGGCAGGAATACTGTTATCTCAAAAAAGATTTTCCCAAACTACCCATCTTGTACCTTCTTCCGAAAGTACACAAAAACCCAGAGGTGCCACCAGGGAGACCAATTGTATCGTCCTTGGGGAATGTCAACGAGAATATATCCAAGTACGTTGACTTTTTTCTAAGAGAATACGTCATCCAATTACCATCTTATCTCAGGGATACCAAGGATTTTTTTAATAAAATCGCAGACATTACATGGGTGGAGGGTTACTTACTCATTGCCCTGGATGTGAGTTCCCTGTATACCATCATCAACCACACCCAGGGCATTGAGGCTTGTCTACACTTTCTCAAGGCAAGGAACATTTGCTACCTTGAGCATACCAACATGCTTGCCGACATGATGAAATTATGCCTTGTAAATAACATCTTTCTGTTCAATGGGGAATTGTACAAACAGGTGCGAGGCACGGCTATGGGAACGTGCTTCGCACCCAGTTTTGCGAACCTCTTCCAGGGCAAATGGGAGGAGAAGCTACGCAAGGATAAGAATATGGACTCTGATTTCAGGAAGGTGGCAGTATGGTTGAGGTATATTGACGACCTCTTCGTCATTTGGAAGGGCAGTGAAGAAGAAGCTAGGGAATTCATAGATAGGTTGAACAACAATAACTATAATATACAGCTTACTTCAAGTATAAGTGACAACAGAATTGAATTCCTAGATACTTTCATCACAATCCAGAATGGCAGTATGGTATCAAGCTTACACCGGAAGGAAACTTCCGGCAATAGCCTATTACATGCCCACAGTGCTCATCCTGAATCACTAAAATGGAGTATTCCATTTGGTGAGCTACTCAGAGCGCGGAGAAATTGTAGCACTGATGACGATTTTCAGCAAGAACAAAACATCATGCTAGGCAGATTCAGAGAACGCGGATACCCTGAATGGGTACTTACGAAGGCCAAGGACAAGATCAGGCACATCAGTAGATCTCAAGCCCTTGAGTACTCCGCCACAGATGACCAAGAAGAAACACCTGTTAGGATTATAACCACATTTAATCAGGAATCCAAATATGTCCAAAAAATCCTGACTAAAAATTGGAGAATCCTGAAATCAGATTCCATAATTGGCAGTAACATCAGTGACAGACCCTTTATTACCTACAGGAGAGGGAGAAACTTGAAGGATACGTTGGTCAGAGGAGACATTACGGAAAACCCCACTAGAAACCCATTCAATTTGAAAGGTTTCTATCCATGTGGCCATTGCAAGGCATGCAAATTCAGCCACATGATGAAAGAATTTGAGACTACACGATCAGGTCAGAAAAAAACCATAACACAGTTCCTCACTTGTAGCACCAATTTTGTTGTATATATTCTGAAATGTCCGTGCAAACTCCGGTATGTCGGGAGTACAACATGCATGGTTAAGAAGAGAATACTAGAACATCTAAGAGCCATTTCCAACTTAGATCACAACTATCCGATTGCACGACATTTCCAAGACAGGCACCAATCCAACCAGTCTCTTCTGAAGTATTTTGCCATAGAACAGGTTAATACATCAAAAAGAGGGGGAAACAGGGAGCTAGCCCTCAGGAAAAGAGAATCGAAATGGATTATGGAATTGGAAAGCAAGTTTCCGGGAGGGCATAATCTTGATGAGGAACTGGCAACGCATCTACATGTTGACTGAATTTGTGTACCCATCTTTTCATGCCCTTGTTTGCCTTTTCTTTGCTTCCATTTACTGTAACTCTTCATATCAAAAAAATGGCGACCATAATATTTTTCAGACTGTTGGGAGTGTAATGTAAATTTTGTAAAAATGTATATATGTAATTTTGGGCTATTAGTAATTTGTTTATGTTTTTTCTATTATCCAGGAGGAAAGGAAGGGACCACTCACGTCTCACGGATACGGCACCGGTTCCCTACCCTTTTCTTCATGCGGATGCCACAACACGCCCAATAAGATAAGGACTGCACTTGCGTTATTCACTGTTCTTTATTATTAGTTTGCACAAATCTTTACACATTTAGACTTAATGGACTGCCCACACTGCCATTTCCCTCACCCGCAGCACCATATAGCTTTCAGATAGTAGTACTACCGTCTCCAACTATGACCTTGCTATCAGGCTGTTGTTGTATCCTGGTATTGAGTCGTTTGAGCATATCGTATAATAAAGGCACTAGTCCTCATCAACCATCATCAGACACAGAGACTGGATAAATCCAGAGGCTCGTAGCATGCTCACAGGACACCCACTTGCATCACCAGTATGCAGATCGGGTTCACGGCACTAGTCTGTATGTCATTCTGATATGAACCATCATTAGGCATGTAGCCTGGATATTTCCAGTGGCTCATAGCATGCTCATACGACACCTACTTGCAATTACGATTCACGGCACTAGTCCGACTGGCATGTTGCTCTGTACCGGAACATATGGCTGCTATAGCTTTGGTCTGTTATCATGTATGTTAGAATCGATTAAGATTGGCAAATTCAATTATATCGAACTTCGAGTAATCTAGACCATGAGATAAGACTATGTTTATGAAGTATGCAAACATGTATGCACAAATACTATGATACATTTTGTTTTTACATCATGTTTTGTAAAGATTTTTGGTTTATCAACAAAAGAACACGCATGAATCTCGGTAGGAGATCTAGCTTGTAACCCATTCCAAAATGGCGACCAGTTGCAATATTGGAATTACAGGAAATGGTAGTACTTCTTCTATGTTTGAGTGCATATATGGTTGTTTGAAAACTTTGTTGATATCGTGTGACCAAGACACTGCTGTGTCGAAACGCGTAACGATAGCTTAGTAAAATACGAGTATAACCTCCGAGTGTGCGTTTTTCTTGTTCTTTGAACTTTATATATATATATATATATATATATATATATATATATATATATATATATATATATATATTGGAAAACAAAGTGCCCTGAAGCATTGAGAAGGCACTCGACAGCATTCTAACATTTTGATGCAACCAACCTTCTTCCTCCAAAATCAATTAGTCATCGCCAACGCGTTTCAAGGTCACAAGCCCCTTCTTCACAGGCTGCTGCAAAAACACACATCAAAGCTCACATTCCTTTGAATTTCCGGCTTTATTTCTTTTTCCTTTCAATTCCGCCCCCAGTGGGCGTATGCTCAGTGCACAGTCCCTTGGTGCATACTGGGACATCGAGGCCATGATGTGAGTATATATTTTGCGCTTGTAGTAAGTTCAATGTGCATTTTTCATTATAAGCAATTTTAAAATCCTTTAGTAGGTATCGGAGTTTTCAGGCAGGTTCATTACGCATATGGAATGCTGTGCCGTTTTTAGTACCGATTAGTGCGACACCACAGCCTCTCCCAACTGGAATAGCATTTCTCTCCCAGCTGGTGATGGTGCTCTTTCTCCACGGCCAGGCTGCCGTGTGTAATTTTGGAAAACAAAGTGCCCTGAAGCATTGAGAAGGCACTCGACAGCATTCTAACATTTTGATGCAACCAACCTTCTTCCTCCAAAATCAATTAGTCATCGCCAACGCGTTTCAAGGTCACAAGCCCCTTCTTCACAGGCTGCTGCAAAAACACACATCAAAGCTCACATTCCTTTGAATTTCCGGCTTTATTTCTTTTTCCTTTCAATTCCGCCCCCAGTGGGCGTATGCTCAGTGCACAGTCCCTTGGTGCATACTGGGACATCGAGGCCATGATGTGAGTATATATTTTGCGCTTGTAGTAAGTTCAATGTGCATTTTTCATTATAAGCAATTTTAAAATCCTTTAGTAGGTATCGGAGTTTTCAGGCAGGTTCATTACGCATATGGAATGCTGTGCCGTTTTTAGTACCGATTAGTGCGACACCACAGCCTCTCCCAACTGGAATAGCATTTCTCTCCCAGCTGGTGATGGTGCTCTTTCTCCACGGCCAGGCTGCCGTGTGTAATTTTGGAAAACAAAGTGCCCTGAAGCATTGAGAAGGCACTCGACAGCATTCTAACATTTTGATGCAACCAACCTTCTTCCTCCAAAATCAATTAGTCATCGCCAACGCGTTTCAAGGTCACAAGCCCCTTCTTCACAGGCTGCTGCAAAAACACACATCAAAGCTCACATTCCTTTGAATTTCCGGCTTTATTTCTTTTTCCTTTCAATTCCGCCCCCAGTGGGCGTATGCTCAGTGCACAGTCCCTTGGTGCATACTGGGACATCGAGGCCATGATGTGAGTATATATTTTGCGCTTGTAGTAAGTTCAATGTGCATTTTTCATTATAAGCAATTTAAAAATCCTTTAGTAGGTATCGGAGTTTTCAGGCAGGTTCATTACGCATATGGAATGCTGTGCCGTTTTTGGTACCGATTAGTGCGACACCACAGCCTCTCCCAACTGGAATAGCATTTCTCTCCCAGCTGGTGATGGTGCTCTTTCTCCACGGCCAGGCTGCCGTGTGTAATTTTGGAAAACAAAGTGCCCTGAAGCATTGAGAAGGCACTCGACAGCATTCTAACATTTTGATGCAACCAACCTTCTTCCTCCAAAATCAATTAGTCATCGCCAACGCGTTTCAAGGTCACAAGCCCCTTCTTCACAGGCTGCTGCAAAAACACACATCAAAGCTCACATTCCTTTGAATTTCCGGCTTTATTTCTTTTTCCTTTCAATTCCGCCCCCAGTGGGCGTATGCTCAGTGCACAGTCCCTTGGTGCATACTGGGACATCGAGGCCATGATGTGAGTATATATTTTGCGCTTGTAGTAAGTTCAATGTGCATTTTTCATTATAAGCAATTTTTCTTTGCTTCCATTTACTGTAACTCTTCATATCAAAAAAATGGCGACCATAATATTTTTCAGACTGTTGGGAGTGTAATGTAAATTTTGTAAAAATGTATATATGTAATTTTGGGCTATTAGTAATTTGTTTATGTTTTTTCTATTATCCAGGAGGAAAGGAAGGGACCACTCACGTCTCACGGATACGGCACCGGTTCCCTACCCTTTTCTTCATGCGGATGCCACAACACGCCCAATAAGATAAGGACTGCACTTGCGTTATTCACTGTTCTTTATTATTAGTTTGCACAAATCTTTACACATTTAGACTTAATGGACTGCCCACACTGCCATTTCCCTCACCCGCAGCACCATATAGCTTTCAGATAGTAGTACTACCGTCTCCAACTATGACCTTGCTATCAGGCTGTTGTTGTATCCTGGTATTGAGTCGTTTGAGCATATCGTATAATAAAGGCACTAGTCCTCATCAACCATCATCAGACACAGAGACTGGATAAATCCAGAGGCTCGTAGCATGCTCACAGGACACCCACTTGCATCACCAGTATGCAGATCGGGTTCACGGCACTAGTCTGTATGTCATTCTGATATGAACCATCATTAGGCATGTAGCCTGGATATTTCCAGTGGCTCATAGCATGCTCATACGACACCTACTTGCAATTACGATTCACGGCACTAGTCCGACTGGCATGTTGCTCTGTACCGGAACATATGGCTGCTATAGCTTTGGTCTGTTATCATGTATGTTAGAATCGATTAAGATTGGCAAATTCAATTATATCGAACTTCGAGTAATCTAGACCATGAGATAAGACTATGTTTATGAAGTATGCAAACATGTATGCACAAATACTATGATACATTTTGTTTTTACATCATGTTTTGTAAAGATTTTTGGTTTATCAACAAAAGAACACGCATGAATCTCGGTAGGAGATCTAGCTTGTAACCCATTCCAAAATGGCGACCAGTTGCAATATTGGAATTACAGGAAATGGTAGTACTTCTTCTATGTTTGAGTGCATATATGGTTGTTTGAAAACTTTGTTGATATCGTGTGACCAAGACACTGCTGTGTCGAAACGCGTAACGATAGCTTAGTAAAATACGAGTATAACCTCCGAGTGTGCGTTTTTCTTGTTCTTTGAACTTTATATATATATATATATATATATATATATATATATATATATATATATATATATATATATATATATATATATATATATATATATCACCTACTGGCAGTCGCCAGTAGGTAGTTATAGTTAGAGGATCTATTTTCCATAGGAAATCCGCAACATTCTATTTGGAATAACGTTGGCGTCGATTGATGAATCTTCGTGAAATTTTCCAAACTTTTGGCCAGCTCTGGTCCGCTCCTATCCTGAAAATTTCACGGTGATTCGTCAAGCGGGGGCTGAGAAAAAAGGGGGGTCCCAAAACATTTTTTCCCCATGCATTTTCCCATAGGACCTGTTGACGCAGCTACAGCCCGAAGTGCTGAACGGAATTACACCAAATTTGGCAAAGAGGTAGTCCTCAGTTCAGACTCATGCCTTTTGCTTAAATGGTGTAAATCCATTCAGTAGTTCCTGAGAAAATCAAAAGTAAAATCACATATATATCTGGGCGGAGCGTAACAACACATCTCATCGTGAGATCTGATTGGCTGTC
The DNA here is from genome assembly GCF_964204655.1 of Triturus cristatus. Classification (NCBI taxonomy): domain Eukaryota; kingdom Metazoa; phylum Chordata; class Amphibia; order Caudata; family Salamandridae; genus Triturus; species Triturus cristatus. Next base: position 1,081,979,014 of record NC_140591.1, read on the forward strand.
AGCACTTCATCCAAGAAGTGTTGGCAGCCATCTTGGGACCAATATACATGTTAGCACCTCATTAAAAAGCATTGCAGTTAATAGAAGGTTTTAAGACTTTAGTTACATTATAAATCATTTGTTGATGGCACCATACTCATTTTAGGAATTGTGGTGTGTTCTAAGGTGATTTTACCATGTGAAAAAGCCTTCTGCTGTTATATCATGAATCATGTTTGAGAGAAAACTATTTTCTCCTTCTTTTCCCACAGAGGTTTGGAAGGTGATCTATAAGCTAAACTGAGAGCATATTTTCTGTAAATTCACATTATCTTTCTTTGTCATGTGAGAATGAAGTCTGACATTCTCAGTAAAACATGTACAGGGCAGAGACTGTCAGTTGATTCCTTTGTGTTCTACTGCAGCTTCCCAGAGTGTTCTAAAGAACAACTAGAGCGCTAACAGTCCTACTTATGACAAACGTATGGCACACCTGAAGCCATCTTGGTTGGAATAAAGTGGTAACTCTTAAAACATTTCATTTAAAAAGGAAAAAATGAGGGGGTTAGTTTTGCCATAGAAAGTATGATTAGTGCTGCAGAAAGAAAAATTAGGGCACATTTTGAGTGACTTCTCAAATCCTCTTCTATTTCATTAAAAAATTCTGACATGCAGACTGAAACATGCACTTTGAATACCAGCAGCAGACTTCCCTGGTGAGGAGTAGCTTTACTACAGTGATCTAATAAGCAACTAGAGTGCAACATTCTGAATTTATGGCAAATGTGTGACACATCTGAATGCCTTCTTGATGGAATCAAAGTAAAAAACTGAAAGTATTTCCTACTGAGGAAACTGTAGTAAATGAGGAAATTAGGAAACTTCATAACAAATAAAACTCCCAAGATGGCCACCAGAGACAAAAGAGCCCAAAAGAAGCCCAAATATCACCCAGATGTAGCCCAAGTATAGCCCAATGACAGAATGTCCCAGAGTGTTCTAACGAACAACTAGAGCGCTAACAGTCTTACTTATGACAAAATTATGGCACACCTGAAGCCATCTTGATTGGAATAAAGTGGTAACACTTAAAACATTTAATTTACAAAGGAACAAAATGAGGGGGTTCATTTTGCCATAGAAATATGATTAGTTCTGCAGAAAGAAAAATTAGGGCACATTTTGACTTCTCAAATCCTCTTCTATTTCATAAAAAAATTCTGACATGCAGACTGAAACATGCACTTCGAATACCAGCAGCTAACATTCAGAATTTATGGCAAATGTGTGACACATCTGAATGCCTTCTTGATGGAACCAAAATAAAAAACTGAAAGTATTCCTACTGAGGAGACTGCAGTAAATGAGGAAATTGGGAAACTTCATAACAAATAAATCTCCCAAGATGGCCACCAGAGAAATATCACCCAGATGTAGCCCAAGAATAGCCCAATGACAGAATGTCCCAGAGTGTTCTTAAGAACAACTAGAGCGCTTACTGTCTTACTTATGACAAAAGTATGGCACACCTGAAGCCATCTTGATTGGAATAAACTGATAACACTTAAAACATTTAATTTAAAAAGGAACACAATGAGGGGATTCATTTTGCCATAGAAATTATGATTAGTGCTGAAGAAAGAAAAATTAGGTCACATTTTGAGTGACTTCTCAAATCCTCTTCTATTTCATTAAAAAATTCTGATATGCAGACTGAAACATGCACTTTTAATACCAGCAGCAGACTTCCGTGGTGAGCAGTAGCTTTACTACAGTGATCTAATGAGCAAGTAGAGTGCTAACATTCAGAATTTATGGCAAATGTGTGACATATCTGAATACCTTCTTGATGGAATCAAAGTAAAAAACTGAAAGCATTTGCTACTGAGGAGACTGCAGTAAATGAGGAAATTAGGAAACTTCATAACAAATAAATCTACCAAGATGGCCACCAGAGACAAAAGAGCCCAGATGCAGCACAAATATCACCCAGATGTAGCCCACATGTAGCCCTATGACAGAAGTGTGCAAAATACTTATTTTTTGTGTATTTGCAGTTTTATATAGTGCAGACTTGTCAGGTATTGGAGTGCTTTACATGAGCATTGGTTACATCACACAAGATCAAATTAATTTTTGTTGTAGACATGGGGAGATTAAGTGATTTGACCAGAATCACAGAATGTTGAGCTGAAGCAGAAACTCCAACCTGGTTCCCCAGTTGCAAAGTCTGCAGCTCTGGAAGTAACACCACATCCTCTCCCCTAGGTGCAACATTTAATCAAGTGGTCAACTGGATAAAAAAAACATAAAGATTACAAATAATTTAAAGGTTCTTTGTCGCTATTTGAAAACTCAGAAAATATGTCCTCATTTTAGTTTTTTAGAGCACTAACCATAATTTTGATGCAAATAAGACCCTCTCATATATGTAATTTGTAAAGGAAATACTCTAGGTATTACAGTTTTGATTACATCAAGATGACGTCAGGCGTTCCACACTTTTTGTAATAAATATAGAATGTTAACAATCTAGTTGTTCATTGGGATACTGTTGAGAGGCAGAGGCCAGGGGCACGGACTCTGAAAATTGAAGGTAGGTAGGAGAGTGCAGATGCAACAATTTGACCACACTGGGCTGGCAGAAAGGGCAGTGGCAGCACAACAGACAATGGAGGGCAGTGGAAAGGGGGACAGGGGCAACAAACCAACAATACAGGACTGGCAAGAGAGGCTGTGGCAATATAATGGACCATTGTGGGCAGAAGGAAGAGGCAGTGGTAGTACAACCATACATGCCAACAGACCTGTTTCAGCCAGGAAACATCCAATGTTTTTAAGCTCAAATAAGCTTTATTTGATCTGTCTCCTGTCTACAATCTCCTCTTTTGCAATGTAACTCAAAGGGGAAAATCAATACCCAAGTTTTTTTTCAAAATCTCCCTCTTACCAAGTTCAAAATGTTCGCAAGTATGGTACATTGGATCATGGTAGGCAGGAGGAATTGGGGTAGGGACATGGACTCGGATAACAGAGGACAGGAGGGACATGGAGAGGTGCACCAAACTGACCCTACAGGGCAGGCATCAGGGTTTGCAGCAGCACAATACACCACACAGCGCATGCGGGACGGGAGTGCAGCACATCAATCCATAGAAAGCAATAGGGAGGGGACAGGACCATGCACATGGACAACAGAGAACAGAGGGGAAAGAGGCAATGGTAGCTAGCTGACCATAATGGACAGACAGGAGAGAAATCTGCAGCATAACAGACCATAAAGGGCAGGAGGGACGGATCAGGGGCATTACAATGGAACAGACAAGCCAGGAGGGAGGGAATAGGGGTCTGCACATGGAAACAGAGGGCTGGGGGCAAGGGGGCAGGGCAGGAGCAGCAAGATGACCATGGAGGTCAGGCAGGTTGGGCACTAGAAACAATACACACCATGGAGAGCAACAACGAAACTATGATGGCATACACACAGACCATGGAGGGAAGGTGGGAGGGGGTCAGGGGCAGCTAGCTGACCACACAGGGAAGGTGGGAGGGGCCATGGCAGCACAGAAGACCATGCATGGCAAGCGGGAGGGTTAGTGGCAGCACAATGGCTATGATGGGCAAGAAGGAGGGTGCAGGGGCATACAAAAAGGACCATGGAGGATAGAAGGGAGGGTCAGGACCTGGGCACAGACAAGAGAGTTCAGGGGAAGGGGCCTCACAACAGACCGTGCGGGGTAGGCAGGAGGAGCAGTTGCATCACAACAGACCAGGGAGGGCAAAAGGGTGTGGCAGTAAAATGGACCATGGAGGACAGGAGGAAGGGGATAGGGGCATGGCATGTGGACAGGCAGGGTGGAGGTGGCAGGGACAGGTTGCAGTCATCTGACAATGCTAGGCGGGTGGGAGGGGAGTGCAGCTCAACAGAACACTCAGAGTAGATAGGAGTGGCAGGTCCATGGAACATGGTGGGCAAAAAGGATGGAGCAGGGGCATGCACAAAGACATCGGAGGGCAGGGGGAAGGAGAATAGGGGCAGCAAGCTAAGCACAGAGGCTAAGCAGGAGGTCAATGATGGGCCATAGAATTGGGCAATGGAGGGCAGGAGGAGTGGACTGGTACATCATGCTAAATGGAGGGCAGTGGCAGCACATCAGACCATGCATGCAGGAGGGAGGAGGCTAGTCCATGGATTCAGACAACAGAGGATAGGAGGAGGTGGATGGGGCAGCAAGCTAACTGTTCAGAGAAGGTGGGTATTAGGAACTTTATTGTTTTTAAAATGTGTGCCTGTGCGAACTACTTAAAATATGAACAAGTATGCAGCATAATCTCACTTTTATTAAGGAAGAAGAGGACGTTTGTGACTGTGACTCCGGGCTCACTTGGCAGAAACACCCCCTGACCCTCCACCCCCCATCGCAAAATGTAATGCCCGTGAAAAGGGTAAGTGGACGCAGTGTTATATAGAACATAGTCCTGAGAGCACGATTGAAAATGAAAATTAGATATAGTATATAGTATAAACTATGCAACAAAAAGTGTGATATAAGATGAACCGGGGCGTGAAATATAATATGCAATACATTGTGCGCAATGACAGATTCATTGGCGAGCGCGAGATATTACAGGCACTAGCGTGTGCTATGCGATATGCGCCTTGGAGTGTAATATGCACAGGGCAGTGTTCTTTAACCTAACTAGTCTATAAAGTTGTAATATAAAATATGTGCTGGGGAGTGTAACGTTGCATATGCACTGTGACAAAGATATGGATCCCAGATTGTAATATGTACGGCATAGCGCTGTGCGTTATCACATAGGCATCAGGAAGGCACGTTAGATGGGGCAATATAACCCGTGCGAAGGCAAGTGTGGCATGACATATTCACGGGGTGGTGTTACAGTGCACATGGGCTAGAGAGTGTCATAGCATACGCAATAGCTGGTGGAATACAACACAGAGGTGTGAGGCACTCAGTGGGCACTGGTGGGTGTAACACATCATTGGGCTCAGCCAGGAGCACGCTGTGACTCTCAAGTGAGGTTCGTCTCCTTTCCAGAGAGTAAAATAAAAAGTACTACACATCCGGCGGTAGATGTGTGTTTTATTAACCGTGAGGGGGGTTTCTTGCATAGTTTGGGCGAATTCTTGTCGAATCCCCTTTGAATGGCTTGGTGTGCGTGTATATTAAATGTGCCCGTCAATAGCTACCCATGTTTGTATAAATAAACGACAAGGGTGTCTACTTGGAGAGTACCCACCTGCGGGGGCGCCGGGATTAGGCACGGTAGGGCGTCAGACATGTCAGAGCTTCACTAGCGGTGTAAATACATTCCATGTGGATTCATTCTATGCATAGTCGCCTTTTAATGAATATCACGCAAATCGTCATGGTGATAGGTACATACGGTTTGTCCAGCATGTCCTAGGTGTTTCTATAAATATATATTTTTTTTAAATAATAAAAAACAAAGGCCGACCCTGGGGGGTGGGGTCCCCGGGGCTATCAGTGGCCTGAGGAGGGGGGCAACGCAGCCCCCTCCTAAAGAATAAAATTGTAAAAAAGGCCATGACCCGGGGGTTGGGGTCCCCGGGGCAGATTAAGGCCTTGGGAGGGCCAAATTAATTTTTTTCAACCAAAAAATTAGGGTGCAGTCCCTGGGGGATGGGGTCCCCAGGGCCAGTAAATTAGAAAAAGAAGGGGGGCCACACAGCCCTCCTTCTTAAAAAAATAAAATAAATAAAAGACCGGCATCGCGCCGGAGGCCACGCCCCCTCCTTGCAGCACTCTTCAAACGCGCCCCCTGGCCAGTTGTAAGTTGGGGAATTAATTCCCCTTCAATACTGAGGGTCCCTCAGGGCCAACTAGTCCACCAGGTACCTCCAGTATGCGCCAGGGAGCTGCATTGCAGAGAGGTGTTCTGAAGCCATGCCCCTTTTTACATCTCTCTGCAACGCAGCTCTGTGGCGCTTACTGGAGGTACCTAGTGGTCTAGTTGGACCCTACGGACCCTCAGGATTCAAGGGGACTTAATCTCCCAACTTAAAACGGCCACATGGCATGTTTACACAGTGGGGAAGTGAGGGGATGGGGCCTGAGGTGACGGGTGCAAACATGCCCTGTGGCGCGTTTTAAGAGGTAGTTTTAATCCCCTGCCCTATTATATACTAGGGGCTTACTGAGGAGGTCATGCTGATCACAGGGGGACCCCAACGCATAGTGTTCTTTAGTGTATGTAGGTGTTTTCACTGTTCTCTGAGTGTCTTTTAACATAGCACTGGCTCTAGGACTGGTTAGTCAGACTCAGTTACCACCAGTATCCGTCTGAAAAAGTTGAGGGTACAGGATGATTTTGCATCAAGGCTTCTATTTCGAAGGCAGCAGCGCATGATTTCCAAAACCTTACGCATTTCAGCAGTCGCCTTGATCACAGGTGGAAATCTTTAAATATGCAAAGTGCGTCGTGCGTGCTATTTATACGTAATGTCACATGATTAATATCTTGAAAATAAATTTTCCACAATGCATTGCACTATCGTTCTGCACATTCCGTATGTAATCCCAATGGACTCTCTTTCGGCCGGCTTCAGTATTAGCGATTCCTTCTCAGTGCCTGCATTGTTTAAGCAAAGTTATTTCTCACATAACCACATGCTTTTTAAATCCTGCCAGTGCTCATTTTCAACGTACACCTCCGTAAAAAGATTGATTTTCTGAACGGTCAAAAGCGGGGTGTCACCCCTTCCGACTTTGCATTTTTAAAGATTTCCATCTGTGATCAAGGCGACTGCTGAAACTTGTAAGGTTTTGGAAATCATGCGCTGCTGCCTTCGAAATAAATGCTTTGACTACTGAAATGGGCCTCATCGTCTGTGCGCTTGTGTGATTGATGGGCTGCTCCGTGCCCATTGTTTATGAGGCCGCCCTGAAGGGTCGGGGGCTACTTTTGCTTGGAGACTGTTTTTGGTGATTTAATCGGGAGCATGACCCACTACAGTCACCCAGCCTACTGAGGAATGCCACTGGTGTGAAAAGAGATGACTGTTTGGAAGGGAGTCGGAAGTGGTGACACCCCGCTTCTGACCGTTCAGAAAATCAAGCTTTTTACGGAGGTGTACGTTGAAAATGAGCAGTGGCAGGATTTAAAAAGCATGTGGTTATGTGAGCAATAACTTTACTTAAACAATGCAGGCACTGAGAAGGAATCGCTAATACTGAGGCCTAGAGAGAGTCCAATGGAATTACATACGGAATGTGCAGAACGATAGTGTAATGCATTGTGGAACATGTATTTTCAAGATATTAACCTCTTCGGTGCTCATGACGGAACGGTTCCGTCATGAGCCACGGTTGAGCTGTGCTCATGACGGAACCGTTCCGTCATGACCACGCCCGCGCAAGATTCCGTCAGCACAGCGGCGGAATCTGCGCAGCATGGAAGGGGTTAATTATGTGACATTACGTATAAATAGCACGCACGGCGCACTTTGCATTTTTAAAGATTTCCACCTGTGAGCAAGGCGACTGCTGAAACGCGTAAGTTTTTGGAAATCATTCGCTGCTCCCTTTGAAATAAATACTTTGACTACTGAAATGGGCCTCATCGTCTGTGCTCTTGTGTGATTGATGGGCTGCTCCATGCCCATTGTTTATGAGGCCGCCCTGAAGGGTCGGGGGCTCCTTTTGCTTGGAGACTGTTTTTGCTATTTCATCGGGAGCATGACCCACTACAGTCACCCAGCCTACTGTGGAATGCCACTGGTGTGAAAAGAGGCGATTCTTTGGAAGGGAGTCGGAAGGGGTGACACCCCGCTTCTGACCATTCAGAAAATCAAGCTTTTTACGGAGGTGTACGTTGAAAATCAGCACTGGCAGGATTTAAAAACCACATGGTTATGTGAGTAATAATTTTACTTAAACAATGCAGGCACTGAGAAGGAATCGCTAATACTGAAGCGGAAAGAGAGTCTATTGGGATTACATACGGAATGTGCCGAACGATAGTGCAATTCATTATGGAACATGTATTTTCAAGTTATTAATCATGTGACATTACGTATAAATAGCACGCATGACACACTTTGCATTTTTAAACATTTCCACCTGTGATCAAGGCGACTGATGAAACGCGTAAGGTTTTGGAAATCATGAGCTGCTACCTTCGAAATAAATGCTTTGACTACTGAAATGGGCCTCATCGTCTGTGCTCTTGTGTGATTGATGGGCTGCTCCCTGCCCATTGTTTATGAGGCCGCCCTGAAGGGTCGGGGGCTACTTTTGCTTGGAGACTGTTTTTGGTGATTTAGTCGGGAGCATGACCCACTACAGTCACCCAGCCTACTGAGGAATGCCACTGGTGTGAAAAGAGATGACTGTTTGGAAGGGAGTCGGAAGTGTGACACCCCGCTTCTGACCGTTCAGAAAATCAAGCTTTTTACGGAGGTGTACGTTGAAAATGAGCAGTGGCAGGATTTAAAAAGCATGTGGTTATGTGAGCAATAACTTTACTTAAACAATGCAGGCACTGAGAAGGAATCGCTAATACTGAGGCCTAGAGAGAGTCCAATGGAATTACATACGGAATGTGCAGAACGATAGTGCAATGCATTGTGGAACATGTATTTTCAAGATATTAATTATGTGACATTACGTATAAATAGCACGCACGGCGCACTTTGCATTTTTAAAGATTTCCACCTGTGAGCAAGGCGACTGCTGAAACGCGTAAGTTTTTGGAAATCATTCGCTGCTCCCTTTGAAATAAATACTTTGACTACTGAAATGGGCCTCATCGTCTGTGCTCTTGTGTGATTGATGGGCTGCTCCATGCCCATTGTTTATGAGGCCGCCCTGAAGGGTCGGGGGCTCCTTTTGCTTGGAGACTGTTTTTGCTATTTCATCGGGAGCATGACCCACTACAGTCACCCAGCCTACTGTGGAATGCCACTGGTGTGAAAAGAGGCGACTGTTTGGAAGGGAGTCGGAAGGGGTGACACCCCGCTTCTGACCATTCAGAAAATCAAGCTTTTTACGGAGGTGTACGTTGAAAATGAGCACTGGCAGGATTTAAAATGCACGTGGTTATGTGAGTAATAACTTTACTTAAACAATGCAGGCACTGAGATGGAATCGCTACTACTGAAGCCGAAAGAGAGTCCTTTGGGATTACATACGGAATGTGCAGAACAATAGTGCAATGCATTGTGGAACATGAATTTTCAAGATATTAATCACGTGACATTACGTATAAATAGCACGCACGACGCACTTTGCATTTTTAAAGATTTCCACCAGAGATCAAGGTGACTGCTGAAATGCATAAGGTTTTGAAAATCATGCGCTGCTGCCTTAGAAATAAATGCTTTGACTTCTGAAATGGGCCTCATTGTCTGTGCTCTTGTGTGATTGATGGGCTGCGCCATGCCCATTGTTTATGAGGCAGCCCTGAAGGGTAGGGTGCTCCTTTTGCTTGGAGACTTTTTTGGGTGATTTAATCGGGAGCATTACCCACTAGTCACCCAGTCTACTGAGGAATGCCACTGGTGTGAAAAGAGGTGACTGTTTGGAAGGGAGTTGGAAGGGTTGACACCCTGCTTCTGACCGTTCCGAAAATCAAGTTTTTCATGGAGGTGTACGTTGAAAATGAGCACTAGCAGGATTTAAAAAGCAAGTGGTTATGTGAGTAATATCTTTACTTAAACAATGCGGGCCTGAGAAGGAATCACTAATACTAAAGCCAAAAGAGATTCCATTGGGATTACATACAGAATGTGCAGAACGATAGTGCAATGGATTGTGGAACATGTATTTTCAAGATATTAATCATGTGACATTACGTATAAATAGCACGCACGACGCACTTTGCATTTTTAAAGATTTCCATCTGTGATCAAGGCGACTGCTGAAACGCGTAAGGTTTTGGAAATCATGAGCTGCTACCTTCGAAATAAATGCGTTGACTACTGAAATGGGCCTCATCATCTGTGCTCTTGTGTGATTGATGGGCTACTCCGTGCCCATTGTTTATGAGGCCACCCTGAAGGGTCGGGGGCTCCTTTTGCTTGGAGAATGTTTTTGGTGATTTAATCGGGAGCATGACCCACTACAGTCACCCAGCCTACTGTGGAATGCCACTGGTGTGAAAAGAGGTAACTGTTTGGAAGGGAGTCGGAAGTGGTGACACCCCACTTCTGACCGTTCAGAAAATCAAGCTTTTTACGGAGGTGTACGTTGAAAATGAACAGTGGCAGGATTTAAAAAGCATGTGGTTATGTGAGCAATAACTTTACTTAAACAATGCAGGCACTGAGAAGGAATCGCTAATACTGAAGCCTAGAGAGAGTAAAATGGGATTACATACGGAATGTGCAGAACGATATTGCAATGCATTGTGGAACATGTATTTTCAAGATATTAATCATGCGACATTACGTATAAATAGCACGCACGACGCACTTTGCATTTTTAAAGATTTCCACCTGTGATCAAGGCGACTGCTGAAACGCGTAAGGTTTGGGAAATCATGCGCTGCTGCCTTCGAAATAAATGCTTTGACTTCTGAAATGGGCCTCATCGTCTGTGCTCTTGTGTGATTGATGGGCTGCTCCATGCCCATTGTTTATGAGACCGCCCTGAAGGGTCGGGCGCTCCTTTTGCTTGGAGACTGTTTTTGGTGATTTAATCGGGAGCATGACCCACTAGTCACCCAGCCTACTGAGGAATGCCACTGGTGTGAAAAGAGGTGACTGTTTGGAAGGGAGTCGGAAGGGGTGACACCCCGCTTCTGTCCTTTCAGACAATCAAGCTTTATATGGAGGTGTACGTTGAAAATGAGCACTAGCAGGATTTACAAAGAAAGTGGTTATGTGAGTAATAACTTTACTTAAACAATGCAGGCACTGAGAAGGAATCGCTAATACTGAAGCCGAAAGAGAATCCTTTGGGATTACATACAGAATGTGCAGAACGATAGTGCAATGGATTGTTGAACATTTATTTTCAAGATATTGATCATGTGACATTACGTATAAATAGCACGCACGGCGCACTTTGCATTTTTAAAGATTTCCACCTGTGATCAAGGCGACTGCTGAAACGCGTAAGTTTTTGGAAATCATTCGCTGCTCCCTTTGAAATAAATACTTTGACTACTGAAATGGGCCTCATCGTCTGTGCTCTTGTGTGATTGATGGGCTGCTCCATGCCCATTGTTTATGAGGCCGCCCTGAAGGGTCGTGGGCTCCTTTTGCTTAGTTATAGTTAGGGACCTAGTTTCCATAGGAAAAGCATTTTTTCTTTTCGAAATAACTTTGGTGCCGGTTGACGAATGTTCGCAAAATTTTCAAAACTTGTGGCCCGCTCCGGTCAGCTCCTATCCTGAAAGTTTTGGGTTGATTTATCAAGTGGGGGCTGAGAAAAAAGGGGGGTCGCAAAACGTGTTTTCTCCATGTTATTTCCCGTAGGAAACTTTAGACACGACTAAAGCCCGAACTGCTGAACGGAATTGCACCACATTTAACAAAAAGGTAGCCCAAGGTTCAGAAAGAGACCTTTTTTTTTTAAATGGTGTAAATCCGTTCAGTAGTTCCTGAGAAATTTTAAAAATAGAGTTCATAAAATCAATTTCCCGTAGGAAACTTTAGACACGGTTACAGCTGAAACTGATGAACGGAATAACACACAATTTAGCAAAAAGGTAGTGCTTGGTTCATAAAGCGACCTTTTTTTTAAATGGCGAAAATCCGTTCAGTAGTTTTCAAGATATTAAAGGAAAAAAGCTTTATAAATCTGGGCGGGACCTAAATACACAAGCAGGAAGTGTTGGCAGCCATCTTGGTGCAATGCTTTTAAGGTCTTGCCTAGCGGCGCAGCGTATGCGCTGCCCACTACACAAACACCACTGCACTGCCCTAAACCCTAAAACACTACCCTAGCATGACCGCCTACACTGCACGAACACCACTGCCCTGCCCTAAACCCTAAAACACTACCCCAGCACGACCCCCTACACAGCCCGAACACTACTGCACTGCCCTTAACCCTAAAACACTACCCCAGCACGAACCCCTACACTGCCCGAACACCACTGCACTGCCCTTAACCCTGAAGCACCACCCCCAGCACGACCCCCTACACTGCCCGAACACCACTGCACTGCCCTAAACTCTGAAACTCCAGCCCCAGTACGACCAACTACACTGCCCGAACACCACTGCACTGCCCTAAACCCTGAAACACCAGCCCCAGCACGACCCCCTACACTACACAAAGACCACTGCATTACCTTAAACCCTATACCACCACCCCCAGCACGACCCCCTACCCTACCCAAAGACCACTGCACTACCCTAAACCCTAAAACACGACCCACCACACAACTCCTACACTACCCAAAGACCACTGCTCAACTCTAAACCCTCAAACATGACCCCCTACACTACACAAACACCGCTGCACTACTCTAAACCCTAGAACACTACCCCCAGCACGACCCCATACACTACACAAACACCACTGCACTGCCCTAAACCTTAAAACACTACCCCCTACACCACACAAAAACCACTACACTACCCTAAACCCTAAAACACTACCCTTAGCCTGACCCCCTACACTACCCAAACACCACTGCACTAACCTATACCCTAAAACACTACCCCCAGCAGTACCCCCTACACTACCCAAACACCACTGCACTACCCTAAATCCTAAAACACTACCCCCAGCAGTACCCCCTACACTACCCAAACACCATTGCACTACCCTAAACCCTAAAACACTACCCCCAGCAGTACCCCCTACACTACCCAAACACCACTGCACTACCCTAAACCCTAAACCACTACCCTCAGCACGACCCCCTACACTACCCAAACAACACGCACCACCCTAAACCCTAAAACATGACCCCAGCATGACCCCCTACACTACCCAAACACCACTGCACTACCCTAAACCCTAAAACACTCCCCCAGCACGACTCCCTACACTACCCAAACACCACTGCACTACCCTAAACCCTAAATCTACCCCCAGCATGATCCCCTACACTACCCATACACCACTGCACTACCCTAAATCCTAAATCTGCCCCCAGCATGACCCACTACACTAACCAAACACCACTGCACTACACTAAACCCTAAATCTACCCCAGTACAATCCCCTACACTACCCAAACACCACTGCACTACCCTAAATCCTAAATCCTCCCCCAGCACGAACCCCTACACTACCCAAACACCACTGCATTACCCTAAACCCTAAATCTACCCTCTGCATGACCACTACACTACCCAAACACCACTGCACTTCCCTAAACCCTAAAACACTACCTCCAGCATGACCCCCTACACTACACCAACACCACTGCACTACCCTAAAACACTATCCCAGCACGACCCCCTACACTACCCAAACGCCACTGTACTATCCTAAACTCTAAAACACTGCCCCCAGCACGACCCCCTACACTACCCAAACACCACTGCACTACCCTAAACCCTAAAAAACTACCCCCAGCACGACACTCCACATCACTACACAAACACCACTGCTCTACCCTAAACCCTAAATCTACCCCAAGAACGACCCCCTACACTACACAAACACCACTGCACTACCCTAAACCCTAAAACACTACCACCAGCACGACCCCCTATACTACCCAAACACCACTGCACTATCCTAACCCTAAAACTCTACCCCCAGCACGACCCCCTACACTACACAAACACCACTGCACTGCCCTAAACCCTAAAACACTACCCCTAGCACGACCCCCTACACTACACAAACATCACAGTACTACCCTAAACCCTAAATCTACCTCAAGCACGACCCCCTACACTACACAAACATCACTGCACTACCCTAAACCCTAAAATGCTACCACCAGCACGACCCCCTACACTACACAAACACCACTGCACTACCCTAAACCATAAAACACTACCACCAGCACGACCCCCTACACTACACAAACACCACTGTACTACCCTAAACCCTAGAAAAGTAACCACCACCCCATGCCCAATCCCCCTTACCTCTCAATCCTCATGGTTCCTCTCTCCTCATGATTTCTGCTTCATGTCGTCTCTGAGGGGCGGTGCACATCGTTGTGAGGAAACAGAACAGCCTCTGTTTCCTTACAACGACATGGATCGTCTACAGATTTTTTAGAACTCATGGTCATTTACCATACATACCTTTCCAACAACATTTGTGGAAAACCATGAGTGGTAAATGACCATGCGTTCTAAAAAAATGCGTAGTAATCACTTTGCGGTGTACAACACATGCGTGGTAATGCATGCGTTGTAATGGTATCGTGAAGTAAAAAAGTCGTTGTAGCGGCTGTTTACCGATCAAAGCTGGCCCCTGTTCTTCAGTGAGTCGTTTATTTGATAAATTAGGAGGAAGGAATGTGTTTTTTTAACTGAAAAGTGCATTCCCGACTGTTATATTGTGAAAGTGTCCGCGTGGCCTGGTTTCACTTCCGGTGAGAGAGTGGGAGAGTCTGTTTGGATCTAAAGGGGTTCTGCTGTTGGACGGGGCTGGCGCGACACATCATCAGAAAACACAGCTAATGGAAAGCTTTGTCCCGGAAGTGTAGAGCAGTGGTATGAGAGGTCAACGAGTGTGCGTCCTACCGCAGTATGACCATACCGCGTGACCCATGTGCAGCCTCCAGTGAACGGAAGGCAGAAGCAGCATCCATCGCAGGTCCTCTTGGAGACCATTGTAGCACTAATTCTACATTTTGGAACTAGAGCATTTTAACCTTGTTGTCCCTGCCAGATACAAAGAGAAGATGCTGTGTTATGCAGTTCCCTCGTAACCTTTTTTTGTGGGTAGTGGTGCTTGTCACTTTGCTGCCCCGCCAGTGCACACGACTGGGCTCCCCACCTCATGTGCCATCTACAGGGCCTCTGCCCTCGGATCACTGGTTTCGGTTTCTGGAGTGGCAACATAAACAGTTGCTCCCAAAGGACTAGACTGAACACTTAGGTGAATATCCCCTTCACCAGCATTCAGCAGAAATTTTTTCCTAGCTCTCCCACGTTGACGATGATGTCAGTCAGTCAGTCAAAATTACTTTATTCGGTTCATAGCAAAAACCATAAAAGTACAATGTACATAAGACAATACAAACATTGTAAAAACATTTAAAATAGTATTACAAATATATTAAAAGATAATATTAATAAAAATTAATCGCAATTCAGAAATTAACTACTCTAAGACCACGTGATTTTTTTCCTTAGCCTCATTGAGATTACTAAAAAATTAGCTATGTTAAAAATCTCCCAAGGAGAACCCAACATCTGGAGATACAAAAGTGCTGGTTTGACCTGTCTAAATCCTTTGTTTTTTATGAGGGGGATAATAAATTTTTTATGAATTAGAGACAGGTGGCTGCAAAAGAAGATAAAGTGCGTAGTGTCTTTGATGGAGAATCTGTCACAAGAACAGATCTCCAGATCCCTCTCCTTCGTCCACCCAGGAGAATCAGTAAGTAGAAGATGGAATTTATTCATTCTGAACCTGATCAATAAAAAGCGATGATTCATGTTATTAACAATACCCAGGTAAGGCTCTAAGCTATTAGATGTAATAATCAGCTGATGAGCCCTTACTGTGGGTTTAAGTAACTCCTTTTCTTCCCTTATTAGCATTGCCCTCTGTTTATGGGTATCTTTAGCCCATTTTAGGTCCCCCTTTAATATGTTACTTGGATAATCAAAAATTTCTGGCCGACCCAATTCCCTGGCTAGGTTCTTGATATAATTCAACCAGGGGATAGTTTTGCCATACTCTAGAGATAAGCAATCTTTTATGATCGCATGGTTCAACTCTAGTTCAGGGTTTAGCCAAATTGAAATCCTTTTCAGTAATGGGGCTAAAGCTATACGGTCTGCTAGATGGTCTATCCCACATTCTTGGAGGACAATATAACCCGCGGTTGAACAAGGGAGGGATAATAAGTATTTTAAAAATTTATCTTCTACAACCTGTAAGTCAATAACTTTTTTGATTCCCCACAAGTCAGCGCCATACAATGCAATAGAGGTACATTTGGCTACATAGATATTCAACATAGCTTGCATAGGTTTCACCCCCAGTTTACGTCCAAACTCCAGGACAGCAAGTGTTGCCCTAGCAAAAGCATTACGTTTAGCTGCTAATTGTGGGGCCCAAGTAGACTTATCATCAAAAATGACCCCCAGGTAAGGGAATCTCGTAACCCGGGATAGAACATGGCCTTCACAGAACATAGTCTTAGCTCTCTTTGGTTTGCTGCCCACAATCATCACATGGGATTTGGAAAAATTCACGCCAAGATCAAGTGCGATCATAAATTTTGCAAAGGAGTCTAAAAGATTTTGGAGCCCTACTGCTGTACGTGCTAATAGGGCGGCATCATCTGCATATAATAATGCCGGGATGGAGTATTTGCCCGCCCTAGGGATATCCTTGCATGACTCAGTTAATACAGAGCCCAAATCGTTAATATAAAGTGTAAAAAGCAGGGGGGCTAAAATACAACCTTGCCTAACACCATTAGTGATTCCAATCTTATCCGTGCAATTACCAAGGCGATCATATCTGACAGTGGCAGTAAGGTCTCTATGTAGATCCGCAAGGAAATACACAATATTTGCATCTATGCCAGATTTAAGGAGTAACCCCCATAGTTTCGAACGATTTACTCGGTCGAACGCCGAGGACAAGTCCATAAACGCTAGATATAACGGCCCTTTTTTAGCTATGGAATATTTGCCTATTAATAGGTGAAGGTTCAGGCTTTGGTCTATGGTCCCGCGACCCTTACGGAACCCATATTGTAAACACGAGAGGGTATCCGTGTCTTCTAACCAATCTGTTAGTCTGCCCAGGACCACACGCCCCAAAACTTTCACTGCTGAGTCAATAAGGGAGATAGGCCGATAACAACTAGGGTCCCCCCTGCTACCTTTCTTAAAAATGGGTATGATAATAGATTCGGACCAGGTGTCCGGAATACCTGCGATACATACCCTGTTAAAAACATTTGTTAATACTATGGACCAAGTCTCAGGATCAGACTTAAAGAGGTCCGCTGGGACACCATCGGGACCCGGAGCCTTGTTACTTGTCATCTTCCCAATGGCCTCAGCCACCTCTGTCTTAGAGACTAATAAAGTATATGGGTTCACAATGGGGGAAGAGGTACTCAATTCCCCACGGGTGCCCATTTCATAGACTGACTTAAAATGGGAGTGCCACGATTGTTTCCCAATACCGCAATATAATTGGTCGTTACATGTATCACGAAAAAAGGGTTTATTTACCACAGACCAAAACTTGGCACTATTTCTGAGGACGTCCACGCAAGAGAGTTCTTCCCACGCGTCCTCCCTAATCTTCTTTTTCCTTATGTCCAGGATTTTATTATATTCTTTCCTCAGCCCAGCAACAATAACCCTATTCACTGGCTTGCATTTTAGGGCGGCCTTCAGCTTTCTATTTGCAATTGAGCAGTTTTTATCAAACCACCCCAGCTCGGCCTTATCCTTGTGTTTACCTGGGCAACTCAAGTCTGCAAAAATCTGCGAGCAGATTACAGAGTATGCCACCAGAACCTCCTCATTCCCTGCTTCAAAATCCAGGCACGTATTTAACTCAGGTCCTACCATACTTTTTAGATTATTATAAAAATCGCCTGGAATAACTTTATTCCATCTGATTCTGCGATCCTGATCTGTAGGACGGATATCAGATTTATCCATTCTAACCTGGGATGTAACAGGTTTTTTAAAGAGGTTCAAAATACTAAGAATCACGGGATTATGGTCGCTGAAATGGGTCCAAGTCGCCATATAACTGTTGATACTAACCCCAAAAACTGAACTAACAAAGATATAATCAATGACTGAATTTTTCCCGTTTCCTTTAAAAGTGGGTATATTATCATCCACCATAAGAGGGAGTAGCAAACCATGGTCTGCCAATATAGTTTCAAGAAGATCTCCCGCCACTGTGTGTTCAAAATGTGCATCCCCTGACTCAATCGGACCGAAAGGATCCGAGGAAAAGCACTTATGTGAACAGCCATGGATGTTAAAATCACCCATTATTATGGTAAGACAATTCTTGCTATTATTTTTGTTAGTCTCCTTGTGATCATCCAAAAAACGGTTTAACGCGGCCAGGTGATCAGTCGAGGAAACTCTGTCGTAGGAATTATAAAAATTAACGATTAAAATATCAGATCCCTCGATCATCGAAATTTGGATTGCCAAACAGTTTGGCGAA
Organism: Triturus cristatus; assembly: GCF_964204655.1. Classification (NCBI taxonomy): domain Eukaryota; kingdom Metazoa; phylum Chordata; class Amphibia; order Caudata; family Salamandridae; genus Triturus; species Triturus cristatus. The sequence goes on from NC_140591.1 coordinate 1,081,997,295, forward strand.
CCTGTTTCTAATTGGGTCAGTGACCCAGGAATACTTGCCGAAATTAATGCAACCAGCCCACCCTTCGCCCTCCCCATACTAGTCGGAGCAGCAGATACGAAAAAGCGAACATACCCATCAATACTCAGCGTATCCTCTGTGTCCCAGGTTTCTTGTAAGCCAATGATATCACCCATACCAATTAGTTCTCTCCAAGCAGGGTCGTCTAATTTACTTTTTAAGCCTGCTATGTTCCAGGTGATCAATTTAGATGAAAAACCCGGTAATCCCTGATCTAATCTGACTAAAGTGGAGACATTACTTGGCGATATCGCGGCTTCAGGGACAACAGCCCGTATGTCAGGGGTAGTAATTTCTTCTCGTGTCCCTAGTCACTCATTTTCTTCCAAATTGGAAAAGACATCAAATCTATTCGAGACTGGGACAGCAAAATTATTAGGGCCAAGTCTATTGGGTTGGTCATTAAACGTCGGTCTGGTATAAAATGGGGGGTAGAAAAAACCCAATGGGAGAACATTCAAAAACTCTTTATGGATTCTCATTGACCCTGCCTGTCTCAGTATATCCTTCACCAGCCTAGGAGATCTAAAACTTATAACAATACAGTCTCCCTCTAGGTCTTTAACAGTCTTATCCACCCATGGAACCCTTCTGATCATCATAAAGTGATTATCAAGATGATGACCCAGGACTGTTTTGTTCGACAAATAGTGGAGAGCCTTATTTTTCAAGGAGGTCCAATGTTCCTTTTTATCAGACTCCAATTTAGGGACGTTAGCTAAGATTATAGTGTAAGGGCATGCCTCTACCGGTAGGTGTAATGACAAATCCCCCCCACGTTGGGGTACTAAAGAATGTGACCCCCCCTATTAATCTGTGTTTGCCTTTCCTTTCCATGTGTATTTCCCTGGATGGCTTTTGATGATAGGGGAATGTTAGATCCCAAACTGTTAGACGCTACAGGAAGAGCTGGTTGTTGTAATGGAGTAATCATTGAATTCAGCAGACTATCAACGGAGGCCGTGACTGTACTGAGTGTGTCCCCTACCAAGGTACTTGGCCCTGTCTTAGGCGCCTTAATACTAAGGTGAGATTCGATAATACTAATACGATCCTCAATGCGCTTCAAAGTAGCCATTAAGGGCTGGGTAAGTGACCTAAGGTGAGCATCCATAATTGTAACAAGGCCCGACATGAGTGTCTCCCTACTCTTGTCCGTGCCTGAATTAGAGCAATCACACCTTCTCTCTGAGGAAAACTACTGTTAGTTCGATCCGACCCTGAGGCGATAATACTAGTCCTTGGTTGTTTCGCCTGTTTCCGACTACCCTCTGGGTTTTTGTTAGCCTTTCTTTTCCCCGTGACAATTTTCCCCCCTTTAATCATCAGATCGCTTTTGGCCCTAGACTGTCTAGTGTGTATAGCCACAGGTGAAGGAGCTATACTATCTGTATGTAAGGGGGCAGTAGCAATCAGTTGACAATCTTCCACAATTGACCCATTAGGAATCACACAGGGATACACTACAGCCGGAGGTGCATTGGTAGAGGGAATGTCTACCGGGGGTAGCAAAATACTTGGGTGTCCAATGGGGTCAAGGGACAGTCTACGTTCAACCAAGGCTATTTCATTGACTACAGCAGTTTCAGCCTGTTTTAAGAAATTGTCCAATGTCCCATTGCCCGCTACCCTAGTACTTGGTTTGGAAGACCCTTTCGTCATATCACATATGAATATATGGCAACACCGATGAAAGTACTTTACAGAACTCACCCCAGTTCAAACGTGTATGACGAATATAACAAGATGTTAAGGGATAGTCCCAACCCGACCTCCCACGGCCTCAGACGGCCCGCCCTCTGCCCGGGCTCAGCCCGGCGCCGCCCGCGCGCGTCCCGCGACGCGGGGGGAGCCTCGCGGTATTTCTGCGCCTCCGGGCGCGATGTCGGGCGGAAGTGCCCCGCTCAGGACTCTGGGAAATGTAGTCCGGCGATGGGGACCACAGAGCACGGCCACACCGGGCGCGGCAGGACAGGACCCTCAGGAGCCTCACAGACTCTCGCCTCACCAAGGAGCCTCGCAGCCTTTCTCCTCGCCAAGGTAGGTTTTGGAATAAGCCCCCGCTCCACAAAGGGAGCCTCGCGGTATTTCTGCGCCTCCGGGCGCGATGTCGGGCGGAAGTGCCCCGCTCAGGACTCTCGGAAATGTAGTCCGGCGATGGGGACCACAGAGCACGGCCACACCGGGCGCGGCAGGACAGGACCCTCAGGAGCCTCACAGCCTCTCGCCTCACCAAGGAGCCTCGCAGCCTCTCGCCTCGCCAAGGTAGGTTTTGGAATAAGCCCCCGCTCCACAAAGGGAGCCTCGCGGTATTTCTGCGCCTCCGGGCGCGATGTCGGGCGGAAGTGCCCCGCTCAGGACTCTGGGAAATGTAGTCCGGCGATGGGGACCACAGAGCACGGCCACACCGGGCGCGGCAGGACAGGACCCTCAGGAGCCTCACAGCCTCTCGCCTCACCAAAGAGCCTCGCAGCCTCTCGCCTCGCCAAGGTAGGTTTTGGAATAAGCCCCCGCTCCACAAAGGGAGCCTCGCGGTATTTCTGCGCCTCCAGGCGCGATGTCGGGCGGAAGTGCCCCGCTCAGGACTCTGGGAAATGTAGTCCGGCGATGGGGACCACAGAGCACGGCCACACCGGGCGCGGCAAGACAGGACCCTCAGGAGCCTCACAGCCTCTCGCCTCACCAAGGAGCCTCGCAGCCTCTCGCCTCGCCAAGGTAGGTTTTGGAATAAGCCCCCCGATGATGTCATAATAGCACGGCTCCGCTCGCGACACCGTATGACGTCATAAGAGCCTTAAGAGGACCTCGTCGGCGTGCTGACATCAGTTCCACCCATTTCTTCCGTGCCACCGAGGTAAACAGGTGGACCAGCATATTTTCACATGTATACATATGCTCTTCTGATGGATACTTCTGCCTGTTGATTCCTCACCTTCTGAATAGAATCCTTAAGTTGTACCTCACCCGGAAGAGGGTGTCCACCTGACTAGACCAAAAATCTTGCAAAACTGATCGAGCATAATGGCCATCCCTCCTAACTGCCGAATCCAATAATAATCGAATAATTTGTAGTCGAAATTATATTTAAAATAATACTTCAAAAATACTTTTAATAATAAATTTATAAAAACACTTAAAGGAAAACTTGTATTTATAATTAATTTAAAGATATTTCATACTTTACAAATTACGCCAAAGTCACGACCCCAGCGCGACTTTTCAAAATGACTACGGAATGCACGCAGCCATCGTGTAGGGTGCGCGAAGGGTGCGCGATTATTTTTTTTTTTAAAAGAATAAATATAGTTTTCCTAACTAAATATTATTCACAATCTTTTTTTAAATATATATATGTATATATATATTACCTACTGGTGGTCGCCAGTAGATAGTTATAGTTAGGACCTAGTTACTATAGGAAAATGGCAACATTCTATTTGCAATAACAGGCGCCGATTGATGAATCTTCGGGAAATTTTCGAAACTAATTTCTTTGTTGAGATCAGCTTCTATGTTGAAAGTTTGGGGGTGATTCATTAGGGGGGCCGAGAAAAAAGGGGGGTCCCAAAAAGTGCTTTTTCAATGTTAATTTCCATTGGAAACTTTAGAAAAGGCTACAGGTCGAACAGGTGAACAGATTTACCCCAAATTTGGCAGGGAGAAGGGTCTTGGTCTATAAAGCACGCTTTTCTTTATTTGGTGTAAATCCGTTCAGTAGTTTTTGAGAAATATCAAAATTTACAGATATTGATATTTGGGAATTCTGCCATCTGATTGGCTGAGGAGTTACGAGCATGAGCTTGCTGCTGATTGGTTGCGAGCGCTGCGAGCGTTTGCCACTAGGAAGTGTTGGCTGCCATTTTGTAATTCCGTTGAAGCGAGTAAGGAGGAAAAAGGGCAAAAAATGTGGGAAAGAGGAGGGTAGGAGCACTGTAACCTCTGTGGGGGGTTTAGGGTATGGTATAGAGGGGGTGCGGAGCGAACTACTCATACCTACAGGCTGAAAGTGCTGGGTACGGAAATTAAGTGATGTATTGCGTAGTCTGATGCTGCTAAAGTGAGCTGCTGCGGGAGTCGGGAATGAAAGCGTGAGTCTAAACTGTGTGTTTTATGGTGTGAAGTCATGTGCCCTGGCCGCTGCAGCACACCTGTGGAAGTAGTGTCAGCATGTGTTTATACCTACTAGGACGAACTACTGACTCCTACTGGTTTGAAAGTCCTGGGGTACGGAAAATTTGTGAGGTATTGTCTAGAGTCTCATGGTGCTAAGATGAGGTTCTGCCGGAGTCGGGGATGAAAGCGCGAGTCCAAACTGTGTGGCATATGCTGTGAAGTCATGTGTTCTTTCCGCTGTGCCACATCTGTCAAGTAGTGTCAGCGTGTAGTTATACCTACTCGGAGGAACTTTTGTTTTGAACATTGTAACTTGTGTATGGTGCTTAGTGGGTGTTAGACAGGGAGTGCAAAGGTAAATTTGCACGTATCAAATCAATACGGTATTTGTAAAGCAGAAACTACTCACCCCTATGGGTGTGAAGGCCCTCGAGGCCAGCATGGAAATTATGTGAGGTATTAAGTGAACTATTGCCCAGAGACACATGGTGCTGAGCTGAGGTGTCCAAAGGTGTCCTTCATAAGCATTTCCAAACCTACCCCAGTCAATGTGCCTAGTCATTTCCACCACAATGCACAATCATGAGGTCAGGGTGTGGAAGATGCAAAGAGGTTTTAACCAAAGGTAGCAATTGGTGCCACTTCAATCTTCTCTGTGCAAACCATTTAATGTCCACATTTTGTAAACCTAGGTCTAAGTCAATACGTCTCTGTTCTGCATACCTCTTGCACCAGAATACACAGCTATGTCCTACGATCCACACTAGCATTTTGAAGGTATGGCTGGAAGGTATGGAAAGATGTCTGTAGCTAATGCAGTTCCTTCGTAGAATAAGAGATATGTTTAAAGATGGGGAAGTACTTTTTTTGCCATACAAAACGATACGTGATTGGGAGATTAAAAGCATTCTTTTTTAAAAGTAGGCTGCACATTTGTTTTGTGGGAAAGCATCTTTGTGATTGGTTAAGAAAAAGCAGTTTCAACGTGGAGTACATATCATAGGATAAAATTTGCTCAACTGAACCACAGCTGCTATTTGCATTTGGAAGGCACTGTCCGAACTGAAAACAATTGTGAACTTTTAACCTGCACGTGCCGTTAAATGTTCAAGAAAATGTTGCAAAAAAATATCGTTAAGTTTAACAAAATCGATGAACTTTTAACCTGCACGTGTTGTAGAATGTTCTAGAAAGTGTGTTAATAGAATACGTTGCACTTCTGACTTCTATGTGTTGTTGAATATTTGAAAAATGGTTTATTTGGAAAATTCAAAAGCAACCAATAGAGAGAAGTTTTGAAACCTAAAAGAATCAAGGAACTATTCTAATTTGTTCTTTACATGTGTTTATGTGTGGAGCAACACAATTATAGACACAACAGCACCAGGAAGAGGAAGAAGCAGGGCGTGGGGGGACGGGGGGAGATGGGCAGAATGGCACAAATGCACAATGAAGTACAGCACAAGTATAGACAAACAATGGCCAAAATGAAACACACCAACAAGGAGCACAAGTCCCACAACCCGCCAACATCACACCACTGACGAGCATAGCAGTGAAAACCACGCTGCATTCATACAGGATGCGTACAAAGGTCGGTCGTTGGTGTTGTGGGATGTCTGTGACCGTGGTTATCATGGATGAGATGCCCAGCACGTCACAACACGGGCGAGTTCACTGTGTGTTACATTGCCAAACAGCTGCTTCTCCCTCCCATGAGCCCCCACACTTTCTACGGTGCGCTGTTGTATCTCGTGCACTCGTACAGCACAATATTGTAATGCCTATTCGCGAATGTCCTGCTACATTCAAACTACATCATCACAGTGCCGTTTGGAGGTGGTGCATGGCACTTTACAACATCGAGTGCTGCACACCAGAACACAGAGACACTTACCGCACTTCCTGTACACGGACTTGTCCGAGACACCCTGTTCCCCTTGCCAGATAGGCACAGCCTTGCGCTGACCTGTGTACTCCGGACCAGCACATGCCGGTTGTGCATGCAGCAGGATGATACGTAGCTACATGTCCAGGCTCACTGCCAACGCTGAGGTGACAGCCCACTGTGATGTTTCACGGCTCGTGCCTATCATGCTAAGACAATGACCACAGGGACACACTTGCTCAGATGCGGGTTTGGGGGTGTTGGCAGTCCTGGAGTTGTTGCGATGAGTCTTGTGACCCTCATGGGTATCCCTGCATCATGCTCATTGTTTCTATGGCACCCGTGGGTGTTCTGGTGTGGCTCTTGGTGCTAATGTGGCTTATAGCCGGAATTTGTTTCGAATTGCAGTTGGTGTGAAAGTTGTGATGTGATTTTTTTCATGCGCAGAACAATAGACGAACTGGGCAGTGTATCTCGTCAAGATCCAGCCCTTGACGCACTATTCCCAATCAATATAAATACAATGAGAGCTCTTAATTGATTTAGTGTGTACACTGTAAGTGCAGCCACTACCTCAGTGCAATTCAATACAGGATTTTAGTATTTAGAATAAATCGCAAAGGTGCACCTCGTGTCTTTTTGTACGGGAACGGCTAGTCTGCATTTCATTATCAGCACTTTAATGGAAGTAAAGTTGAGATCAATCTAACACACTATTCAGAAGTTGGTGTAAACTGCAGACATCACCAGTATTCCCACGATAAGTGCCCCAAAATTGAACACCATGGTGGACTCCATCAAATAACAGTAATAAGAACAAGAAAGAGTCACACAGCAGTGAAGAGAACAACCAAAAACGTTATTAATTATTTTTGTAAACTTTATTTTTTTATAAACATATAGGTAAACGATAAACGAAAAAATATTTGCAACATTTATTTTTTTATTAACATATATATAAATGATAAACTAATAAACAAAATGTAACAAAGATAATAGGAAACAAGAAGGCGGAACACTCCTGTGGGGACCATAGATGTCGACGACAGAGCCTGGAAAATAAAGCACAAAATAAGGACGTGTGTAATGGGCATATCAAGGGAGAGGGGCACAGAGAAACAGAGAAAGAAAAAAAAGCCAGAGAGAAAAAGAGAGGGAAAGAAAGAAAGGGAGTGAGAAAGGGAGAAGGAAGAGAGAGAGTTAGAGAGATAGAAGGAAAAGAAGGAAGAGAGAGATAGAGAGAGAGAGAGAAAGCGAGAGACAGACAGACACTGCCGCCTCTGCGCATCCATGAGCAAATAATTACCTGGTGCCACCGGAGTGTACAGCGGTGGGCACACCACGTGCCCGTCAAAACTCTGCGCATCCCAGATATGTCGCGTATGCCAGATATGTCGCTGAGTCCTGAGTCATGAATGGCGGAGACAACATCAGATTCTCCGCGGATCTCACAGATGTCGCTAAGTTCGGAGTCATGAATGACGGAGACCACACCAGCTTCTCCGCTGCCCGGCAGATTTTACACATGTCGCTGAGTCCTGAGTCATCGATGGCGGAGACCACATCAGCTTCGGGTGCCGCTAACCCTGTGCAACACAAGTGTGTGCATGTGGTGGTAGGCCCTTGATGGCCATATGAGGTTTGGGTGGTACTAACCCTGTGCATCTGAAGTCCGCGCCAAGGGGGTGGTAGGCACCTGATGGCTATACAGATCAGGGTGCGACTAACCTTCTGCACAACTTTTCAAAGACTCTTTATGGTTGAGACACGTGGAGCGTCTGCCATCTAGTCAGCACCAGCAATAAAGGATGTGACTTTGTCGATCTATTATATTTGCGTGGTCACATGGCCTATGACGGATGTGCCGGATGGGTGTGGTGTGTGCGAAAACCTGCCCTGAGGGAGTGGCCATGAGATGTTGAGAACTAGACCACTGACCTGCACACCAACAGCGAGTACGCCTGTGACAGGTAGCTATGTGGGGCCAACGTCGGAACGTAATCACAGTGGTGAGGCGTGGCGTACGACGGAAAAGGGCAGAGATAGCTACAATAACGCGGACGGCTCGTAGTACTGCATCTGTGAGTCGAGCGGACGAGCCGCAGCTGGCCCTCTGCGAGCCTGGGTGCGAACTGTTTATAACTCACACCACATAAGCATTGAAAAACCATTTTGTGATTCAGTCTGTCAGCTGCCATTTGTCCGAGGCATTTGTGAAAACGTTCTTTCTGTGATAGATACCCCTTTGACGCTGCCTCTCCCCACATCAGCAGGTAACGCACCCTGTTCCCACATTACCATCATACCCCCAACAACCGTCTTGGGCCTGGAAGCGTCCCTGTGTGGTTGGACAAAGAATCTTAGTCATATATAGATTTACATATAAAAAAAAATATTAAAAGAAAAGAACAACAAATAAGACTGAAGGGAGTCTGGTGCTGTGGTCGCTGCCACGAAGTTGGGGTCACTACCATTCAGGACTCAGGACACAGTTACACATGTGGGATCGGCTTGTGTTAAAGAGTGTTAGTGGGACTACGTGTCGCCGGTCTTGCATATCGAAATATGCGTCACTGATCAAAGGGATTGTGGTGCTGTGGTTGGTGCCACGGACTTGCGGTCACTGCCATTCAGGACACAGGACACAGTTACACATGTGGGATCGGCTTGTGTTAAAGAGGGTTAGTGGAACTACGTGTCGCCGGCCTTGCATATGGAAATATGTCTAACTGATCAAAGTGGATGCTGCTGTGGTCACTGCCACGGACTTGGGGTCACTGCCATTCAGGACTCAGGACACAGTTACACATGTGGGATCAGCTTGTGTTAAAGAGGGTTAGTGGCACTACGTGTCGCCGGCCTTGCATATTGAAATATGCCTAAATGATCGAAGGGAGTCTGGTGCTGTGGTTGCTGACCTGGACTTGGGGTCACTGCCATTCAGGACTCAGGACACAGTTACACATGTGGTATCGGCTTTTGTTGGACAGTGTTAGTTGGCACCAAGTGCCCAAAATTCAAATTGTGAGGTCTGCTGCCCGCAGTGTAGACTGCTGAGTGTTCATTTGTATTTGAAAATTAATTTGTTCATTGTACTAAAGCTATAACTGATATAAAAAATGTTCAAGAAGAAAGGATACTAAAAGGATATTATGTAGATTTGAGGCCTGTAATAGTTACTTGCCTAGTGGACTCTGCAGTTAATGAATTAAGAAATGATTCTCATTGTGAGCCCTACTGAGTGCAGTGTAGGCGTATGATGAAAAGATGAAATAAGTATAGAATACATTGGCGAAGTGTTGTATTTTCTGAGTACAATCTTGTTGTTAGAAATTAGCATTTAAAATTGTAATTGCGAGCTGTACTGCCTGTAGTGTAGACTGCTATTCCATGTTAGTATGCATTTGAAGATTAATTTGGTCATTGTAGTAAAGCTATAACTGATATTAAAAAAAAATCTTGAAGCGAGGATACTAAAAGGAAAATATGTAGGGTTTAGGACTGTGATAGTTAGTTGCCTACTGGAGTCTGTAGTTGCATATGGAAATACCCCTCACTAATCAAAGGGAGTGTGGTGCTGTGGTCGCTGCCACAAACTTGGGGTGACTGCTACTCAAGACTCAGGACACAGTTAAACATGTGGGATCGCCTTGTGTTAAAGAGGGTTAGTGAATCTCCTGAGGCGGAAAGCCGGGAGCCTGACCACAGTAGCGCATTTTTAATATTTGAGTGTCACAAATTGTTTGCTTGTTTTTACCTGCACTTCGTCTTTGTGGCTCTGCCGTTCTTCTGTGACACCCGCGCAGCGGAGTTTAGCGCTGCCGCGGGACGAAAACCCCAAAGTCCTTTGCCGCCATAACTGGCGAGCCCACAGGCCACGCCCCCTACCTGAGGCCACGCCCCCGACTACCGTATTTAGGACGCTGACCCACTAGCGTCACTAGATGCTTTGAATCTCCTGAGGCGGAAAGCCGGGAGCCTGACCACAGTAGCGCATTTTTAATATTTGAGTGTCACATATTGTTTTCTTGTTTTTACCTGCACTTCGTCTTTGTGCTCTGCCAGTCTTCTGTGACACCCGCGCAGCAGAGTTTAGCGCTGCCGCGGGACAAAATCCCCAAAGTCCTTTGCCGCCATAACTGGCGAGCCCACAGGCCAAGCCCCCTACCTGAGGCCACGCCCCCGACTACCGTATTAAGGACGCTGACCCACTAGCATCACTAGATGCTTTGAATCTCCTGAGGCGGAAAGCCGGGAGCCTGACCACAGTAGCGCATTTTTAATATTTGAGTGTCACAAATTGTTTGCTTGTTTTTACCTGCACTTCGTCTTTGTGGCTCTGCCATTCTTCTGTGACACCCGCGCAGCAGAGTTTAGCGCTGCCGCGGGACGAAAACCCCAAAGTCCTTTGCCGCCATAACTGGCGAGCCCACAGGCCACGCCCCCTACCTGAGGCCACGCCCCCCGACTACCGTATTTAGGACGCTGACCCACTAGCGTCACTAGATGCTTTGAATCTCCTGAGGCGGAAAGCCAGGAGCCTGACCACAGTAGCGCATTTTTAATATTTGAGTGTCACAAATTGTTTGCTTGTTTTTACCTGCACTTCGTCTTTGTGGCTCTGCCATTCTTCTGTGACACCCGCGCAGCGGAGTTTAGCGCTGCCGCGGGACGAAAACCCCAAAGTCCTTTGCCGCCATAACTGGCATGCCCACAGGCCACGCCCCCTACCCGAGGCCACGCCCCTTCCGGCCTTTTCCCTTACAAGATATAAATGTGCATCTTCCGGAAGCGCAGCGGATGAGCGCAGCGGGAGCGCCGTCTGCGAGCCGAAGGCGCGCCAAAGGGAAGCCCGTCTGTGCCCGTCCACGCCTGGCCGGGCCCAGGGCCCTTAAACTCTATAGAAGTGATTACCTACACGCCCGACCTATTACAGTGCCTAGGTCCCCCTGTCAAACACACCTGCGAAATACTATCTAACTATAGGAATAATAGTATCGCATGTTGTGCATGTCATTTCTATCTCGATATCCCGCAACTATGTGGCCAGCGGCCCAGACCTAACGGCCGCAAGCCAACTCGTTAATGGTTACTTGGCAGTCTTAACTGTAGGTCGCTCTGCAAACACAAAAGGGACATTTTCGATCTTCTGTCTGACAACTCCCTAGATGCCCTCTTTCTCACTGAGACGTGGCTACATGCTAGTTCTGGCCCAGACATCGCCGAAGCCCTACCGTCCAATTATGCCATCATTCGACAAGACCGAACCTCCGGAATTGGAGGTGGGATAGCAGTCATCTTTAAAAAATCGCTGCAGTGTATTCTGGAGCCCATTCCTCTACTTGCATGTGAGGTTGCCCTTTTCAAACTTCAACTTCACCCGACCTTCACTTTCACAGGTCTTCTGATTTACCGTCCGCCTGGCCCTACTCTTCCTTGGGTCACCCAACTAGTGGACTGGATCGCCTCGGTAAGGGTGAATCACAACCATCTATCCATTCTAGGCGATCTAAACATTCATTTCGACGACCCTGCAAACAAACCAGGCATAAATTTAATTCATGACCTGGCTGCCATGAATCTCACTCTACGGAACTCAGGCCCTACTTACAAAAGGGGACACCTTCTGGACCCTTTTTTCTCCAGCCTCCCCCAGCTACAGTGCCAGCAGGCTCTGCCCTTAGATTGGTCAGACCATTTTCTAATAAAATTCCATCTGGGGGACCATACAGCCGTCAGCCCTTCTAGCGGAACTAGTAAGTCCCTCAAAAGAAATTGGAAAAATCTGGACATTAACCGCCTCATGTCCATCCTTAGCGCGACCACACCGGAGGAATCACTAAACACCAGAGACATTGAAATTGTAGCCACTGATATCAATAAATGGCTCCTAGGTGCTTTAGACATTTGCCTGCCCTTAGCTCACAAAAAAACCACTTCCCATAACCCGCCTGCCCCATGGTACAACGAACAACTGAAGGCTTCTAAATCCAAATGTAAACGACTAGAACGCCTGTGGAGGAAGGATTACTCCCCGGCTGCCAGCACACACTACAAAAGCGAGCTCAAGCTCTATCATAAAGCATGCAACAAGGCAAGAGCTAACTATGTAGCAAAATCCATATCCGAAGCTACCAACAAATCAAAAATTCTTTTTAATCTTGTAAAAGAGCTAGCAGGCGCAAATACTTCTTCCAAACCTCCGCCCCTTAATAGTCTTCAATGTGAGGAACTGGCGAAATATTTTACATCTAAGATTGAGAATATCTACCAGGATATAGCAACACAACAGCAGGCTCAATCCAATAGTACGCAAAACCTCGGACCCAATACAGACGACATCCATGTCCAACCCCATCTGCCCTACGCGCCACTTACTTCTTGGCCCGAGATCGAAGTCCAAGGTCTGCGGGACATCTTAGGGAAGGTTAAATCTGGATCTCCTGCTGACCCCCTCCCGATCTCTACTCTTAGACTCCTGGACACTCCTCTTCTTGCCGTGCTATGTCAAACCTTAAACTTATCTCTTTCCTCTGCCACGGTCCCGCCATCCTGGAAACATGCTATGGTTTCGCCCCTTCTTAAGAAACCATCGGCCGACCCCAAAATTTTGCCAAATTTCCGCCCAATATCCCTCCTGCCTGCTCTCTCCAAAATCTTGGAGAAGCATGTCCACGAACATCTCACCAATTTTACGGAGGCAAACAGTATTTTACACCCCTCCCAATCGGGTTTCCGCACCGGATTCTCGACGGAGACTACATTACTTGGAGTCGTGGAAAATCTTCGACATCTGGTCGATAAGGGTAACTCTGCCACGCTGATCCTACTTGACCTCAGCGTGGCATTTGATACCATCTCCCATAACACACTGCTCGCTTCCCTTTCCAACATGGGCATAAGAGGAAAGGCACTAGATTGGATTGCATCTTTCCTGACTCTTAGGACATTCCAAATCTCTTCCAGTAATGCGACATCCAAGGTCCATTTTTTTCCGCACGGAGTTCCACAGGGATCAGTATTAAGCCCTCTGCTTTTTAAGCTCTACGCAGCCCCGCTGGCCCAGATCGCTGAATCAGCTGGTCTTAACATGTTTACATATGCTGACGACTCCCAAATCGTTTTCTCACTATCAAACGAAAACCATGACTTTCCTTCACGCCTACAGACTGGCCTTAGGAACATTTTCTCCTGGATGAATAAAAACATGCTTAAACTCAATGGTAGTAAAACCGAGGTTCTGATAGTAGGTCCCAATCATAACCTCTGGAATTTCAGACATTGGCCATCCGAAATGGGCCCCCTGCCAACTCCATCGCACCAAGTCCGCAATTTGGGCATTATCATTGATAGTGGCCTAACCATGGAGCCCCAGGTGAACAATCTCACAGCCACCTGCTTCACAATCCTGAGATGGCTCAGGAAAATCATATGGATGCTCCCTGAAGATACTCAAAAGACAGTGATCAATGCATTAATTACCTCTCGTCTGGACTATGGGAATGTCCTTTATTTAGGGGCATCTCAGGCAGTCATGAGGCGCCTCCAATTGGTACAGAATGCGGCAGCTAGACTGCTTTGTAAGTGCAACAGGAGAGAGCGTATGTCCAGTCACTTAAAGGCACTCCACTGGCTAAAAATTGACAACAGGGTCAAATTTAAAACTCTCAGCCTCATGCACAGGATAAAGTGGGGCAATGCTCCCAGATATCTTCAAACCCTTGTACACACCTACACGCCTGCCCAATGCCTGAGATCTACCACACAAGGTCTTTTCTGTGTCCCTAAAACTTTCCGTGCGAGGATGGGAGGTAGATCCTTCTCCTTCCTATGCCCGAAGCTTTGGAACTCCCTTCCGCAACCTCTCCGTCTAGAAACAAGGTACACTCACTTCCGTAAAGCCATTAAGACCTGGCTTTTCAACCAGTGACCTGTTCAGGTTTTTCTCCTATAACCCTTTCCTGTCTCTCTGGTTCAGTATTCTGCTTTAGCACCGGGAAGCCCTTCTTGGGTATCTGTCGCGCTCAATAAGCCCAATAAATATATAAATAAAAATAAATTAGTGTGACTACGTGTTGCCGGCCTTGCATATCGAAATATGCCTCAGTGATCGAAGGGAGTGTGGTGCTGTGGTCGCTGCCATGGACTTTGGGTCACTGCCATTCAGGACTCAGGACACAGTTACACATATAGGATCGGTTTGTGTTAAAGAGGGTTAGTGGCATGACGTGCTGTTGGCCTTGCATATAAAAATATGCCTAACTAATCAGAGGGAGTATGCTGCTGTGGACGCTGCCATGGACTTGGGGAGACTGCCATTCAGGACTCAGGACACAGTTACACATGTGGGATCGGCTTGTGTTGAACAGAGTTATTGGCACCACGTGTCGCCGCCGTTGCATATGGAAATATGCCTAACTAATCAGAGGAAGTATGCTGCTGTGGTCGCTGCCACGGACTTGGGGTCACTGCCATTTAGGACTCAGGATACAGTTCCACATGTGGGATTGTTCGGCTTGTGTTGAACAGAGTTATTGGCACCAAGTGTCGCCACCGTTGCATATGGAAATATGTCTCACTGATCGAAGGGAGTCTAGTGCTGTTGTTGTCTCACGGAGTTAGGGTCACTACCATTCAGGACTTAGGACACAGTTCCACATGTGGGATCGGCTTGTGATGAAGACGGTTGGTGGCACCATTTGTCGCCGGTCTTCCACAGTGTAGGCCAGAGGTAGCGGTGAGCAAGGGCCCACAGCCACGTGCATATGTTGGTGGCCCCACCGGCCTGCGTAGTGCAGGTTCAGTGGCACCATGTGTCGTCGGCCTTCCATATGGAAATATCCCTCACTGATCGAAGGGAGTCTGGTGCTGTGGTCGCTGCAATTCAGAATTCAGGACACACTTACACACGTGGGATCGGCTTGTGTTGAACAGGGTTAGTTGGCACCACATTTCGTCAGTCTTCCACAATGTATGCCGGAGGGAGCGGTCAACAAAGGCCCACTGGCAGGTAACGTTGACTTGAACTGCACAGATTGGGAGCATGTGGTCTTCTTAACCCATTATTGTGTCTTACACAATTTGCGTCGCTACTAATATTGAATTGTGAACCGTGTAACCCCAGTGTAGGGTGGAGGCAGTGGTCAGGATGAGCGCACAGCTACGTGGCGAAGATTTATGGTGCAGTGAGCTAGTAGCACCTGAAGCACACAGCGTGTGCGCACTGTGCGATGATGCGTGGTCTGGGTGGGCCGCACTGGAAGCAAAGTGTCTTGTGAACTGGACGGTGATATCTGCAATCGCCACTGCATCTGAATTGTGAGCGCTGCTAACCGCAGTGTAGATCGAAGGCAGTAGTCGGTACAGACATAAGTCTGTGGTGCTGTGCCGCTGGGTTCACAGGGGGCCTGTGTCGAGGAGGACCGTGGTTATGGTGGCAGCCACGTGTCAGGGTGAGGGCTGCCGCTGTGACAGACTCGTTGGTCTTCCCTCAAGTGAACCACGCCTAGGCCCTGGCCTATTTATTCATACTGCTACGCTGGAGTGGCATGCGTTGGAGCAGCCCACTCCGCATCCGCTTCCAGGGGGGGACAACACAGCTACATGACCAAGATCTTCCCCACTGCCTGAGGTAACATGGTTGCGTCCACTGTGCACTACAAGTATCAACAGTATCTCTCCACATGGAGAGGTTTGTGCTTTGCATAGTGAGTTCTGTGCAGCACATCAGCGTTACACTTGGCATTCTGTGCTTTATTGTTGAAGGGTGACTTGCCTTCTTCATATATAGTTGGTTGTCACATCTCCCAACATTCAGCTATTGTGTGGCTGAGGGGCATGGTGTTTTGGGAAGATCCGTTGTCCTGTTTTGCGCTCCCTTGGTGGTAGTAGGGGGGGTGGTGCAGGGGAGGTTCAGTGGTGGTGGCGGTGGGTGTTGTGGTCTTGTTGCGTGTCGGACCTGCATGATCAGTAGCTCTATCACGTGTTGGCCTTTAGATGTGGCTGTGAGTTGGCTCCAATTCACGGAGTAGATGGTCGACCACCTTACGCCAGTTAAAGGTTGATGTTAGTTTGTTACTGCTAACTCAGCTTATTGTCTGCTTTTTGGATCGCATTGCAGATTTGGCTGGTCGTTGAAAATATGGGGAAGTGGTGTTTTCGTGTTTTTTTTGCACAGGAACGCCTACTTTGCATTTCATTAGCGTTAGTTGTGGCTCTTGTTTGTGGCGATTTTGTTGGCATCAGGTATCGATGGAAAAGTGTTGAGATTTGCAGTTTTCACCAAGTTGAGAATGGGATGATAATTAAAAAACACAGAAAAAAAGATAGGTTTAATGAACATATCATTTGAGGTGTCATCAGTGATGCCATCAGTGATGTCACTGACCATGTCATGAGTGATGTAATATGTGACATCATCAGCAGTGTATTGCAGGCGCGTAAGTTATAGTTAGCTCAACTAACTATAACAGGCAAATTTCTCTGGAGTCAAATGTTCAACTAACTATAACGTCCGTGAAACCTATGTTTTTTTTTGTGAATTTCTAACGTTTTTTAAATGCTAATTTCTAACTATAACGTGCCTGAAACCTATGGTTTTTCCAGTGAATTTCTAAGGTTTTTTAAATGCTAATTTCTAACTATAACATGCCTGAAACCTATGGCTTTTTCTGTGAATATATATATAGATATATATATATATATATAGAAAATAAAAAAGACATAGGATTGAGGTACATTAGACTTACAAAATTTCATTTAAAAAACCTTTGAAATTCACTGGAAAATGCAGAGGTTTGAGGCACATTATAGTTAGAAATTAGCATTTAAAAAACTGAAAAAACCCTAGGTTTCAGGAACGTTATAGTTAGCTGGACATTTCACTCGTACAAAACCATATAAATTCCGGCGTTATTGTTAGTTCAACTAACTATAACTCGCACGCCCGCAATCAACTGATGATGACGTCACATATTACATCACTCATGACATGATCAGTGACATTACTCATGACATAACTGATGACATCACTGATGACATCATCCAGTGATTGTATCTTTCTGAAAATTAAATAATTTTTATCTATGTATATCTGAAGGTCGATGGAAGAATAAATGGGTAAATAAGTGTCTAAATGGATATTTTTTTGTAAAATTGTTTATATAACTGACTGATTAAGTGTATCTTAGTGAATACATGGGTTAGCGAGTGAAGTTTAAATATGTAAATATCTGTATCAGTCTCTCACTTTGTGTATAAGTGGCTGCATGGGTTGGTGAGTAGCTACATGAGTGTCTATATGGGTTATTAGTTGATTTTTGAGTATCAGTATGAGTGTCTGAGTGTATGTATTGTTCGGTGGGGGTATTACTTAGCGCATAGATGCATGAATGAGTGACTCACTGTTTGTATGTGTTGAAGACAGCATGTGTGCAGGACTGTATGGGTGGATGAGTGTGTGTATGGGTGTGTTAGTGAGTGAATGACTGTCTCAATAGTGTCTTTATGAGTAACAACATATGTTTTAAACTAGTATATGTGAGTATTGGTGTATATAAGTGAGTATATGTGAGAGTGAGAGATTGGAAGAGTTCCTGTATAAATAATTATGTGTTTCTATAAGTGATTGTTTAAGAGAGTAAGTATGTGTACGTTTCTGTAGAAGTAAGTGTAGTGGTGTGTGCATAACTGTATATGCAAGTAAATGGATGTTTGACTCTTTATAAGCATGAGTGACTATGTGTTTGAGTAACTCTATGAATGATTGGTGGTGTGTAACAGGATGTATAGGTGTATGAGTACATATGAAGAGTGAGTACATGTATGAGTGACTATATATGACTGTTGGTAAATGAGTGGATGTGTATGTAGATCTTGGAATTACTGAATAGGTTGTTATAACTGGTATTGGTATGTCCATTTTTTTTAAAATTTTAGTTTCTATTTTTGAATGTGTGTATCAAAGGTTATATTAGGGTGAGAGGAGGTCTGCCACTCTATCACAAGGATGATGTCATCAGTGATGTCATGAGTGATGTCACTGACCATGTCATGAGTGATGTAATATGTGACGTCGTCATAAGTGCATTGCGGGCGCGCAAGTTATAGTTAGCTGAACTAACTATAATGGTGAAATTTCAATGGTTTTGTACGAGTGAAATGTCCAGCTAACTATAACGCCCCTGAAACCTATGTTTTGTTCTGTGAATTTCAAAGGTTTTTTAAATGCTAATTCCTAACTATAACGTGCCTAAAACCTATGGTTTTTTTAAGTGAATTTCAAAGGTTTTTTAAATGCTAATTTCTAACTTTAACGTAACTGAAACCTATGGTATTTTAATTGAATTTCAAAGCTTTTTTAAATGCTAGTTTCTAACTATGCCTACAGAGGTAGGACATGTGAAGAAAGAAGAAAAAACACACAGAAAGAAGAAAAAGAAATGCAGAAAAAAGCAACAGAAGTCCTTAAAGATGAAGCAAAGTGCAGGAAGAAGGAAGACGTGCAGAAAAAACAAACAGAGGAGCAGAACGAGTCTTTGTTGCAAAATCATCCTTTACCCTCAACTTTTTCAGATGGGTACTGTTAGTAACTGACTCTGACTAACCAGTCCTAGAGCCAGTGCTATGCTAAAAGACACTTAGAATACAGTTAAAACACCTACATACACTAGGGAATACTATGCGTTGGGGTACCCCTGTTATTAGCATGACCTCCTCTGTAAGCCCCTAGTATATAATAGGGCAGGGGGGATTAAAACTACCTCTTAAAACGCGCCACAGGGCACGTTTGCACACTGGTGAAGGGAGGGGGGGCTGAGCTGACGTGTGCAAACAGGCCCTGTGGCCGTTTTAATTTGGGGGATAAAGTCCCCTTGAAGCCTGAGTGTCCCTTGGGTACAACTAGCCCATCAGGAATCTCTAGTTAGCATCACAGAGCTGCAATGCAGAGAAAATGGGCACGGCCTATACCACCTCTTTGCAATGCAGCACAGTGGTGCTTACTGGAAGCACCTGGGGGACTAGTTGGCCCCCATGGGCCCTCAGGATTGAAGGGTAATTATTTCCCCAATTAAAAACGCGCCATAGGGCGTGTTTGCACAAGTCACCTCAGGCCCCGTCCCCTCTCTTCCCCACTGTGTAAACACTCCCTGTGGCCGTTTTAAGTTGTGAGATTAACTCCCCTTGAATCCTGAGGGTCCCTAGGGGCAAATTAGCCCACTAGGTACGTCCAGTAAGCACCATTGCAGAGAGGTGTAAAAAGGGGCACAGCCTGCACCACCTCTCTGCAACGCAGCGCAGTGGCGCTTACTGGAAGCACCTGGTGGGCTGGTTGGCGCCCTGGGTCTCTTAGGATTGAAGGGGAATTATTTCCCCAACTTAAAACGTGCCACAGGGTGTGTTTGCACACGTCACCTCAGGCCCCATCCCCTCCCTTCACCACTGTGTAAACGCGCCGTGCGGCCGTTCTAAGTTGAGAGATTAAGTCCCCTTAAATCCTAAGGGTCCCTGCGTTGCCGAGAGATGTAAAAAGGGGCGTGGCCTCAGATCACCTCTCTGTAACGCAGCCCCCTGGTGCCGAGGCACAAGATGGCTGCAACACTTCCTGGTTTGGAGTGACAGCCAATTAGCATACAGCTCGTGTTCGGCAGGGTGTGCGGATCCAGCGCGGCCATAGATATATATGTTATTTTGATTTTCTCAGGAAATACTGAATGGATTTACACCATTTAAGCAAAAGGCATGACTCTGAACCAAGGTGTACCTTTCTGCCAAATTTGGTGTAATTCCGTTCAGCAGTTCGGGCTGTAGCTGCGACTAAATGTCCCTATGGAAAATTGCTTGGGGAAAACACGTTTTGGGACCCCCCTTTTTTATCGGCCCCTGCTTGACGAATCACCCCGAGACTTTCAGGATAGGAGCGGACCAGAGCGGGTCACGAGTTTGGAAAATTTCACGAAGATTCATCAACCGGCGCCAAAGTTATTCCAAATAGAATGTTGCGGATTTCCTATGCATAATAGGTCCTAACTATAACTACCTACTGGCGACCGCCAGTAGGTAATATATACCTCTGTAGCCATATGTTTTAACCCTTGGGGTGTAAGGGTCCACATCAACATGTTGCATATGCTGTGGAGCCTAGCGGCCCCTTGTGTTGCATCCCCTTGAGGAGCCAATGGCGGATATCTGCCCAGTGCCTGGGAGCTGCCACAGTCATGTGGGGTGCATGGCAGGCACACCCATGCCCTGCAATACTTCCCTGAGGGTGGCTGCCCATCCGGTGCCAGTCTCAGCATCAGAGGTGGAGAGTCTGGCCCACTCGGAGGTGGAAGATATGCTCTGTGGAGCCAGCCCAAGCTGTATTTCTGGAATTTAATTATGGACCTTGCGGCCCCGCCCTCCCCACTCTCCTCTCATTGGGCCGGAAGATTATGGGCCCGGGCATTCACTTTTTCGTTCTGTCCCCGCCCTGCACTCTGCCACTAATAGAGAATGACTACTGTTGAATTTCCCATGTGGGACCAGTTCATCTGCAACAGGGGGAGCGGCGTATGCTTAAGGCATGTGGCCCAGCCCCCCACACAGAGACTTAATGGTGGTAGAGAGGCCTGGATTAATACTACAGATGTGTTGGACAGCTGTGGAGGCCTCTGTTGGCAGCACAGCCAGGGCCCCCAGACCAACTGACAGATATTTACCTACTGAGGTCAGTGATACCTATTCATCTTGCTGCACACCATGCCCTGCATCCCTGCTAGGGCATGAAGCAGAATTTCTTGGGGAGCTAGAGCATGAGACTTTTGCACTTAAGGACATTGCCCTATCAAAACACTGCATTGACATTAGTTATATCGCTCATGCCCCTAAGTTTTTTGTGCACAAACCACATGGGTGAGGTGGGTCTCTACATCCTTAGCCATACCATAACCCCCTACTGTATTCCTTGAGTTGTCTGTGTCACTAGGTAAACCACCCAGCACCTTACATTCCAGCATTGTATGGGAAAACAAAGGGGGGTGCGCAAACAATTCATTTATTTATTTATTTATAAAGTTTTATATCAGGCTAACAAGCTCCCGAAGGATATCAGAGTGCTTTACAAGGGAAGGAAGGAAGGACATAAATCCAGTATTGACTACAAGTAAGAATACACAACAGGAAAAATCACATACATCCCAGACAAATAATCGCATAATTTCCAGACATATGAATCAAGGAGAGTAGTACAATAAACAAGTATGTAACAGTCTAAGAAAGGGGGTATATGATGAGAAAAAGAAGAGCATAGATCCAGTATCGACATCAAGTATGAATACATAACAGGAATACTTGCATGTTTTCCAGACAAGTGAATCACAGAGAGTAATATGAAAAATCTGAATATAAAAGGCTACGAAGGGGGACACATAATGCAGTAAAGACGAGCTGCATCACATGAGGGTACAATGGTTGTAGGAACCGTGATTTCGAGCAAGTGAACCCCGGCCCTAGTTAAGGTAAAAATGTGTTCATTAGGAATCTTTTGGCTTCCAGTTTGAAAGCAGTCGTTGAAGAGATTCAGCGAAGTTCCGGCGGAAGAGAATCCTTTGGGAAGCCCCGGAGAAGGCTCTGAGAGCGGTTCTCTTTTTCCTAAGGATGGGTGGTTTCAGGAGGACAGTGATAGCGCTTCTTGATGTTCTCCCACCACAGGATAATTCAAGCTTTTGTGCAAGGTACCTGGGAGTTTTGAAATGCAGGGCTTTGTGTGCTAGAACGGCAATCTTTAACTGAATTCGAGCTTCATAAGGCAACCATTTAAGAGATTTTAGATTTGGGGATATGTGCTCACTTCATTTGGTACCTGTGACCAGTCTGGCCGCAGCGTTCAGTGGTGCCCTTAGTGGTGCCAGGGTGTATTTGGGCAGGCCGCAGAGCGTCGTGTTGCCATAGTCCAGCCTCAGCAGGACCAAAGCTTTTACCACCTGCTTGAAGTCCTTTTGTGGAAGGAATGGTTTGATGTTTCGGAGTGTCCTCATCAAGTGATTAGCTCCCTTACACACATTGCTAATATGGTTTTTCATATTCAGGTGTTTGTCCAGGGTGATTCTGAGAGATTTGGCTGAATCTATAATGAGAGGGGTGCACTTGAAGGCAGTAAGGTGATTCAACCAAGGGACTCGTTTAGGGATGTGGTTCGGAGGAGAGATGAAAATGAATTCAGTTTTGGAGGTGTTGAGCAGTAGATGGTTCTCCGTTAACCAGTTTTGCATAGTGTTTAGGATAGTGTTGAGTGAGATGATGTTGTCCTGGGATGAGATTTTCAAATAAAGTTGTGTGTCATCTGCGTACATATGTAAGAGAATGTTTGTGGAATTTAGAGAATTAGCTAGTGGCTCCAAGAAAAGGTTGAAGAGGATAGGGCGGACCCTTGGGGGACACCCACAAGTACAGGAGAGGATTGGGAGAGGAAGTGGTTTGCCTTGATTCTTTGTGATCTATGGTGATGGAAGGACAAGAACCATTGTAACACCCAACCTGAGAAGCCCATCCTGTTCTTCAGAATGGATAGGAGGTTGTCGTGGTTCACCGTGTCGAAAACGGAAGAAAGGTCAAGGAGGATTAGGAGGCATGAAACATTTTGATCAAGCATCTTTAAGATGTCATCAATCACGTGCGTGAGAGCCGATTCGGTACTGTGCCCCTTCCTGAAGCCGGAATGATGCTGGTCTAGGAGTTGGAAATTCTCTATGTGAGCGCAGAGTTGGGATTGTACACATCTTTCAAGTAGCTTGGCTAATGTAGGAATGTTGGAGATAGGGTGGAAATTATTGAGGTCAGAGTTATCTGCATTAGTTTTTTTTGTATAGGTGACACCTGCGCTGCTTTTAGGCAGTCTGGGATTGTGCCTTGTGAAAGAGAAGCCTTTAAAATCCTTGTCCAGGTGGGGATGAGTGTATTCTTGATTTCTTTGAAGATGGCCGGTGGCAGCGGGTCATTGAAATGGTTAGATGGATTGATGTTCTGAAGAATCTTGTTGATGTCTTTTTCACTGAAAGGGGTAAAGGTGCCCCATGTCACATTATTCTAGGTATTTGGGCTGATAGGTTTGTGCTTTTCTGAGAGGGCAAGTTGTGGTACAGACCAGGGGATGGTAGGAGCGCCTTCTTAGTAGCGAGATCAATGGAGATGAGCTTTGATTTCTCGTTGAAGAAAGCAGCAAGATCATCGCAAGAAGGTGGGCTGCCTCCAGAGTCAGAGTTGTTTGGGCCTACCATTGATTGCTGTTTGACCAACTCGAATAGTTTCTTGGGTCAGTTTGCAGCTTGATCAAGTTGATGTCTGAAGTAGTCTGCCTTGGTGCTCTTGATTAGGTTGCAGTAAAAGCTTCTAACCTCACTAAGGAGTTTTAGTTGTATTAGGCGGGATTGGATCTCCAGGAACGTTCAGCTGCCCTAAGATTACGGCGCTCCGTGTTTAAATTGTCGTTGTACCAAGGTTTGGATATTTTTGTTGAGGCATTTTTTTGTTGGAGCGGTGCAATGTCATCAAAGATGTTGGAGATGGTCGAGTTCTAGGAGTCAGTGAGTAACTGAACATCGATCAAGTCTGCTTGGGAAGAGAGGGCAGATATACAATGGGCAGCTAGATCAATTCAGTTTATTGATCTGAGGTCCCTTTTCCAGACCTTTGATTTCGTTGGTTTAGCCTTCCTTAACTCTACCTCCCTGTTTATATAAAACAGGATTCAGTGGTGATCGGACCAGTCGTAAGGGGTAATGGTATCCAATGTGATGGTCTGCCCTTTCGAGATAATGAGGTCTAGAGTTTCACCTTTGTTGTGAGTTGGTTAGTCACAGTGCTGAATCAGTTCTTGATAATTCAAAAATGCTTTAAGGCAAGTTACCGCTTGGTCATTGGAGTTAGACCAGTGAAGGTTGAAATCACCAAGGAAAATTTGGGACAGGGCAGAATCGATATTGCCAGATATGACTTCCATTAATTGCTCAATGAAGGGGAGATTGTCTCCCGGTGGGTGATATAAAGTGTGAAGTTTGCAAACCGGCAGGTTATTACTAGAGATGCATAGGAGGAGGGCGAAGAGGACTCTAAGTGAGAAATTGAGAGTGTTTTCCTATGAATACCCGCTAGGCCACCCCCCAGCTTCCGATCTCTGTCTAGACTAATTATGTCATGAGTAGGTGGTACTAGTAGTTCTAGGAAAGGGTTGGAGGCGGGATTTAGCCAAGTTTCAGTGACGATGATAATGTCTAAATCTTTGTGTTGGATGAGGTCAAAGATGTCTGAGGCATGTTTATTGGCCGACCTGCAATTGAGTAGTACGCATTTAAGTCATGGTGGATGAGCGGCCCTTGAACAACACCAAGGACTCATCTACTGCTATTTCTTTCCCTGGAGCATAGATCTCAGAAAATCAATCAACAAAGTGATCAATGACAGGCCGAATCTTAAAAAGACAGTCACAATCAGGGTGATCTCATGCCAACGCTAAACCATTATCGACAAAATGCATCATCCGAAGCAGAAGCAAATACCTATCACGACTCATGACTGCCGGAAATATAGCTGTTGCCATCAAGGGACTAGTAGGCCAATATGAATACATTGATGGCTTCCTTAGCAAGCCCATCAAAAAAGTTAAACCCAAGAACTTCTTCATCTCTTCCAGATTTGTCGGAGTCTACCGGGTAGCTCTAGAGTGGGGCTTAAGGCTGGCACTGTTGTCCCTCAAAAACTGTTTGGCATACAAATTAGTCTGCTCAACAATCTCTGCCAAAAATACATCGTGCATAAACAACTGAAAAAAATGTATCGGCAAAAATGTTTCAGTATTCACTCTACACCCTGGAACACCATTAAAGTCTGGCAATGCTAGCTGCACCATGCCTGGGGCAACCCAGAGGTCAGCACTTTCAATGGGAAGCCTTGCAGCCCAGATGCCTCTTGCCGCACTATACCAACGGGAAGCCTTGCAGCCCCAGGCTGCAGCCCAGATGCCTCTTGTCACCCTATACCAATGGAAAACCTTGCAGCCCCAGGCTGCAGCCCAGATGCCTCTTGCCGCACTATCGGCACATCAATGTCCTCCTCTAACACAGGCACTTCATCCGCACATAGAGTAGCTTCATCATCTGATGATTCCTTATGGAGAGAAATCTCACTGCCAGAATCGTCCCCTGCCTCCTCTGCCTCAGATGCAGAGTCAGTCTCTGAACCATGGTCAGAGGAAGACTCAAAAAGCATACCAACAACCTGCTGAGCAGTAATCCTGCGGCTAGCCATTATTTTTACTAAGAAAGGAGACTGCACAAACAAGTCAACAACAACCAACACTGTGCAAAATAAGTAAGTAAAAAAATGTGTGCCTTTATCACAAAGATC
Source organism: Triturus cristatus (assembly GCF_964204655.1). Classification (NCBI taxonomy): domain Eukaryota; kingdom Metazoa; phylum Chordata; class Amphibia; order Caudata; family Salamandridae; genus Triturus; species Triturus cristatus. The sequence continues at coordinate 1,082,022,736 of NC_140591.1, forward strand.
TATATACTCAAAAACTATACGGTTCACTTACAAGAGACAGCTGCACTCACCAGCACCTACTCTGCAGAGACACAGCAAAAACCAACGATATCCCACTAGAAAGGAAAATAAAAACAATTACTCACAAGACAACAAAATACACATCGAGCACAAATGCAAAATGTTTTTGACACTCAAAAAACAGAAGCCAAACATACTGCTATTATTACACCATTTGCAAAAAACACATTCATGCAGAGAAATGAAACTCATTTACATTGTACAAAAATAGTCTCTTACCAAACACATGAAACTACACAAACAGCAGAAGCACCAGTAACGAAACCGCAACCTGGAACAGTCTAAAGAGCAAAAGCCTCGGACTTGAACAAAAAGGGAGAAATAAAGCATTACAATTGCAATTCACAGAAATAAAACAATTAACATTATAACACGCTATGTCACTACCCAAATGGGGGCAAAAAGGCTAAATAAACGGGCAGATCTGCAACCAGGGGGAGCAGAATACACCTACACAAATATTCGTCCCCTGGAAGTGACCAATTTATTTATTTTTAAATCCCTGGCTCTAGTGGACTTTTCTGCCCCCCCCCCCCCCGTCCCGGGCCAGAAACACCAAAAAATGCAGGCGATCTGTCCCGGGGGGGGGGGCAGAAAAGTCTTAAATATTATTTAGGCCCATAAGGAAGCGACCCTTGCCCAAGGGGTCGCTTCCATTTAAAATGTAAAACACTCTCTGGTGTCTAATGGAGTTTTATGCAGAAAGGCCAAATAAACAAACAGAATATACTTTTTTTTTAAATATGGACCCTGGAAGCAACCCTTGCTCAAGGGGTCACTTCCAATTTAATAAAAACAAATTGCCTGGCTCCAGTGGGCTTTTCTGCTCCCCCCTGGGGCCAGAAACGCCAAACAAAATCAGGCGATCAGCCCCCAGTAGGGGCAGAATATACTTTTAAAATAAATTTGGCCCCTGGAAGCGACCCTTGCCCAAAAAACTATTCCCGGGTTCTAGTGGGCTTTTCTGCCCCCCCCCCCCATCCAGAAATGGCCACAAATCGGCTGATCTGTCCCCAGGGTGGGCAGAAAAGTCTAAAATAAATATTTCCCCCTTAGAAAGCGACCCTTGCCCAAGGGGTCGCTTCCTTTGCACACAAAAAACAAATCCCTGGTGTCTAGTGGGGCATTCCCACTTACAACAAAGTGCCTGATCTTTATTGTATTGAACACATTAGAAATAAGGCACAATATTTTATTTTGGGACAAGTTTTACATTTTTCTTTCACCATTTCAAAGATATACTATTCATAGACATTCTCTCATTGAACGTTGGATTTATTCACACGTTACACGTTATAAGAGGTAAGCAGATAGATACTGGATGTGTGTCTCTGCTGATTTAAGTTGAATTAGTTCTTGTTTATTTGGCCATTAAGATCTGGTATATTTTCTCTCTTTTTTGTTGCAGCTATTTTCGTCCTGAGGAGGACCCCTGAATGAGTGGGTTCGAAACGCGACGACCTTGCGTGTTTTTGTACCAAACAAACTTGTGTAGAATAGTGTTGCTTTCGTGCACTGAAAATTGGTTATAGATTCAAAAGGGTTGTATATTCAGGGAAATAGTGCACTTGAAAGACTATTGTGTAAACTTTTTGTGCTGTTTGGTTGTTACCCTTGGCTTTTCTAATTGATTGAATAGGTGATCTTAGCCAGGATGAGGTTGTGATGTATGGCTGGTGTATAGTGTGGGTGATAAATGTTGTGAATCGGGTTTGTTAGTAGTATGAAGGAATGTTTAAGAGTTTAAGAGAGTGTGGCCAGTTTGTATCAATTATGGTTTGATTGGTTGGATTGAAAATGTGTTTTATTACTTCTTTATAAAGTTTTGATGACAATTCAATTACAGGAAAGGGGTGTTATAGACTTCATTTCTATGCACCAGTGAATGAAGGTTTGATATACTATCAGTATTGACAATTTCTTGTTGTTTTGTATATTAGAGGCTCAGCCTTACTGATTGGAGCCAAGACCCATTGTTGTTCTTTAATCCTTATCTAGACATTTACTGAAGGGTTTAGGATGCAGTATTGGAGAGACTTTGCAATGGCTCCCATACAGTAATGTGGAGCTTCTGTACCTGCAAGGATGTAAAAAGAACAATTGATGGACAGAATGCCAAACAATGTCATACATTCACCCCAGTATAGTGATCTGGGCCTAAATTCATCGTTTTTGTGCTCCCCATGCCATTCCAGTTTGAACCCAGCCATATGCAAATCAGTCTTGACGCTGCTCCCTATGGGAACAGTCCAGCCCGAATTACCAGCCCAGGTCCTCCCTGGACTGAATAAAAGCATCCTAGGACTGGTTTCGGGATTTCACCACTTATCAGCCAGGCTAGCTTGACTTCAGTGGCATGGAGAGAACGGGACCCACGTCTGGGCATACCCGTCCCACTCGGGGTGACAAATGCAAAAAGAACAATTGATGGACAGAATGCAGAACAATGTCATAGATTCACCCCAGCACAGAGATCTGGGCCTAAATCCATCCTTTGTTTGCTGCCAATGCCATTCCAGTTTGAACCCAGCCATATGCAAATCAGTCTTGACCCTGCTCTCTATGGGAACAGTCCAGTCCGAACTCCAGGCCAGGTCCTACAAGGATGTACCACAGGATTGAGGGCGAATGGCAGATTACTCCTATATATCGGTCAAAGGGGGGGGTAGAGTGGGTTTGTTCCAAATGTTTAAGCACTTATTTTGGTTAAAAAAATACACTGTACAGGGAGACAATTCTAATGCTGCGCTTATATATCATACCGATGCTTTATATTACAGGTCATATTAGAAGTGTTATCTAATGCATATGTATTTGTAATATCAACAAATATCCATGTATTTCAAAAAACATATTTAAAAAAAAAAAAGAAACTGCCATTTAGTGACAGACATGCCTAGCAACAAACAGCAAGAATAAGAATAAGCTAAGAATAATGTGTAAGGCGCATTAATTTACCAGTGACTGCTAGTACCTGTGTATACTAGGTCGTCATCACAAGTGCTCCATAGTCATGAAGCATTTATAGAAAGTTGTAATATTAAATCATCACAATATAACAGTCTCAGAACATTTAATCATCATAAAGAAAAAACACAATTTATTACAGTAGCAAAAGATCATATCTAATTTTTTATGTTGAAGCCATACCCCAGTAACTTTGTGAAGGACATTTGAAGCAGCTGCATCTACCTCGAGAGAGACATCTATGAAGGACTTGCGGTACTGCAGATTTGTGAGGACTTCAAACTGTTGGGTCAGTCTCACTGGAGACATCTAAAAAGGGTGTGAGGTACTGCTGCTTTGTGAAGGACTTGATATGCAGTTGCTTCTGCCTCGAGAGGGACATCTAGTAAAGTCGTGAAGGACTGCAGCCTTGTTACAAACTTCAGGCAGTTGCTTTTGGCTTGAGATAGACTCCTACTAATGCCTTGAGATTCTGCAGGTAGGTGAAAAGCCAGACCTTCTGGCTTTGCCACTGTTTGTTTTACTTGTGAGTGTTTTTGGGGGGGATTTCGATGGACGATGACGAGCGGAGATTAAATAAATAACTAATTTCTCTCTTCATCGTCCGTCGGACCCCCCCACCCCACCTGGCCCCACCCCTCTTACCGGCACGGGCCGTGGATGCCCTTATTCTTTATTCAACTGTTTTAAGAGGAGAGTATGGATTGGCCGTGTTAAAAGCAGCTGACTGTTCATGAAATATTAGGATTGGGAATTCGTTATTAGGATTGGAAATTTACCTTTACAAAGTAGTCTTTGGCAATGGGCAAATGACCTTCCAAAATATCTACCCTGTAAAACTTAACTGTTCTCTAGGCCAAACCAAGATCTGCTAATTTCCAAAAGTGCTGTTTTTAAAATAAAGATTTACTCCTATGTTCCATAATGAAATCTAATGGCATATAAAATAGAAATAACAAAATGGTGGTTTTATACCACAAGTTGCTTGCAATTAAATATTGTTTTTTTCAAATCAGCTCTATGCAGTGTTTGGCACTGCTACGTCTGTGAACAGTTCTTGTGAGTCCTTTAGCTTTAAAAAATGTCTTTCTTCATGTAAAACGATGTGTGCACTCTGTTTTTCTTGAAAAAGTGTATTATGGCTTTGAAACCCATAAACCTTATACTGCTCATTTTTGCTGAAATCTTTTTATCCTTAAGTTTAATATTTTTCTAACTTTACTTTGAAAATGATGTTCCTTGTAATTGTTACCAATACCAACTATATGAACTTTGCTGTAACACAAAAATGTTTGGGCACTCTGGGAAAACGTATTGGATGTTTTTTGTTGAACGATAATTTAAAAAAAAAATGTAGGAAAGTTGGATCATTTTTGGTGTATTTACTCACAGTTTAGTAATTTGATACTGCAGCTTTGACTAAGCAGTATTTTGAAATTAATGGTTTAGACTAGCACCGAGTTATTTGACCCACATATTTCAATTTGAGATAATACTTTTACAACAACGAGATGTGCGTCACATTTTTGGGAAGGGACAAGGCTGCCTGTTTTTTTTCTTCAGCCTTGTGAAAAATCCTTACTCATGCTCTGATAAGAGAATAGCCCAGAGTTCTGCAGACATTAATTACAAGGAATGTGCTTCATTCAACACGCTCTTTTATTCATGGACAGGGATTACGTAACAAAAGGTAATGTCACCCAAGATAAATAAAATGCAGTTGCTTTTGGCTTGAGATAGACTCCTACTAATGCCTTGAGATTCTGCAGGTAGGTGAAAAGCCAGACCTTCTGGCTTTGCCACTGTTTGTTTTACTTGTGAGTGTTTTTGGGGGGGATTTCGATGGACGATGACGAGCGGAGATTAAATAAATAACTAATTTCTCTCTTCATCGTCCGTCGGACCCCCCCACCCCACCTGGCCCCACCCCTCTTACCGGCACGGGCCGTGGATGCCCTTATTCTTTATTCAACTGTTTTAAGAGGAGAGTATGGATTGGCCGTGTTAAAAGCAGCTGACTGTTCATGAAATATTAGGATTGGGAATTCGTTATTAGGATTGGAAATTTACCTTTACAAAGTAGTCTTTGGCAATGGGCAAATGACCTTCCAAAATATCTACCCTGTAAAACTTAACTGTTCTCTAGGCCAAACCAAGATCTGCTAATTTCCAAAAGTGCTGTTTTTAAAATAAAGATTTACTCCTATGTTCCATAATGAAATCTAATGGCATATAAAATAGAAATAACAAAATGGTGGTTTTATACCACAAGTTGCTTGCAATTAAATATTGTTTTTTTCAAATCAGCTCTATGCAGTGTTTGGCACTGCTACGTCTGTGAACAGTTCTTGTGAGTCCTTTAGCTTTAAAAAATGTCTTTCTTCATGTAAAACGATGTGTGCACTCTGTTTTTCTTGAAAAAGTGTATTATGGCTTTGAAACCCATAAACCTTATACTGCTCATTTTTGCTGAAATCTTTTTATCCTTAAGTTTAATATTTTTCTAACTTTACTTTGAAAATGATGTTCCTTGTAATTGTTACCAATACCAACTATATGAACTTTGCTGTAACACAAAAATGTTTGGGCACTCTGGGAAAACGTATTGGATGTTTTTTGTTGAACGATAATTTAAAAAAAAAATGTAGGAAAGTTGGATCATTTTTGGTGTATTTACTCACAGTTTAGTAATTTGATACTGCAGCTTTGACTAAGCAGTATTTTGAAATTAATGGTTTAGACTAGCACCGAGTTATTTGACCCACATATTTCAATTTGAGATAATACTTTTACAACAACGAGATGTGCGTCACATTTTTGGGAAGGGACAAGGCTGCCTGTTTTTTTTCTTCAGCCTTGTGAAAAATCCTTACTCATGCTCTGATAAGAGAATAGCCCAGAGTTCTGCAGACATTAATTACAAGGAATGTGCTTCATTCAACACGCTCTTTTATTCATGGACAGGGATTACGTAACAAAAGGTAATGTCACCCAAGATAAATAAAATGGCGGATTAGTGTCAAAGGCTTCTACTTAAAACATACCCACATTGTACTGATTGGGGAAACTTCAGCCTCGTTTTGAAAACCCCTTTACAGGTTCGTCCAGCCGAAGTGTGAAGTTTACCGGGCAGCGTTCATGCAGCTGTTATCCGATCATCTCACACCGCGGGGGAGCAGAGCGCGGGTTCAACAGGGTATTTTCACAGCGCTGTCCCCCAAGCTGCTGGAACATGTTTGCAGTGTGAAACTCGAGCTGTGGAAGTCACGGGGCGTCGAACACATGTGGAAGTCATTCCATTCTCTCACAAAGAGATCTTTATCAGGGCAGACGGAAGAGTGGCAACAGCCCTGCTTCTAAATCATTAGGTCAGACAGCTTTTGTGGAGAGGCTGTCTGCTGTCGTCATGCTGGCGAGGAAGCACCCAGAATGGCGTGGTTGGAGCTCGTACAATACAATCAACTGCTTTAGGATAACTGTGGCTGTGAGGATTTGTTGTAATCACGGAAATGTAAAGCTGTTGCTGAACAAAATTGGTCGCAATTTGGATGTCCGCATGGTGCTTTTAAAACGCGTTTTCACACAAATGCAGCTTAAAAACACACAAAGTTTATCAACCGGTCATATTAAAATAGGCCCATATATTATTGTAAAGTCACATATTGACAGGTTTTTAAAGAATACAAATGTCTAAGCAAATTCTGCCAATATAGTCTATGGGCCAAGTTATTCAGCTAAAAATGAAATTCCTCTTGGTAAATTGTAAACTTCCGCCCATTTAAAGGTTTACAAATATACAATTTCTTGTATTGCTTAAATCGTGGAAATTTGATAAATAAGTGTTTATGTACCATAATATTTACATCAGTGGGCCTGAAAATATCATTAATGTAAATCACATCAGACATTTTTGATAGTGAAAACAATGGCACTCATATTACAAGTAAAAATAGTAATCAATAATGCAAATAAAATCCATTAATGTATACAACTTTAACTATACATTCGTTTTTTGTAATTCTTGAGGTGCACCTTAAAGATGCTCCAGTTTAGTACTCATTGGGGCATATTCTCAAGGACTTATCACTGAGTTAGTGTCACATTATCGCCGCCAAAGTGGAGATAAATTCATTGCACCATTCACAAGCTGGTGCTAACAGCCGATATCACCAGTTTCCTGTGATATGTGCTGCAAAAAACATCACCACAGATGACTCCGACAACTAACGCTAATGAGATGCAGACTAGACATTCCCGTGCAAAAAGCCGCGACAACACCACTTCGCAACATTCTCAACGACCAGCCAGATCAGCGATAAGTTCACAAAACATGTGATAAGGCGCGTTAGCAGCAGGGATTTAACACCTGCTCTTACCTGGTGTTAAGTCGGACGACAACCTGCACCATGAAAGGGAGCCCAGCCCAGAGCCACACCTGCAGAACGACAGATGCCATGGAGCCACTGATCATGCAGCTCGGAGCCCCAAGAGGGCCAAAACACCCACCGCCACCACCCCCCAGCCCACTCCCCCTGGACCCCCCCGCCCCCCCTGACCCCTCCTGGACCCCCCCCCCAGACCACCACAGAGGCAGCACAGACAAAGACAGCAGACCAGCCTCACAGACTTAACACCAGAGGATGTCATTGCCTACTACAGGCTCAAAAGGACAACCATCCTACGCATCCTGACCATCATTGCCAACAGGCTGACGGTACCAACACAGCGGACAACCAACATTCCTCCGCAGACAAAACTGCTGGCTGTGCTGCACATGTTGGCCACTGGGACCTTCCAACCAACAACTGCTAGAGTTGGAGGAGTCTCACAGCCAGGCCCATCAAAGTCCCCCACACCTGTCTTGGATGCTGTTAGACCTGGCACCATTGGCGTGGGTCTCCCTTCCATTTTTCACTTTTGTCTCCTCTGTGCTTGCCTGGTTTTAGATGCTCTGGTCACTGTGCCACTGCCATTCAGTGCCACAGCGCGAATGTTCCCTATTGTAAATTGACTGTATGAATTGGTATAATCCTAATTGACCCAAGGAACATGATAGGAAAGTCAATATAGTATGCCTGAGCTCCAAATATCAAAGTGCATCTTTTAGTGACGATTATTTCTATATTCTGTGTTTAAAACTACCACTTTTGGGAAGTAGGTATTTTCTTGCCTAAGCCTTCCCGCGTGCTCTGCTGTTATGTGTATTGGCTGTCTGGTTTTGGAGGGTCAGGGCAGGCTGAGACCGACCTGGATTAAATAGATAGATCTGCAGTTGGAGTATGGGGAGAGGTGACCCTTTGATCTGAGCAGGGCTGTGCCTGGCAAGGTGAATGATGGCTCCACCTCCCACTGTGCGTCTGATGGCAGACCCCTTCTCCCTGAAAGGCAGGATGTAGCCTCCTAAATAAAGTGCTCCAGGACGACACCAAACTGGTTCTGGCTGGGTTCAGTGATTTGTGACTTTTTGAGAACAAAGACTTTTGGGGTATAAAGATCTGTGCTAAAACCCCTACACGGTGTGTTACTTCTGGATGTCAAGACGAACCTCTGTCCGTGTAACGAGAGGGAAAGGACTTTGAAACTTTCATCCATCTTCCTGAAGCAACTACTCAAGGGTCTGATTTAAGCTTACCTCCTGCTGAAGTCTCAGGGACATTAGACTTCACCCATCAGCCGTCGGGATTCCTATTTGAGAGGGATTCTACTCGCAGGTGAGGCCTCTTTTGAGAATTCCAGAGCCTCTGGTTCTACTGCGGGGAACGCGGGCTGAAAGTCATCGCATCGCTATTGTGGGCCACCGCAGCTGAGGATCTGTTGCAGCTGAGAGCCCGCATTTGCCTGTGTTACCAAAGTCATTGTGATTGTATTTCTGGGCCACCGCAGCTGAGGAGCTGTTGCCTCTGAGAGCGCGCATTTGCCTGTGTTACCAGAGTCATCATGATCGCTATTGTGGGCCGCCGCAGCTGAGGAGCTGTTGCAGGTGAGAGCCCGCCTTAGCCGTCCTACGAGAATCATCACTATCACGGGCCGCTGCAGCTGAGGAGATGTGCCGCTGAGTGCCCGCATTTGCCATCCTACAAGAATCATCGCTATCGTGGGACGCTGCAGCTGAGGAGCTGTGCCGCTGATTGCCCGCATTTGCCGTCCTACGAGAATCATCGCTATCGCTATTGTGAGCCGCTGCAGCTGAGGAGCTGTGTCGCTGAGTGCCCGCATTTGCCGTCCTATGAGAATCATCGCTATCACTATTGTGGGCCGCTGCAGCTGAGGATCTGTGCCGCTGAGTGCCCGCACTAGTCACCACTTCGAGGATCTTATCACCTGTGGGTGCCTGCCATTAAGCCCCATCCTAGGGTTATTGTGAGTGCACGCCGCGGGCCGCTACAGCGGGGAGCTGTGGCCTCTGCGAGTCCCCCTGTCATTACCGCTGCTTCCTTGTGAGGCTGTGTGCCGTGCCCCTTTAAACCTCAGGTACATTGTGCATCACCGGGTCACGTGGACCCCAGCCTCGAACTAAGTTCATTCCACACGCTTTTTGAGTGTCTCTATTGCTTTTGAAGTGAATCTGTAATTATGTGCATTGTGGTTTCTTAATCGCTTTTTGAGCCTTGTGTTAAGCCTATATAAAGATTCTTATTTTTCTATTGCTACTTGTGTGGTGTCCCTTTGTAGTGTCTTCACTGCGTTATTGTGTATGGTCGTAAATGCTTCACACACTGCCTCTGAGATAGGCCTGTCTGCTTGTGCTACGTTACCACAGGGTTGAGCAGGGGTTATCAAAGGGTGTAGCCCCTTACTCTGACCTAGGAAGAAGGATCCCTATTTGGACATCGGCGCCAGCCGCTGCCAACTAGAGATCCCCATTTTTAACATTGCTGGTCAGCGGTGAGGATGAGGACTTGCATTTGTGATCCCCATACAATAACTGGTGTACGCTACTAGTGAGAGTGGGCCTAGGTGCAACCACATACGGTTTGATTTTGTTCTATTGTTAATTGTAATTGCCAGTTATGTCTACAATGGGTAGGCCAACGTCCAATGCTTCGGAGGATCTCATCTTTGAGAAAAGCAGGTTAGAAACCTACACTGCCAAAAAGCTAAAGTCTTTTTGCAAGCGATTAACAGTCCTTGTTGCGGGACTCTCTAGGAAGGAGGAGTATCAGAAGGCCCTTAAGGCCTGGTTAAAAGCGAGAGAGTCTGCTAGGAATGAGGGAGAGAATGCTGGAGGGCAGCAGGATGATGAAGTGGATTTAGTGCGAGGTAAAGCACTTTCCAATCCAGGTACTAGTGTGTCCTCAAAGGTTCTGTCTCCAGAAGATATGGAGGACAGGAGAAAGATAGGAGGCATAGTTTGGAGATGGCCAAATTGGAATGTCAGAAGGACCTAGAGAGTAAAAAGTTGAATATTGAAAATAACAGGTTGGCATTAGTACCTACCGAGAGTAGAGTTTACATACCCAAGGATGTAATCAAGGATTTCCATAAGAGTGAGGATATTGGGCAATGGTTTGCTGCATATGAGCTAGCCATGGTGTCTCACCGGGTCCCTGAGAAGGATTGGGGAGCGGGGTTGTGGGGACGCTTTGTGAGTGATGGAAGGGATACCCTGTTGGATCTACCTGAAGAGAGCAGGATGGTGTATGCCCATATGAAAGAGGCCTTGATGACGCGATATGGTTTGACCCCAGAAATGTACAGGCAGTGATTTAGAACCTGTAAGATGTTAAAGGGTACCACTTGGGTTGAATATGTGTCTTTTTTTTGCAGAGCAATGGATCGCTGGGTAAAGGGTAGCAAAGTGGAAACTTTTGAGCAATTGTATGATTTGTTTGCATGGGATCATTTATCTAGTAACTGTTTTCCAGAGCTACGCCAGCACCATATTGATAGCAAGCTAACTCACCCTAGGAAGCTTGCTGAGGAGGCGGACTGCTGGGTGAGCACCCGGGTTCGCAAGGATCCGGTGGGAGACTTCGCTAAAGGTGGGCAGGGTCCCCAGCAGAGAAGTGGGGGGGACAGGGGTAAACCGAGGGAGTTCCAGAGAGGGCCCCAAAGTAATTCCCAAGGGAACCAAGGAGTGGTGTCCCAGCCTCCCCATAAGAAGATGCCAGTGCCCCCGACAGGTAGGCCTGTTCAGAGGGGGCCTCTTACTTGTTTTAAGTGTGGTCAAGTGGGCCACCGGTATTACGATCCCCAGTGTCCCTAGAGGGACTCCAGTGCACCACCCAATGCGCCCCGCCAGATTGAGAGTGTAGCCCTGGGAGGGGAGGAGATGGGTGCCCAAGGAGGTGGGATCCCGTAGAATTGACTTTTGTCTCGCTAGGAGACTTTGAGAAGGTCCCTAACCCTGCACTGCCTGCTAATACTAAGAAGTACAGGCAGTAGGTGACCATCAAAGGCCATAGGGTGGAGGCTCTGAGGGACACAGGAGCTAGCGTCACTGCTGTCAGTTCCCGGTTGGTGTCCAAAGAGCAGGTTGTCCCCCATGCATTCTGCCCAGTAGTGTCAGCAGACAACTCTGAGAGCCAGTGTGAGGTGGCTCAAGTTCCCTTGAGTGGGGGGGTCTCAGGAACTCTTGAAGTAGCTGTGAGGTCAGCCATGCTGGTAGACTGTCTGTTGGGCAACGATTTAGAGAACTCCCCGTGGGCTACAGTGGAGAGGAAATCTCACTTGGAAATGTTGGGTCTGCCTGAGTGGGCGTACGCGACCACTCGGTCCATGGCAGCCAGTAAGGATGTTCAGAAGGACCCAAAGCCTGAAAGTATGGCACAGGCCCCTGCCTTAAAGAGAAGAGGTAGGGGGCGCTGGAAACCAGCCCCCATAGTTCCGCCGGTCCAGGAGGGAGCAGACCTTGAGGGGGATGCCTTGGAGCCTACAGGGGAACAAGTAGCCGAACTGGGAGCTGACCCAATGGCAGCAGGAAGGAGGGCCAACCAGGGAGGAATTTTGTGATCAGCAGAGAACGTGCCCTTCTCTTGAGGGGCTGCGGCGACAGGCTGCAGCCCAGGCAGCAGGTGTTCAGTCAGGGTCACATCTGATCTATTGGGAGAATGACCTTCTTTACAGTGAGCCTAAGGTTGCTGAGCCTGGGTCAGCCCGTGTGCTGGTGGTACCGCAGCGCTTCAGAGCCTTCCTACTGGGGTTGGCTCACGATGTGCCATTGGCCAGATATCTGGGGCAGACCAAGACCTTTGAGAGGCTGGTCACCCACTTTTATTGGCCCCAGATGTGCAGGAGCTCAGATGCTCACTGCAGGACATGTGAAACTTTCCAGGCAAGTGGGAAGAGTGGGGGGAAGATCAAGGCCCCACTTCAGCCCTTTCCAGTTGTCGGTACCCCATTCGAGCGAGTGGGCATTGACATTGTGGGGCCTCTGGACCCCAAGCCAGCCCTGGGCAACAGGTTCATCCTGGTCTTGGTGGACCATGCCACCTGGTACCCTGAAGCCATCCCACTCAAGACAGAGTCAGCCCCCGTGGTGGGATGTGCTCTGATGGGGATTTTCTGCCGTGTGGGATTCCCCAGAGAGGTGGTGTCTGATAGGGGTACTAACTTCATTTCCAAATATATGAAGGCTCTGTGGGAGGATTGTGGGGTGACTTACAAGTTTACAACTCCTTACCACCCCCAAGGTAATGGGCTGGTTGAGAGATGATTCAACCGGACCCTGAAGGGCATGATTATGGACCTAGAGGAGCCCATGAGGCGTAAGTAGGACGTCCTCTTGCCATGCCTGCTGTTTGCTTACCGGGAGGTGCCACAGAAGTCCTTAGGGTTCAGTCCCTTTGAACTGCTCTATGGTCACCCGGTAAGAGGACCTCTGAGTCTGGTCAAGGAAGGCTGGGAGCAATCTCCCAGGAAACCTCCCCAGGATGTGTTTAGTTACATGCTGGCCTTCAGGAACCAGACTCGGCGTTTCAGAAAACGTGCTGAGGCAAATCTGAAAGCCAGCCAGGAAGAGATGAAACACTGGCACGATCAGAATGCCACCCTGATTGAGTTTCAGCCTGGTCAAAAGGTTTGGGTCATGGCCCCAGTGGAGCCCTGTGCGCTCCAAGATAAGTGGACTGGCCCCTTTGAGGTCGTGGAGCGCAAGAGTCCTGTTGCCTACAAGGTGGACTTGCGGTCTCCCAGGAACCCCTTGCGGGACCTGCATGTTAACCGCCTCAAGCCCCACTTTGAGAGGTCTGAAGTGGGCATGCTTCTGGCCACAGATGCTGGAATGGAAGAGGAGAGTGAGCCTCTTCCTGACCGCCTGCGTGCAGAGGAGCAAGATTGGTCAGTGGAGGGTGTGGTCCTCTCCACCACACTGACCCCTGAGCAGCAGAGCGATTGTCACCAACTATTGGGGCAATTCAGTGACCTGTTCTTCCTGGTGCCTAGTGTCACTGATTGGTGTGTCCAAGACGTAGACACTGGGGACAGTCCTCCTGTGAAGCACAAGGCTTACCGAGTGACTGACCGGGTCAGGGCATGCATTAAGGAGGAGGTCTCTAAAATGTATGCTTTAGGGGTGATTGAGTCCTCTAGCAGCCCTTGGTCCAGCCCCATGGTCCTGGTACCAAAAGCTGCAGCACCTGGTGCCACCCCAGAACTTCGGTTCTGCGTGGACAACCGAGGTCTCAATTCAGTCACAAAGACTGATGCAAACCCCATCTCCAGAGCTGATTAGCTCATAGATCGGCTAGGGGCTGCACGGTACCTTAGCACGTTTGATTTGATGTCTGGGTATTGGCAGATCACCTTGACTGATGGGGAAAAGGAGAGGTCAGCATTCTCTACCCCAGATGGGCATTACCAGTTCCGGGTGATGCCCTTTGGGATGAAGAATGCCCCTGCCACCTTTCAGAGGTTGGTTTACAGGGTGTTGGTTGGGCTAGAAGATTTCAGTGCCACCTACCTGGATGACATTGTAGTGTTTAGTTCCTCATGGGAGGACCACCTGCGCCACCTCTGGGAGGTTTTTATGGCCCTGCTAAAGACCGGCCTCACAATCAAGGCAAGTAAGTGCCAGATTGGGCAGGGTTCCGTGGTGCTCTTGGGACAGCAGGTGGGGAGCAGCCAGGTGGTGCCCCTACAGCCCAAGATTGAAACCATCCTGGCTTGGGAGCCCCCAAAGACCCAGACACAGGTGAGAGCCTTTTTAGGACTCACGGGTTATTACAGGAGGTTTGTCAAGGGGTATGGCAACATTGTTGCACCCTTTACTGGGCTGACTTCTAAGAAGCAGCCAAAGATTGTGAACTGGACTGACACCTGTCAGAAAGCTTTTGACGCCCTGAAGACTGTCATGTGCACAGCATCGGTACTTAAGGTGCCCAACTTTACAAAAGAATGTGTTGTCCAGACAGACGCTTCCGAGCATGGTGTAGGGGCCCTTATGTCACAGATCAATGAGGAGGGCCTAGACCAACCTGTAGCCTTCATTAGTAGGAGGTTACTTCCAAGGGAACAGAGGTGGAGTGCAATTGAGAGTGAGGCATTTGCTGTGGTCTGGGCACTGAAGAAGCTGAGACCATACCTGTTTGGGCCTCTCAGATGGTTGATGCAGAGGAGGGGAGAGAATCCAAACTTGTTGAGGTGGTCCATTTCCCTACAGGGTATGGACTAAACGGTGGAACACCGCCCTGGTACAGAACACGCCAATGCTGATGGTCTGTCCAAATGTATCCGCCTTAGTGATGAGAACTCCCAAGTGGGTGGGTAGTTCTCCCCACATTTCAGCTGGAGGGGATGCGTGTTAGGCCTTGGCACCATTGGCGTGGGTCTGCCTTCCATTTTTCGCTTTTGTCTCCTCTGTGTTTGCCGGTGTTAGATGCTCTGGGCACTGTTCCACTGCCCTTCAGTGCCACAGCGCGAATGCACCCAATTGTAAATTGACTGTATGAATTGGTATAATCCTAATTGACCCAAGGAACATGATAGGAAAGTCAAATTTAGTATGCCTGAGCTCCAAATATTAAAGTATGGCTTTTAGTGATGATTATTTCTATATTCTGTGTTTAAAACTACCACTTTTGGGAAGAAGGTATTTTCTTGCCTAAGCCTTCCTGTGTGCTCTGCTGTTATGTGTATTGGCTGTCTGGTTTTGGAGGGTCAGGGCAGGCTGAGACCAACCTGGATTAAATAGAGAGATCTGCAGTTGGAGTGTGGGGAGGGGTGACCCTTTGATCGGAGCAGGGCTGTGCCTGCCAAGGTGATTGATGGCTCCACCTCCCACTGTGCATCTGATGGCCGACTCCCTCTCCCTGAAAGGTAGGATGTAGCCTCGTAAATAAAGTGCTCCAGGATGACACCAAACTGGTTCTGGCTGGGTTAGTGATTTGTGACTTTTTGAGAACAAAGACTTTTGGGGTATAAAGATCTGTGCTAAAAATCCCTACATGGTGTGTTACTTCAGGATGTCAAGACGAACCTCTGTCTGTGTAACGAGAGTGGAAGGACTTTGAAACTTTTGTCCATCTTGCTGAAGCAACTACCCAAGGTCCTGATTTGAGCTTGCCTCCTGCTGAAGTCTCAGGGACCTTAGACTTCACCCATCAGTCATCCGAATTCCTATTTGAGAGGGATTCTACTCGCAGGTGAGGCCTCCGTTGAGAATTCCAGAGCCTCTGGTTCTACTGCGGGGAACGCGGGCTGAAAGTCATCGCATCGCTATTGTGGGCCGCCGTAGCTGAGGAGCTGTTGCCACTGAGAGCCCGCATTTGCCTGTGTTACCAAAGTCATCGCATCGCTATTGTGGGCTGTCGCAGCTGCGGAGCTGTTGCCGCTGAGAGCCAGCATTTGCCTGGCTTTCTGATCCATTACGGAGCCGCCGCCGGTTACTAATCAACCCAGTCCGGATACTTAGGTGTACTCGTGGCACCCACTAATTTCATTAATTGGAACCTTGCGCATTTTTCAAGAGCTTACTGGCCCTCATCTTGATAATGCAGCCTGATTGAACGCGCTGTCAGCTAATGGTGCTCCTTTCCCCTCATTCACCTTTCCCTTGAGTCTTGATAAAGACCCCCCAATAAGGATGAAGCTACCTTTATGATTACAGGGGTCGAAACGTTGACATATTGGCATTTATATCAAACACAGGTGACAGAGACATGTTTATCTGTACCTATAATGTTATGTTTTGTTACTTTATTGGTTTGCCAAGTAAAAGGCCGGATTGGATTTAAGAAACTTGGATGTATCCGAACCACATTACCTTTCGTTTATTTACACCATCACTCATTTCTCCTGGATCACTCACAAACCCCACCCCGTCCCTTCCTTTTCTCTCTGAGCACCAATGTGTATCAATTTTGATTAATCGCATTTTCTTATGTCTTGATTAATTTCCATTCTGTGATGCAAAAGAAATCACAAGAAATCATCTGTCTTTGCAGTGACGTTTGAATTATTTAATGTATTTGAATTTGGTTCTACACACGTGAATTTAAAATCAATTTTCCGCTGTGACCGTTTATTTATGTACGAGTGCCTGCACTAGTCACCACTTTGAGGATCTTGTTATCACCTGTGGGTGCCCACCTTTAAGCCCCGTCCCGGTGTTATCGTGTGTGCACGCTGCGGACCACTACAGCGAGGAGCTGTGGCTGCTGCGAGTCCGCCTGTCATCACCACGGCTTCTTTGTGAGGCTGCATGCCGTGCCCCTTTAAATCTCAGGTACATTGTGCATCACCGGGTCGCGTGGATCCTGGCCTCAAACTAAGTTCATTCCATACTCTTTTTGAGTGCCTCTATTGATTTTGAAGTGAATCTGTAATTATATGCATTATGGTTTCTTGATCGCTTTTTGAGCCTTGTGTTAAGCTTATATAAAGATACTTATTTTTCTATAGCTACTTGTGTGGTGTCCCTTTGTAGTGTCTTCACTGCGTTATTGTGTATGGTCGTGAATGCTTCACACACTGCCTCTGAGATAGGCCTGTCTGCTCATGCTACGTTACCACAGGATTGAGCAGGGGTTATCAATGGGTGTAGCCCCTTACTCTGACTTAGGAAGAAGGATCCCTATTTGGACATCGGCGCCAGCCGCTGCCAACTAGAAATCAACTAGACTAGAGATTGCCATTTCTAACAGATGCCATCACCAGCTTGGTACCCCAGTACCTTAACTTCCCACACACTGCGCAGGAACAGCTGAAAACTGAGCAAGGCTTCTACGCCATAGCTGCCTTCCCGCATGTGTTGGGGGCAATCGACTGCACACATGTACTCCTCATGCCCGCTGCCACCACTGCACACAATCACCGCAATGGGAAGCACACGCATTCAATCAATGTGCAGGCAATAGTGGACCACCGTGTACTCTTCACCAATGTCGTCGCCAACTACCCAGGCAGTGTGCATTATTCCTTCATCTTCCGACAGTCCATCATGAACCAGCACTTTGAGGCTGGCACCTATGGGAATGCAATGCTCATTGGTAAGTACCAAATGGACAGACCACACACCTCAACTCCACAATCATGCAACTCACAACTCTGGGAATGCACATGTTACAAACTCACACACAACATGCCAAACAACATGCCCACCTACCAGACATGACAGCACAACTTACTGTGGTGACCTGGGCAGGCCATGTACACGAGCCATCAACGACATGGCACCTCAGCCACACAATAGCAGAATGTGGGAACCACCTTTTGACCCCTCATCATCACAGAAAGTGATATCATATGATCTTTTAGACTGGATCCTAGAGAAGTGAGGTCATATGAACTTAATCCAGATGACATCACAAAAACTAAGATTGCTTAAGTTAAGAGTTGTTTAAATGCACAATTACATAATAACACAAGCTACTAACACAAATACATTTTGATTTTATATACCACCCTCATTTTCTGAATAGGATGATATCATTGATTTGGAGCATTCCACATTTCGCTTTTTTCTTGCATAAAAGTATGTATTTGTTGAAGAGGAGAATCTAGTCCCATAAAAAATCACGAATGCAACCCATTTAGGCCAAATTATTTATACTTCAACCTGTCAATTCAATAGTTTCTCTAATGTATCTCTCAATCATAAAATGTGTTGGGAAATTCCTGAATGACACACAAAAATATATTAAAAAACATTAGATTTGCCCACCTGTGTTTCTTCGTGTAGACCAATGACAGCATAGTTATTGATGTATATTGCTTCTTGGCATTGTTAATACACTTTGATTAGTATCACTTGTAAGGCAGTATCACCCACCACAGCACAACAGTATGGTTTTAATTCAATCACATAATTTCCCAAGTATTCACAAAAATCCAAATCTGCAACATCCTGTTTGAAAGATGTGCATGTTTTTATTCCATGTTGTTTATTTAAGAGACTGTACATTGCCCTCATATATTTATTTATTTTACAGTGGTGCAAGTTGAATGCCACAGTTCCCAGCTGGAACTACAGAAAGTAAACAGTGCATATCACAGCACGGTTTACCTTCTGCTCATGGCATGGCCTTTGGCACCTCTGAGTCCAGAAGTCACAAATTCAATGCCAACTGCAGCAGGGAGAAGCCAGGGGTCACAGCTGGCGACCCCTAAATATCTTCTATTTTCTAAACCCTTATTTTTAGGAATTCAGGTTGTGGGTATATTATAATATGACAGAATATGGTCCTCTAAAGTCATGTATGTTTAATTCCTCACTAGACAGACTCAGCCATATATCATTCCAGAGGTCTATAAACTGAGTGTGATGAACTGGACAAAAGCATCTTCTATTGTTTATAGTGCTTAGAAGTAGCAAAATGCTATACAAAAACAAAAGACAGTTATCACTTTGAAGGTTTGGATAATTGTAAGGATCATTTAGTCATGATTCTAACATTTCTTAGCTTTGCATTTTTTTCAACTCAATTTTCTTTTTCTTTTTTATTTCAACATGTTTTATTAAATTTTATACAAGAACACATTAGTACTTCTGTTACAGGGTTTGCATTGATAACTCTGCTAGCTTTTTTGCTAACTACATTTTCTGAAGCAACTTGTGCCACTTCCTATCTTTCAGGATTGAATTGTTAGTCACTGTCTCCAGGGCCCAACCAGGACTTAAATGCAACAAGGGCAAACATGTCCAAACCAGCCCTGCTTCCTTCCTTCTCATTCTCTCATCGCTCTTTTCTCTGTCTTCTCAATTGTTCATCCCACTCTCCTGAACCCCCCCTAGCTGATGTAATTACCTGGAGACGCAGGAGAAAGTGAGAGAAAGTTGCCATCAGGGGCCCCTGCCCTAAAACCAGACTCCAAAGACTCCAGCCCGCTGGAGAAATGCGGGTGGAAAAAGCCGGCAGTCCGGGGGGAACTGTCCCGAATGGCAATGTACACACAGCTGCTAGATTATGTGTGGGAGCCTTCTTGTGTGCTGTGTTACACTTCTTTGTCTCCTTCTGCTCTTATACTACCTACATGCGAAAACCTATGGCCCCGAAATGTTACTGTCATTATTGGTAGTGTGCTATTGACGATGATGCTTTCTGCGTGTCACAAGCGGTGCCAGATCTGCCCATTTGCGCATATATAATCATCAAGTGTACATTTAATAACTTTGGGGCATATTATCAAGAAACGGCGTTAAAATTATCGCCGCTTTAGCGGCAGAAAACTGCTGTTAAAGCGGCGATAATGAGCTTGATAATATGCCGCAGAGAATTCCCATAGAAGCCCATGTTCTGGTGTCAACCTGGGCTTCTATTGGAATTCTCTGCGGCATATTATCAAGCCCATTATCGCCGCTTTAGCAGCAGTTTGCTGCCACTAAAGCGGCGATAATTTTAACACCGTGCTTGATAATATGCCCCTTGGTCACTCAAGTCCATTCATGCTTGACCTTTGACATACAAACCGAGAAAAAACAAAATGTAATGATCATAGAACTAGGGGGATAGAGATGTTCCCATTCTTCTGAGTGCCCAAGAAAATGTGTTTGTGGCCATTCCTTAAAAATCTTCAGCTGGCTGTTAAAAGTGTATTATTTCTGGTGATTAGTGTGCGGGGCTGTTCCTCACGTCACTTATTACAGATTCTCAAACTTCTTTGTCGTTGTCAGTCTTAACTAAATTCATCTTGCAATGTATGTCAGCAAGCGTCCATTGCGTTACTCCCTTGTTTGATATGGCCTGTTATTTGAGTAACACTTTCCCCTTCGTTTGCACTCAGCACACACCTGTCCTAGTACATAAATGCTCAAGAATAGCCACGAAAACTCCAGTAAAATTGCTCCCACGCCTAGAGCAAACAGGTGGTGTTTGCTAGAGATCCGCCAGAGAGTCAGGTTAAAAAATATTTAGCGCTCATGTAAAAATGGTGCAAACATAAGTTTATTTTGTCCCACTTTCCATGAATATTTTTGTACAAGTACAAAACAGAACCATAAGGAGAGATTACAAAAAATGTCACACAATACAGCACAGTAATCAAAGTTGCTGCTTTGCGTTGCAGGAGAGCACAATGGGGCATATTTATGTTCCCTGGCGCATCCCTGCAAATCAGCATGGATGCGCCAGGGAAGATGCGTCACGCAAGTTTGCCCTTACGCCACCGCAGATGTGCCGCATTTACAATGCGGTGCATCGTGGCGCAAGGACAAGCAGATACGTGATGCATCTGCCGGCGTAAGGTTGGCGCAGTGCTGAAGTTGCTGATCTCATCCATTCGTCAATGCAGATAAGACAGTCCTTAAAATGCTTTTTAGTATCACTTGGGTCAGGACCAAAAGTGACCAGAATCTGCGTGTCGTCCGCATAGGATATGACATCAAACCCGTGTGATCTAATTACTTCAGCTAAAGGGGTCATATAAAGGTTGAAAAGAGTCGGGCTTAAAATGGAGCCCTGAGGAACTCCCATTTTCACTGGCCTTGCACAGGAAACAAAGTTTCCCAGCTGAACAGCAGTGGTGCGCTCAGATAGGTAGCTAATGAACCACCTCAGAGCATTTCCCCTGACACCAATCTCCCATAGTCTTTGCTCAAGAATCTTATGGGAGATGGTGTCAAAAGCCGCGGAAAGATCGAGCAGGACAAGCACAGCGGATTGGTGTTTATCAAGGGCCAATCTGATGTTATCGGTGACCTCAACCAATGCCGTTTCTGTACTATGTGCTGCTCGAAAACCGGATTGAGAGGGGTCAAGAAGTTCATACCTCTCTAGATGTCTCACCAGTTGCTGATTTATTATGGATTCCAGTATTTTTCCAAAATATGGGAGCAGTGAAATGGGACGATAATTCAAAAGTACCTTAGGGTCCGCTGTTGGTTTCTTTAAAATTGGTCTGACACTAGCTACCTTCCAAACAGAAGGGAACACCGCGTCAGCCAAAGATTGGTTGAAAAGTGCAATTAGACTGTCAAGGACAGTGGGTGCTATTTTGGAGAAATATTTAGCAGGAATAGTATCAGCCGGGGAGCCGGAGTTTATTTTCTGCATAGCTGAAATAACAGTTTTTTGATCACATTCGATAAATTTAACTAAAAGGCCTGAAGGATTTGATAAAAAACAGGGTCGTTCTATTAGGTGACTATCGTTGGGTATGGGGGGAAAAGTCTTTTGAATAGTCATAATTTTTTCATCAAAAAAATTTCACAACGAATCGGCCCAATCTTGAGACACGGGTATGGTAGGTAGACTTGTAGAGGTTGTGAAATCCTTTAAAATGTGAAAGAGTTCTCTAGAAGAGTTCTCTGCCCTAGTTATTCGGTTCAACAAATAAGACTTTTTTCCCTGTTTTATTTCGTTCATATACAGATGGTGCAATTTTTTATAACTTTCCTCATTTGCAGGGCTTCTATTTTTTCGCCATAATCGTTCGGCCCTTCTACACAAGTTTTTTGTAATTTTTAGTTGGTCAGTAAACCAAGGGGCGGTTTTGGCCTTAGGATTGGCCTTTTTAAAAGGAGCAATTTTATCAAAAGTAGCCAGAATATCTTCATTCAAATTTAACGCCCTTTGATTAGTGCTGATTTCTAAAACTTTATGGTCCGAGCCAAAATGTTCTTGGAAAAGATGGGGGGTAATCTTACGCCAGGATCTGCGTAGAACGATTTCATTTACCTGACTATTTTTCCCCGTTGAAACCCTAGAAATAATAAATTTCAATAGGTAGTGGTCGGTCCATATCAGTGCTTCTGGAGGTTCCATAACAATGTCAGGTATATTTGTGAAGAGAAGGTCTAGTGTATGCCCCGCTTGGTGAGTAGAACCATCAACCAACTGTACAAGACCTATCAAACTCATATTTGTAATAATACGTGTGGTGCAATGAATTCTAGTATTTGATTGGAAAAATTGCCTTTAACACCAGGAGGTCGATAGACCAGAGCCGCTCTCCAAATATTGTTTGAGAGACCGGTAATCTTAACTGCGCATATTTCCATCTGGGCGTTCATTATATTATCCAAGATTGTAATTGCTAGGGTGTCTTTGTAAGCTATTAATATACCACCCCCTCTTTTTCCTTTCCTGTCGACTCAAATGATTTCATATTGCGAGGGAAAGGCGACATATATATCTGGGCCAGCATCTGCATGAAGCCAGGTTTCAGTAATGAAACATATGTCAGGGTTATTTGAGTCTAATATATCCCATACCTCAGTTGAGTGTTTGGGAATAGAGCGTGCATTTAAGTAGATCGCCCTAAGGGGCGTGTTTTGTTTACCGCAATAAGGAGGACATTTTGGGGACCTGCAACCAAAAGGTGCAGAGGAGCGCCAAATGTCTTGGACCTTAGACGGGTCGGTTTCCCATGTGCCAGTAAATCTGCCTGCGTAGGGATGTAAGTCTTTAATCTCTTGGCTCGTATATTGAATGAAACCCATATTTCTAACAGCGCGCTCAAAATAGCGAAGATAAGGAAATAAGAACAGAAATATTAAGAGCGCTAGTACGGAATACCAACTAAAAATACCACAGTACCTGGCTCCTGGCTGCAGTCAGGCGCGGACGGGCGCAGACGGGCTTGCCTTTGGCGCGCCCTCGGCGCGCCGCCGCTGCGCGCGTCCACGCCCTTAGTCGGACTAAATAGCGAGGGGGGCGTGCGAGGCTGGAGCGCTAACCTGCGAGTTCCGGTGGCAACCGGAAGTGAGTACTAGCCCCAACGACCCTCCGCTCAATCGGCACCAGCCGTGACGGAACGGGGTCAGGGGCAGCTAAGCAGGGCGAGGCAACAGTTTAAGTAGGTACATATAGCTTAATATTTTTAAAACGATGTGCAAACATAGCATCTGTCGAAAATGTGCAAAACAGGCAATATTAAAAGTTTTCATAAGCAAGAACAGCTATTTTAAAACATAGCTTTTTCACAGGCTAGAATGACCGGAGGAGATACCGCAGAGTCTGAATAAACACCTGGCAGTGGCCTCAAACACTTGAGCAGCGCTGCGCGCGTCCGCGCCCTTAGTGGGACTAAATAGCGAGGGGGGGCATGCGAGGCTGGAGCGCTAACCTGCGAGTTCCGGTGGCAACCGGAAGTGAGTACTAGCCCCAACGCTTTAAATCACTTTAGAATGTCTCATTTGGATATTTTGTGCAATGCTAAATCCATTTTCATGATAAAAACCATTAAAATATGTATGCTAGTAAACACCTGCAACTGCCCAATTAAACATATAGTAAGCCATCTTGTTTTGTGTCTCAGAAGCCACTACTTCTGTCTGACAGGAGCTGCCGGAGAACTGGTGGATAATCAATTTTGCAGAAATGACCAAACAATTTCGCACCAGATTTTGCTCTGATCGGCCAGTGCAAAATATGATTTTCAGTCAGCGCTGATGTCGTTCTTTAGTGGGTCGTTCATTGTAAATGCCATTTTGCACTGGTCAGCCAGTGAATGCACTTCTGCAAAATGTCTGTTCACCTGTTTAAAATGGAGCAGTCACCTATGTAATGCATGTATCCTACTCAAGAAAGGTGAGTTTACCTAGCATGAGGCCAAAACAACAGCTGCTGTAACTTGCACACACAAGAACATTACTCAGTTCATAGCAGACTGGATTCCCAAAATGTTTTCACTGGCACTATTTTTGAGTTAAGTTAGTGCTTAGGACAAACACCTTTTACCACCATATTGTGAAATCAAATTTCTAGAGGTTCAATGGAAGACAAGAATACTTGTGAATATTTGTTGTGTGGCATGGTGTTGTGATGATGTATTCTGTTGTTTTATTTGTGCTACTGTGCTTTTGTGCTGCTCCAGTATTGCAATATGATTTTGTTGTGTTGTATTGTGGTTATTATGGTGGTTTTTGATTTTTGGCTGTTACCTTGTGATGTGTACTGTTATATTTTAATTGTATTGTTATTATCTTTCTTTATATTTTTATCAATTGTGTTACGTTCTGTTGTTAACTTTAGATATGTCAACATTTTGATACATTTGAACCAAAAGTAGTACATTCCTTTAGGGTTCCTATGACAAGACACCATTTACCTTTGTCCAATGTAGTAAAATACTACTGCTCCGTCTCTTCAATATTTAGGTCACAATTCTTCCCAAAACTGTGACAGTGACCTGTCATCATTTAGTACTTCCACAGTTCACTTTATGTGATGAGACCCACTATCATAACCATCATAACTCGTTCCTCTATACGCAGTGTTCCAGAGGTGCAATAAAGCATGGTCCATAGTAGAGAATTAGCCTCCTATTCCCACTATGATACTTGGTGCATGCTTCACAAACCATGGTCTATGAATAGTTCACTCTTATTGCAGGCTTGGGTGTGGTTCACTCATGAATCTTTCAGAGCATGATGTGTTAATATACAGGAAAAAATGTTCTGTGATTCACAAAACTTAAATGCAGATGAAGCATGAGTAAGGTAACATACACAGGTAGTAAACACATGGAGAAATTTATATTGTTTTTGGATAAACTCCTTCTTCTACAATTCCACCTTTAATTAATTGTGTAATATGTTCCTTCCCACACTGGAAAGTAAATAACTCCTGTCAATGGCAGGTGTTTATTGCTAACATTTCCCCTGGTGGCAGGAGATAGGTGACACATTTGTGA
This sequence comes from Triturus cristatus, assembly GCF_964204655.1. Taxonomy (NCBI): domain Eukaryota; kingdom Metazoa; phylum Chordata; class Amphibia; order Caudata; family Salamandridae; genus Triturus; species Triturus cristatus. The sequence goes on from NC_140591.1 coordinate 1,082,047,774, forward strand.
TTACCCATTAGTGGGTGTTCACAAACATACAGAGTATTCCCGCCATGTAACACCCACCACACACCTGCCCCAGCTTGTAATTCTCTGCACATTAAAAGCTTTGTGTGATTCCTTTTACAAGTATAGAACCAAATAGAATAGCAAAAGTGTTTTTTTTCACTTATAAAAGGACTAGCTGTGTCGGTGTCCAACAATCTGCTGAGTATAAGTGGCATCTTTAGTACTTTCAATTAGCTAGATTGTATGTGTGTTATATCGCAAGTTGTTTGAAGCACTTTTACTGGTGTTCTTATAGTTTTAATAATTATGGTTTACTGTTTTCGACTTTTCAGTGCATTGCTTTTCTTTTCATGTACAGTTGTAATTAACTAAGCCATGAATACATAAATTCAATTGAATTTAAATTTGCTAATTTACATAGACTATGTTGCCTTAGAATTTTGTGTGATCTATTTTGCTCACAAAATTATCTCTGACATAAATTTCCACAACCAATTCACCTATATGATTTCCTGTAGTTCCATTTTTATGTAGTAATATGGTGGCTTATTTGTAAGTAATTCCAATCCATCTGTAACATTAGTACATACATAATATATAATATAAGTTGTAATCTTTCCAACAAAGTATATTAAAAAGGGGTTTGTAGTGTAAAAAACCTCTTCCACTGAAGAATTCTTCAGGACTAGGGGCAAGTGTTTGTGTGTGCGGGGAACAGGGCAGCTCTAAGCTAAGCAGCTACTAGCTACTGGGGAGGAATATGTTTTTTTTCTGTTGTAGTGGGCTTCCCGACCTCCCCCCATTTGGCATATACCTTGTAAAACGGCCTCAGTGTCCTGCACCCGATGGTCTCGCCGTGGCGGCCCTCTAAAGGGCCCGCAGTGGTGTGTGACCCTCAGGCGGCTGGTGTAAAGATCCTGCACTGGGAGGTCGCCGCCAAGGAGCTGCAGCGGGCCTGAGCAGCCCGCGTGCAGGCTCACAGCGGCAGTTGCAGAGGCAGTACAAGTGAGCATGAAGGTCAGGAGATCGTCCCACCCGCTACAGCTGTATTCTTGGAGGTTTCCAGCACCCTCCGATCCAGGGGAGTAGCTGGTGGAGTATCTAAGAGGCTGCAGAAAAAGTCAGGTGGGCCTAGCGCCCTAAGCTTATGGATAGGAGCAGTCAATCCAGTGATAAGATGGGTAAGGTTGGAGGCAAGATCTCAAGGTATACATTGCGTACCAGATCTATAACAACAACAAGGGTAAGACCTGGGCTAGAATTTCCTCTGGTTTGTGTGGCCACCGATGCTAAGGATATAGTGGAGGGGAAGAGTCCGCATGGAAGGGGCAGAAAGATTCCCCCCAGATTATGTTTACCCCTTCCCTTAAATACTTCTATAAAGTCCTGAAACTTACGGCCCCACCAAGTGCGGAGGGAGGTGCGGAAGAGGATGTGAGGCAGAGGACCCTGAGCATGGATAATGTTTCCGTTGCATCTGTTGCTGGTAGAGATACTCCTCGTAGCAAAATCATGAAATCTGAAGCAGAAAGTGGGCTAGGGGAAGGCCTATGCAGCATAACTCAGGTTCCTACGAATAACAAGTTTGATGTCCTTGCAGTAGCAGACAAACCAAGATCAGCTGTAGAGCACTGTCAGCAAGTAACTGAAGCAGGGGGTGCAGTTAGGGTGCAACCTGAGGAATCGTTGGCTGACGTCCTCCTAGGTTTAAAAGAAGAGATGAACAACAGATTTAAGATGTGAGAGGCTAATCAAGCAGATATCCAAGCCTCCTGTACTGCACTAGCTCAAAAACTGGAAGAAGTGGCTGCTCAGACTGGAGGATTAGAGGAGGAGGTAGCCATAATTTGACAGGACGTCACAAAAAATACCTCTGGGATAAGCCTGCTGACCAAGAAGAACCAAGGACTGAGGGACGACCTTGAGAGGATTGACAATCACTCACAGAGGAATAATCTGAGGTTTTTGAATATCCTGGAGGCGGAGGAGGGAACTAATTTCAAGTCTTTTATAATCACATTGTCGCGAGACACTGGCCTGAAAGACAGGTCAGACATTATTCTTGACCAAGAGATACAGCGTGTACATAGAGACCCCTTCAAAAGGAACCTTCAAAGGGAGAATCCAAGGAAGATTTTGGTTAATTTTCTCTCCTATGCAGTAAAAGAGACGATACTGAATACTGCCTCAAGGAATGGCCCTTTGTCGGTTGGTTCCTAGTCCCTATTTATCAGATCAGATGTTTGCAAAGCAACAGATTAGAGGCAGTGGGAATTAGGCAAGAGAATGGAGGAGTTGCATAAAATAGGGGCAAAAGTATAACTAAAATTCCTGGCAATGCTTCATGTCATGTGGAATAACAAAATGCATAACTACCGAGCAGTGAAAGAAGTAGATGCCCTGATTGAAACCATAAAAAAGGCTGTATCCTGAGCCTTAAGGAGATTGCGAATGACAAATCAGGGGGCAGGAGGTGGAGAAGGTGGGGGGTCCACTGTGGTTAAGCTTATTCTGAATATGATCAACCCTTCCCGGGGAAGCTCATCAGGCATCCCTTGCCTGCCAGTTATGGGAGGTGTCTTCAGGGTGCGATAGGGGCAGTTGGGCACGCGGTTTGGGATGGACATGGGGTTCAGGATGGGCACTGGGTGGGGAGCAGCTGGAAAGAAGGGATATAAATAAGTCCTCAATATCATCAAGTCATAACCTTATTGAGGGCTGGCCTAAGACAACGCATCTGAAGAAAGGTCTTCAAATTGTTGAAGATGATAGGGGGTAGTAAAGAGCTATTTTACTTCATGTGGAACGTTAGTGATCTTAGAACTAAAGGTAGACAGAGACTGGTGATGATATATTTAGAAGAAAGTCTGGCTCACATCATTCTATTGCAAGAGACTCATCTAATGACTAGCGAGAGTAGACTCCTTTTTTCTCAAATTCAAATTCAAAACAAGCTTTATTCGATTTAAACACTTAAATCATAAAAGCACAATACATAAAAGAGATAAAATTCATATTTTGCCTGTCCATTGGTTTACAGGATTTGAAAGTATCAAACATGTTGATAAATTATTACATTTATCACATCAATTTTTTTTTTTTAAAACATACATACACAGGAATTAAAAACAAAATCATGTAACGATTAAAACTAGAAGATAACATTGATTTTCTAGTCCTAATCACACCCTTCAAGTATTTTGCTAGGCAATCAATAAACATTTCTTCATCTTAAAGTTGTAGTTTAAGAATGCAGGACTACATTGTCTCAAACCCATCTTCTTCAGTATTGGCAGAATCAATCTTTTACGCAAAAAATCATAACATTTTCAGAAAAACAAAGTATGTATAGTGGATTGGGAGGAAATGTTGTCACAAGGACAAAGATCTAGAAGTGGGGTCCAGTCGTTCATATTAGGAAATGCAATCATTCTATAAAAACTACCTAAGCGGAAGTGAGTTAGCAACTTCCTATTGTTACTCCCCTTCACACTTGCAAGATAGGGTTGAATCCCTGGTTGTATTAATAACAGTTGATTCTCTCTAAAAGACGATTTAATTATTTCTCAAGATAGTCTGTTATTCCCCAGGAAATCCATGCAGGTAGTCTTCAAGACTTTCCTTGGAACAATAGCAATGCTAGTCGGCTTAGAAAAGTATTCTGGGCATGCCGTCAGCCATAAAATCTTTAACATAATTAAGCCATGGTATACGTGACTCCCCTTGCAGTTTAAGACAGTCATTTATCACGTCACGATTAAGGCCAGTGGAGGGACTAGACCAGATCTTGTGCCATAATAAGACCAGCTGTATTTTGATTATATCTCATAGATACGGCATTCCAAGTTCTGCGTGGCAGATGTATGCAGCAGTACTTTTAGGGACCACTAGAAGATACCTTAAAAATACGTTCTCCACTGGCTGTAAAGGTTGTACATCTGCAATGCCCCAAATACCGGCTCCAAATATGGCTGTTGAAATACATTTAGCATTGTAAATTTTTATCAATTCAACAATAGGTCGTTTTCCCAGCTTCCTGGCAAAATTCACCAAAGCTGACGTAGAATTTGCGAATAATAGTTTCCTCACTGTTATAGCGTTCACTGATGAACATCTTTTTTCAAAAACAATTCCCAGGTATGAAAAATAGTTCATAAATTCCAGCCTCTTGGTATTAATAAAAACATCTCAATACTTTACGCTGTTCTTGCCGCATTTCATTACATATGTTTTAGTAATGTTAATCTGGAGGTCCAGATTTGACATAAAAATAGCAAAACTAGTGACAACTCTTTGCAGCCCTATTTGTGTGCGGCATAGTAGGACGGCATCATCCGCAATAATGCTGCAATTGGACGATTACCGGTTGGAGGGGTATCCTGACATTCCTTGGTTAATACTGTGCCCAAGCATTTCATGTACAGAGTAAAAAGAAAGGGGGCTAGCACACACCCCTGCCTTACCCACTTTCTAACACAAAATTTGTGACTACACTCCCCTGCACTACTATATCGAACACTGGCCTACGCATCTTGGTACAGTTGCCTTAAAAAGTTAATAAGTTGGGAGTCCACGCCCATACCATCTAGGATGCACCAAAGCTTGGGGGGGCTAACGCAGTCGAATGCCGAACTCAAGTCGACAAAAGCCAAGAAAAGATTCCCGCGTTTGGCTTGTATGAATTTGCCCCAGATTACATTTAAATTTCGGCCTTCAATGGTACCTAAACCTTGTTGGAAACCGTATTGCAGTTCTGTAATTATACCCATCTCCTCGTCCCATGTCTGCAATCTATTTAAAATAATTCGGCCGGCCACTTTCAAAAATCCATCCAGAAGTGAAATCGGTCTGTAACATACCAGGTCATTGCGATCTCCTTTTTTAACAAATGGGTACAAGAATTGACGCAGACCAGGTGGGGATAAATCCCTGCTTACAGCAGGCTTTTAAAATGGACGTTAAAAGTGTGTCCCATAGGAAGGGATTAGATTTTCGTAAATCCATAGGAACACTATCAGGGCCGGGAGCTTTTCTTCCCTTGCTTGCATTAATTGCGTCTATCAATCAATCAATCAATCAATCAATCAATCAATCAATCAATCAATCAATCAATCAATCATTTGTAGAGCGCACTACATACCTGTGAGGGTCTCAAGGCGCTGGGAGGGGGGCACTACTGGTCGAACAGCCAGTTCTTGAGTAGCCTCCTGAAGGTCAGCAGGTCTTGGGTCTGTCGTAGGCTCAGTGGGAGGGTGTTCCAGGTCACGGCGGCGAGGTGGGAGAAGGATCTTCCACTGGTGGTTGTTCTACGAGTGCGGGGGACGGTGGCGAGTGCGAGGTCAGTGGAGCGGAGCTGGCGGCTGGGGATGTAGAAGGAGAGTCGTCCGTTGAGGTAGGCTGGGCCGGTCTTGTGGAGTGCCTTGTGTGCATGGATGAGAAGCTTGAAGGATATCCTCTTGTTGACGGGGAGCCAGTGCAGGTTTCTCAGATGGGGCGTGATGTGGCGGTGGCGTGGTATGTTGAGGATCAGTCGTGCAGAGGCGTTTTGGATGCGTTGCAGACGTTTAATGAGCTTGGTTGGAGCTCCCGCGTAGAGGGTGTTTCCGTAGTCGAGTCTGCTGCTGACGAGGGCCTGGGTGACTGTTCTTCTTGTCTCTGTCGGGATCCACCTGTAGATCTTGCGGAGCATGTGAAGGGTGTTGAAGCAGGAGGAGGAGACGGCATTAATTTGCTTGGTCATGGAGAGCGTTGAGTCGAGGATGATTCCCAGGTTGCGTGCGTGGTCGGTGGGTGTCGGAGGTGCCCCCAGTGCCGTCGGCCACCAGGAGTCATCCCAGACTGAAGGGTTGGAGCCGAGGATGAGGACCCCCGTCTTGTCCGTGTTCAGCTTCAGTCGGCTGATCCTCATCCAGTCCGCGACGGCCTTCATTCCTTCGTGAAGGTTGGATTTGGCGGTGATGGGGTCCTTGGTGAGGGAGAGGATCAGTTGAGTGTCGTCGGCATAGGAGATTATGTTGAGATCGTGCTGTCGGGCGACGTGTGCGAGCGGTGCCATGTAGATGTTGAACAGTGTCGGGCTGAGGGAAGATCCCTGGGGTACGCCGCAGATGATCTCGGAGGCTTCGGATTGGAATGGGGGAGGCGGACGCTCTGGGTTCTGCCGGAGAGGAAGGAGGTGGTCCATTCCAGAGCCTTGTCTCGGATCCCTATGGCGTGGAGGCATGTGCGTACTGTGTGGTGGCAGACGGTGTCGAATGCGGCGGAGAGGTCCAGGAGGATGAGGGCCGTGGTCTCACCATTGTCCAGCAGGATCCTGATGTCATCAGTGGCGGCGATGAGGGCAGTCTCGGTGCTGTGGTTGATGTGGAACCCTGACTGGGAAGGGTCCAGGATTCTGTTTTCTTCAAGGTATCGGGTTAGCTGTCTATAACTTCCTCCACCGTGAAATCAATGTCTATGAGGAGGAAATTCAGGGACTGAGATCCCAAATCATGATGACAGATATCACTAACACTGTTGAAACATAGCTTGGAAAAATGTGTCACCCATTGGTCCTCACTAATACTTATCTCGATAGAGGGTATATTTTTAGGAGCCAAAAAAGGGGCATTCACAGCCTTCCAAAAGCCTTTGTTGTCTTTTAATTCTGATGCTGATTGGAGGGCCCGCCATGCTTCTATTCTGATGGCCTCCTTGTGGTTTTTAAGAGAGGTTCTATATGCCTTTCTGGCCAACTTGATTTCTGCCTGGTCTCTTACAGGTTTTTTGTAAAACTTTTTTCAAAGCTGCATGGGATTTAGAACAGTTAGTATCAAACCAGCCCTACTTAGCAATGTGTTTTTTTTCACGTTCAACTGATAATATGCTTAAAAAAGAATTAAGAATACCAGAGTCAGCAGCAGTCTTATCGAGACAAACTGCAAATTCAGATTTACAATGCGTTAGAAGTGTCTTGGTAAACGATATACAATCTATTCCAGACCAATTAATAGTGTATCCATTACATTTATCAATAGCAATGTCCTGTACAAGATGTTTAGTATTAACTTTTCTAATGGACACGTTAGTTGGTAATACTAGAATAATGCTAATAGGAAAATAGTCGCTAAAAGCAATGTTGTGTGTTACAAAATTACTTAGTCTACTTGAATATCTATTAGACACTAGGACATAATAATGGAACACAGCCCCCGTTCATTGAAAGTACGACTAAACGGTACTGGAGGTGAGCATAATTCATTGGTAAAACCCATATCTGCAGAATACTTGATGGTATTTAATTGATCCCCAAATGAAGAATGCAAAAAGTGAGTGACATCAGTCCAGTGCTCTGTTATTAAACCACAATTACCTCTTTCCGAATGAGGGCATAATGCTGTGTTAAAGTCCCCTCCACGGATTATACAGATATCCTTGTTAATCTCAATTTGCACGTTATGCAAATCCTTCTGTAGCTGTTTTAAAACCACATCTGCCCGTTCTTTTGAGCAGTTATTATAGAAATTCAGAAGGACAGTACAATGTGTGTTGCCAGTGTGCAATTTTAATAACTAGTAGTGGGAGTTTGAGACTGTAAATTTTAGTTTTTTAACAATCAACCTGTAAGAAGTATAGATACATAAACCTCCCTTCTTCCTCCTGTGACTAGTTATTACCGCCAGGGTATGGTACGTTTTATAGCCGTTGATATGCAATGCGCTATCCACCCAGGTTTCCTGAAAGCATAGTAGGTCATTTGCTTCCACAAAGTCAGTCCAAGCAGGATTGGAGAGTTTAGCATGCAGATCTGCCACATTCCAAAACAGGATTCTGCATAAACCTCTACTGCCCTCTCCCCGGTTACTATCCCCTTTTCTGAGTTTATCAGTGGCTGCACCGGTGTAATAATCATCCGATAGCCTGGAATTATGAGATGGGACGAAGATATTTTTATCATCCCTTCCCTTCCCTTGAATATTCAGTATAGTGCTATCCCTATCCAGATCTATACTGCTATTATGATGAGCTTGTGGCCTAGTATGACGGGGGGGAACAGAGGCTAGTTGCATCGTTTGTGACATTTGTAATTTTGGTAGGAAGTTCCACCAAGTCACACTGGGTTGGGCTCAGAGCAATGATTGTCTTTGCTTCAGCTACATTTAGGTCTACTCGACTACCCAAAATAGCGAGTCAGTCAATATCTTCTAGTGCGGGGAGTATACCAAATCTGCTGTACGTGAGTTTGCCAGGTGAGTACAATGGAAAACTAGGAGAACCCCTCACTTTTGGGCACATCTGTGTATGATTCAGAGGGGGATAAAAGTAGCCAAGAGGTGAAACATTAATGTCCCTGGTCATAACACAGTCGTTACCCAGTCTGGAGAGAATCTCATGTATCAATTGTGTGCCCTAAAGGTCAAAATGATGCAATCACCTGGGAGTATTTTATCCCTTCTCCCCACCCACCCAACTCTTCTGGCCATTTTAAATTCTCCAAATAGAAACACTTTTAGCCCGGTTTTGTTACAGAGCGAAAAGAGAGCCTTATTTCTTAGAGCTTCCCATGTTTCGTATGACTGTGATAAAATGATAAAATTTGTGGAATGTTCGCCAAGACAATAGTGTATGGAGAGACTGCCGGAGGCAGATCCAGCCTAGTGCCCTCCTTATCTTGCTTTATTAGACGGGAACGACCTAAGGTCGGATTTTTGGGGAGATTACCCCTATGGAGTTATGACTATGGCCAGTCCATTTACTTGTATATACTACCAATGGACTATGGCCTAACATTGTTTGTCTGTTGTTATGGCGCTTTGATGAACCTTGAATAGCATATGGCTTGGTATTAAGAGCTCTATTAGTTAACTGGCCAACCTGGGGGTGCAAAGAATCCTTACTTGAACCTGCTACCAGAATTGGTGAATTTGTCATAGCTTTATCAAGATAATCAGTAGTGCCTTTTTTCAAAATGTTTTCAATAGCTGTTACCCTTGTTAATAAGTTCTCTAGAGCATCAGCAAATATTTTTTGAAGACCATCTATTTTGAGAGAAAATTTGTCATAGTCCTCATTATGATTATTTTTGCAAGTAGCTAAAACTGGTTGCCCTTTCCACCACTTATCAGATTTGGACTTATTATTAGCTATCTTTCGTTTTTTCCCTGGTACATTTAACCTAACTGTATGTGTATCTTTATCCAGTGTCAGAAGTGCTGCCTCTGGGTTTGTAGGTTGCTTCGAGGGAGGCTGGGTTCCATGTTCCTGATCGCACACATGGATGTAAACAGACACGTCCTGCACACACCCATTAACATGAACAATTGAATTTGAATTTGATTTTATTATATTAGTGGGTGAAGGCCTCTTGACTAAACACTCTGAATGTGTGGGCCCCATAACTCCCTTTCCTGCCTTGATTTAACGTTTCTTCTACTGTGTGTATTTGTTTTTCTATTGCTCCCATGGCTCCCGATAAATACTTCATTAGGGAATTATGTGTTCCTCCTGCAGCCTTTGACATGCTTTCAGCTTTCCTTTTGCCCATTGTTTCTTTATTACTCCTTAATCTTACTTGAGCAAATCTGGGCTTAGATTCTTCCAAGGTAAGGTGTATGGTTATAAACCCCCCAGATGTAGTCTAGCAGGATCAGGCAGCCTAATTAAAAATACTGTATGTTAAATTACAAAGACCCCGCAACTGCACAGTGTGCACAGTATGCAGTAAGTTGATGCGGAGTCTGAACAGGCTCTTTTTATAATGATATTATCCGTTCTTCTATAGTTTGTAAGACGTCCCGCAATGATATAAATTAAACAGCAGGCTAGATAGCATCCCGAACAATGCTGCAATGTTTATGTGGACTCACCCTCCAGTGAATTAATCCTTTGCAAATATGTCAATAGTATGGCCCAACCCGGCCTCATCCGTTTAGGATGGGCTAAGATGTGCCCGTCTTAGCCCCGTCTTTGCCCGGGCCGAGCCTGGGCATGTATGGCGCGCGTCCCATGCTGCAGGACCACATGGGTCCGTAGTCGACATGCCGAGTGCTGGTTTCCCGTGCTGCGGGACCGCTGCGTTGTTCTTGCAGCGTCGGGTGGCCCATCCTCCGGCTCCTCTAGGGGTCTGTAACAAAGTGCAAGCTGCAGGGTTCCTGAGACCAACAGGGTCCATAGTCAAAGTGACAAGTGCTGGATTCCCGTGCTGCGGGACCGCCGCGTTGTTCTTGTAGAGTCGGGTGGCCCCTCCAACGGTTCCTCCAGGGATCTGTAACAAAGTGCAAGGTGCAGGGTTCCTGAGACCAACAGGGTCTGTAGTCAGAGTGCAGAGTGCTGGACTCCTTTTTTCTCAAGTTAGATGGTTGGCGAGCTATGGAATTTTGGACCAGGCAGTGCACTATAAGGGGGGTGGCAATTCAGGTAAGAAAAAGGAGCTAGGGTTTAGGTATTATCTTCAAAATCTGATAGCTCATGTAGGTGGGTTCTTTCAGCTCTGAGGTGTGCTGGTTTTGAGTTTGTGTGTGTTGGATTTTATGTACCAAATTTATAGGATCCCGTCATATAGCAAATTTGGAGTGGAACCACATGGAGGTAACAACAACCCCATTAGTCATTTTGGGGGATTTTGATACACTATTCGATCCCATTATAGATAGATCTACCCTGAGGAATTGTGTTCAAGCCCCCAGGACGAGACAGGCTCTCAAAGGCGTGCGTCAGGACAAGGGCTTGATTGATGCATGGAGATATTTAAAGGGACCAAGGAGTGGGTACACTTTTACAGTAAAAAATATAGACACTTTTCTGGGTTGGATTATTTATTTGTGGTTAGAGCTCTGGTGGGTAAAATAAAAGACGTTAACCTGCTACCAGGGCACATCTCAGGTCACGCTGCAGTTCGTATGTCTCTTAAGTCATTTGGGAACAGACATAACACAAGTTGGATGTTAAAAAGGGCTAAATTGCTAGACCCTGGGGTTGTCTCCATCCTGAAAAAAGCCAGTGTCAATAATTTTCTTGACTATGCTGTAAAGGCTTCCTTGGAGGTACATTGAGATGCCTTTAAGTTTATATTAGAGGGGTTATGCAAAGTCAGACAGACTTCAAAAATAAGATCGAAAGAGCAGAACTTAATAGATTGGAGGAAAGAGTGGGGGCATTGAAGGCCGAGACACAGCAGCAAAGTGCGGGGCTTGACAGGGACACGAGAGGCTGTTAAACCAGCTGGAGGATGAGAGGTTAGATTTCAAAATCAAATTGGATATTAAATGTAGAGAGTGTTGTCAAACCAGGTGCATGAGACAATTTGAATAAAGGGATAGAGCGGGCATTGCTGGCCTGGAAGGCGAGGTTCGAGAGGTCTGGGAATGACATCAGGAAATCGGTCATCAGCCTGCATTGAGAGATTTGGAATGAGAATGAAGAAATGCAGGCTCTCTTGTCTCCCTTTTCTCTGAATTATACGCTGAAGATGTTTACCCAGACTCAAAGAGGCTAGGAGATTATTTGAAAAGTGTAGAGCCTCTGGGGCTGACAGTGGACTGTAGAGAATGTTTGGAAGCATCAATAAACAAGGGGGAAATTAGGGAGCACCTCTCTCGTATAAAGAGCGGGAAGGCTGCCAGTACAGATGCAATTCAATCAGAACTTTATAAGCTTCTGGTAGAGGAGATTGTCTCATAATGGGAACCAATATTTAACTCAATATATCAGGGAGTGACAAATCCCGAATTTGTGGAAAGCGGCAACAATTGTTTTGATTTTAAAGCCTGCAAAGTATCCTAGGAAGGCAGACTCCTATTGTCCAATCTCCCTGTTGAATGCAGATTATAACGTTTTCACAAGCATCCTGGAAGGGAGATTGGCCAAGTTAACCCCCAGCTGATTCATCCGGATCAGAAAGTATTCGTGCCAATGAGGCAAATCCAAAAACTCACTCTGCAGTTGATTGGAACTATACATCTTGCCTCTGCTCGCTCGATCCCCATGGCCATGGTCATGATGTATGCGGCTAAGGCATTCAACTGGGTATGCTGGGCATACTTGTGGGGTTTCTTGGAAATATTGGGATATAGCCCATGTTTCTCCTCTACACTTTGGAAACTTTATGAAAACTTGTCAGCTAGAATTCTCCTTAATGGCTCATTTACTAGGAGTTTTAGTATTCAAAGGGGTACAAGGCTGGGTTGTCCCCTGTCGCCTCTTTTGTTTGACATCAATATTCGGCCATTTGCACAGCTGCTCAGAAGAGACAATCAGGTTATCCCTTTCTACTCCCACTCTATTAGCAATAAGATTGCGCTATATGCTGATGACCTGATAATTTATACATCCAATCCTGATGTGGAGAGACTGGCGGCAGAGTTTGGGGCCTTGTCTGGATACTTGGTGAATAACTCTCGAGGCCTTATTATGATGTCGGTCGGAAAGCATTCTAACTGACTCGGTGTCGGAAAGGTTTCCGACCAAATCAGACTCGGGGAGTCTGACTGAACGGTTATGACGTTTCCGAACACCGTTTGGTCAGACTCCCATTGACTTCAATGGGAGCCTGTGTACCGACCGACAGCACAGATTCCTATTGAAAAAAGGGGTGGTCGCGGAAAACCTTGCACCTGTGGCAGACACCTCATGGTGCAGGCTACACTGTGCATGGTTGGAAAGACGGGACCCATGAGTACCCCTACTGGCCCCAACCAGATGTCCCTGGATGAAGGGGGGCCTGCTACGGGCCCTAAAAGTCAGATTACGACAGCAATCTGTGTCAGACAGACCGATTCGGAAAGGCTGTTCGAATCCAACATCGTAATCGCTTGGTTAGAAACGCTGTCCATAGAGCTGTAGGAGTTGGCTCTGACCGACTCGGTTCCTCTGAATGCCGTTCAGACACGAGTCGGAACCGAGTCAGAAAGTCCAAATGGTTTCCGACCACATTAATTGGTCGGTTGGAAATGTTTCAGAGTCAGTCGGAAACAAGGCTTCCAACACGTATTTGGGCGAACCGAGTGCCGTTCAGAGCCTTTCTGACCGGCATCGTATTCAGCCCCTTAGTCAGAGGTAATATGTTGGAATAAAAAGGCTGGAGATGGGTAAAGTGAGGAGATAGTATATATAGGAATGGTTACTGTGAATCCTGTGGATGAAATACCATTATATAACTTGAAAAGGTTGGCAAAGGAGGTAGATACTTTATTGTCTTGATGGAAGAACTTGACATTAACCTTCTATGGAAGTCATCAAGATGTTGATCTTTCCCAAACTGACGTACCTTTTTAATTGTATCCCCCTTACATTTCAAGATCAATTATTGATAATATCCAGAGAAAAATAATCAGCTTTACATGGGCCTCTCGCGGGGTTAGGCTGGTGTGGAAAGGTTGAGGCGCAGGCTTGAGAAGGGAGGCTTAGCCCTCCCAGACCTGAATCTGTATTCCATAGCTTTTCAGTTTAAAAATGTCTGGACGCTACTAAATAAGCCGGACAGTTCAACCTGGGGTTGCTTTTAGAAGAAATGATTAAGGAGTTTGCAACTACCTGATTTTTGTAAAAGTTTGGAGTCCCGAAATGTTTCAAAAAGGTGCAATTGAAGGTTATAAAGACAGCATTAAACATTTGGTGCAGGGAGAGAAAGATCGAGGGGCAGATTTACAAGAAAGTGACACAGTGCGGAACGCAAGCCATTTGGCTGCGCCGCACTGAGTCAATGTCAAAGCACAGGGATGCAACATATTTACAACAATATGTCGCATCTCTGTGCTTCCTCATCCGCTGGCACACAAACTGCTGCCATGCGCCGGCGCAGGCACCCTTGCACCATGGTGCAAGGATGCCTGCATCGTGGGGAGATTGTTTTTGTGTGGGAAGGGTTCCCTTCCTGCACAAAAACAATCTGAAATGCCGTTGTTTAACTTCTATGTGTGCTGCATTAGCACAGATAGAAGTTGAAAAACGTCATTGTTTCAATGATTGTTTAATTGCAGGAAGAGAACACTTCCTGTACATAAACAATCATTAGAGGTGATTTCCTCTTTCTATGTGTGCTGCAGAATGCAGCACGCATAGAAAGAGGAAAAGAAAACGAGGAGAAATGAATACATTTCTACTCATTGTGCCTCCCTATGCCTCCCATGGGAGGTGTAGCATTCACACTCATTTCCAGATTTACGATTCCTCCTAAATCTGGAAATGCGTCTGGTTTGATGGGCTACACCCACGGAACACCCCTTTCATGCAAAGTGCTGAGTGCAAAGGGGCCATATTTACAAGGACAGGAAAAGTCACACAGGGTGTCTTTTCCTGTCCTTGTAAATATGGAGCAGCAAAATGGGCCACCGGTACAACACAAAAAGTGACGCACCAGTGGTGCAAGGGGCTTGTAAATCTGCCCCCTTGAGTATTGGATATTACTCCGATTTTGCACCTATATGGGATTCCCCTGGCACCCCACAATGTATGAAGGATGGGCTGAGTCTTCCACTAAGGCGGGCAGGGATTGCTATCTGGGGGGAATTGATGACTGAGCAGGGGGTTTTACCCTGGGATGTCTTGAGAGCTAAAACTGGATATTCCCTATCAAGGTTTAAATACGTGCAGCTGTCTTCCTGCCTCACTATTTAAGCCCTGGAGACTGGGAGGATTGGGAAATTGAGTCCTCACTCCAGGATGTGGGATCCAAAAGTAAAGAGGTAGCTATGTGGTACTGGAAACGTCTGAAGGCTGAAGACAACATGATGTCACCTTATCAGGTGTGGGAAGATACTTTCCAGGGGGTGGACCTACAACCAATATGGCAAAACTCTTTGAAATGATTGTATTCGGTGGTTGAGCCAGCGCATCTTTACGCAAAATCACTTCTTCACTATTAACAGATTATATTGGACTCCCCCAAAAGGTTGCAAAGTTTGTGTCGCAGTCCACCTCCAGATTTAGAACATGTGGTCTCTTAAGAGCTAAAAGCTTCATTTTTCCTGGGATTAAGGTGTTCTGGGTGGACATTGAGAGTATCTTAAAGGACATCACGGAGGTTACTATAACATTAAACCCTGCATTAGTCCTATTGGGGTGGATATGACTTCACGTAGTCTATTAATCAGGGAGCAAAGTGGCCTCTTGTTCTATATGATACTCTTATCCAAGAGGGAGATCTCTAAATGCTGGATGGATCCATCTCTTCCATGCGTTATAGGATGGCCTAAAGCGGTAAATTGGACTTGTCGTTCAGATATTGAATGCAAGTCTGGAAGATCGACCAAGGTATGGGCTGAGTTCTCCAGGTGTAGTTGAATCAAGTGAAAACTTCAGATAGAGCAAGAGGTCCTATGATTACACCAAGGCTCCACTCTAAGTGATGATCCGGTAGGCTGGGTCAGTGCGGTGAGGCCTGATGTCAATGCAACAGACCAAAGGCAGATTGTAAGGATAAAACGGCCTGAGACTTGCAGACGCTCTGGTGATATGAGGACAAAAATAAAAAAAACAAAAAGAACTAAGGGCGCGAATTCACCAAAATACCAGGGGTAGCAGAAGTGACATCACAGTATTCAGGTAAAATATCGAGTGACACTAATGTTGAGTTTTTAATATTGTGTCACAGAAATAGCATGATGCAGGAATATAGTTAACAAAAATATTGATTTCTTAAGGTAAGTAACATTATTCAAGAATATCAATGTTGTTAATATTGTTTACAATAGAATTGTTGTACAAAATATTGTTTTTAATCATTTTTATGTGTTTTATATAATATGGTAACTAGTTCCACCACTTCCCTTCAGTGAAGAAAAGACTGGGTCGCACTCTGGATCGGGTTATAGCCAAACTATTTATTTTAGTTCATCAAATTTTCAATAATTAGGGACAAACAAATCCAACGTGTTTCGGTCTCCACTGAGACCTCGCACCCGTGAGCAAGGTCTCAGTGGAGACCGAAACGCGTTGGATTTGTTTGTTCCTAATTATTGAAAATCTTTGTTGAACTAAAATAAATAGTTTGGCTATAACCCGATTCAGAGTGCGACCCAGTCTTTTCTTCACTGAAGGGAAGTGGTGGAACTATATACGGCGGCCAGGCTCGGTCGCAGGGTTACGCACCATCGGAGAGCGCCACAATTGCTGACAAAGTGAGCCAAAGGATGATGGATAATATGGTAACTGTATATGTTATATTTTGTTTGTATGATTGATGTTAATTTTTTTAACATCATTTGTAATTTTAAGTTATTTAAACATTTTATTACACATTTTTCTAGTAATTTCTAGTGCCGTAGCGTGTTGTGAAGGTTATAGGGATACAGGGTGGGATGTAAATTAAGTATTATTAATTAATAATTATTTTTCAATTAATACTAATTATTTAACTGATAATTAAATATGTAAATTATGTAATTATTTTTTTTGAAAGTTATATTTAAGGTGCAGGTTGTTGGGTTTTTAGAGGTATAGGGTGGGCTTTTAATTAAGTAATAATTTATGAATGATGAATTAATAATTAATCATTCAGTTAATAATTAATTACATACATTTTTTAAATGTTATTTTATTCTGTTATATATTAGGTGCAGGATGCTGTGTTTGTAGGAGCTTTGGGTGTAAATTTAATTAATGAATAAGTCATTCTTAATTATTTAATTGATTATTAATTATGTAAATTGGGTAATTATATTTTGTAAGTTATATTTCATGTGTAAATATATTTTTTAAGTTATATTTTATTTGTAGTTTGATGGGTTTGAAGGCGTATATGGTGGAAAGTTAATTAAGTAAATATTACATTTGAATTTATGAATAACTTTGATTAAAATGGGTAATTTATTTTAAAATGTGTAAACTAAAATATATTTTTTATGTTATATGTATTACTTTTTTATATTTTATTTTGTTAATACATGTTTCAAAATGTGGTAGTATTTGAAGTGAAGTGCTTTCCTTATTGCTGCACAGACTGGAGTGTGAATAGTGACTTTTATCCCTCTTCAGGCCAACGCTATCCCTATTGTTGCACTGACTGGAGTGAAAATAGCACATTTTACCCCTCCAGAAACCAATGCTTTCCCTATTGTTGCACAGACTGGAGTGGGAATAGGAAATTTTAGCCCTCCGCAATCCAATGCTTTCCCTGCTGTTGCACCGACTGGAGTGGGAACGATACATTTTACCCCATTGAGTCCAATGCTTTTCCTTGTGTTGCACCGACTGGAGTAAGAATAGTACATTTTACCCCTCCTGAGTCTGATGCTTTCCCTACTGTTGCACCGACCGGAGTGTGAGTAGTACAATTTACCCCTCCTGAGTCCAACGCTTTCCCTACTGCTGCATGGAGTGGAGTGGGAATAGTACATTTTACCCCTCTGCAGTCCAACGCTTTCCCTACTGTTGCACAGACTGGAGTGAGAATAGTAAATGTTACCCTTCCTGAGTCCAAAGCTTTCTCACTGTTGCACAGAGTAGAGAGGGAATAGAACATTTTACCCCTTTGCAGTGTAATGCTTTCCATACTGTTTCACATATTGGAGTGGGAATAGCAAATTTTACCCCTCCTGAGTCCAATGCTTTCCCTACTGTTTCACAGACTGGAGTGGGAATAGTAAATTGTACCCCTCTTGAATCCAAAGCTTTCCTTAGTGGTGCACAGACTGGAGTGGGAATAATACATTTTACCTCTCCTGAGTCCAACGCTTTCCCTACTGTTGCAAAGTGTAGAGTGGGAATAGTACTTTTTACCCCTCTGCAGTGTAATTCGTTCCCTATTGTTGCACAGATTGGAGTGGGAATAGTACATTTTACCCCTCCTGATTCCAACGCTTTCCCTACTTTTGCAAAGGCTAGAGTGGGAATAGTAGTGTTTAACCCTCCTGTGTCCAAGGCTTTCCCTAATGTTTCATCAAATGGAGTGGGAAAAGTATATTAATTAGTTCTAAAATGTAATAGTTTTGTTAGAATTGTTTAATTGTGTATTATTATTTGTTTGTGTATTTAATTTTATAACTTTTATATTAAGAAATGTATGTTATTTTCAAGATATTTTTAGTAAAGCGTATTTTTCCTACTGTTTACTTTTTATGTATTATTAAATTGTAATTTTTTGAGTGTTTTCTACTTTACTGCAATTTGTTTTAATTTTAAATTTTTATTTAGATGTAAATGTGCACATATATGTATATATTTGTTACATTAGTACATTTAACAAAACAAAATATAATTTATATTATAATGAATACTTTTAAAATTAATTTTTATTTCTGGGAAACATATATTACAAAGCAGGCATTACAACGTAGTGCCTTTACAACGCAGTCAGTACCACAACTGCAACGTTACCATGAGTTCCATTATAACGCAAGTTATTACAATGACTTGCTTTAGGGAATATTGTTTTTAATAATTTTTTTGTGTTTTATATAATATGGTAACTAGTTCCACCACTTCCCTTCAGTGAAGAAAAGACTGGGTCGCACTCTGGATTGAGTTATAGCCAAACTATTTATTTTAGTTCATCAAAGATTTTCAATAATTAGGGAAAAACAAATCCAACGCGTTTCGGTCTCCACTGAGACCTCGCTCCCGTGAGCAAGGTCTCAGTGTAGACCGAAACGCGTTGCATTTGTTTGTTCCTAATTATTGAAAATCTTTGTTGAACTAAAATAAATAGTTTGGATATAACCTGATATATTTTGATGTTTGATTTTTATGTCCAACACCTTCCCTACTGTTACACTGACTGGGGTTGGAATAGTAAATTAAACTATTCCAAAGTCCAGCGCTTCCCTAAAGCAAGTTGTTGCAATGACTTGTGTTGTAATGGAACTCATGGGAACGACACATGGGCTGATTACGATGTTGGTCGAAAAGGCTCCGAATGGCATTCGGTTTTACCTAACTTGTGTCGGAAATCATGTTTCCGACTGACTCAGAAACATTTCCGACCGCCCAATCATGATACAAGGTAACCCTTTGGTCTTTCCTACTCGGTTCCGACTGGCATTCGTAGAGTCTGAGTCGGTCAAAGCCGAATTGTACAGCTTTACGGATCACCTTTCCGACCGGCCGATTACGATGTCGGATTCAGACAGCCTTTCTGAATCGGTCTGTTCGACACTGAACCGCAGTCGGAAACTGACTTTGGGGGCCCATAGCAGTCCCCCTTCACCCGGAGGACTACGGTTTGGGCCCCCTTTCAAACCATGCACAGTGTGACAGACACCATGGGGTGCCCCACGGGGTGCAAGGTTTTCCACAACCACCCCCTTTTTCAATGGGAGCCTGTGTTGTCAGTCGGAACACAGGCTCCCAATTAAGTCAATGGGAGTCGGACCGAACAAAGTTCTGAATCATCGAAATGAGTCAGTTAGACTCCCTGAACCCGAATCGGTCGGAAATGATTCAGACAAGGAGTCGGTTGGAATGCTGTCCGACCGACATCGCTGTTTTGACATGAGTGGCAACAGATGCTATTCTTAATTTATATATGTGTACATCAACATATACATATAAATATACATGTGAATGTGTGTGGTTTAAATAAATACTTTTTTAGATATCTTTAAATACTATTTAAACATTTTCAGTTAACATCATATTAATTTAATATTGACTATTTCTAACTATATATGTAAAAAACGATTTTTGTTTATATTTTTTCGATATTAAAGTACAACAATATTTTTTTATATATATTGTACTTACCATTATATGTATAGAAAAATGATACTTTTTGGATCAATAGTTTTGACATGATATTTTGGTGAAAAAAAACAAAAAGCAATGGATGGACAGAATGCAGAACAATGTCATACATTCACCCCAGTACAGAGATCTAGGCCTAAATCCATAGTTTTTTGTTCCACATTCCATTCCAGTTTGAAACCAGCCATATGCAAACCAGTCTTGACCCTGCACCTTATGGGAACAGTCCAGCCAGGTCCTCCCTGGACTGAAAACAAGCATCCTAGGACTGGTTTTGGGGTTACATGCCTCATCCGAAGGAATAGCTTGACTCCAGTGGCATGGAGCGCACGTCTGGGCATACCCGTCCCACTCAGGGTGACAAATGCAAAACAAAAAAATGATGGACAGAATGGAAAACAATGTCATACATCATGATATTTTGGTAGTACAATATTTATGGTTTAGAAATTCTGTCACTGAACTGACATTACATAGCCACACTTTGACCACTTAACATCACAGGTAGTGACATCATATGATCTTCTAGACTGAATCCTCTAGAGAAGTGAGGTCACATGAATTTAATACAAATGACATCCTAATAACTAACATTGCGAAAGTTGAGACATTTAAACGCACAATTACATAATAACACGAGTTACAGCATAAAAAATGTCTCATTTATATACCATTGACATTTTGGATAAGATGATATCATAGATTGGAGCATTACACATTTCTCCTTTTTCTTGCATACAAATATGCATTTGTTTGAAGAGGGGAATCTAGTACCACAAACAACACAAAACAATGCATTTGAGCCAAATTATTTACACTTCAACCACTCACGAATCAGTAGTTTCTTTCATGTTTACCTCAATCATAAAATGTATTAAGAAATTACTGACAAACACACAAAAGGATATAAAAAACATTAGTAGTTTTGCTTCCTTGTTTGATGTGCCCTCATATGTAACACTTTCCCCTTTGTTTACACTTAGTAAACACTTTTTCTAATATATACATTCTCAACAATTGCTCTACAAAACTTCAGTAAAATTGTTCCCATGCCTAAAGCAAACAGCAGGTGTTTGCTAGAGCTCCGCCGGAGAGTAAGTTAAAAAATCATTTAACACTCATGTAAAAGTAAATTTCTAGAGGTGTCAATGAATGACAAGAATGCTTGTTAATATTTATTGTGTGGCATGGTGTTGTGATGATGTATTCTGTTGTATTATTTGTGTGGATAAAATGCTGTTTGCCCTGTCAAGTTATGATAACACGTCCCTCCATTTTCACACAGATCTGAACCATAAGTGTTTATATCTTTGATTCACATTATTGCACTATCACACAGGTTGAACTATTCATCTTTATAAAGTCTCAATTGAATATTTTCCACAAACTTGAAATGCTTTTATGTGAAGCTAAGTCCATTCTCATGATAAAAACCATATAACATGATAATAGTCTCATGTGACATAGGCCCTGATTACGAGTCTGGTGGTCTGTACTGCCAGACTTGTGGACGCACTGCTGTGACGGTCTAGCCACCGCCGGCCCGGTGCTCCAACGACCTCATTATGAGTAAGGAGGTCGGAATACCATTGCAGTGCGGATGCTGCCAGGGAACGCGGTTCCCTGGTGGTGGCGCAGCAGAGTAGAATCAGCAATATTCTTGGCGGTACCGCCATCAGAAACTATTTTTGGCATTCCCATTGCGGGTGTCCATTTTTAGAGGGAGCGCCCTGGGAAAACCAAAAACAGCCAGCCAAACACAAGGAAACTTGTAATCTGGCGGGCAGCCCAACCACGGGTTTGGCAGTGCAGGAGCAGGCAACCAGCATGGAAGTCTGCTCCAGCACCGCCAAACTCATAATCAGGCCTATAATATGATTAAATAAATAATGTTAGTCTCCACCTGCCAAATCAAACATATAGTAAGTGATCATAAAGAGTTGTTTTGTGTCTCAGAGGCCTGCGCTTCTGTCACACAGGAGCTGTCAAACATCCATAGAACTGCAGTAATGCCCAGACAATTATGCACCAGATTTTGCTCTGACCAACCAGCGCAAAATATACTTTGCAGCCAATGCTAATATCGTTCTTTAATGGGTCGTTCAGTCATACACCATTTTGCACTGGAAAGCCAGTGAACATACTTCTGCACAATTGTCTGTTCACACAGTTTAACATGGTGCAGTCACCTATGCAATATATGTAATCCTATTTAAGAAAGACAATGACTGTACATAGCTTGAGGACAAAATAACAACTGCTGTAATTTGCATACACGAGACCATTTCTCAGTTCATGGCAGACTGGATTACAAAATATTTTTGGCTGGCACTATTCTTGGGTTACCCTAGTGCTTAGAGCAACATCTTTTACCACCATATTGTGAAAGTAAATTTCTAGAAGTGTCAATGTATGATAAGAATGCTTGTGTATATTTGTTGTGTGGTATGGTGGTGTGATGATGTATTCTGTTGTTTTATTTGTGCTGCTGCTCTTTTGTTCTGCAGTATAACAATGTGATTTTGTTGTCTTGTACAGTGGTTATTATGGTGGTTTTTGTGTTGACTGTTTCCCTTTGATGTGTTCTGTTATATTTTAATTGTATTATTTTTATGTTTCTTTGTGTATGTTATTGTGTTACTGTTAGACCTGGCATCCTTGATGTGGTTTGCGTGACTTTTTTCCTTCTGACCTGTTGTTTTGCTGACTTCATTTTTGCTGCCTTTAGGACTCTGGGCGTGTACCACTTCTGACTAGTGTTAACGTACATGTGCTATTTCCCTAAAACATGGTTGCATTGGCTTATCCATGATTGGCACTTGGCATATTTAATTTACTTATAAGTCCCTAGTAAAGTGCACTACATGTCCCCAGGACCTAGAAATTAAATACTACTAGTGGGACCCCAGCACTGATTGTGCCACCCACTTGAGTAGCACTTTAAACATGTCTCAGGCCTGCCACTGCAGAGCCTGTGTGTGCAGTTATACACTGCCAAGTTGACCTGGCAATTTAACCCTCTTGCCAGGTCCAAACCTTTCTTTTTTAATGCATACATGTTACCCCTAAAGTACGCATTAGACAGCCCCAAGGGCAGGGTGCAGTGTATTTAACATTTAGGTTATGTTCTTCAAAGTTTTACATGTCATGGTAGTGAAAAACGATGACCTTCAGTTTTCACAACTGCAAGACCTATCCCTCCCATAGGTTAATATTGGCATTACCTTATTACATTTTATAAGTGTAATTTCCAATTGCGAAAAATAGATATTTCAAGTTATGTGTCTCTAGACTTACAATTTAAAAGACCAACTTATGGTAAAGTTGGATTTTAAAAGTTGCAAGTCTGAAAATGCTACTTTTAGAAAGTTGTATACACAAAACAATACCAGGTGGTTGTGAGATTTAAACACATCTTTACTTAAGCATGAGGTATATTGTACTCTATAATCATGACCTCAAATTTGTTTTAGTAATAATCGAACACAAACGTTTTTTAAACTTTCACATTTGGTGCGATAAAAGAAAGGACAATCCACATTCAACTTGATGGATAGACAGTGAACAATAGTTGAAAAACATGTGTGAAATATGAAAATATAAATCAGAAAAACATAGCGATAATGCAAAATTTATACATGAACTAGGCTAAAATTGCATATTCACCAATCCAAGATTTTGAAAGACCAGAGCATTGCATTCACAGTAAGTGTTCTTAGTACTGGAACATAGAAAGGGTACAGAGGTATCTAATATGGGCTTCCAATAGTTCTTTTACACAAATGAATTTATACATCCATATTGTTACTGGTTGAACTAGGATCCCCTATTGATCCCGGTCTACTCGTTTCGAACCCAAACTTTCTTTGGGGGTTCTCTTCAGGAGAAAGGTTTGGTGAATTTTTAGGGGGCACGACAAAACGTTTTGATTCCGACTAATCAGGTGTCGAGGTTATTATGGATTTGTACTTGCGCAAAAAATCAAAGGAGCAGGACAGGCTTTTCTGGATTGCTCATGTTGTTCTCCGAATCTGTGATAATTATCCATGTGACAGAAAGACGATGTGATCCAGAGGGATCCCTAACAATCTTTTGTAAAGGGATCACATTGGGCTCCAGTATCCACTTCTAAACATATACAAATTACAGAGACTCACAGAACAACATGAGCAATCCAGAAAAACCTGTCCTGCTCTTTTGATTTGGTGCACAAGTTCAAATCCCTAATAACCTCGACACCTGATTAGTGGGAATCAAAACTTTTTGTCTACTTCATGTATAAATTTTGCGTTATCACAATTTATTTTTCGAGTTATCTTTTCATATTTCACACGTTTTTCAAATATTTTTGACTGTCTATCCATCGAGTTGAATGCGGATTGTCCTTTCTTTGATCGCACCAAATGTGAAAGTTTAAAAAACGTTTGTGTTCAATCATTACTAAAAGAAATTTGAGGTCATAATTATTGAGTAAAATGTACCTCATACATAAGTAAAGTGTTTAAATCTCACAACCACCTGATTTTGTTTTGTGTATGCAATTGTCTAAGGCCCAAGGTGGTTGTAGGTAAGGGCCAAACCCCCCAATTCACACACAATTTTAAAAAGTTGGCATTTTCTTAATTTAACCATTCTGTGCCACTGCCTGTCTCTGGATATATGAAAGCTGGGCTTTGTGTATTCCCTCTAGAGAGCCACACACAAAGGGAGCTTAGGTGTGCCTGATGGACCATCCACATCCTGATGGGCCATTAACATCCTGATGAGTCAACCTGGGCAGTATGGGAGGGAGGAGCTGGAACTTACACCTAAATGGGCTGTGCCTCTCCCTACACAAAGATCGGCATATCTCCTGTATTGAGTCTGGAGCCATGGCAGAAAGTGCACTTCAAAGGGCTCTCTTTGAATTCTCCCCCACAAGGCACAGCTGGGTATACATACTGGATCTCAGACACCACCGCTTCAGGACCCTTCTGCACCTGAGGACATTTTGCTAAGAAGGATGACTGCTGTGTTGTTGAAAGGACTTTCACTCTGCTGGACTATGCTGGATGCCTGCTTTGCTGTGTCTGCCCTGCTGCCTGCTGCTCTTCTTGCACGGGGGCTTGAAGGACTGGACCTGCATCTCCACATCCCCAGAATCAAAGTGACTCCAAGAGCTTGCTGGCTTGCCTCCTGTTCTGAAGTCTCAAGGCCATCAAAGAATTCCAGCAACCCTGCTACAGCCACCTGTGAGTCCTGTCCCGCCAAGAGTTGCCATTCCAGTCTTGGGCCCCTGGAAGTAGGTTTTCTGCCTTCTGGCTGCAAAAACCATCCATCTCTGTTGTTGTGCTGGTCGGAGCTGACGCATCTCCGCTGGACGCATCGCTGCTGAGGAAAAAGACATGACATTACCAGCTGCGCTGCCTTTTCACATGAGGAGAACTTTCAGCAAGCATTCAGCTGGTCATCGGGATCAATTTCCTTACACAATTACCAAGAATTCATTTTGTGTACTTAGACAAAAGGAGGATTGGGTGATACTTACCCCACTTTACATACCTTGCGTACCCCAGCTGGGCACCATGATGGCACAGAGTATACATTGATGATATTTCGCAGGACGCTCATTTTTTGAACCTGGATTCTCCTTTTGGAGGCTGTCCCTTTGGCTTTTTTAATATTAAGGAAGACCTGCTAAGATGTATAACCATTAACACTTTATCAGAGGGTCGAAACGTCTGCGTAATTATCAATGTCCTGCATCAGCTCTCTTACAAATTGATAAAGGAAACAATACAAGGATACCTTGAGCTTCACAAGTGTTGACATTTAACTACTTGTGACTTTTATGTTTTTATGTCTGTATATGTGAACACTGTAAAAATTTTGATTTTCCACGTTATGCTAGTATCATTATTTGTATTATATGTAATCTGTTTGTTATGGACAGCCAGAATACAGTGTCATCATTTGTGTGCGTTAAGAATTTCAATGTCCCGAGGCAGGTAAGGAATCACTAATAGTTGCTCTCGCGCACAGCCTTATAAGGATCTCTTTTGGACCATTTGTATCCATGCTTAATAAAAAGGATTTCTGACAATTTCTGCCGCAATTGTGACACAGACAGGACCACTTGTAGTTTATAATTTTTAGTGTCATTTTATTACTTAAACCATTCTGTACCTCCGCTTGTCTCTGAATACAAGTCTGGGGTGGTGACAGCTGGGCTTTGTGCATTCCCTCTAGACGGCCACACACAAATAGGACTTAGGTATGCCTGATGGTCCATCCACATCCTGACGGGCCATTAACATCCTGAGGGGTAATCCTGGGTAGGATGGGAGGGAGGAAATAATACACCTTAATTGCTCTCTGCCTGTCTCCACACAAAGAGCTGCATACCCCCTGTAGTGAATCTGGAGTCAGGGCAGGAAGGAGAGTAATTTTTTGCACTTCAAAAGCCTCTCTTTAAAGTCTCTCCTACTTCAAAGGCACAACTGGGTATAAGTACTGGACCTCAGACAACAACTCTTTGGTGCACTTCTGGAAGTGAGGACATTCTGCCAAGAAGAAGGACTGCTGTGCTGCTGAGAGGACTGTTAGCCTTCTGAACTCTGCTGGAATTTTCGGGTCTCCTGCTTTTCTGTGCCTACTGTGATGCCTGCTGCTCTCCTTGTCTGAGAGTGAGAAGGACTGGACCAGCATCATTACTTCCCCAGAACCAAAGTGACTCCAAGGGCCTACTGGTTTGCCTTCTATTCTATAGTCATCATCATCATCAATTGAACGTTATTCGATTTTCAGTGAAATCATAAAAGTATAGAGCACATAAGATTTATAGCATAAAATAACAACATTTCATCATGGAGTACATACATACAAAAAGATAAGTTTTACATTGATTATAAAGGGGCTAGCCATAACTAATGGCATACGGAAAACACTGCGGGCCCGATTCTGATCTTGGTCAGAAGGACTCCGAATCAGATTTGGTTTTACCTACACCGATCCGGAGCCCTTGTTTCCGAGCGACTCGTTCCCAATTCCGAACAACCAAGTACGATGCCTGGAAACCCTTAGCGCAGACTGAATTGGTTCCGGAAGGCATACATAGAGATTGAACCCTCCGGAGACGAATTGTCCAGCTCTATGGAGTAGGGCTTACAAGCGAGCAAGTACGATGAACGATTCTGACAACCATTACAATTCATTTTGCCCGGATCCTTCACCTGGGGCCTTCCAAATCATGCCCGGGGGGGGTACCTATGGGTCCCCCCTGCCAGACCATGCAGAGTGTGGTGGGCACCAAGAGGTGCCCGCCACAGGGTGCATGATGATCCCCAACCACCTCTTTTGTCAATTGGAGCCTGTGTACGTGTTCGATACACTGGCTCCCATTGAGGTCAATGGGAGTCCAAATGCATCGTACTTGTTCGATCGGACACCCCTGACACGAGTCGTATGGAAAGCGTACCGGACACGAGTAGTTCAGTTGGCTTTCTGAACAAGATCGGAATCAGGCCCTGTGTAAGGAAGTGGGATACAAAAACAAGCATTTGCAATGCAATAGGTCTCGCATTTGCGAGAGTTTAAGCTATTGGCATTGTAAATGGCAATGCCTTTTATTTATGTTTTAACAATCAACATGTAAATAAAAGGCATTGTCATTTACAATGCCAACAGCTCAAACTCTCGCAAATGCGAGACCTATTGCACGTGCATGGACAAGAGATGTGCACGCGAGCGCGCATGTTGTCCACGCATATGGACAAGATATGTGTACGCGTGCGTGCATGGCGGGGCTGCTTACACCTATCTTGTGGCTACCAATGCAGTGTATGAGTCCTCACAGCTAAAGCATGCCTGCGTAACTCACTGACACCCCCTGCATACGGCACCCATTCCTAACAGCCTGCAGCAGGGTCGCACGGTGGCTACCCCTCTGCACGCAGCGCCCGTGTGCAACTAGCATGCCACGCGCGCACACACACACTTTCTAGCCGGCACTCCACACGCAGTACACCGTTGCAGCAGGTGCACGCGCAGGTGCTGCAAGACTCAGTACCCCCTGAACCCAACCCTTCCCCTTGAAGAGAGATTATGCAGTTCCAGGACCTGCGCCCCGTGCCTCCTTACCTCTGAGTCGGACGAGCTGTTCTGGTTCACCTCGGACTCGTGCACCAGCGAGGACTTCACGCCGGCCAGGTCCCGCTCAGCTGACAAGTCCTCGGAGGTCTTGTGTTTTTTTTGTACTGACATGGTGTGTTCAATTTAAGTTTTTTTTTTTTATAATGTAGTTGATGTATGTGCAGTTAACCTGTACAAGCAGACAATCCTGGCCCTGTGAAATGGTACACGATACATAATTGGAATGCAATGCTGTTTTTTAAACTTTGCAATGAGCTCACGTCCATATATTTCACTTTACATTATCTGGCGCTACATGTCATCAGACGCTTCCCTTTATGTATCTGTGCATTCAGGATAGTTAGTGCAATCCTGAATGTCAGGTTCTGAATAATCGCCAGAAAGGAACTGTTCATTTTCAATTGATTGGAAAGGCACGTGCCCAGCTAGAGTCTTGGCTCCAGAAAATAATCACTGACTAAACCCGCAACAGCAAGAACCTGTGGTGCTACTTTACTTCTGTCCGGTGCTCTCACTTGGGGAGTACGTATGTTGTGTAATTGCGGTGCACTTTTGTCCTAAGAGGATATGTGTTAGGCAGCTTCCGGCATTTTGAAATTGATCAGAGGTGCGGCATCACGTTCTCTGTAATTCTGCATGAGAAACCTTAAGTAACGCTCCGGAATCCGAAGGGCACTCATTTGAAGCACGCATGTGTAGCTTGTCGTCACCTAGCAAAGGCTGCAAGGGTACGATAAACATCGCCTGAGTGGGGGCTAATTCCTCTCAGAAGGTCACGGTACAGAGGAAAATACATTAATCCTCAAGGACGAGTCACATGACGTGGACTCCTTGGGCTCGTCATAGCATATTTCTGGGTTCAGGAAGAAGGTGTTGCAGGTTCCCGTAGGGTATTCGTCGCAACGGATAAAAATACGATGGTCTTGGTTAGGTGTTTGTGTCTGTGGGTGGAAACACCATACTCGTCAATTTTAGAATGTATTTTAGCTGTGCTACCTCCCCAGTCATTTTCCCAGATAAGACGTTTCAGACAAAAAATGAAAGTCAAAGTGTCGGTTGGAATTATTAGGAGGATGGGGAAAGAAAAAGGAATCCACAAGGTGTCACTAGGATCTAAAATAAAGTTTTGGGCTTGCATGCAGTGGCGAGTACATAAGGGTGCTATGTGGTGGGTCTGATCAGTTGTTTTTTGCTGGGCAACAACCCATAAAGCTTTATGTGTCTCGCACTCTTTTGTTGGGTACCAGTGGGTCCAGAGTTTAAGCAATGACTGAACAAGTGCTTGCCCGCCTTGAGGAACTTGAGAGGGGCTTATGGCATGAGCTGCTGCTCAAATTGGCCTCTTTCGGTAAGGAGAATTAGATGCAATCTGGATTTGGAAAGTGTTGCTTAGGTTTTCCTCATGTGGCCTACTTTCATTGCCATTTCAAGTGCTTTTTTGTTCTTTTTGCTCATTTAGTGTAATTTACCTGATTGTCCAGAATCCTGCTTTTCAACTTTAGTTAGCTTCTGTTGAGGTCATCGATTAAATTACTGGACTTACTGTCATTAGAACTCTTTGCGTAAGCATACCATCAACTCTCCGGCCACTCTGGCTAGTTTTATGCTAAGTATATCCCGAACAGCTAATCCATAGTAAAAAAAACCTGGTGCTGACGGCCATCGTGACTTCATGTCACTCCAAACCTCGTCCCCGCCACTTGCCCTTTCCTGAGCGTGACATGACATGCCGACAGCACACACGTTACAGTATCTAAAACTGAGCGCGGTGCCGCTTTAAGGACACTGCGCTCGGTTTCATTTTTATTTTTTAACTTTAACTGACCGCGGTGTCCTTGAAGAGGGCGCTGCGCTCAGTGTTAAAGTTAAAAAATATATAAAGAAACCTAGCGCGGTGTCCTTGAAGCGGCGCCGCACTCAGTTTCAAAGTAAAAAGAAATAATCGATTCAACATGTGCACACGTACGGAGTGGATAGACTGACGCCATCTATGTCCCTCCGTACGCGTGCACATGTTGAATTGATTACAAAAAGCTCTTGCATGGCGAGGGCAGCGCTGTGCGCTGTTTATGCCAGGCGAGACTTAAAAAAATTATTTTGGGTGTCTCTAACAACTGTAGGTAGAGGAATGCAGGTCTAACCTTTCTTAAATCCTCTGCAATTAAAAGAGGTCTAATAAATTTGTGTCGAAGATTAAAATATTTTGGGCAGAAAAATAAACATAGTATCACATATGGAGGTATTATCACAACTACAAACAGGCAAATTAGACACCTTACACCAGGCACCTTTTAGAAATAGCAACTGATGTGATATGTCCAATTTCAAAAGTGTCAGAAAATGGTGATGACAATTGTACAAGTTTAGAAGGAGGTAACGTTCAATCTCAGGAACGGATTTGATCATAATGTGTTTTTGAACAGAGGGGCATATTTACAAGCCTGAATCGCTACCACAACATCACTTTCAGTGATGTTTTGATGGCAATAGGGGCCTCACCTCATTTACAAGGCAGCGCTAAGCCACTTAATGTTTCTTAACGCCGCCTTGTAAATAAGGCACCCTTTCACGCTGTACTTAGCGTGAAAGGGGAGGTCAATGGGTGTTGTAGTGGGCGTTCCACCGCAACACCCATTGATTTTGAAGCTGCCTCCTATTTACAAGAGCAGCGTAAATCGGAGACAGTGCCAAAATTAAGACAAGGAAGAACCTGGTCCTAAACTGGCGAAACGAGGAGAAATACTTTATTTCTCCTATCTTTTGCTGTTTCCATGTGTGCTGCCTTGTGCAGAACACATAGAAACAGCAAATTGCCTATGATTGTTTATGTGCAGGAAGGTCCCACTTCCTGCACATAAACAATAATTTTTTAAAAAATGCAGTTTTGCAACTTCTATGTGTGCTGCATTAAGCAGGACGCAAAGAAGTTACACACCTGCATTTAAAGATTGTTTATATGCAGGAAGAGGTACCTTCTTGCACATAAACAATCTTCCCCGCAACACAGTCCCCCTTGCACTATGGTGCAAGTGTGCCTGCGTTGGCGCTAGGCTGCTAAAGTTAGCGCCAGCGCAGGGGGACAAGCAAGGTTGCACCATATTCTAGTAAATATGCCTGTAATTAGCCTTCTTGGCTTAACGACACACTTTGCCACTTTATTGTAAATATGCCCCAGACAGCTTTGTTAAAGGAAGATTCTCCCTGTCAGCCGTCACCCTTTGGAGAAGCACATTATTGATCGACTGATAATCCGTTTTCCCAGTTACCCTGGGGTTATTAAATAAATCTGGTCACCCTAATTCATCAAAAGATTTTTTGATATAATGTATCCATGGAATTCGAGTGCCATTGTTAAGGAGTAGGTAGTCCTGCAGAATGAGCCTATTAAAATGTAACTCCTCATTGAACCATACAGAACACCATACTAGTAATGGGAGGACACAAATAAAATCTGAAATAGATGTCATGCCCAGTTCCTCATGTAAGTCCATAAGTTTCTCAAGAATTAGTTTTCTTGCACCTGCAGATGATCAATATTGCAATAACCTCACATTTCACAACCAAAAGTGGCCATTGGTACACATTTGGATTTGCAAAACATATAATAAAAGTTTAGGAGCCTTATGCCCAATACGGGTTGCAAACTTGTGGAGGACTGAAATAGCCCTTTGCATAATCTCTCCATTTTTTAAAAGAAGAGGCTTCCAGCTAAGCCAATTGTTAATTCAAAATGTGTGGCTAGATCCACACTATTCATAAAATGTCTAAAATGCATAAAAGCATTTAGAAGATATTGGAGGCTCCTGGCTGTAAGAGCAATTAAGACTGCTCGTCTGCATATAAGAGAGCAGGAATGGGTCCTTCTCCAGCTTTAGGGACATCAGATCCAGTAACACCTTTTCTAACTGATTCATATATATGATGAATAGAAACAGGGCAAGGATGCAACCCTGTCAAACACCTTTTTTGAACTCAAAACTCTCGGTACATTCACCATTAAGTCCATTTCTAACCACCCCAGTGAGGTTGCTATGACGATCTCTCATAATGGATGCAAAGGCCTGATCCACCCCCCAAGGGCTCCAACTCAGCCCAGAGGTTCTTTCTATTGACACAATCAAAGGCTTAGCTGAGGTCCATAAAAGCCAGATGGACGGAGCCCGATGTGGCCCTAGTATATTTGGAAAGCAAAAGATGGAGGTTGAGATTTTGTTCATTAGTCCCTCTCCCAGGCCAAAGCCTATATTAGAGGTCTGAAAGAATTTCATTGTCATTGGCCCAGGAGGAGAGTCTCTCCAAAATAACTTTTCCAATGATCTTAACTTCTATGTTGACCAAAGAAATTGGCCTCTGACAAACAGGGTTTGACCTGTCAACTTTTTTAAATATGTGGACTATAACTGACTGGTTCTAGGCCTCAGGTTGCATTCCTCTAATCGCAGTATTAACATGGTAAGTTATAAAAGGTGCCCAAAGATCTGCTCAAGATTTAAACAGATCTTCTGTGACTCTGTTGGCACCTGGAGCCTTACCCTGGGGTAGGGAAGCAGTTGCATCTCTGACTTTGAACCAATCTTGAAAGAACCTCTGACTTATTAATAATAAGTGTTCTCAAGTTTTAGGTACATCAAAGACAACCCTGCTACAGCCTCTGGACTCTATGAACTGCGAGTCCTGCCCTGCCAAGAGATGCCAATCCATTCATGGGCCCTTGGAAGTGAATTTTCTGTCTGTTTGCTGTTAAAACCACCCATCACCAATTTTTTTTCTGTCATAATAGACGCATCTCCCCACAATACCTCAATTACCGCTGCAGCTGAATGCGAAGACTTCCCATCGCCGGCTGTGTGGCTGAAGTATGACTCATGGCATTCAACGCAAAGGGTTTTACCAATGACGCATCTGCATGGATCTGAACTGACACGTCGCCTACACCCAACTGATTACTGATGACACATTGCCTCCTCTGCTCTATGCATTGGGTCATTGACAACGGCACATCCTTCTTCCAAAGGTACTTTTTCAGGTTTAGTCCTGTATTGGACTTGCACTCCAACAAGGTCGGCCTTACCTTTGGGATTTACCCTCATCAAGCTCGACCGTGGTTAGCGATTTATCATTTAAGCATGATATTTCAGATATTCTTTAAAAAATCTGAACTGTGGTTCTACATATTGTTTATCGGTCATTTTGGTCTTGTTTTGTTCATAAATGTAAGCTCTATTTCTCTAACCTGATGTAGAGTATTTTTGTGTGGTGTTTTCACAGTTTTAAGTGTTACACAAATACTGTACACAATGCCTCTTAAGTTAACCCTGCCTGCTCTGTGCCACGCTACAAAAGAGTGAGCACAGGTTAATTTAGGGTGTGTATCTGACTTACCCTGACTATAATTGTGATTGCTGCTTGGACAGGGTGCATACTTCTGCCAACCAGAAACCCAATTTCTAGCACCCATCAATACTCTGGGGATGATATACAAGAAGCACACCCACATCAAGGATCGAAGAGGTTTGTGGGAAAGGTGATGGTGTGACCATGTATTATAAGGAACAGAGTAATCTCTGTTGTAAGTTTTACAGATATTGCAAGTCACCTTGGAGTTCCACTATTTTACAAATGAACTCGGACTTCAGCCTTGTTTTGCTTTATGGTCACTGAACTCCTTGGTGACTTGCAACATCTTTAAAATCTATGGCAGGGGGTACTTTATCCTATATATAAACTGAAATATTTTGCAATGAATTGAACATCAATGCAACTTTTTGTGGATTGCCTTTAAACGTGCCTTCACAATAAAAGTCACTAGTAACTTTTAGAGGCAGTTCTCAAGCCTTGTTTGGTGCAAATGGTATTGACCAACCAAATTTAGCATGGACTCAAATAGGTTATTGCTTAAAATCCATTCTTCCTTTGTTTGCCCACGCAACCTCCACTAATTGCTCAGTGCCAAGCTACCAGAGGGTGAGCACAGGTTAATTTAGGGTATGTATCTAACTTACCCCGACTAGGATGGTGGTTCCCTACTTGGACTGGGTGCATACCTCTGCAACCTAGAGACTTGGGGGCATATCAGCAAGAACTTTTGCGGCCGGTTTCGGCCGAAAAGCGGTGATAATTTTATCGTCTAATTAGCAAGCTCACGCTAACGCGTGAAAACTTGCGTTAGCGTAGGAGTTCCTAACGCCAAGCTTTGCATCTCTAATGAGATGTAAAGTGGGCGTTCCTGACCTGACATGACAGGAGAAATGTCGCTAAGCGCCATATTTCTCCTATCATCACGCCCCACGCTATGAAGCATAGCGGCAGGAAAAGTAGCGATAACCCCTGTTATAGCTACTTTCCTTACGCCTGCTTCAGGACTGACTTAGCCATGATATCCTATGGAAGGTGGATATCATGGCTAAGTTTGTGAGTCCCTATCAACAAGCTAACGCCACATTTTGTGAGATTATCACTGGGTTTCCAGCGATAATCTCACGTTAGGCAGTTAGCGCTAGGATTTTTATCGCTTTTGAGATAAGCGTTGCTAATAGCACGCTATCTCAGCGATAAAAATCCACGCTAGCCGGCGATAATTATCCTAGCGCTAAGTGCGCTTAGCGATAATTATCACCGGTTGTTGCTGATATGCCCCTTAATTTCTAACATTGGTGATCAGCAGTGAGGACAGTATGTGTGTTTGTGCAATGCCTTAAAGTAATTTGGGGTACGCAACCATTTACATATAAGACCAAATATAATCAATTATCTCTGATCCTCAGTGGCATTTCTTCCCCACTGCTCTCTCTGACATTTTTAAAGTTTTTTATCCTCCCGGACTGGCATTTTTACTTTTTCCTAAAATCATGTACCTGCACCTGCAAAAATGGACTGTGATGTGGGCAAGATGAAGAGTTACTCTGTGGTCCAGTTCAAGAATTTCCGCAAGGGGTTTGTGTGTGCTTCAAATGGCTTCACCAGGAAGGTTGAGCTGCAAAAGGCACCGAGGGCCTGGTTAGAAGTAGAACCTGTGACCCCAGAGGAGGAGGAGAAAATGGAGGATCATGTGGAGCTGGACCAGAATTCACTTTAGAATCTGGAACTGCCTGAGGGGCAGGGAGCCAATGGATTGGAGGTTCACCCCAGGCCAGGGAGCAGCATTTCTTCTAGCGGCCTGTCACCATAAGAGAGAAAATAGAGGGGAGAGAAAGTTAACATTGGAGCTGGCCAAGCTCATATTGGAGAAGGAGAACATTTTGGCCATAGAAGAAAGATTATGGGGCATATCAGCAAGAGCCGGCGATAATTATCACTAAGCGCGCTTAGCGCAAGGATAATTATCACCAGCTATCGCTGAATTTTATCGCTGAGATAGCGCGCTATCAGCGATGCTTATCTCAAAAGCGATAAAAATTCCAGAGTTAGCTGCAAATCATGCGATTATCGCTGGAAATCCAGCGATAATCGCACTGCAAAAGGCGATACGTTGCTGATAGGGCAGGGCCGACTTAGCCATTATATCCACCTTCCATTGGATATAATGGCTAAGTCAGATTGTAAGCAGGCGTAAAGAAACCTGCGTTAAGCGTTACTTTCATAAGGCACCTGGGTCATTGGACCCTGTGGTCAGGCAGATTAGCGATTACTTTGTTAATTCGAGAAAAGTTGGTTAGCGACATTCTCCACGTTAGTTTGGCAGGGTACGCCCACTTTGCATCTCATTGGCAATGCAAAGATGGGATTTAGGAAAACCAGCGCTGAGCGTGTCCATGCTGATAGTGCGATAAAATTATCGCCGCTTTTCGCCCGAAAACAGACGCTAAAGTGGCGATACTTTTATTGCGGGGCCTTGATGATATGCCCCTAAGTTGGCTCAGTAGCTGAACATAATAGCCAGGAAGGCTGAATCCAGCCAATAAGGTGGAAGCATTTCTTCAGTGTCCTCTGACAGGAAGGTTCATGTACCCAAGGGTCTGATATTTATTTTGAGATGGGAGACAAAATAGATATCTTTTGAGGCATAAACAATTGCCCTATAGATTTACAGGGATGCACAGGCTTACTGAAGAGGATTGGGGGTTAGTCTGTAGAGGCATAATCTCGGTGAGGGGACAGACACTCTACTGACCCTTGGGTGGGAGGACGGGATGCGGTTTTCCCTCATGTAGGAAGCCTTAACCAGGAAATTTGGTCTGACCTCAGAGAAGTGCAGACAGAAGTTCAGGGACAGTCAGAAGCTTCCACAACAGACCTGGGTGGATTGTGTAGATTCCTGTAGCAAGGCACTGGATGGTTCAGTAAAGGGCAGTGTGGTAAAGGATTATCAATGGCTGTATATTTTGTTTGCGAAATAACACATTTTCAGTCTCTGTTTTCCAGATCTGCATGAACGCCTTGTTGACAGTAAGCTC
The DNA here is from genome assembly GCF_964204655.1 of Triturus cristatus. NCBI lineage: Eukaryota > Metazoa > Chordata > Amphibia > Caudata > Salamandridae > Triturus > Triturus cristatus. Next base: position 1,082,083,953 of record NC_140591.1, read on the forward strand.
TCTGACCCCAGGGGGTTTGCTAAGGAGGCTGGCTGCTGGGTCAGCACCAGGGTCAACAAGAAGGTATCTGGGGAAGATAACCACAAGGGTGTGCAGGATCCTCACCAGAAAAAGGAGGGGGGACAAAAACAAGAGCACATAGTTCTCTAAAGGGCCCCAAAATAGTTCTTAATGGTCAGGGCTCCCATTCCCTATTGAGAAGAAGAGGGAATGGTTCCCTGCCAGTGGGACTGCAGGGAACTCACCTCTGAAGTGATTTGACTGTCAGCAGGAAGGGCACATCAAGGGAGATGCCAAGTGTCCCAACCGGGCACAGCAAGTTCTTTCTGTTGACTTCCATGAGAGCCAGTTCCGTGTGGCTCTGGTTCGATTTGAATGGGGTAGTCTCAGGTTCCTTGAGGTTTGCCATGAGTCTTTCTGTGTCTGTGGTTTGTGTGGTAGGCAAGGGCCTGGAACATACTGCAGTGAATGAGGTTGAGCTCAGGTCTCACTTGGAGATGTTAGAGTTGCCTGAGTGGGTCTGCCTGACCACACGGTCCAATGACCCAGGTGCCTGCCAAAAAGAGGAAGGGCACGGTGTGTGGGAAACCCTCTCTTGAGACTCCCATGGTCCAGGAGGAGGCTGAGCCTGAGGGGGACACACTGCTACTTACAGGGGAGGATGTAGTCTAACTTGGGAACCTGCCTGAGCTGTCGAACCAGCAGCAGGAAGGGGTTTCCACAAGGAAGGAGTTCTGCAAGGCACAGATGAAATGCCCTACTCTTGTGGGTCTGTGACTGCAGGCTGAGACCCCGGCAGTTGGTGACACTTCCGGCAAACACGTGAACTACTGGGAGAATGTTCTCCTGTACAGTGAGCCTAATAGCTTCTGAGCCTGGTGCAACCCGTGTGCTGGTGGTCCCCCAGTGCTACAGTGACTTTCTACTGGTACTGGCTTATGATGTGCCACTGACAGGCATACCACCCACTTCTATTGGCCTCAAATGAGGAACTCCTCTAATGCATTCTGTAAGTTCTTTCCACCTCCGGCAAACACCTGAACTACTGGGAGAATGTTATCCTGTACAGTGAAGGGAATGATGGATGACAATGCCTGGATTAAATTAAAATACTGATAACTATACTGAGCACATTCCATGCCATGGTGTTTAGCTCACCTTAGCTAACACAGAAGAGGATCAAGCACAGGCAGTTCAGGCTATGTCCTGCTCCAAATGGATGGGGTGGAGGTGTAGAGTGAGAAGAATGTGTACATATTGTACAGGCCTGTCCCATGGCTGGGGGGTGCAAGAAACAGCCTCCAGCCAGGGCAGCCCTGCCATATTTTGTCATACCAGCCCCCCACACTGCATGTAGCGAGCGAGTGCAGTGAGCAAGCCCGACAACTGCAAGTGTGGCATGGTAGATTTCTCTCCCACAAAACATTATGGTGTGTTGACAACACATTTGTATTATAGAACCTTATCAAGTCATTAAATAGATGGACAGAGATCGGAAAGATTTGCAAGCATGGCGCAATTAATGAATGGTTGGATGGGTCAGGGGTGGGTTGAGGCTTTAATTCAAGAATGGATGGCAGTGAACAAAGACTTTTAGCTACGTGGAGCAAGTAGTCTCAATGCACCGACCAAAGGTGGGTGTTCTGGTTTTAATTTTAGCTTTTGCATGGAAAAATCACCCTCCTGATACACTACTACCACCAATCGTTGTGAAACGTGCAAACCCTTGATCTATTCTAACAGTGCACCGAGTTTGAACCTTAATAAATTACAAAGCATTAAGCTTTGATCTAAAATGGGAGTGAGAATGAAATGACCATGTAGTGGCTGAGTTGCACAATGTGAAACCTTGAAACGATGCATCAATCCCAAATTCCACACCGTGTGTTCCTCAGCAATTAATGCATTCACATCGTCTCCTTTTCCATCATCAACACATGAGAGCATCTTGAAATACATCAGTGAGGGGTGTGCGCTGCAAAAGGCAAAAACTATAATGTTACTCCATCTGTAGTAACACCATAGGCCACTTAAAGGGAGCAAAAGACAGTTGACTTTCCTCTTGAGTTATTAATAGCATTGTCATCAAGGCAGAGGTGTTAGGGCCATGAACATTTTGTGATTGGAATCTGTCACTTCTAATAACTGCCACCTCAATGCAGAGGTATAATTTAGTATATTAAACAGAAATGAGCTGCATCTGACGCCATTTTAAGATATACACTGTTTGGAATGTTGAAGAATCTTTTTGATATGTGTACGGGACTCTGTGCCAAGCAACAGCAGTACCCTCCAGTCCCCGCTCGCAAAAGCGCTGTTCATGGTGATCCTGCAGGAGACAGGAACCATCCAAAATGCAAGAACAATTGGTTTTGAGGTTTGCTTTAAAACCATTCGCTTTGCATTGTTTCGTTTTGAAGCGCCGGTGCGCTGCAGACAGGAAATGAAGTTGGCCCATCCCAAGAAACAAAACTTGCCCACACCGGCAGTGAAACCGGCCCCCACGGTGCCAGTCCACCAGGAAAATTACCAATGCACTGTTGCACCAACTTGAGCCTGCTTTCAGCAGAAGGAAGGGGTGCGTGATATAGGAAAAGTCTTGTGTAAACTACAAGGCCCTGTCCTGGGAATCAAGAACACAAGAAGTCCCAGACCAGTTTCAGTCTTTTGGGGTCTCATCAATAAAATGCAGTTAAGCTTTGGCGAAAAGTGGTAAGTGGAACAGATATGCCTAGACGTGGGTTCTCAGCTCACTGTGCAATAGGACTCAAGCTGCAAATTTTTGATGTTTCCTTCAAGAACAATAGTGGCTGGCATTTCTTCTGTGCCAGTGCGGAGGTCACATGGCAGAACATTTTGGACTCAACTGGCCCTAATGTAGCAGGATGAAGACTGATTTGTATAAAGTGGGCTCCTAAATCTAAACTGGATTAACACCTAGAATAATTACCGGTGGCATAGATTAATTCCAGTGTTCCACCCATATCATTTTGTTATTCTTTGTGAGAGAAACAGTCTCAAATGGAGTTGGAGGGGTCGCAGGGACCATACGCGAACATAAATATACAGCACGTCCCTCTAGATATAAACATTTATTTGGACTCTAGATATGTACCTACATATGTGTATTGCTTTGTATAAACGTGTATAATTATGTTTTTAAAAATATAGACATTCGTTAGTTCTGCTTAACAAATGTACATATTACTTATAGAGACACTATTCTATGTTTTTATCATATATATACGAGACTGCATAAATAAATACATCTTTTATCATAATTTATCTACAGTTGCTTCACTATTCAGGTACAAAAAATAAAAACAAATACATTAATTTAAAGTACAACCACACTTGGAATAAGAGTTTATTAAATGCATCCTTAATCTACATATATTCCCTTTCCTGTGCATATATATACATTCTATGCACTTATGCATCTATATATTTATTACTTTGCTTCTAATTCAGCAATTCCAATGCACTACCCTATTTCTCACCGATACTGCTCTCGAGATATCCCCTACCTCAACTCTCTGACTCATCTTGAATGCTATTCTACTACTCTTTCCAATGCACTACCTTATTTCTCACCCTATTCCTCTTTTAATATATCCTCTACCTCCACTCTCTCATTCACCCCATACCACTACTATGATCCC